>NC_083709.1:17722857-18342678 GCF_033118175.1 Dama dama | reverse complement strand
AAGCACAATGGCCAAGGCTTCTTATCCACATTTCTAATTATATTCTTTCCTGCTTTTAGATAAAGGGACAAAGAAATCTGGGACTGACTTTCAGGGTTTTCAGGCTGCTCTGAAGTGTTCCTTTTTAAAGTACAGGGATGTAGTTTTGTTTAACAGCGGTGCTGTGAGTGGGGTGTGTCCTCCAAGACTGTCCTCTTGTGTACAATAGCACGTCGATGTCAGAGATGCATTAGGGGATGAAGTAATTCATTTGTTCTTTCTAATGAATAGTCATAATTTATAATTTGTACTAATCAGAAACCTTTCATCCACAAAAACCCAACAAGCTTTGCAAACATTATCCTCTCACCAACCTCTGAAGTAAGTGTCTTGCAAGTACAATTATCCCTAATTTGCAGAAGGGCCAGGATAGAGAACATAGTGCAGAAATAGTTATTGATGTATCTTCAGCTTGAAATTTATATTTTGAAAGTCACTTTGAACTTATTTTCATGAGTTATTTCAGTGCCCAGGGAGTATGATTTATCCTGACCCACATAATGAATATCTACCAAGCTGGAAACTTACAAAGTTCACGTGTCCAGATGTGTTTGATATTAACAAACTTGGAGGAGCTCATACTTTGCAGCCACTTGGGAGACAGGTGCCCACTCAGTGCCTGCTGGCGTCCAGCTCAGTCGTCTCTGGAGCCCGGTTGTGTCTTCATGTTGTGAGGCAGGGAGGTGGCGTCACCTGATGCAAAGCCTTCTCGTGTGTTCTCTGATCACCGAGTGATGGGGAAGGCAGATGAGGGTAAGCCCAGAAGAGTCCTCTTAATCACTGTCTCTGCCTCCAGACTATATTGCCACCAAAACACCCCACACAGGGCTGTAAAGTTAATCTTGAAATAACACAGTCTTAGCAACTCACTTTGTCGTGTCACAAAATTTGTACTCGTGGTCCTTGAATTCAGACTTCTCCATTAAAAAATGTACAAAAGCACCTTGCTGCCATCTCTCTCATTACCTCCTCTCTATCGTTTGTTGAGAAGACTTGGATATAATTTGATTAACGTCCCACCCCACCTGACCCCCCCCCCCCCCCACACACACAAAACTGAGGTCAGAGCTGACCCTTAGAAAACAGATAGAACTTGTGTGCTGCTTTTGTAGATAAAATGAGGGGAAATTCCATTCTTGGGCCCAGGAACTTCCTTAAAGCTAGCCCAAAGGACTTCCTTGAAAGCTCAGTCAATTCAGATGACAGATGCAGACACCTCGTATGTATGTATGTTCACCTTATGTACTGCACAAAGGCTTATGCTCGCAGGCGTGCACGCACATACACACTGCTTTCTCTTTGCTCGGTAAAGCCTTCTTATGGGAGTTTCTGTTCCAATCATGTACCATGCGAGAAGCATCCAGGCATTCATTCTCTTAGGGTCCAGTGACACCCAGGGCATCTTACATTCTGTCATAAAGACACACATCAGAATCTGCTGACTTCAGAGCCCCACTCCGTGTTTCTCAGGATTTCTAGGATCCTGTGGTGTTTGGACTGCTGAAGCCGCCCCTTCATGTGGATTACCTGAGTGGTTGGACAGCATGTTTCCCAGGTTGCAATAGGACCCTAGGTTCCAGTTAGAATTAGTATAGTAGAAGTGTCTTATCCACTGCTTTTCTTGGATGATGATTAGTTATTTAGGAAAATTGGTTAAAGAGAGGGTGAATCTTTTTTTTTTTTCAAAAAGGTTTACAGAAACCTTAAATTTTTTCTTAGCTAAATGTATCTTGTGCCAGCCTTTAGATTTGGTGTCCCTGTCTTCCCTTCAGTTGTGGGTCCTCTCTTGTCTCCTTTTCCTAGGACAGTTGGGGTGGGGAAGAGTGCACCCTAGACTGGGGCTAGACTCTTGACTCTGTATTCACTGCTCTGTGCCTCACTGCCCTCATCTTTAAAATGGGTATATTAATAGTACCTCCATTATGGGCTTGCAGGAGGATTAGATCAGTTAATACGTGTGAACCGTGCCTCATACCGAGTGAGCTCTCAGTGACCACCATTGTTATTATTATTCGTGATTTCTAGAGTTGCCTTCTTTCAAATCAGATGAGAGCTTAAGGACAAGTGGGAGCAATCTGAGCACGGCATTTACCTGGATTGTGATGCTTTCCTCCCCAGTCTTGTTTTTCTCTATAATTACGGCAAAATATACGTAAAATTTACCAAGTGAACTATTTTTAAGGCAAGGAAGCTGAGACTCAGAGAAGTCGTGTGATTCATTCCAATCAAATAGTCTGACTGCAGTGTCAATGCCGTGGGCACAGGGTCTCAGCGCTTCACTGCTGAAGCCGCTTGTTTTTTTTCCTGGAGGCATGTTTCTGGGCTCCTAAGTTAATTACTGGCTGTTGCCAAAGACCTGCTAATCAAGACTAAAAAATTCCTGGCATCAATCAGCTTCCAGCTGAATCTGGATGTACAGGTAGCCATTGGCAGCCATCATTTAGGGGTCACCATTAGCCCCGTGTTTATGGGAAAGAGCATGAGATCATGGAGCCTGGCCTCAAACCTACTCTGCTCTGCCACCTCCTGAGTGACCTTAATTCAGCACGTAATTTGACCTCACAGAGTCTCAGTTCTCTCATTTGTAAAATGGACGGAATGAAACATGGAGTTACTGTGAAGACTTCCTAGTGTTTCATGATCTATGAAACTATTGCCATCATCTCCCACACTTTCTGAGGAACCATTCACCTTAAAGTGTAAAAAGTCCAGGGCAGAGTTTGGGTTAATGTGGAACAGGCTCCCTCAAGTCCCAAATTAGGACTCTGGTGTTAGTTACTATAGGAATCTCTATGGGACATACACCCTTTTAATGTGATGTGCTTGGTATTAGTGTACAGGATTCATGAATTTTTTTTTGCCCAAGGCCTTGTTTCCCATAATAGGTTAAAATAACTTTAGGCAAGGTAGTGTAGATAATGGAGAAGGCAATGGCGACCCACTCCAATACTCTTGCCTGGAAAATCCCATGATGGAGGAGCCTGGTGGGCTGCAGTCCATGGGGTCGCGAAGAGTAGGACACGACTGAGTAACTTCACTTTCATTTTTCACTTTCATGCATTGGAGAAAGAAATGGCAACTCACTACAGTGTTCTTGCCTGGAGAATCCCAGGGACGGAGGAGCCTAGTAGGCTGCCGTCTATGGGGTTGCACAGAGTCAGACACGACTGACGCAACCTAGCAGCAGCAGCAGCAGTCTAGATAAATGTTCCCCGTGTTTCTTTTGTATTACCAGGATGTCTGACACATGTGAAGTTGCCAAGAATGAGAGAGGCCTCAAGGTCCAGGGAGGCTGTGTTAGAGCTTGGTATTAAGAGTACTGGCGTCTTCCCTGACTCTTCAAGGCTGACTCTGGTGCTCCTCCCATGTGCTCCTGTAGATCTGAGAACAGCCTGATCCTAGCAGTAATTGCTTCATCCTGTACACTCCCATTTACATGTTCCTCTGCCCGCCTGGACTATGTACTCCTCTAGGCCAGGAACCATGTTATTCATTGTTGTTTTAGCTGCACCCCAAAGAGTGCCCAGAGCCCATGCTAACTTTTCCATAAATACTTGTTGAATGAATTCCATCTCTGGTGGTCCTATTTCAAGCCCCATCCAGAAGTGGAAATGAGGCTGTTGGTGGGGATGTAAATTGTGCAGCTACTGTGAAAAACAGTATGAAGTTTCCTCAAAAAATTAAAGGTAACCCTACTGTATGGTTAAGCAATTCCACTCCTGGCTGTTTATCTGAAGAAAATGAAAATATGAGTTCAGAAAGAAACATGCACCCTCATATTTGTTGCAGCATTATTTTCAATAGGGACAACCTAAGTGTCCATTGATGGATGAATGGATAAAGAAAATGTGGTATACATATACAGTAGAATATTATTCCATTATTAAAAAGAATGAAGTCTTGCTATTTGCAACACTTCTACCTTGGATAGACCTTGAGGGCATTATGCTATGCAAAATAAGTCATAGAAAGACAAATGTCATATGATCTCACTTATATGTGGAATCTTAAAGCCACCAAAAAAGCAAAATAAGCTCATAGATTTAGAGAATAGAATGGTAGTGGCTGCCCGAGGCAGGGGTGGGGTGTGAGAGAAGTGAGTGAAGACAAGAAAAAAAAACAAAACAAAACTGGTGGCTCAGTGGTTAAGAGTCTGCCTGCAGTGCAGGAGATGCAGGAGATGTGGGTTCGATCCCTAGGTCAGGAAGAACCTCTGGAGTAGGAAAAACAACACACTTCAGTATTCTTGCCTGGAAAATCCCATGGACAGAGAAGCCTGGCGGGCTATAGTTCATGAGGTTGCAAAGAGTCAGACACAACTTAGCAACTAAACAACACAACAACATTTCTAAAACCTTCTAGTTACCAATATGATACTTTCTAATAGTGATACCAAATGGAGAGAGACCTGAGACAATATTTAAAGCAGTTGAAGGAAAAATCATGTGTTTGAACGTGATTGACAATTTATTGAAAGTAGTTTTATGTTTGTTCATTCTTAAGGAGAAAGTTACGCAGTACAGATCTAGTGCTTGGTGAGAAAGTGAAGGAAAGCAGGAGAGCGGGTGCTGAGGGAAAGCAGTACTTTCAGGCAGGTTTCAGTGTAATCAGTTTCAGTATAAATATCAAAGTGTATGTCTCATGCACTTCTTTCTGAGGAAAAAAAGCAACTATAATGCCATTTGTATGCAAAATGAATAGGCAGTTATTATCTTTGGATGACTCAAAGTACCTCTCCTGGAAATTCTGCATATATGGTGGGAGCTAGCAATGTTGAGCTTCAAATAGGGGTGCCTTTTTTCATCCATGTTATTATGAGTGAGAGCAGTTTTAGAATATGAAAAAATACCTGAGTTGATTTTTTTTCCATTTATTTTTATTAGTTGGAGGCTAATTACTTCACAACATTTCAGTGGGTTTTGTCATACACTGACATGAATCAGCCATGGAGTTACATGTATTCCCCATCCCGATCCCCCCTCCCACCTCCCTCTCTACCTGATCCCAGTGCACCAGGCAGGCCCGAGCACTTGTCTCATGCATCCAACCTGGGCTGGTGATCTGTTTCACCATACATAATATACATGTTTCAATGCTGTTCTCTCGAAACATCCCACCCTCGCCTTCTCCCACAGAGTCCAAAAGTCTGTTCTGTACATCCGTGTCTCTTTTTCTGTTTTGTATACAGGGTTATCATTACCATCTTTCTAAATTCCATATATATGTGTTAGTATGCTGTAATGTTCTTTATCTTTCTGGCTTACTTCACTCTGTATAATGGGCTCCAGTTTCATCCATCTCATTAGAACTGATTCAAATGAATTCTTTTTAATGGCTGAGTGATATTCCATGGTGTATATGTACCACAGCTTCCTTATCCATTCGTCTGCTGATGGGCATCAAGGTTGCTTCCATGTCCTGGCTATTATAAACAGTGCTGTGATGAACATTGGGGTGCACGTGTCTCTCTCATCTGGTTTCCTCAGTGTGTATGCCCAGCAGTGGGATTGCTGGGTCATATGGCAGTTCTATTTCCAGTTTTTTAAGAATTCTCCACACTGTTCTCCATAGCGGCTGGACTAGTTTGCATTCCCACCAACAGTGTAAGAGGGTTCCCTTTTCTCCACACCCTCTCTAGCATTTATTGCTTGTAGACTTTTGGATAGCAGCCATCCTGACTGGCGTGGAATGGTACCTCATTGTGGTTTTGATTTGCATTTCTCTGATAATGAGTGATGTTGAGCATCTTTTCATGTGTTTGTTAGCCATCTGTATGTCTTCTTTGTAGAAATGTCTGTTTAGTTCTTCGGCCCATTTTTTGATTGGGTCATTTATTTTTCTGGAATTAAGTTTCAGGAGTTGCTTGTGTATTTTTGAGATTAATCCTTTGTCTGTTGCTTTGTTTGCTATTATTTTCTCCCAATCTGAGGGCTGTCTTTTCACCTTGCTTATAGTTTCCTTTGTTGTGCAAATGCTTTTAAGCTTCATTAGGTCCCATTTGTTTAGTTTTGCTTTTATTTCCAATATTCTGGGAGGTGGGTCATAGAGGATCCTGCTGTGATTAATGTCGGAGAGTGTTTTGCCTATGTTCTCCTCTAGGAGTTTGATAGTTTCTGGTCTTACATTTAGATCTTTAATCCATTTTGAGTTTATTTTTGTGTATGGTGTTAGAAAGTGTTCTAGTTTCATTCTTTTACAAGTGGTTGACCGGTTTACCCAGCACCACTTGTTAAAGAGGTTGTCTTTTTTCCATTGTATATCCTTGCCTCCTTTGTTGAAGATAAGGTGTCCCAAAATTCAACACCCATTTATGATTAAAACTCTCCAGAAAACAGTAATAAAAGGAACATACCTCAACATAATAAAAGCTATATATGACAAACCCACAGCAAGCATTACCCTCAATGGTGAAAAATTGAAAGCATTTCCCCTGAAATCAGGAACAAGACAAGGGTGCCCACTCTCACCACTACTATTCCACATAGTTTTGGAAGTTTTGGCCACAGCAATCAGAGCAGAAAAAGAAGTAAAAGGAATCCAGATAGGAAAAGAAGAAGTGAAACTCTCGCTGTTTGCAGATGACATGATCCTCTACATAGAAAACCCTAAAGACTCTACCAGAAAATTACTAGAGCTAATCAACGAATATAGTAAAGTTGCAGGATATAAAATTAACACACAGAAATCCCTTGCATTCCTATACACTGACTTGATTTTAATGACCCCTTCTGTTATCATGATTTCAGGGATTCTCTAGCTGTCTTTTCACTCTGATTTAAATCTGTCCTAGTCAGTTTATCCAAAGAAACCTATCTTTTCTTGGAGAGCAGTCCATATTGTTCTGTTTGTATTAACTCAGATCCTGAATGTTTGAAAGCTTCTGGCTTTGCACAGTGAAGTTCTATTTTGACACATCTCATTCTTAGTAGTGCTACCCAAGGAGAGTTTGTGTGCCTGACACATAGTAAGGTCAAAAAACTGAAACATCAAATTTTGGAGCAGAGAAAGATTATTGCAGAGCCATGCAACGAGAATGGGTAGCTCATGCCTCCCAAACACTGAACTCCCCAAAGTGTTTCAGCAAAGCATTTTTAAAGGCAAAGTGGTGGAAGACGTGACTAGTTGTTGGGAACAGACTTCTTGGTGTTGGAATTCTTTGTTCTTGCAGCTGACCAGATAGGTCAGGTTGCAATGTTCCTGCAAACTTCCAAGAAGACTTTTTCTGCAAGTTTTTGTGTCTATATGAAGGGAAACGTGTTACACCTTTAAAGGTCAGAGCCTTGAGAATGGGCTGTATATTTCAGGCTATAGGCAACAATCTTAGTTTGCAGCAAAAGCAATAGAATACAAAGATTAAAATGAAAGAAGCAGAGCTAATATGATGTCACATTTGTTCTTCCCTATTACAGTAGTATCTGAATACGGAAAGACTAGTATTTGATTGCTACAGTCAGTTCCCAGAGTGCTTCCCCCTTTTATGTCTGTTATTTAGTGCTTTCAGCCACACTCCCAGATTGATGGGACAGGTGTTATTTCCCCCATTTTGCGATGAGAAACTTGTGACTAGAAGAGATTAACCAGCTTCTCTGGCAGGCGATGCCTTCAAATTCAGGTCTTCTGATTTCAGAGTCAGTGCCCAGT
Organism: Dama dama; assembly: GCF_033118175.1. Classification (NCBI taxonomy): domain Eukaryota; kingdom Metazoa; phylum Chordata; class Mammalia; order Artiodactyla; family Cervidae; genus Dama; species Dama dama. The sequence continues at coordinate 18,334,998 of NC_083709.1, read as the reverse complement.
TCACTACTCCTCAATATCCTAAACCTTAAGCCTTCTCAAGAATCTCAAGTTGTGGAGGAATGAGTAGACCCCAAAAGGCACAGCCTGGACCTGATAGTAGAGGGAGGGAAGTCTGACTCAATAACGACAGGATTCCAACAAAGGCAGGGACTACTTTGTGAAATTCATATACTCTGTCACTCGAAATGGTTATTTGGATGTTGCAATGGGGTAAAACACAATATTGCATTAGGCTAGGTGACCTTTTGTGTCCCTTACAATTCTGAGACTTTGTTAAAACAAAATCACCTGTCTGATTTCCTCTCCCTTGTTGTAGCCACATGTATCAGATGCCCAATTTCATGGTTCCCTTTCCCAGCTTTCCATCAAAAGTATCTGTCAGGCTATGTGAGGGTACATACATATGCCCAGGCCTGACCCCGGACCTCCTGTATCAGAATTCCAGCATGGGTGGAATGTGGAGTGTGGGGTGTGAGAGTATTTTTCCAAAAGTTCCGTGTGATTCTAAGGTATAGGGTTGTGAACCACTCTTCTGAGTAGCCCACTAATAACAAGAATCAAGCAGGCCTCACTCTGGACTTTTGGGTGGAATTTGGCAGCTTCAAGGAATCATAGTTTCTCAGCATGCAATACCATTTTTAGTATTAATCAAGCCATTGAATAGCACTGTGTTTTCTCTTGGCTGTAAGGATACTGTGATCTCCACTTGGCAGGTTAGCTTTGCTGACATCTCATAATGCCTGCCTCTCCCCTGGAGGGTGGGAGTTGGTGCCAGTCTAGGAAATAGGCGTTGATCAACTCAATCACATAGGTCCTTCCATAAGCTTCCTGTTCTGGAAAAAAAAATAAAAACAGTTCAAAGAGGGTGAAGGCCAGCCTCTACAATCAGCAAAAATATTTGTTGCTCAGTTGTGTTTGGCTCTTTGTGATCCCAAGGACTGTAGCCCACCAGGATCCTCTATCCATGGAATTCTCCAGGCAAGAATACTGGAGTGGGTAGTCATTCCCTTCTCCAGGGGCTCTTCCCAATCCAGGGATCAAGCCGTGGTCTCCTGCATTGCTAGCAGATTCTTTACCACCTGAGCCGCCAGGGAAGCGCCTATGATCAGCAGGTTGGATACGGAAACTGGTGAGCCGCTCGCTCCTAGACTCGTTACCTCCTAGTTAGGTTTGTAGCATTAAGAAACCTCAGGTAGCATGAAAAACTAATGGTTATAGCTTATTGTCTTCCTGAGGAATTTTCTTGATAAAGTACTCAACTGTGTTTATAGCAGTGCTCTGAGAGAATGATCTCTGAAGGATTACGCACCTCCCACCATGTCTCCCCATGGTGGACCAGGAAAAAATTACAATTGCTCTAACAGTATTTTTTTTTCTACTTTTCAATCAATAGGATGCTTTTTAAAGCTTACATTTCTCTTTGGACACTTTAAGTGACTGATGAGACAAAAGGAAAAAAAAAGCCAAGATAAAATGACAGTAGAGACACTCCTCAAGTCCTGTAATGAACTCCACAGGGCATCCAATTTTGATGTATTAGGGATTTTTTTATATAATGAGTACATTGTTGGAAATCACATTTTGTATCTGCAGGAGCTAGAGATGAAACTGAGCTGACATCTTACCTCTTTGTAGTTAATTAGCAAGAGGAAAGTAGTGGTTTGAATCTTGTATGGTAAAGGGAGGTATTAGTCATCCACTGCCCCCCTTTCCCCTTCAACCACCTGGATCTTTTTCTGTGCTCTTTGATTTGGTTTGACGGTTTGGATTGGTCTTGTTGGCTGGGAAAGATGAGGGGAATTGAAGAACCGTTATTATTTAATGAAAAAATAACTGTAGCTCACTTCTCCCCTCCATCTTGCCTGTAGGATAAATAAAATAGATCGGGTCTTTTTCCTCCAAATAGCAGTTCTTTACCTGGACTCAGATGATAAGCAGTACCGGTACCGGAAGAGTCTTTAGTTATCACTGAGTTAACATTTGCCACCATTGAATCCCTAGCACTTAGTACAGTACTGGAACTTAGTTAGTATTCAGGAAATATTTATTAATTAATGAGTAAACGAAACACTGTGTTGACCCACACAGCAAGGTATTCACTTGCATTCATGGTATCTGATCACTTTCTCCAGGTAGTGTTGTTGTTATTCAGCCACTAAGTCTTGTCGGACTCTTTGCAGCCCCAAGGACTGCAGCCCGCCAGGCTCCCCTGTCCTTCACCATTTCCCAGAGTTTGCTCAAACTCATCCTATCTACTATGCTTGCTCCTCCTGGGCATCATGCCTCTTCGCAGGCTCTCATACTCAGGGAGGGCTTTGTGGAGGAAGCAGCACCTAAGAGGACCTTGAGAGCAGGAGAGGGCTTGGATTGCAGATAACTGGAGGGAGTAGACTGTGGGCTTCACATGGGGGCAGCAGGATCTGGGGGTGGAGGTGGGGTGTGGAGTGCCTGGGTCAGGAAAATGGCATGGGGAAATGAAGTTAGCATACCCCCAGCTATGGAGAAAGAGACCTGGTGGCCAGATGGGGCTCCGGAGGGCAGAGGACAGCTGTGGGGAAGACAGCAGGGGGGAGTGCCTTCTGCCCGGGCCACATTCTGGTCAGTGGCCTGGAGGCAAGCCCGGTGCTAACTGTGTGACCACTCGTCACCGCTGCCCGCCGACCTGCAGGCACATGGCTCTGGCCAGAGAGCGGGGCCTCCCATGCTCCCAGCCCAGGGCCCAGGGGGCTTCTGCTCATCTCAGTTCAGGCAGCTCCATGCTGTCTGCTGCCTGCACCAACTGTGATGGACAGAGGTTCTTATGGGAAGGAAATTGTCACAACCATAGCACAGCTGTGTCGTTGTTGTTCAGTTGCTAAGTTGTGTCTGACTCTGCAGCCCCATGGACTGCAGCACACCAGGCTTCCCTGTTCATCATCTCCCACAGTCTGCTCAAACCCATGTCCATTGAGTCGGTGATGCCATCCAACCATCTCATCCTCTGTCATCCCCTTGTCCTGCTGCCCTCAATCTTTCCCAGCATCAGTCTTTTCCAATGAGTTGGCTGTTTGTTTCAAGTGGCCAAACTATTGGAGCTTCAGCATCGGTCCTTCTGATGAACGTTGAGGGTTGGTTTCCTTTAGGATTGACTGGTTTGATCTTGCTGTCCAAGAGATTCTCAAGAGTCTTCTCCAGTGCCACGGTTGGCGGTATGGTAGGACACAGCTTCTCCAGAAAGACGAGATCACAGCCTCAGCTTATGCTCCTAGAGCCCTGCTTCAAGAACTTTCTTTTTACCCTAATTGACCACTCTTTCACTGTCATTTTATTCCTGATTATAAAGTGGGGAATCACGCTTGAAAATCGCAGTCTTCCTCCACCACCCTACACACTATCAAAAGAGTGAGCATCTGGGTTCTTCATGATGTAGAAAAATGCCAGACCTCCATCCCCATCAGGGCCAGAATGTGCCAGCTGGGACTGCATCTCAATACCTCGGTCAGTGGTTGTAGACACTTGACCGATGTTTCTGTTAGTGGAACAGATAAATAAAATCAGATTTATCCACCTGCAGAGATACATGTTTTCTTCTGCAGTTTAATCCTTATGAAACTCAGAAAGCTAGCGGCACTAGAAGCCTCCTGTCTGTGTATAGAGAGCTGGCCTCTTCCCCAGAACTTCCCTACATGTGACCTTGTTCAGTCTTTATGACTCTTCTGTCACAGAGATTATATTTATTCTTATCTAAAATACTAAGAGACTCGGGATCACAGTCTAAAGAGTGTTGAACTGCTTGTGAAAAATGTGGTTTAAGTTATTACTTGTGACTTTGATTCTCATTCTACGAGTTCAACTTCTAATAAGACATAGAGACTTAGACTCCTGTGTGCCAGGTGCTATTCTGACTCCCCATTTTGCAGATGAGAAACTGAGGCAGTGAGTGGCGAAGTAGATAAAGGGCCTTCGATAGCGGTTGTGGCCCCCCCACATGAGGCGGGGAGCTGGGATTTGGGTCACCTTTCTCCTCTCTCCCGGGGACACAGAGCAGCCAGGTAGCAGTGTGCATCTCACCAGAGCCCGATGCTGCCCCCTGCTACCGCCGCCTGCCTCCTCTGCGTCTCACCAGCTCCCCACCTCTTTTCCGGTCTCGTCTTCTGGGGAGGCCACCTCTCTGCTTTCTCTTCTCCTTACCAGCCACCAGTAGTGACAATTCATGGGGCAGACCTGGAAGAGTTGAAGATAGTGTTTTCCGTGTGGGATGGAAAGCAGTCACATAAGACTTTCAGAACTGGCTGACTTATCTTGGGGTTCTCTTTAAACACACCTGGTTCTGTGCATGACTTGGCTTCCACAAAGCTCTGGCTGACTCCAGGTGTGTGATTTTTCTGTTCCTGGAGCACTCCCATGCGTGTCTTCTGCGATGTTTTTTGTCTTGTAAGGAGTAACTGTCCATAGTCTACCCCTTGGTATTCCTTCACCTCCCTTTGGAATCACGAGGTAAAGCGACAAGGGGATATGCTCAGAGAAGACATTTGTCCTTTGCATTTTTCCTCTCAAGGTACTTTGAACGACAACATTAAAGCTCCTATAATACTACTGTGAATTGTTAACAAGCACATTTGCACATCACATCTGTCATGCTATTTGCACGATGTTATGTGAAGAAATGACTCAAAGTATTTTAAAGATATAGCCTTTCATCTTTGGAAGCACCAGAAACTATTTGCAGATTGGTCTTGGGAATCAAATTAGCCTAGCACATTGGTGAGTTCTTGGAGGCATGGGCATTTCTGTAAGTGGTTGCTGGCCCCCTTAATCCTTTTGATCATTTGCACTGTGTATTTTTATACAGGCTCTTGTACTTTGGAGAAATAAAATAAAGAAACTTAAAGGTGAGTTTGACAAGGGCTTCTCCACACTGTTTGTCAATGCAGATAGATCCTGAATTTTAATAGCAGTAGTTTCTTTTAAACAGCCAAGGCTCTTTAAACCTCTCTACAAATAGTGTCAGTGCTCAGATTATGTCTGAAAGTGTTTGCTGGTGAGGGGACATCTTTCCTGACCCTATGTTGCAACCACGAAGGAAGACCCTAATCCTGGAAAAGTCTTGACCACCTGGATGTCAGTTATCCCCACAGCTGTGGGCCACTTCCTGTGTAACATTTACTGTCATTGATGACTTCCAGTGACATTCAGGAGCCGGCTTGGAGTCATAGAATGAGCCAGACTTTCTACCTTCAGTTGAAACGTGGTTGGCTCCTCACTGGATCCTGCCGTTTACAGGCTGTAGGATATTATGTGAGAAAACTTGTGGTGAGGCCTTGGTTTCCTCATCTGTAAAATGGGGATGACATCCCTGTTGTGAAATTGTTGGGAGCAACATCTGTGCACCCGTATTCATAGCGGCATTATTCACAGTAGCCTAAAAGTGGAAGCAGCCCAAGTGTCCATTGACAGATAGGTGGATAAACCAAATGTGGCACGTCTGTGCAATGATGTGTTATTCAGCCTCACTTCAATATTGTAAAGTAATTAGCCTCCAACTAATAAAAATAAATAGAAAAAAAAATAAAAAGGACATTCTGACACAGGCTTCAACATGGATGAATCTTCAGGACATTCTGCTGAGTGAAATAAGCCAATCACGAGAGGAAAAATAAAATATGATTCCACTGACATGGGGTTTAGAGGAGTCAATTCACCAAGACAGAAGTAGAATGGCAGTCTATTGGGACTGGGAAAAGAGAAAATTGGAAAGTTAGTGTTTAATGAATATAAAGTTTCAGTTTTGCAGGATTAAAAGAATTCTGGAGGTAAATGATGGTGATGGTAGCTCAATGATGGCTCTACTTAATGCCACTGAATTGTGGCATACACTTAAAAATAATTAAGATAGTAAATTTTGGAAAGTGTGTGTGTTTTTTTTTAAATCTCAGTAGAGAAAAACTGGGGGAAAAAGTATGAGCATTGAACAACATCCAGTAGGTACAGTGCCTCCCGTATTATCAATGTTCGGTGACTAGTAACCGCTTTTACTAGGATTCAGAGTTGTAATGCGTGATTCCGTGACTTCGCATCATGTGGCAGGTGCCACGGTTTGTGGGCTTCTTTTTGCTGGACTTCCGGATTTCTTGTGGTACTTCACCACTGCATTAATAGTAATGACGGAACGAGTCTTTGTGTTTGTGTGTGTCTTTTCTTTTCTTTGGGTTTATATCTATGAGGTTGATTTCCTGGGTCTCTGTTAATCAAGGTGAATTAATCTCTGAGGCTCTTGCTTCGTACGCCCGTGGGGTTTCAGAAGGGTGCTGTCGTCCTCACTGTAACCACCCAAGTAAGGCTGCCAGCCTCAGGTGTCCTCATCAGCACTAGGCATGATTTTAAGCAGTTTTACAAAATGAAATGAGTAAGAGATGGACAATTCAAGGTGCATTCATTTGCTTTTATCTGATCACTGAAACTGTTGAGATCTTTTCATGTCTTGATCTACATTTATTTTTTTCAATGTATGTTGCCTGTTTACATCTTTTGCCTATATTTCTAGTGTGGTTTCAGTGCTTTTCATTTTTTTAAGTAATTTTTATTTATTTTTAAATTTTATTGGATTATAGTTGTTTTACAGTGCTGTGTTTGTTTCTGCTGTAGAGCTATATGTTTACACGTGTTTGTGTTAGTTGCTCAGGCATGTCCGACTCTTTGTGACCCCATGGACTGTAGCCTGCCAGTCTCCTCTGTCTATGGACTTCTCCAGGCAAGAATACTGGAGTGGGTAGCCATTCCCTTCTCCAGGGGATCTTCTCGACCCAGGGAGAAAACCCAGATCGACTGCATTTTGCGGGCAGATTCTTTACCATCTGAGCCACCAGGAAAGCCCCTTAAGTTGATGTATACCCCCTTTTTCTGGATTTCCGTCTCATTTAGGTCACTACAGAGCATTGAGTAGAGTTCCCTGTGCTATGCAGTAGGTTCTCATTAGTTATCTGTTTCAGTGTTTTTCTTATCTAATATATTTTGTCACATTTGTAACACTTGTCATTTTTAGTATTCAATTTTACTAGTTATGTAGTTAAATCATCATTCATTTAAACATTTCAAAACACAAAATAGTAAGATTTTTAAAGTAGATCAAAAATGGTTTTACAATAACATGGTTATTATTCTTAATGAATCTTCTTCCCATAATCCCCCTGTCATTCTTTTCTTGTGTATTAGCATAACATCTGTTTAGATGTTAATTTACATGACCATGGTATTTGAATTAAAATTATGTAGACTGACCAATTAAGAATAAAATGTTAATAACCCAATATAAAGAAGGCATAACAAAATAAGAGAAAATAAAAGATTAAAATTATTAATAAGCATGACATTTTACCTCACTAATAATTAAATTCATTAAAAATAAAATGACAGGCTACTATTAGTATCTTCCATCTATAAATTGGTAGGGATTAAAAACACTGATGATAACTGAGACTGACCCTCAGATATGCTGCCAAAGGGGAGAGAAAATTGGCTCAACTTTAAGTTTCTTGACTAGCAAGAAACTTAAAAATATTTATAAACATTGACATAGAAAATTCACTTATATAACTGAGGCTAGTGAGTGAGTGAAGTCACTCAGTCGTGACCGACTCTTCTGTGACCCCATGGACTGTAGCCCACTAGGCTTCTCCATCCATGGGGTTTTCTAGGCAAGAATACTGGAGTGGGTTGCCATTTCCTTCTCCAGGGGATCTTCCCCACCCAGGGAGGCAGCCTCAAAAATGGAGAAAAAAATTTACATTCATAGATAAAAATAGGATTCAGTACAAATGCCCAATGATAGAGAATAATTGAATAAGTAATAACACAGTCATCTTTGGAGTGTTAAGTGTTTATTATGTATGTATAAATGGTATTTACTAAAAATTTCAGTGATAGGGGAAAACACTCACAGTGTGCTTTTAAGTGGAAAAAGCATGATGCAGTGATTATAGTAAAATAAGTTGTGTGTCACGGTGTGTATATGTGTATGTTTTGTGTTTGTATGTGTCTCATGCATATCTAGAAAGAAACGCATAAAAAATACTGAAAGTACTTATCTGGTAGGAGTATGGATGATTTTTATTTTCTTTTTTATATTTCTGCACATGTTCTGAGCTTCATTCTATTTACAAATCATTGTTTCTACAATCAGAAATATATTTTACTGTTAAGGAAGACTAAGGATGATGAGTAAATCTCTCTCCTTTACTGGATTCATGTTCACTTTGCTCTCATTGCTTAAATGCATTGAACAGAATCCTAGACAAGGAGTCAGAAGGTGTGTTTTCAGGTTATGGTGCAGAAATTTACTAGCTCTGTGACACTGGGCAAATCTAACTTGTACATGCTGTTGTTGTTTAGTTGCTAAGTCGTTTGACTCTTTGAAACCCCATGGACTGTAGCCTACCAGGTTCCTCTGTCCGTGGGATTTTCCAGCAAGAATACTGGAGTGGGTTGCCCTTTCCTTCTCTAGAGGATCTTCCCAACCCAGGAATCGAACCCACATTTCCTGTGTCTCCTGCATTGGCAGGCAGATTCTTTACCACTGAGCCACCTTAACTTGTAAAATGGGGATTTCTACCTTCCCTGCATGTACCACTGGAAGGTTGTAAGAATTCAGGTGAAAATACCAACATAGACGAAAAAACTTGGCAAACTATGATGCAAAGGATTCCTGAAACTACTGTGAGGTTTGATAATTTCTTAGGACTCACAGAACTCAAAAGCTGTTATCCCCACAGTTACAGCTGGTTACAGGAGAAAGATACAGATCAAAGTCAGCTAAAGGAAAAGTCACACAGGGCAGAGTCTAGAAGGGTTCAGGGCAAAGCACCTGTGTCATCTCCCTCTTGGTCTCCGTGTGTGAAACCATGCAGAGTATTGCCACCCAGGAATCCTGGTGGTGGCCCAAACGTTGGTGTCCAGAGTCTTTACTGGGGCTTCATTACATAGGTATGATTGATCGATTGCCCACATGGTTGAACTCAGGTTCTAGGTCAACCGATACCATGTTACCCAAAGCCCCCTCTCTCAGTCACGTGGTTGGCCTTTCTGGCATAGCAGCCCCTATCCTAACCCTACCCTAAGATTAAGTGTGGCCAGTCTCCACCCTAACAGCGTTCGGCCCCTCTGTAAATAAAGACACTCCTATCAGGTATGACCCTGATTACCTACCAGAGTCAAGGCAAAGGCCAGCTACCTGTTTTCAGTTCAGTTCAGTCGCTCGGTCATGTCCGACTCTTTGCGACCCCATGAATCGCAGCATGCCAGGCCTCCCTGTCCATCACCAACTCGCAGAGTTTACTCAAACTCATGTCCATTGAGTTGGTGATGCCATCCAACCATCTCATCCTCTGTTGTCCGCTTCTCCTTCCGCCTTTAATCTTTCCCAGCATCAGGGTCTTTTCAGATGAGTCAGCTCTTCACATCAGGTGGCCAAAGTACTGGAGTTTCAGCTTCAACATCAGTCCTTCCAATGAACATCCGGGACTGATCTCCTTTAGGATGGACTGGTTTGATCTCCTTGCAGTCCAAGGGACTCTCAAGAGTCTCCTACAACACCTCAGTTCAAAAGCATCAATTCTTCGGCACTCAAGTTTCTTTGTAGTCCAACTCTCACATCCACACATGACTACTGGAAAAACCCTAGCCTTCACTAGACGGACCTTTGTTGGCAAAGTAATGTCTCTGCTTTTTACTATGCTGTCTAGGTTGGTCATAACTTTCCTTCCAAGGAGTAAGCATCTTTTAATTTCATTTTGGAACAGGCTAAAGTCCTTACTAGGACTTTAGGGGGTGCCGATGGTAAAGAATCCACTTGCCAGTGCAGGAGATACAAGAGTTGAGGGTTCCATCCCTGGGCTGGGAAGATCCCCTGGAGTAGGAAATGGCAACCCACTTCAGTATGTGACCAAAAGAGATGGAAAACAATTTTATGGAGGGGTCTATTATTTACTGGGCTTCCCAGGTGGTGCTAGTGGTAAAGAACCCGTCTGCCAGTGCCGAGACATAAGAGACACAGGTTTGATCCCTGGGTCAGAAAGATCCCCTGGAGGAGGGCATGACAACCCACTTCAGTATCCTTGCCTAGAGAATCCAGTGGACAGAGGAGTCTGGCAGGCTGCAGTCCATGGGGTCACAAAGAGTCGGACATGACTGAAGCAACTTAGCACGCTATTATTTACTATGTTATAACACTGAAATAAGAGAGGATAGGATTTCCACAGGTACAAGTGTTAATGCAAATACATTTTTTCCCTGACCCACAGAACCTTGGAGACCACCTTCGAGAAGGGAATGTGCTAACAGGGGTGCTGCAGAGAGACATTTGCTACAGTCGTTGTTCACCGCAGAGATGAATCAGGCTGGGGAACCACTTACTGTCCCGCCGGGTATAGGAGCCTGACCCTCTTCTCAAATATGTCTCTCTGTTAGCAAATTTATCTAATGTGAGTGAGTTATAAGCCTATTTTTTCACAGGTTCCTCTATCTGGCACCATCTCCCTCTGTAGTGCAGCTGAGCTTGCTACGTACAGCGAGGGGGAGATGATAAAAATAAACTGGCTCATTTCCCTTTGCAGAGTTTCAAATCTCTAGCACCATGTCAGGTTGGATCCATAAGGTTTCCTAAGAGTGAGATTAGGAAAAGGAAAACCCAAGTTTATTTTCTCATGAAATTTTAAAAAAAAAAAAAAATTAGAGCACTATGAAGAGAAAGAATCCTCCTTAGAACACTTGCTCGAGGACAACCGCGTGCTTTTATGGAAAAAGAACCAGTGGCAGAGACTCAGAACGAAAGTGTTCAAATACAGTTGCCTTCAGAGGGAAGAATTTCAGCCTTTGTCTGGGCAGTTTTTGGGAAACAAATAACTTGTCATAAATCGATGTTGTCAGTAAGTTGGGGTTGTATGTTCTCTCTCTTTCAAGGAAGAACTGGCCACGCAGAAGTAGTCCGGGTGGTGTACCAGCCAGAACGCATCAGCTTTGAGGAACTGCTCAAGGTCTTCTGGGAGAATCATGACCCGACCCAAGGTAGATGAGTGAGCCAGTATTTAATTATCTGACTAATTACAGCTGGGATAATTAGTGTTTGAGCTGCACGGAAGAGATGAACCTTGAAATCACACAGGAGCTCAAGAATATGATTGCAGACATTTATTGACGGAGAAGGGGAGGGGCTGGGGAAAAGAGGGCGAGAGAATAAAGGCGCAGCCCCCATCTGCGCCCCTCCCTCCCTTACAGCTGTCAGGGGTGGGAAAATTCCCACAGAGAAAGACGCCAGACAATAGAGATTCGTTCACCTTTGATTATTGCATTATTCCTCCTTAATGCAGTCTTTTGTCTACAAAATTAAAGTGTCTTTCTAGCAGCTCCAAAGTTTTCCTGATTTATGGTTCCTTTATTTCCCTGAATTTAGCCTTTCTCATCTTTTGACATTATCAGCCTTTTTTTTTTCCCTTTAAATGTCTGAGGGTGATAAAAAAAACCAAAACATAAAGGTAAAATGCAATATGCAATGGGTTCACAATGTTTGGGTTATTTAAATATTTATTTTGTCTTCTTTGGAATTTACTATATGGAGATATTAATATATTTGGGCTGTAAACAATGGTGGCCAGGAATTTTATTTGAATGCACACACAAGCGAATATCTCATGTTGGCAAATATCATTGTAATATCCAATAATGGAGTGGTTTCCAGACTTCAACTTATCAGCCTTACAAACACTGCTTTGCCAGTGTAATGATCTGATATTATGAGTTTTATGAACTGAAAAGTCCTATATGTACGATATGATTTTCACAAACCCTGTTCATTTAGCAGGCTTCCCTGGCGGCTCCGATGGTAATGAATCTGCCTGCAATGCAGGAGACTGGGGTTCAATCCCTGGGTTAGAAATGGCTATCCACTCCAGTATTCTCACCTGGAGAATTCATAACCTACATCTAACTAGGCTGAGAATTCTGTTGGCTTTAACAAAATATTTGGGCTTCCCAGCTGGCACAGAGGTGAAAGAACTTGATTGCCAATGCAAGAGATGCAAGAGACGTAGGTTCAATTCCTGGTTAGGAAAATCCCCTGGAGAAGGAAATGGCAAGTCTCTCCAGTATTCTTGCCTAGAAAATCCCATGGACAGAGGAACCTGGCAGGCTACAGTCCTTGGAGTCGCAAAAGATAGCAATTGGTCTATTTAATGAAAATATTTTCCCTTTGGTGTCAGGTCTTGTGGGACTGGGTGCGTGGTGTTGGCTCTTTCCTGACAAATGGATGTGTTTTTCCAAACTTGCATTGTGTTTTGGGGTGGAACCTTACCGAGACCCCAGCAACCCCAGTGCCAGCTTGGTAAGTCCTGAGTCCTGAGGCCAGGGTGATTTCCCAGAGCGCAGAGGTCAGAGCTATGGCAAGAACAACAACATAATCAGCAAAGGAGCCAGGGTCAGGCAGGTCCAGGATGCAGCTCATCCAGCAGGGTGACTGAAGGTGGGAATGAGGCCAGGAGCAGGTTCTCCATGACTGTCAAGTCTGGTTGACGTGGGGGGATGAGTCCCTGGTGGGGAAGCAGTGAGATGGGGGGCAGGGGAGGTATAGGACTGTTAAGGGCAAGAGTACCGTCATCAGAAGGTTCAGATGCCACCCTGGTTTGGACTGCCTCACTGTCACATCATATAAGAATGGCAGGCCTGATGGCTTAGACTTCTGTGGCTCAATGAGAAACTGATTGGTGAGCTCCATAAAGAAGGGGGGTGACGGCCAGGATCATTCTGAGGAGTCTTTGATTCAGAGGCAGCAGCTGTTCAGCCTCTTGCTCAAAGCCAAGGGTCAAGGCGGGATGCTGGGGGCTCCAGAGTTCTAAGTGGAGACACCTTTCAGGAGCCCAGGTGAGCCTGAAGTCATGGAGCAGACAGGCTCTATGCAGGCCCACAAGGCTGGGTCTGTGGCCTTGGCCTGGCCACCCGTGTCCTGATAGAACCACCTTGTTCTTGGCCTCTACAACATTTTAAAGATGGTGAAGTCTGCCATCTAATTCTCTCTCCTTACTCCTCTTAATGTCTTACCCATTTTATCATTTTCGGGGGACAGGGATGTGAACCGTTTTTAATGGTCTTTATTGAATTTGTTACAATCTTGTTTCCATTATATGTTTGGGTTTTTTGGCCCCGAAGTGTGTGGGGTCTTGGCTCCCCGAACAGGGATTGAACCTGCAGCCCCTGAATTGGAAGGTGAAGTCTTAACCACTGGACCACCAGGGAAGTCCCTACCCATTCTATCACATCTTTACTAGCGCACCTCAGATCACTAGTTCTCGCCCCTGAATCTCAGGGGAGTTCCACCTGCAAAAGCATTTTATTAGAACCTGTTGTTCTCCCCATCCCATGGATCAGATTGATCTCAACGTTGGAAATTCTTGGTTTGCTATGGGTATGAATTTGCTAGGGTTGCCATCATAAAGTATCACAGCCTGGGTGGCTTAACCAACTGAAATGAACTTTCTCACAGTCCTGGAGGCTCGGAGCCTAAGTTGAAGGCACTGGCAGGGCTGGCTTCCTGTGGTTCATCAGTGGCTGTCTTCTCCTCATCTAGCCTTCCCTCTGTGTGTGTCTGTGTCCTGATCTCTTTGTATAAGATCACCAGTCAGATTGGATTAGGGCCCACCCAGATGACCTCCTTTAATCTTAATCAGTAAAGACTCTGTCTCCAGATTCAGTTGCACTCAGCACTGGAGATTAGAGCTTCAACGTGTAAATTATGAGAGGAGGTGGGACGCACTTTAGCCCATAGCACTGTCTGATGATGCAGTATTTAATAGGTTGATGTGCTAGTTTTCAGAGGTGCTTTTTTTTCTGACAGGGTGTTCATAGGTTTATAAACTGAAAGAGACTTTAGATATCATCTGTTCCAACCTCAGCTTCAATTCTATGAGTCAGAAGATGAAATTGCTCATGGTGGGGGTCACAGACAATGGGATTGGAGTATTGAGTGACCTATTCTTACACTAATATTTTGGAAAAATTATGCATGTAGGAGGAGAGCTTTTCTATCCTTGTGAATACTTGTTTCTGCTTAGAGTAGTGCTTCATGCAATGTACACAGTCATGCATTGAATCCCAAGGTATCTGATCTTCCTGCATTTATATTAGAATTATTTTTTAGATAGTTCAGTGTAATGGGTCATGGTAACAATCTTTTTCTGCCTTGTAGGGTTTCCTATGACCCTTCTGGAAATAGGACCAATGGAATGATCATGTGATCTTGGCCTGCTCAGTCACAGTATCTTTTCCTGTTGTCACCAGTGTTCGATCCAAACAACAGGCAGGTGACTCCAGCAGAACCGACTAGAGTCTTTCCCTGGGAGTGTAGCATGCTGTCACTTGGCTATGGGTGTGGGTTATTCCCCACACAGAGCACCTGACCATGTGGCCCCCAAACTTCCCCAGGCTCCAGACACCATGGCAGAGCCTGACATTTAGATCTGGGTTCTGGCCCCAGTTGGACCTCTTCCTAACCTCGCCACCTTGGCCAAGACACTTAATCTGAAACTCTGTTTTCTCATCTACAGAAAGGGGATAATAATGTCTATCCTGCCCACTTCTTGGGTTGTCATAGGAATGAAATGAAACCATGTGAAAATCACTTGAAAGAACCATGGTCAAAAACCAGGGTCAAGAACCCTGCAGGTGGTGGCATTGTAGCTGTGTCCTTCTCAACACAATACATTGTCAACAGAGTTATTTATTTATTTTTGTTTCTTTGATTTCTGTGGGGAACTATTTACCGTCTGCGTACTACAGTGTGGGTTTTCTACCATGGAAGTTCTTTTGTACTTCCCGCTAGTTGGAAAGATTTCAGCGTTGCTTGTGTTCTCATTTTGTGATGAAACTGCTGGCGGTGATAGTGATGAGGTTGATAGACAGAAAACTTATCTTTGCTGCTGATACAGCCCTCAGAAGAACCAGATAAAGTCCCAGCCTCTCATGTGTGCTCTGCATCCCCGCACCTCATATGCTCTGTGCATGAATTCCATCATTTTGGCCCTCTTGTTTCTGCATAGGAATGCAGGTCCCAGACCCTGAACCTTGGGCCAAACCACAAACACACAAGTACACAATGTGGAGACTCAGCTTTGCCTTACTTGATTGCATAAACCTGACTTCTCTATTCCAACCTGTTTCCCCTCCATCTTGAGGGAAAGGACAGCACATTTATGAAGTATCCCTTATGGCCCAGTCTCAGTGCTAGATGCTTTATATCTATTATTTCACTTAACTTACCATAACCTGATGAACTGGGGTTTATTGTCTTCACTTAACAGAAGAGGAGAAATGAAATTCCAAAATACTGACAGTCTTGCTTGATGTTGTTGGCAGTATTTGAACACAGCTCTGACCAAAGCCCAAATCTGTTTTCTTTCCCCTATACTGGAGGGATCCATGCTTCTTGATGAGGAGGACCTCTTCTAAGGATAAGCATTGTTCAGGATCCCTCATGTAACATAGCTGTGCCCCTAACAACCTTTTTAAAGCAAATATATGAAGATGCTACTACAAATTTAGTCATGCTGTAAGTTGAATGCCCCTTTTATTAACCAGCACCATGTCAGCTACCTCTGCAAAATGGAAATGCTCCCATGCATAATGTGCCCGACAGTCACTAGGCCACACCTGCTGCCCAGTTGGATGTCTGGACCTCTGGTAGTAGCTCCAGACCTTCCCAGGGACTAGGGCACCGATGGGGAACTCCTCCAGTGCGCTACCAAGGGATCAGTGGCCTCTCCGCAGAGGCCTCCTGGCTGAGGCTGTGAACTGAACCAATACCAGTGTCCCCATTTCTAAAGGATCGGAATTTCAGCTGGGTGTGCAGCCACCAACAAAAACTAAATTTCCCAGACTCTGAATGACTAAGTATAGCCACATGTCCAAAACCAGACTAGAAGAGCATGAGGACAAGTGATAGTGTGAACTTCCGGGTTAAGTGCACTTAGAGGAAGGGCAGATGACGTCAACTTCCCAGTCTGGTGCACTTAGAGGAAAGGCAGATGATGTCAGCTTCTGGGTCCAGTGCACACAGAGGAAAGGCCATTCTCTTCTCCCTTCTCCCTTCTCACATACTGCCTGTGGTTGCAGTGATGACTGTCTTGGACCACAGGGATGGGGGCCTCACCCTTGTAATTGAGGACCTACAGGATAGAAGGTTCCAGAGTCAGTACCCCAGGCTGGACTCTTTATGCAAGATCTGAATTCTCTAAGCTACTGTTACTTTGGTTTATTTTAGGCCTTTTTTTTTTTTTTTCTCCTACAACAGCTGGACTAATCCTTACTAAAATAGCTTTCAGTATAAGCTGGTGATGAACTCCCAGTCACTCCTCTGAAGATCTTAATTAAAATGTGTCCTTAATTAAAACGTCTTTAATGAAATCTGTTACGGGTATGGACTCCAGGGTTGGAGGATATGGCTCTCACCAGCCTTGCCACGCGCTCTGTGTGGCCCACTCACCGCCTCTCTTCTCTGGGCCTGACCACCAGGCCCAGCTCTCGCTCTCATCTGGCCGCCACGCCGGCCTCCACCTGGCCTTGCCCTTTCCTGACCGAGTGCCCACAGTGACCTGTCAGAAGCACCAAAGGGAAGTCTGTCCCTCTCCTGACTTCTCTTTGTGATGACATACACACTCTTCAGGCTTCCCCGGTGCCTCAGTGGTAAAGAATCCGCCTCTAGTGCAGAAGCTGCAGGTTTGATCCCTGGGTCTGGGAGATGCCCTGGAAGAGAGCATGGCAGTGCGCATCAGTACTCTTGCCTGGAGAATCCCATAGACAGAGGAGCCTGGTGGACTACAGTCCATGGATTCCCAAAGAGTTTGACACGACTGAGTGACTAACCCTTTTGGAAAGTAAGCTTCATATTAAATAATTTTTCACTGAACAGCTGGATGAATGATCCTCAGTTTTCCCATCTGTACAATGGTTGTTCACCCATCGGTGGTGTCAGGATGTATTAAGGAATGTAGTCTGTTGTACAGAGCCCAGCGCTGGGTACAGAATAACGACATTGGATATAATAGCCGCCATCCTCATCCTGCCCGTGTCCTAAAGAGCCATTTCACCAGCTCCTATCCATCTGCCTTGCTTTCTGTTGAACCCCAGTACTTCTCATTTTTTTTTCTCTCTCATTTCCCCCATCTCATGTTCTGAATACCCTTGATCATCCCTTACACTTGGGTCATACCTTTTATCCTCAATCAGCATTCCTTTTCCTCCCATGCCCACCCTCCACCCTCCCACAGGGAGCTCCCAGTTGTCCTCAGTAGCTTCATCTGTCTGCCCTCATGGGCCACATTGTCTCTGGTGTTGGTTTCATGGAGTCCTGGGACCACATACCCTAGCTTGCTGCCTTCCCCTCAGAGCCAACAGTAGGGAGTTGATGTGGTTTCGCAGCTTGTGGTTGGAATTAGAGGCCCCAAGGACTCTTCTCCGTTCAGTGCCCATGGAGCACACGTTCCCCACTCCCAGCCCACTCACGCTCCTTGTGCTGCATTGTTCAAGGTGCGTGGTTCCCGGGAGGCCCCGGGAAGTCAGGAGTGGGACTGGTCCACTGCATCTTCAGCAGGTTTGCTTCATAGCCTCTCTCCAGGTGCACCTAGGAGAAGCCAGTGCCCTGTGCTGTCTACTGAGGAATGTTAATTGGAGAGAAAAAAAAAAAATCCCCTTGTGTTTTCTCAACAAGTTGCCATTTAAGTGCTGGTGCTTATATATTTGAACTTGCCAAATTAATATCTGAACTTCATTGTGCTGACCCTTTTAAGTTAGTTTTTTGAAAATAAGTCTCCGGTTTTGAAGGACTATCCCTTTTTTAGCCCACGTACAAGGGATCTATCATCTGCAAATAATTAGACAGTGGGAATTATATTGTATTGCTAATGAGCAGATGTGCATGCTTATAGTGGAGGAACAGCTGCACACAGACAAAATGCAAAAACAACCCAAACCCAGCATTATGAATTCTGAAAGTGATTGCATTCTTTCAAGAATTTCAGAAACAGGAAAAAAAAAAAAAAGAAACAAAGAATTTAACTGATACTTTTCTTTATTAATTGTTCTTTCAGTTGTACTTTTCCTTGCATAACATTATCACACATGGACATAGTATCTTTGCTACTTGCAAATGTGCTATTTGCACTTTCAAATCCCTCTCTCATATAATACTATAGAGCTTATATTTAACATTTTTCCTCTGCTTTTCTAGTGCTTTAAGGGTTTGGTGCCTACAGACTCAATGACAGACTCCTACTGTGTGTTTACTCTGGGCTGGGCATTGTGCTAGGTTCTTAATGTGCATGTGATCCCGTTTGATCCTTAAAGTAACCCAAGAGTAGGCAGTCTTAGACCCATTTTACAGATGAACAGATGGGCCCAGGGAGGTGAAATGATTTGCCATGAGCCAGTTCGTACATTACTGTCAGAGCTGGGATTTGGACCTACCAGTTCAATTTCACATCTTGTGTTACTTCCGCTGTTTGGTATATGGTCCTACATTGTCACAGATGCTGTGGACTGACAGAAAACACAACTGCACCCGAACCTGCAACAGCCGCACATCATCCAATGAAGAGTATCTGTCCTTGTGAGCGCCTTGTAATAGCTCTTACAGTTTTGTAATCCTTTTGAGGATTTTCAGTATGAAAAAGTTCAAGTAGACTTTTTTTAGACTATAAATTAAAATTTGTTTGTAATGGATAGTGTGGTAGCAGTGTGTGTGTGTGTATGTGTGTGTGTGCGCGTGCAAACGCTCAGTCATGTCTGGCTCTCTGTAGCCCCATGGACTGTAGCCCTCCATCTCCTATGTCCATGGGATTTCCGAGGCAAGAATACTGAAGTGGAGTAGGTTGCCATTTTCTTCTCCAGGGGATCTTCCTGACCCTCGTCTCTTGAGTCTCCTGCATTGACAGGCAGATTTGTTACCACTGACACCACCTGGGAAGCCCAGAAGACTTTAGGAATGCTACTGTCTTTTGTCAGCCTTTACAAAGGGCACATATCTGAGAATTTCCCTTGAAAGATGTGATTGGATCAGTGAATTCAAATAGACTTTTGCCAAGAAGAATTCCACGTATCTTAGATTGGAGTGGTTAGGTCATTTAAACCTGGCTGATCAGTTCCTGAAGTAATGTAAAATCCGTAAGAAGAAATGAAGTCAGAAGAATTAATTCACATAAAAGAATATTAAATTAGATAAGAGGAAAAATTAGAAATGATAACATTGGCAGAAGCTAGAATTTCCAGGTTCTTAAATGGCAGACTAAGCTATTTGGATGAGCTATCTCATCAAAAGCCACTCAACATGTTGGATAAGATATAAAAAACATACTAAAAGCATCACATCAAAATACAATGAAATTATTATGAATTACCATGTTAAAATTGAAGGGAAAACAGAAATCTAGACAGGTAAGCAAGGGACTAAAACCCCTTTGCTCTAGGAAGTTTGCCAGTTCCAGAAGAGTTGAGTCTTGAAGGCCTTATTAATCAAACTACAATGAGATGTCCCCTCACACCTGTCAGAATAGCTAACATCAGAAAGTCTACAAATAACAAATGTTGGCTAGGATTTGGAGAAAAGGAAACCCTTCTTCACTCTTGGTAGGAATGTAAATTGGGGCAGTCACTAAGGAAAACAGTATGCAAGTTCCTCAAAAAACTAAAAATAGACCTGCCATATGATCTAGCAATTCCACTCTTGTATATATACCCCCTCAAAAAAAGAAAATTGAAAACATTAACTTGAAAAGATACATGCACCCCAGTTTTCATAGCAGCATTGTTTACAGTAGCCAAGATATGGAAGTAACCCAAGTGTCCATCAACAGATGAATGGAAAGAGAAGTGTGTGTGTGTGTGTGTGTATGTGTGTGTGTGTGTGTGTACAATGGAATATTACTCAGTCATAAAAAATACATGCTTCCATTTGCAACAGTGTGGATGGACCTAGAGCATATTATGTTTAGTGAAATAAATCAGAGAAAGACAAATGCTCTGTGTTGTCACTTATATGTGGAATCTAAAAAATAACACAAACAAACGTGTGTAACAAAACAGAAACAGCCTTGCTAATGTAGAGAACAAATTAGTGCTTACTAGTGGGGAGAGGGGAGGACGGGGGCAAGATAGGGGTAGAAATTAAAGTACAAACTACTAGGTATAAAATAAATAAGTGGAGGTCATCTACAACCCCCGGGAGAGGGGAGGAGGGGGGCAAGATAGGGGTAGAAAGTTAAAATACAAACTACTAGGTATAAAATAAATAAGTGGAGGTCATCTACAACCCCCAGTCCCAACCTCATGGGCCACCTAGCCCGAAGGTAGGTGAAGTTTCTGAAAACCAAGCGAAGCCCCAGGGCGAGCTTAACATGTAGGCTGTAAGTAAATAATAAAACCTGCCAGCTTCCTCGCCAAGAACTCCAGGCAAATTTGTGCTGAAATTCCGTGTGAAACGAATGCATTTTCTACCTCCTAGTCCCCGCTGCACTGTCCAGGTCACTCACCGCCAAGTTCTGGCTTTGACTCAAGGTCAGTAGTTGAAACCACAGGGACAAAGAGTCAGCTAACTTTTGCAGAAGCAAGAGCAAGTGCAGACACCCTAAGTTGCTAAGTCATGTCTGATTCTGTGATCCTGTGGGCTGCACTGTGAGTGGAAAAGCAGAGACTCCTCTGTCCTCCACCGCTTCCTGGAGTTTGCTCAGATTCATGTCCATTGAGTCGGTGATGCTATTTAACCGTCTCATCCTCTGTTGGCCCCTTTTCCTTCAGTCTTCCCCAGTATCAGAGTCTCTTAAATACAATCAAATGTCAAACAGCCTGAAACCGTGGATAATAATGTATGACTGTGGGACAACTTCCTAGTGTTAAGAAGTAAGCACCAGGGCGAGCAGAGGGATGGTGGCAGAACCTGTGGCTAGGTGGGAAGCTCACCCTCTGGGAGGAAGGGAAGCAGGGACCACTGCTGCCAAGGAGTGAGGAGACTCCTGGAGGCCAAGGGCCAGGCCAGCGCTGTCTCTTCCAGCAGCGGACACCACAGAGATGGTGCAGAGATGGTGCAGAGTCCCCCGGCCTCCAAAGGCGACCCTGCGCACAGGTGGCAGTGTACAAGCCAAGATGGGAGCTTCCAGAAGTACTTTCAGAAAAATAAGAGTGAACCTCAGTACACAAACACAGGGAACTGAAAAACCACAGTAAGCCTTGTTACTGAGTTTGAGAGGAGAAGAGACTGCAATTATACACTTAACAAGTTCTTTCCATATCTGGACCCTGCCTGTCTGTGATGAGTTGTCCTCAGATGGAGAAACTGAGTCCTAAAAGGTTGCAACATCGTTGAAGTTATGCAAATAACTAAAGTAGTGTATGGCTTATCTAGGAGGTAAAGATGGCAATGGCTTCTGTTTGGTTGGCACCCTCTTCAAGAGAAATACTTTGGCTCAGCTTAAGATCAAGCCCTGAGCCTTAGGAATGGGAGCACTGACTCCAAGACCCTAGACTACCAGAGAACTAACCCTGCTGCTGCTAAGTCACCTCAGTCATGTCCGACTCTGTGCGACCCCATAGACGGCAGCCCACCAGGCTCCCCCATCCCTGGGACTCCCCAGGCAAGAACACTGGAGTGGGTTGCCATTTCCTTCTCCAATGCATGAAAGTGAAAAGTGAAAGTGAAGTCGCTCAGTCATGTCCGACTCCCAGCGGCCCCGTGGACTACAGCCTACCAGGAGGATTCCGTCCATGGAATACTCCAAGCAAGAGTACTGGAGTGGGCTGCCATTGCCCTCTCCGGAACTAACCCTAGGGAGTATCAAATAGTGAGAACTCACACCAACGAAACCACTTGAATACAAGACCCAGCATCACCCAACCATCAGTAGCACCCTGTGCAGGGCGCCTCATCTAAGCAAAAATCAAAGCAAAAATACAAACCCGATCATCAGCAGATAGGATTACCACCTCACTCACTCTTGCCCATCAGAGGAAAAACAAAGAAACAAACAAACAAAAACTCAGCAGAAATCTCACCATATACAAAGCTTACACAAACCACTGGACCAACCTTAGGAGAGCAGAAACCAAAAGGAAGAAAGAATTCAACCTTCTTCAAGGAAAGAATTCAACTTTCCTTGAAGCCTGGGAAAAAGAGACCTCAAACACAATAAGTTAAAAAAGTAGTGAATAGGTAGAGAAATACTACATGGATGAAGGAACAAACTAGAAACACAGAAGTCCAAGTAAATGAAGAGGAAACAGGCAAACTACCCGAAAAAGAATTCAGAATAATGACAGTAAAGTTAATAAAAAACCTTGAAAACAAAATGGAGAAAATGCAAGAATCAGTTAACAAAGACCTAGAAGAATTAAAGAATAAACATGTAGAGACGAACAGCACAATTACTGAAATTAAAAATACTCTAGAAGGAATCGATAGAATATCTGAAGCAGAAGAACAAATCAGTGAGCTGGAAGATAAAGTGGTGGAAATAACTTCTGAAGAACAGAATAAAGTAAAAAGAATGAAAAGGACTGAGGATAGTCTCAGAGACCTCTGAGACAATATCAAACACACCAAAATTCAAATTGTAGGGGTCCCAGAAGAAGAAGAGAAAAAGAAAGGGTATGAGAAAATTTTTGAAGTGATTATAGTTGAAAATTTTCCCAGCATGGAAAAGGAAAAGGTCAATCAAGTCCAAGAGTCACAAAGAGTTCCATGCAGAATAAACCCAAGGAGAAACACACCAAGACACATACTAATCAAACTAACAAAGACTAAACTCAAAGAAAGTATTAAAAACACCAAGGAGAAGCAACAAGTAATGTACAAGGGAAACCCCATACACTTAATAGCTGATCTTTCAGCAGAAACTCTACAGGCCAGAAGGGAATGGCAGGATATATTTAAAGAAAGGGAAAAATCTACAGCCAAGATTACTGTACCTGGCAAGGATCTCATTCAAAATTGACAGAGAAGTAAAAAGCTTTTCAGACAAGCAAAAGTTAAGAGAATTCAGTACCATCAAAACAGCTTTACAACAAATGTTACAGGGACTTATATAGTCAAGAAATACAAGAGAAGAAAAAAGATCTACAAAATCAACCCCAAATAATTGAGAAAATGGCAATAGGAACATATACGTCAATAATTACTTTAAATGTAAATGGATTAAATACTGCAACCAAAAGATAGACTGGCTGAATGGATACAAAAACAAGACCCATATATATGCTGTATACAAGAAACTCACTTCAGACCTCAAGACACATATAGACTGAAAGTGAGAGGATGGAAAAATATATTCCATGCAAATGGGAAGCTAAAGAAAGCTGGCATAGCAATCTTCATATTGGACAAAATAGACCTTAAAGAAGATTACAAGAAATAAGGAAGGACACTACATAATGATCAAGGGATCAGTCCAAGAGGAAGACATAACAATTATAAATATCTATGCACCCAACATAGGAGCACCTCAATACATAAGACAAACACTAACAGACATAAAAGAAATTGACAGTAACACAATAATAGTAGGAGACTTTAACACCCCACTCACACCAATGGACAGATCATCAAAGCAGAAAATTAATAAGGAAACACAAGTCTTAATGATTCATTAGATGAGATGGATCTCATTGATATCTTCAGGACATCCCATCCAAATGCAGAATACACCTTCTTCTCAAGTGCACATGGAACATTCTCCAGGCTAGACCACATCTTAGGTCACAAATTAAACCTCAGTAAATTTAAGAAAATTGAAATTATATCAGGCATCTTCTCCAACCACAATGCTGTGAGACTAGATATCAATTACAAGGAAAAAACTGTAAGAAACACAAACACATGGAGATTAAATAACATGTTTCTAAATAACCAACAGGTTACTGAAGAAATCAAAAGGGAAATAAAAAAAATTCTAGAAACAAATAGCAGTGAAAACACAACAACTCAAAACCTATGGGATGCAACAAAATCAGTTCTAAGAGGGAAGTTTATAGTAATACAATCCTACCTCAAGAAACAAGAAAAACATCGAATAGACTAACTCTACACCTAAAACAACTAGGGAAAAAAAAGAACATTTCTATATACTAACAATGAAAAATCAGAAAGAGCAATTAAGGAATCAATCCCATTCACCATTGCAACGAAAACAATTAAGTATCTAGGAATAAACTTACCTAAGGAGACAAATGAACTGTACACAGAAAATTATAAGACACTGATGAAAGAAATCAAATGACATAAACAGATGGAGAGATATTTCATGTTCCTGGGCAGGAAGAATCAATATTGTGAAAATGATTATGCTTCCAAATGCAATCTACAGATTCAATGTGATCCCTATCAAATTATCAATGGCATTTTTCACAGAACTAGAACAAAAACTTTCACAATTCATGTGGAAACACAAAAGACCCCAGATAGCCAAAGCAGTCTTGAGAAAGAACAATGGAGTTGGAGGAATCAACCTTCCTGACTTCAGATTAGACTACAAAGCTACAGTCATCAAGACAGTATGGTACTGGCACAAAAACAGAAATATATACCAATGGAACAAGATAAAAAGCCCAGAAATAAACCCATGCACCCATGGGTACCTTATTTTTGACAAAGGAGGCAAGAATATACAGTGGGGCAAAGACAGCCTCTTCAATAAATGGTGCTGGGAAAACTGGACTGCTCCATGTAAAAGAATGATATTTGAACACTTCATAATACCATATACAAAGATAAACTCAAAAGGGATTAAAGACCTAGATGTAAGATCAGAAACTATAAAAGTCTTAGAGGAAAACATAGGCAGAACACTTGATGACATGCATCAAAGAAAGATCCTCTATGACCCACCTCCTAGAGTAATGGAAATAAAAGCAAAAGTAAACAAGTGGGGCCTGATTAAACTTAAAAGCTTCTGCACAGCAAAGGAAACTATAAGCAAGGTGAAAAGACAACCCTCAGAATAGGAGAAAATAATAGCAAATGAAACAAGTGACAAAGAATTAATTTCCGGAATATACAAGCAGCTCATGCAACTCTTTACCAGAAAAACAAACTACCCAATCAAAAAGTGGGAAAAAGACCTAAATAGACATTTCCCCAAAGAGGACATACAGATGGCTAACAAACACATGAAAAGATGCTCAACATCACTCATTATTCGGTTCAGTTCAGTCACTCAGTCGTGTCCAACTCTTTGCGACCCCATGAATCGCAGCAGGCCAGGCCTCCCTGTCCATCACCAACTCCTGGAGTTTACTCAAACTTCTGTCCATCGAGTTGGTGATGCCATCAAACCATCTCATCCTCTGTCATCCTCTTCTCCTCCTGCCCCCAATCCCTCCCAACATCATGGTCTTTTCCAATGAAAAAGACCTCGCATGAGGTGGCCAAAGTATTGGAGTTTCATCTTCAGCATCAGTCCTTCCAATGAACACCCAGGACTGATCTGCTTAGGATGGACTGGTTGGATCTCCTTGCAGTCCAAGGGACTCTCAAGAGTCTTCGCCAAAACCACAGTTCAAGAGCATCAATTTTTCAGTGCTCAGCTTTCGTCACAGTCCAACTCTCACATCCATACATGACCACTGGAAAAACCATAGCCTTGACTAGATGGACCTTTGTTGGCAAAGTAATGTCTCTGCTTTTTAATATGCTGTCTAGGTTGGTCATAACTTTCCTTCCAAGTGGTAAGCACCTTTTAATTTCATGGCCGCAATCACCATCTGCGCCATGAAGAGATGCCCCACGTCCAAGGTAAGAGAAACCCAAGTAAGACGGTAGGTGTTGCAAGAGGGCATCAGAGGGCAGACACACTGAAACCATAATCACAGAAAACTAGCCAATCTGATCACAGGACCACAGCCTTGTCTAACTCAATGAAACTAAGCCATGCCATGTGGGGCCACCCAAGGCGGTCGGGTCATGGTGGAGAGGTCTGACAGAATGTGGTCCACTGGAGAAGGGGATGGCAAACCACTTCAGTATTCTTGCCTTGAGAACCCCATGAACAGTATGAAAAGGCAAAATGATAGGATACTGAAAGAGGAACTCCCCAGGTTGGTAGGTGCCCAATATGCTACTGGAGATCAGTGGAGAAATAACTCTAGAAAGAATGAAGGGATGGACAATAACCCAGTTGTGGAAGTGACTGGTGATAGAAGCAAGGTCCGATGCTGTAAAGAGCAATATTGCCTAGGCACCTGGAATGTTAGGTCCATGAATCAAGGCAAATTGGAAGTGGTCAAACAGGAGATGGCAAGAGTGAATGTAAACATTCTAGGAATCAGCGAACTAAAATGGACTGGAATGGGTGAATTTAACTCAGTTCAGTTCAGTTCAGTCGCTCAGTCGTGTCCGACTCTTTGCGACCCCATGAATCGCAGCACACCAGGCCTCCCTGTCCATCACCAACTCCCGAAGTTTACTCAAACACATGTCCATCGAGTCGGTGATGCCATCCAGCCATCTCATCCTCTGTTGTCCCCTTCTCCTCCTTCCCCCAATCCCTCCCAGCATCATGGTCTTTTCCAATGAGTCAACTCTTCGCATGAGGTGGCCAAAGTATTGGCGTTTCATCTTCAGCATCAGTCCTTCCAATGAACACCCAGGACTGATCTGCTTTAGGATGGACTGGTTGGCTCTCCTTGCAGTCCAAGGGACTCTCAAGAGTCTTCGCCAAAATCACAGTTCAAAAGCATCAATTTTTCGGCGTTCAGCTTTCTTCACAGTCCAACTCTCACATCCATACATGACCACTGGAAAAACCATAGCCTTGACTAGATGGACTTTGTTGGCAAAGTAATGTCTCTGCATTTTAATATGCTATCGAGGTTGGTTATAACTTTCCTTCCAAGGAGTAAGCATATTTTAATTTCATGGCTGCAATCACCATCTGCAGTGATTTTGGAGCCCAAAAAAATAAAGTCTGACACTGTTTCCACTGTTTCCCCATCTATTTCCCATGAAGTGATGGGACCAGATGCCATGATCTTAGTTTTCTGAATACTGAGCTTTAAAGCCAATTTTTTCACTCTTCTCTTTCACTTTCATCAAGAGGTTTTTTAGTTCTTCTTAACTTTCTGCCATCAGGGTAGTGTCATCTGCACATCTGAGATTATTGATATTTCTCCCGGCAATCTTGATTCCAGCTTGTGCTTCATCTAGTCCAGCGTTTCCCATGATGTACTCTGCATATAAGTTAGATAAGCAGGGTGACAATATACAGCTTTGATGTACTCCTTTTCCTATTTGGAACCAGTCTGTCGTTCCGTGTCCAGTTCTAACTGTTGCTTCCTGACCTGCATACAGATTTCTCAAGAGGCAGGTCAGGTGGTCTGGTATGCCCATCTCTTTCAGAATTTTCCACAGTTTATTGTGATCCACACAGTCAAAGGCTTTGACATAGTCAATAAAGCAGAAATAGATGTTTTTCTGGAACTCTTTTGCTTTTTCGATGATCCAGCGAATGTTGGCAATTTGATCTCTGGTTCCTCTGCCTTTTCTAAAACCAGCTTGAACATCTGGAAGTTCACGGTTCATGTATTACTGAAGCCTGGCTTGGAGAATTTTGAGCATTACTTTACTAGCGTGTGAGATGAGTGCAATTGTGCAGTAGTTTGAGCATTCTTTGGTATTGCCTTTCTTTGGGATTGGAATGAAAACTGACCTTTTCCAGTCCTGTGGCCACTGCTGAGTTTTCCAAATTTGCTGGCATATTGAGTGCAGCACTTTCACAACATCATCCTTTGGGATTTGAAATAGCTCAACTGGAATTCCATCACCTCCACTAGCTTTGTTCATAGTGATGCTTTCGAAGGCCCACTTGACTTCACATTCCAGGATGTCTGGCTCTAGGTGAGTGCTCACACCATCATGATTATCTGGATCGTGAAGATCTTTTTTGCATAGTTCTTCTGTGTATTCTTGCCACCTCTTCTTAATATTGTCTGCTTCTGTTAGGTCCCTACCATTTCTGTCCTTTATTGAGCCCATCTTTGCATGAACTATTCCCTTGGTATCTCTAATTTTCTTGAAGATATCTCTAGTTTTTCCCATTCTGCTGTTTTCCTCTATTTCTTTGCTTTGATCGCTGAGGAAGGCTTTCTTATCTCTCCTTGCTATTCTTTGGAACTCTGCATTCAAATGGGAATATCTTTCCTTTTCTCCTTTGCTTTTCACTTCTCTTCTTTTCACAGCTATTTGTAAGGCCTCCTCAGACAACCATTTTGCCTTTTTGCATTTCTTTTCCATGGGGATGGTCTGAATCCCTGTCTCCTGTACAATGTCACGAACCTCTGTCCATAGTTCATCAGGCTCTCTGTCTATCAGATCTAGTCCCTTAAATCTATTTCTCACTTCCACTGTATAGTCATAAGGGATTTGATTTAGGTCATACCTGAATGGTCTAGTGGTTTTCCCTACTTTCTTCAGTTTAAGTCTGAATTTGACAATAAGGAGTTCATGATCTGAGCCACAGTCAGCTCCTGGTCTTGTTTTTGCTGACTATATAGAGCTTCTCCAACTTTGACTGCAACGAATATAATCAATCTGATTTTGGTGTTGACCATCTGGTGATGTCCATGTGTAGAGCCTTCTCTTGTGTTGTTGGAAGAGGGTGTTTGCTATGACCAGTGCATTCTCTTGGCAAAACTCTATTAGCCTTAGCCCTGCTTCATTCCGTACTCCAAGGCCAAATTTGCCTGTTACTCCAGGTGTTTCTTGACTTCCTACTTTTGCATTCCAGTCCCCTATAATGAAAAGGACGTCTTTTTTGGGTATTAGTTCTAAAAGGTCTTGTAGGTCTTGATATAACTGTTCAACTTCAGCTTCTTCAGTGTTACTGGTTGGGACATAGCCTTGGATTACCGTGACATTAAATGGTTTGCCTTGGAAATGAACAGATCATTCTGTCATTTTTGAGATTGCATCCAAGTACCGCATTTTGGACTAAACTTTTGTTGACCATGATGGCTACTCCATTTCTTCTAAGGGATTCCTGCCCACAGTAGTAGATATAATGGTCATCTGAGTTAAATTCACCCATTCCAGTCCATTTTAGTTCGCTGATTCCTAGAATGTCAACATTCACTCTTGCCATCTCCCGTTTGACCACTTCCAATTTGCCTTGATTCATGGACCTAACATTCCAGGTTCCTATGCAATATTGCTCTTTACAGCATCAGACCTTGCTTCTATCACCAGTCACTTCCACAACTGGGTATTGTTTTTGCTTTGGCTCCATTCCTTCATTCTTTCTGGAGTTATTTCTCCACTGATCTCCAGTAGCATACTGGGCACCTACCAACCTGGGGAGTTCCTCTTTCAATATCCTATCATTTTGCCTTTTCATACTGTTCATGGGGTTCTCAAGGCAAGAATACTGAAGTGGTTTGCCATTCCCTTCTCCAGTGGACCACATTCTGTCAGACCTCTCCACCATGACCCGACCGTCTTGGGTGGCCCCACATGGCATGGCTTAGTTTCATTGAGTTAGACAAGGCTGTGGTCCTGTGATCAGATTGGCTAGTTTTCTGTGATTATGGTTTCAGTGTGTCTGCCCTCTGAAACTGTCTTGCAACACCTACCGTCTTACTTGGGTTTCTCTTACCTTGGATGTGGTGTATATCTTCATGGCTGCTCCAGCAAAGCATAGCTGCTGCTCCTTACCTTGGACGAGGGGTATCTCCTCACAGCCGCCCCTCCTGATCTTGAATGTGGAGTAGCTCCTCTGGGCCCTCCTGCCCATTATATCTATTACTGTGGGCAGGAATCCCTTAGAAGAAATGGAGTAGCCATCATGGTCAACAAAAGAGTCCAAAATGCGGTACTTGGATGCAATCTCAAAAATGACAGAATGATCTCTGTTCGTTTCCAAGGCAAACCATTCAATATCATGGTAATCCAAGCCTATGCCCCAACCAGTAACACGGAAGAAGCTGAAGTTGAATGGTTCTGTGAAGACCTACAAGACCTTTTAGAACTAACACCCAAAAAAGACGTCCTTTTTCACTCATTATTAGAGAAATGCAAATCAAAACCACAATGAGATATCACCTCACATCAGTCCGAATGGCCGTCATTAAAGAGTCAACAAACAATAAATGCTGGAGAGGGTGTGGAGGTAACGGAACACTCATGCACTGTTTGGTGGGAATGTAAATTGATACAGCTACTATGGAAGATGGTAAGGAAATTCCTTAAAAAACTAGGAATAAAGCCATCATATGACCCAGCAATCCCACTCCTAGGCATATACCCTGAGGAAACCAAAATTGAAAAAGACACATGTATCCCATTATTCATTGCGGCACTATTTACAATAGCTAGAACATGGAAACAACCTAGATGTTCTAGCAAGCTAGACCATGGAAGATGTCCATCGACAGATGAATGGATAAAGAAGTTGTGGTACATATACACAATGGAATATTAGCCATAAAAAGGAACAGCTTTGAGTCAGTTCTGATGAGGTGCATGAACCTAGAACCTATTACACAGAGTGAAGCAAGTCAGAAAGAGAAAGATAAATATCATATTCTCAGGCATATGTATGGAATCTAGAAAAATGGTACTGAAGAATTTATTTACAGGGCAACAATGGAGAAACAGAGAGAACAGACTTATGGACCTGGGGAGAGGGGAGGAGAGGGTGAGATGTATGGAGAGAGTGACATGGAAACTTATATCACCATATGTGAAATAGACAGCCAGTGGGAATTTGCTGTGTGGCTCAGGAGACTCAAACAGGGGCTCTGTATCAACCTAGAGGGGTGGGATGGGAAGGGAGATGGGAGGGAGTTTCAGAAGGGAGAGGATATATGTATACCTGTGGCTGATTAATGTTGAGGTTTGACAGAGAACAACAAAATTCTGTAACGCAATTATCCTTCAATAAAAAATAAACAGATTTTTTTAAAAAGCAATAAGGTTATGTTGTACAACACAAGGAAATATAGTCATTATTTTGGAATAACTTTATTTTTTGCTTCAGAAAGTTGATATTTCATTTTAAAAATTTTTATTGGAGTATAGTTGATGTCCAGTGTTGTATTAGTTTCAGATGTGGGCTTCCCAGGTGGCTCAGTGGTAAAGAATCCCCTACCAATGCAGGAGATGTGAGTTCTGCCCTTGGGTCAGTAAGATCCCCTGGAGTAGGAAATGGCAACCCACTTCAGTCTTCTTGCTTGGAAAATTCATCTGGGCAGAGGCGTGAGGAGGGCCACTTGCATACGGAGGAGTATGGACGTCCATGGGATGCAAGGAGGCGGACACGACTGTGCACACGTGTGGGCAGGGTTGGTTTCAGGTGTTACAGCACAGTGACTCAGTTACACGTACAAACACATCCAGTCTCGTTCAGAGTCTTTTCCCATGTAGGTCACTGCAGAGTGCTGAGGGGACTTCTGTGCTGTATGGGAGGTCCTTATCAGTTATCTGCTTTGTCTACAGTGGTTTAAATGAAGTATCATCTAAAACTGAAGTACACTCCATAAAAATATGGACTCACCATGTGGTACATCTGAAATGAATATAGTATAAATAAGTTATTCTTCAATAAAAACAAGATAAAAAGAAAATCTAAAATATTGTAAGAGGAGTGAAAAAAGTAAATTCTAAGTAGATTACAGACCTAAATGTGAAAACAAAACTACAAAACTTCACATAGATAGTATTATTATGATCTTTGGTTTGAGAAGTGTTTCTTAAACACTTAAAAATGCTTAAAAAAGCATTAGCTATAAGGGAAGCTATTTGATAAAATTAACTATATTAAAATCACAACTTTGGTTCATCAAAAAAAATCAGAAAAAGATGTAAGAATAGATTATATTTGCCAACATATCTCAGACATATAAAAAGTAGATTTTAAAAATATCTGTAATAGATTTTTAAAAATGCAGGCCACTGACTAGAAAAATGGGGCAAAGGACTTGTAGTGGTGAGGAAACATGAAATGATAATCTATGCCATTATTAATCAAGTAAATGCAAATGAAGATCAAGTGGGATTTCATTACACAGCAAGTTCAGTTCAGTTCAGTCCCTCAGTTGTGTCCAACTCTTTGTGACCCCATGGACTGCACCACGCCAGGCCCCTCTGTCCATCACCAACTCCCAGAGTTTACTCAAACTCATGTGCATTGAGTCAGTGATGTTATCCAACCATCTCATCCTCTGTCGTCCCCTTCTCCTCCCGCCTTCAGTCCTTCCCAGCATCAGGGTCTTTTTAAATGAGTCAGCTCTTCACATCAGGTGGCCAAAGTATTGGAGTTTCAGCTTCAGCATCAGTCCTTCCAATGAATATTCAGGACTGATCTCCTTTAGGATGGACTGGTTGGATCTCCTTGCAGTCCAAGGGACTCTCAAGAGTCTTCTCCAACAGTTCAAAAGGATCAGTTCTTCAGTGCTCAGCTTTCTCTATAGTCCAGCTCTCACATCCATACATGACTACTGGAAAAACCATAACCTTGACTAGACAGACCTTTGTTGGCAAAGTAACGTCTCTGCTTTTTAATATGCTGTCTAGGTTGGTCATAACTTTCCTTCCAAGGAATAAGCGTCTTTTAAATTCATGGCTGCAATCACCATCTGCAGTGATTTTGGAGCCCCCCAAAATAACGTCTGCCGGTGTTTCCACTGTTTCTCTATCTATTTGCCATGAAGTGATGGGACTGGATGCCATGATCTTAGTTTTATGAATGTTGAGCTTTAAGCCAACTTTTTCACTCTCCTCTTTCACTTTCATCAAGAGGCTCTTTAGTTCTTCTTAACTTTCTGCCGTAAGGGTGGTATCATCTGCATATCTGAGGTTATTGATATTTCTCCCGGCAATCTTGATTCCAGCTTGTGCTTCTTCCAGCCCAGCGTTTCTCATGATGTACTCTGCATATAAGTTAAATAAGCAGGGTGACGATATACAGCCTTGACGTACTCCTTTTCCTATTTGGAACCAGTCTGTTGTTCCATGTCCAGTTCTAACTGTTGCTTCCTGACCTGCACACAGATTTCTCAAGAGGGAGGTCAGAGGGTCTGGTTTTCTTGTCTCTTTCAGAATTTTCCACAGCAAACATACTGACAGAAAGTTAAAAGTCTGACATTAACAGACTTGAATGAATAGATCAATATTTAGAGCTCTGAACTCTCTTATGCATTGATATAGGTTTATTGATTGGTACACCTACTCTGGAAAATGGTTCAACATCTAGTTAAGTTGAGGACACACAAACCTAACAAGTCAAGAATTTTATTTCTAGGTATGTACTCAAGTGAAATTCATACATATATTACAGAAGGCAGGTCAAGAGTGCATTATTCTTAGCAGCCCCAAGCTGGTAATGTTCATCAGCAGTAGAACGGATAAACAAATTATGATCTTTTCATACAAAGGGATATTTCAAAGCAAGGAAAATGAAAAAAATAGAAGAATCTCATGAATGTAACAGTGAAAGATTGAAACCACAGTATAACTTCACTGATGTAAATTTTTAAAAAAAAAAAAGGTGATTACTGTTCTACAAATCAGGTAGGTTACTACTGAAAAAGGGAAGGGACTATTATCACTAGGGACACCTGGAGGGTTGTCAGATTGCTGATGATGCTGTGTTTCTTGATATAAGTGGTGGTTATGTTTTCACTTTATCATAAAAATGTATAGTAATATATCTTGCCATATATAGTATGAGAATATTAGTGTGAATACTTTAATAAGCTGCATTTATGTTTTATGTAGTTTTGTACATGTATGTACCTTTCTGCATTCAGATCTAGAAACTATAAAGGCTTTGTAACACTGATTCCTGATGCTTGCCCTCAGTCATGTCCAACTCTTTGCGACCCCATGGACTGTAGCCCACCAGGCCCCCCTGTCCATGGAAATCTCCAGGCAAGAATACTGGAGTTGCCATTTCCTCCTCCAGGGGATCTTCCCGACCCAGGGATCGAACCGGGGTCTCCTGCATTGGAGGTGGATTCTCTACCACTGAGCCACCTGAGAAACTTGTTGATTGCTACTTGTGTTAATAATGTGAACAATGCCCTTGATGAAAGGCTAGCTTTGTGAATGTGCGCGAACATACGTGCTTGGTACTGATTCAAATGTAAACATCTTATAAATCTAATTTCATGCCTAATGTTCTATAGGGAAATACTTCTGCTGACTTACTTCTACAAAACTTTAAGATTTGGATAAGAAACGGTGACATAGAAGTTTTAACATTTTGGAAATTTTCATACATTTTGATGATAGTCTGAATATTTCAGGATTCATTATTTTGTCAAACTCAGGAGTTTGTAGTATAAATGGATATGGAGTCCCAGACATTCTTAAAAATATACATAATAGTTTGAAATATTTCCTTTGGCCAGTCACAAATAGAATTTCCCTTTCATAAAAGCAAAGCTGTATTAAAATGATTTTTTTTTTTTTTTTTGCTTTTTAGGAAGAAATCACCACATGTTTTCAAACTAATTTAGTTATGGTTATGGAAGTAGTGTTTTTTCATTACTGAAAATCAAATCCTTCTTTTTAGGCACAGACTGAATATTTGACACCTCTGTTACATAACAATTTTCTTTTATCCTTTTTGAGATATGTTGCATTAAAAAAATAGAATATTGGGAAATGATAGGGAACACGGAGTATTTCATTTTAGAAGGGAGCCATGTAATATCTTTCATAGTCCACTACATGTTACTTCTTCTTCTTTTTTTTTTTTTTTACTTAAGTGATACATAATGTACAAGTTGAGGTTGTTGTGTTTGCTCAGTTGCTAAGTCATGTCTGACTCATTGCAACCCCATGGACTGCAGCACGCCAGGGCTCCTTGCCCCTCTCTATATCCCGGAGTGAGACAGTAGTGGTTAAGAGCATGACTTTGTAGTTAACTAGTTTCCGATCAGCACTGGCATTGGGCAGGCCCTCAACCTTTCTCTGAGTGTTAACTTAGTGTTTTAACTTTAAAATGAGATGTCATTTAAAATGGACAGAATTAACTTTCAGTCAGGTAAAGTGACATAATTTGATATGAATAAGACTTGTCTCAAACACCTGAATTAAAGCCCAGGTGTGTCAGGAAGGGTCACATGGGTGATAATAAGAGGTGCCATCTCTTGCTGTGAGGGATGCTGGTTCATCTACCTGCTGGAGGACTTCAGGGCCCAGTGAGGTCTTGTCTCCAAAAACCACAGTGAGATACTATTATACGTATTTGACACTGGCTAAAATTAAAAATAACTGACCATGCCAAGTATTTAAGTAGATATAAGATAACTGGAGCCTTCATACATTGCTGGTAGATAACAGAAAATGTTACAACCACTTGGGGAAAAATTTTTCAGTTTCTTAAAAAAAAATACAAATGTACCAGCCATTCCACTCCCAGGTGTTTATCCAGGAGAAGTGAAAGCGTATATACAAAATCAAAGCATATATACAAAACCAGTACATGAATGATCACAGTAGCTTTATTTTCATAGCCAAAGATTGCAGGGAACCCAAATATCCATA
This sequence comes from Dama dama, assembly GCF_033118175.1. NCBI lineage: Eukaryota > Metazoa > Chordata > Mammalia > Artiodactyla > Cervidae > Dama > Dama dama. The sequence goes on along the minus strand of NC_083709.1, from coordinate 18,299,462 downwards.
AGTATGTCAATGATTAAACAAATTTGGCATAGCCAATCAATGGATATTCCCTGTGGCTCAGATGGTGAAGAATCTGCCCATGATTCGGGGGACCTGGGTTCAGTCCCTGGGTTGGGAAGATCCTCTGGAGAAGGGAATGGCTACCCACTCCAGTATTCTTGCCTGGAGAATCCCATGGACAGAGGAGTCTGGTGGGCTACAGTCCATGGGATCTCAGAGAGTTGGACACAACTGAGTGACTTACATTTAACTAATCAATGGAATGCTGCTCAGCAATAAAAGAAAGGAACATATAGTTGAGTTACAAAAAAAAGTACATACTATATATGATTCCAATTGTATAAAATTCTAAAAAAATACAGATGAGTCTATAATGACAGAATTTAGATCAGTGTTTGCCTTGGGCTTTAGGGTGGGGGCTGGGAGTGGTGAGAAGTGGAGATCTGAAAGGGGTATGAGGGGCACTTACTCACACCCATACAGTGGGTACATTCTCATACAGTGGCCAAGATTCCACACTTCCATTGCAGGGTGTGTGGGTTCCATCCCTGGTTGGGGATGGGAACTAAAGTCCCATCTGCAGCCAAAAGACAAAGGAAGGGAGGTATGGGGAAACTTTTAGAAGTGTTTATTGTCTTGACTGTGATGAGGGTGATTTCATGGCATATGCACATATAAAAATTGATCAAATTGTACAGTTTAAATGTATACCATTTATGATATGTCAATTATACCTCAATAAAGCTGGTTTTAAAAAGATCTACCTCAAATCCTTACTATACAGATGATGAATTGAGGCCAGAGAGGTTAAAATGTGTGGATTCTAGGTAGATCAATGTCCATCCTAGTGATCACAGCTTGCCTCTCTGCATTTGTATCTGTTCATTGATACATTGTAGACATTTCTCTGTTGATACATTATAGACATTGCTGGAAACAGATCAGGCTCAATGGTCTGTGTTATAGCTAAAGCTCTAAGTTTCCTGGACTCAGCTAGATGCCCAATGACTCTTTCTTGACAGAATTTTTAAATTTGTAAGTACTAGGTTGAAAACTTCTCCTCCTTGAATTTCTGCATTAGAAGTCACAAGGGGACAGGGGAGATGTGTTTACTGAGCTTCTATATAAGACACCTTTCAAGGCTGTGGAGTACATATCACCATCCCCATTTTTCCAAATGAAGTCACTGAAGCTTAGATGGGTCTAGTGCCTTGGCTGAGGTTGCACAGTTAATAACTGAACAGAGGTAGAAACAGAACCGTCTCTTGACAAAACTCATGCAGTTTCTCTGCTTCATTCAGCAGACATGGCTCGGGATCTATTTTTCTCCCTGGCAACAGCCTGTAGAAGAGAATACAGATTTATCCTGGGGGGAGTCACCCTGTTTCTGCATCCAACATGGGCAGTCCTCTAATGAAGTTGCTCCTTTGAAGTTCCCCAACACAGTCAGTAATCCCAGAGCCTTAGGAATGTGTCCTTCCTTGCCCTGTTGTTCATTATCAGCTGGTGACTCCTAAAATTTCTTAAAATAATTACCTCTCAACAACTCATAGTATGAACTTCCCTTTAAAATTCCCACGTTCACACATATTTCTCATCTCTCGAGTCTGAATATGTAAAAATGGGCTAGCACCCAATGAGAAGCTAAAGTTTAGAGGGCCACTGGGCAGATGAGAAGTCATCTGCTCAGTCTTTTTGCTTCATTACAGACTAAGCATTTCTCTTTTTTCCAGCACTGTCTCCGGCCCCGCTGAGAGAGGGGGAAATCTAAGAGCAGTCTCAGGATGGCTTGTTCTTTTCAGATCTCCTTTGGAGAAGGTAGATGGAGAAACCTCAAACAGTTGGTGGATGCCAAGAGGTCAGTTCTTTCCAAGAATGCCCCAAAGCCTAGTTCCCATTAGTCAGTGTAGAGAGGGTTCTGGAAGAATTTTAAGCACAGGATGTTGTTTCTGAGCCAGTTTTTCTCTCTTCACCCCCTGCAGCAAGTCCATTGTTTACTTTCCTGGGAGGTGAAGACAGCCAGCTAATGTCAATAATTTATCTTCATTTTCCCAAAGCCAAGCGGAAGGCACAATGAACTTTGCAACTCTCACTGAATCAGTGTGAAAGAAAGCTCTGGATTTTTGATGATTATGCTCACTCAGGGTCCCACCGGCATCTGTGGCTCCCTCGAAACTGATCTTTCCACGCATCTCTGAGCTCCTCTGTGTCCTTTCAAAACACCTGTGTGATCTCACACAAGCGACCGATTTCACTTCCTTCCAGGACACGTGGCAGAACCCAGTCTTGTCTCCTCACAGCCCTCAGTGGAGACTAAGCTTGTCCTTGTTTCTGGGTCTTGGACTGGGATTCTCCGCTCGCCACCAGGTGCACCATGTACGCACACTTTGCTCCACTGTCTTCCGTTGGTTGCCTCTGACTTCTCATGCATCAGTCTTGGAAAGAAAACGCGTGCCAGGAACATGTAGGTGTAAATCCTGGGATGGCATTCCCTGAACTAGGAGGGGGACCTCGTTGAAAAATGAGACTGTCTTATTTCTGAATCCCAGGACCTAGTACCTTGCCTGATTCAGGGGGAAATGGATAATGAATGGAAGGAAGAAAAGAAGGCAGGAAGTCAGAAAGAAGCCCTTTCAAAATTGTGTTTTTTAAAAAATAATTTTTAATTGTTTTGTTTCTTTCTACCACCCACTCTGCAAGTCTTTCTTTCTCCCTTTTTCGTAACCCAGTGGGTGTGAGCTTGAGAGAGACAAGATAATATTAACAGGTCAGATTTTTCCTAATTTCAGATTAGAGACCAAGAGTGAGGACACTGCATTTGAAACCTCTTCATGTGAAGGAGCAGGGGAGGGAGAATTCACTCAAAGAGTTTTTCCCTTTTCTTAGGTTTGGATCTGTTGAAATGAAGAGTTGGGATGGAGATTAACAAAGTTAAAATATAACTAGGAAGGTAATTCTAGTTTTAAAAAAGTAATGAACTAGTTAAAAACAGAATAGTACATTTTTACACACATAAAATGAATCATGATCATTTACCTGTGTGACCCCTGCTGTTTGAGTATCTGAGGTATTAATTTAAATAATGCTTTTCTGGGGAAAAGGGGTTACTCCTGGAGTACCCACCCCAGTATTTTTGCCTGGGAAATCCCATGGACCAAGGAGCCTGGCGGGCTATAGCCCGAGGGGTCACAGAGTCAGACACAATTGGGCAACTAAGCGCTAGAGTATCTTGTGTGACATCATTTGTTATTTTTATTTCAAACTAGTTATTATGGGCTTTTCTAAGATTATGAAAAGTTTTAAAAATAAAACTATTTAACATAATTTTTTGTAGTCGACGATCTGTTTTAGATTTCATCTCGTTTACTTCTAAAACAAATCGATAAGTTAGGCCCTTATAATCCTTGTTCTACAGAAGAGGTTTGAAGCTCAGAAAGATTTGGAAATTTGCATAAAATGTAAAATGTGTCAGTGGCAGAGACAGACTTAAAAACAGTCTCTTGTGGCTCTAAGTCCTACACTTCTTACACGAGATTTAGTAAACAGATTTTCCTCACATCTGAATTACTGTTTTGCGTTCATTATGGAAACCAATGGAGGTTGAAAGAATGGTGGAAAGTTTAATGATGCTAAACATCTACAAATGCAATGTATTAAAAATAATAAGAACAGAAAAGCCGGAGTCCTATATGTTTCTCAATCTGTTCAGCATCAAATCATATTTCCTAGTGAACCATCTGCTTTCAGATTTGAAGCTTCTATCCATTTAATACTGGAGTAGGAAATGGCAACCCACTCCAGTATTCTTGTCTGGAAAACTCTATGGACAGAGGAGCCTGGCGGTCTTCGGTCCATGGGGTCTCAAAGCGTCAGACATGACAGAAACACACAAACACACACCCGTCCGTTTAATAAGTGCCTTCATTAGTGAAAAGAAGGTACATGGATTGCAAGTGACCAAATGCACACATGTGTGTGTGGATATGGATGTATGGTTTAAGATATTGTCCCTCTTCCTGAGCATGAACTCTGATGGGAAAATATAACCTAAATAACCTTATCCTTGAGTAGACTGGAAAGTTAACCCCTAGTCTAGTATCACTCAAGACTTAAAGAAATCTGAACAAAGGTTTTGATGTTTTCTCTCCATCCACTACTGTATTTCTTTAACACTTTCTTGTCTTCCTTCCTGGTCAGGTAGGAGTTTAGCCAGAGTGACCAGAAAGAGAGTGTATTGTTTCTGACAGGAGGAGCTTTTAGTTTTATTAAAACATCCAAGAATGGATGTGATCAGGAGGTCCAGGCTGTAAATTAAAAATTGGAAAGATTTCTGCCCACAGATGTGGCTGTAACTGTGTCAATAACTTCCATCTCTCCAATGGATGTGTAGTTTGGGTTTGTGCAAGAGGCAAAAGGTACACTGAGTCTGGTGTAGAGCTGTGGGTAATGCCCATAAAATTATTCCTCTTTTTGTAAAAAAAAAAAAAAAAAAGATTTTTTTTTATGTGGACCATTTTGAAAGTCTTCGTTGAATTTGTTACAATGTTGTTTCTGCATTATGTTTTGCATTTTGGCCACGAGGCATGTGGGATCTTAGCCCTCCGACCAGGGATCAAACCAGCACCCTCTGCATTGGAAGGCAGAGTCTCACCCACTGGGTCACCAGGGAAGTCCTCAAGTCACTCCTCTTTAAAGTCACTCCTCTGTGCACAGTGTGCTGGGGACAGCCCGAATCTGCACAGGGAGACGGGGGCAACAGTGGCAGGAGCCACATCAGTATGACAGTGTTACAGTGAACAGATGATCAAGTTAGAATATAGACTCAAGGGATCATGGCTTCGAGGAAGAGTCCAGAGATTACCATCCCAGCCCAGAAATTCCTGTCCCAGAGTGCAGTAGTAGTATGAACTCTAATTGTATAAATAAATCCATGAATTTTGGGGGGGAGGCTAATTACTTTACAATATTGCATTGGTTTTGCCATACACTGACATGAATCAGCCGTGGGTGTACATGTGTTCCCCATCCTGAACCCCCTCCCTCCTCCCTCCCCATCCCATCCCTCAGGGTCATCCCAGTGCACCAGCCCTGAGCACCCTGTCTCATGCATCCAACCTGGACTGGCAATCCGTTTCACATATGATAATTTACATGTTTCAATGCTATTCTCCCAAACCATCCCACCCTTCCCTTCTCCCACAGAGTCCAAAAGACTGTTCTATACATCTCTGTCTCTTTTGCTGTCTCTCATACAGGGTTATTGTTACCATCTTTCTAAATTCCATATATATGTGTTAGTATACAGTATTGGTGTTTTTCTTTCTGGCTTACTTCACTCTGTATAATAGGCTCCAGTTTCATCCGCCTCATTAGAACTGATTCAAATGTACTCTTTTTAATGTCTGAGTAATATTCCATTGCATGTATGTACCATAGCTTTGTTATCCATTCGTCTGCCGATGGACGTCTAGGTTGCTTCCATGTCCTGGCTATTATAAACAGTGCTGCGATGAACACTGGGGTACACGTGTCTCTTTCAGATCTGGTTTCCTCAGTGTGTATGCCCAGCAGTGGGATTGCTGGGTCATATGGCAGTTCTATTTCCAGTTTTTTAAGAAATCTTCACACTGTTCTCCGTAGTGGCTGTACTAGTCTGCATTCCCAGTAACAGATTTTCTGCACACCCTCTCCAGCATTTATTGCTTGTAGACTTTTGGATAGCAGCCATTCTGACACAAAGGTACCTCATTGTGTTTTTGATTTGCATTTCTCTAATAATGAGTGATGTTGAGCATCTTTTCACGTGTTTGTTAGCCATCTGTATGTCTTCTTTGGAGAAATGTCTGTTTAGTTCTTTGGCCCATTTTTTGACTGGGTTGTTTATTTTTCTGGAATTGAGCTGTAGGAGTTGCTTGTATATTTTTGACATTAAGTCTTTGTCAGTTGCTTCGTTTGCTATTATTTTCTCCCATTCTGAAGGCTGTCTTTTCACCTTGCTTATAGTTCCCTTTTTTTGTGCAAAAGCTTTTAGTTTTAATTAGGAATAAATAAATAAAAATAAATAAAAAGAGGGAAAAAATAAATCCATGAATTATCTTTTATAAAAATCCATTACCTGACATGGGCTTGTCTGGTGGCTCAGCAGTACAGAATCCACCTGGCAATGCAGGAGCCGCCAGTTCGACCCCTGGGTCGGGAAGATCCCCTGGAGAAGGAAATGGCAACGCACTCCAGTATTCTTGCCTGGGAAACCCCATGGAGAGAGGAGCCTGGTGGGCTACAGTCCACGGGGTCAGAAGGAGTCGGACACAGCTGAGTGACTAAACAGCAACAACAATCACCTTTCATACTTGCCCAGAAAGACAGCCGTGTGCCTCTTTTCTGCCCGGCCTCACAATGTTGTGAAACCTCCCAGATGTTTCTGCCCCTTAGGTTGTCCTGTCACTACAAGAGGAGCCCTAGACGTGAAGGTAGACTTAAGGGTTTCACTGTGTCATCCTTCTGCCAGATAATCTGTGAAAATATAACCAGTGCAAGAGCCCACTGTAAACCATGTCCTGGGAGGGATTCTTAATTATTCTCACTCTGTTTTCTCAAAAGCACATTTTTATCCATAAGCCACAATTTTCCATTATCCTATGATAATTTAGAGACCTCCAGATACACACACAGATAGTTACTGTCTTCTGTGTACAAGATGTATGTAATCTTACTCATACTTGTTGAGTAACAAATAATATAAACATCTGCAGGCTCTCTTTTCCTCACATGCTATTTCTCTTTAAAAAAAAAAAAAACTTAAAATAGATTTAAACAACTACACATGGAGTTGGAAAAGTAAGTAGTCAAGAGATACCTGGAGTAACAGGCAAATTTGGTCTTGGCAAATTTGGCCAAAATGAAGCAAGGCACAGGCTAACAGAGTTTTGCCCAGAGAATGCACTGGTCATAGCAAACACCCTCTTCCAACAACACAAGAGAAGACTCTACACATGGACATCACCAGACGGTCAACATCGAAATCAGATTGATTATATTCTTTGCAGCTAAAGATGGAGAAGCTCTATAGTCAGCAAAAACAAGACTGGGAGCTGACTTTGGCTCAGATCATGAACTCTTTATTGCCAAATTCAGACTTAAATTGAAGAAAGTGGGGAAAACCACTAAACCATTCAGGTATGACCTATATCAAATCCCTTACAATTATACAGTGGAAGTGACAAATAGATTCAAGGGATCAGAACTGATAGAATACCTGAAGAACTATGGACAGAGGTTCATGACATTGTACACGAGGCAGTGATCAAGACCATCCCCAAGAAAAAGAAATGCAAAAAGACAAAATGGTTGTCTGAGGAGACCTTACAAATAGCTGAGAAAAGAAGAGAAGCACAAGGTAAAGGAGAAAAGTAAAGATATACCCATTTGAATGCAGAGTTCCAAAGAATACCAAGGAGAGATAAGAAAGCCTTTCTCAGTGATCAATGCAAAGAAATAGAGGAAAACAATAGAACAGGAAAGACTAGAGATCTCTTCAAGAAAATTAGAGATACCAAGGGAACATTTCATGCAAAGATGGGCACAATAAAGGATAGAAATGATATAGATCTAACAGAAGCAGAGGATATTAAGAAGAGGTAGCAGGAATACACAGAAGAACTGTACAAAAAAGATCTTCATGACCCAGATAAACATGATGGTGTGATCACTTACCTAGAGCCAGACATCCTGGAATGTGAAGTCAAGTGGGTCTTAGGAAGCATCACTACAAACAAAACTAGTGGAGGTGATGGAATTCCAGCTGAGCTATTTCAAATCCTAATAGGTGATGCTGTGAATGTGCTGCACTCAATATGCCAGCAAATCTGGAAAACTCTGCAGTGGCCACAGGACTGGAAAAGGTCAGTTTTCATTCCAATTCCAAAGAAGGGCAGTGCCAAAGACTGTTCAAACTACTGCACAATTGCACTCATCTCACACACTAGCAAAGTAATGCTCAAAATTCTCCAAGTGAGGTTTCAGCAGTACGTGAACTGTGAACTTCCATATGTTAAAGCGGGATTTAGAAAAGGCAGAGGAACCAGAGATCAAATTACCAACATTTCTTGGATCATAGAAAAAGCAAGAGAGTTCCAGAAAAACATCTATTTCTGCTTTATTGATTACGCCAAAGCCTTTGACTGTGTAGGTCACAACAAACTGGAAAATTCTTCTTCAAGAGATGGGAATACCAGACCACCTGACCTGCCTCCTGAGAAATCTTATGCAGGTCAAGAAGTAACAGTTAGAACTGGACATGGAACAACAAACTGGTTTCAAATTGGGGAAGGAGTATGTCAAGGCTGTATGTTGTCACCCTGCTTATTTAACTTCTATGCAGAGTACATCATGTGAAATGCCAGGCTGGATGACGCACAAGCTGGAATCAAGATTTCTGGGAGAAATATCAATAACTTCAAATAAGCAAAACCTCAGATGATTCTTCCACCCTTATGGCAGAAAGTGAAGAGGAATTGAAGAGCCTCTTGATAAAAATGAAAGAGGAGAATGAAAAAGCTGGCTTAAAACTCAACATTCAAAAAATGAAGATCATGCCATCTGGTCCCATCACTTCATGGCTAATAGATGAGGAAACAATGGAAACAGTGACAGACTTTATTTGGGGGGCTCCAAAATCAATGCAGATGGTGACTGCTGCTGCTAAGTCTCATCAGTCATGTATGACTCTGTGCGACCCCATAGACAGCAGCCCACCTGGCTCCTCCGTCCCTGGGATTCTCCAGGCAAGAACACTGGAGTGGGTTGCCATTTCCTTCTCCAGTGCATGAAAGTGAAAAGTGAAAGTGAAGTTGCTCAGTCATGTCTGACTCCTCGAGACCCCATGGACTGTAGCCCACCAGGCTCCTCTGTCCATGGGATTTCCCAGGCAAGAGTACTGCAGTGGGGTGCCGTTGCCTTCTCCCGAAGATGGTGACTGCAGCCATGAAATTAAAAGAAGCTTCCTTCTTGGAAGAAAAGTTATGACCAATCTCGACAGCATATTAAAAACCAGAGACATTACTTTGCCAACAAAAGTCTGTCTAGTCAAAGCTATAGTTTTTCCAGTAGTCATGTATGGATGTGAGAGTTGGACAGTAAAGAAAGCTGAGCACAGACGAATTGATGCTTTTGAACTGTGGTGTTGGAGAAGACTCTTGAGAGACCCTTGGATTTCAAGAAGATCAAACCAGTCAATCCTAAAGAAAATCAGTCCTGAATATTCATTGGAAGGACTGATGGTGAAGCTGAAACTCAAGTACTTTGGCCACCTGATGCAAAGAACTGACTCATTTGAAAAGACCCTGATGCTGGGAAAGATTGAGGGCAGGAGGAGGAGGGGACAACAGAGGATGAGATGGTTGGATGGCATCTCCGACTCAATGGACATGAGTTTGGGTAACCTCCAGGAGTTGGTGATTGACAGAGAGGCCTGGCGTCCTGCAGTCCTGGGGCTGCAAAGAGTCAGACACGACTGAGCAACTGAACTGACTGACTGACACATGGAGAACCTGGTTTTCTGCATCTTGTGCTCTGTGGAGAGGGATCTGTCTTGATTTAAAAATCAGTCATCTGGCAATGTTTTTTCTTCACAGGAATATTTTGGAAGGAACAGTGATGGAACATCACTGCCATTGTGCAAACGGATGTTAGGACAAAAGTGTGGGATGTAGTCACACTGGAGAAGCCCTACTTGTAAGAGAAGAAGAGACAACTGAAGAAGACAGAGAACATTCTGGAATGTATATTTATCAACTCTCTTACACAGTCTCTTCAGTAACATTTACAATAAAACATACATATCATATACTATAAATAATAATATGTGTGTTGGTGCGTGCTAAGTCGCTTCAGTTGTGTCTGACTCTGTGCGACCCTATGGACTGTAGCTCGCCAGGCTCCTCTGTCCATGGGATTCTCCAGGCAGGAATACTGGAGAGGGTTGCCATGCCATTTTCCAGGGGATATTACCGACCCAGGGATCAAAGCAGTGTCTGTCTCCTGCATTATCTGGTGGATTCTTTACCATTAACACCACCTTGGAAGCTCCTACTAATATGTATCTACACTATAGTACCACCACTGTAATACTTAAATGAATATATAACTTACAAAGAAATGAAATAGATAGCCTAATTTGATATTCAGTTCAGTTCAGTCACTCAGTTGTGTCCGACTCCTTCCGACCCCATGAATCTCAGCACGCCAGGCCTCCCTGTCCATCACCAACTCCTGGAGTATACACAAGCCCATGTCCATCAAGTCGGTGATGCCATCCAACCATCTCATCCTCTGTCGTCCCCTTCTCCTCCTGCCCTCAATCTTTCCCAGCATCAGGGTCTTTTCAAATGAGTCAGCTCTTTGCATCAGGTGGCCAAAGTATTGGAGTTTCAGCTTCAGCATCAGTCCTTCCAGTGAACACCCAGGACTAATCTCCTTTAGGATGGACTATATTACTTGGTGCTTATTGGAGGCATGGGATGATTAATTTTTAGTATGCAATGTTAAATTAATATTCCAATGTCATTATTGATATTGGCTTTTTAATAGTGAGTTCCTGATTCCCCTTGTGACCTTTGTATATGGAGGAGAGGAGGGGGTTCCACAGGTGGGAGAATGGGGTTTCTAGGAAGTCACCTAAGCTGGCTGGAGGAGGGCATGGCCGTCCGCTCCAGTGTTCTTGCCTGGAGAAGGCCACGGGCAGAGACGGAGGAACCTGGGGGGCTTTTCTCCACGGGGTCGCAGAGTCGGACGTGACCGAGCAACGAAACAGCAACTGCAGCAGCACCTAGGCTGGGGGCTCGGAAACCTGGCACTGTCACGTTAGGAAGGTTGCATCTCTTATGGGAGGAGTTTGGGGGCACTTGTCAAAACTGAAACTGATGCTTCAGTGACACAGTAAATGTGTGTGAAGTTCATTTCTCAGCAGCATGGGGATCTGTAGGGGATCTCTGACAGGCTGGTGGCAGTGTAAGATGGGGACTCCATCATTCAGTTAGACATTGATCTTGAGCTCCTGTTAGCTCTACACTTGAGCTGCTGTGACTATGGAAAGTGCACTGGGCTGACTTGAAAATGCCTGGTTTTCCTGTGACTGGGTGTGTGACCTTAGGCAAACTCTTTAAACCCGTTGAGCATCAGTCACTTTGTCATTTATTAGGCATCTCCTGTGTGTAGGGCACCACGCCAGGCATGTCTACGCATATTATTCCATTTCCTTATCTGCCAAGCAAGGGATGGTACCACCTGCCACACAGAGTGTCTCATTAGAATCCACAGAAACAGTGTGTTATCACAGTGCTTCACAATCGAAAAATGGTTATGACTTCAGTATCTGCATGGAAGAATGCGTGTTTGTAGAGCATCTACTATGATGCGAGACCCGTGATAAATTTTCCTAAAATGCAAAGATACGTTATAATTAAAACAGGCAAAGCAAAACAGATATGTTGCCTGCATGTTCAAGGAGAGTTGTGCCAAGATGAAATTGAAATGAGCACTTAGCAGGATGTGTCCTGAAGGACGTCTGACACTGGCCTCATGGCCCGGGTCACCCCAGTAACCCTATGCTTTCCACTTCCCCAGGCATGCGCCAAGGCAACGACCACGGCTCTCAGTACCGCTCCGCCATCTACTCGACCTCCGCCGAGCACATGGGGGCAGCCCTGAGGTCCAAAGAGGACTACCAGAAGGTAGGTCCCATCTCCCTCCCAGGCCACCTGTGGGGGAAGAGTCTGGCTCTTGGCACCTGGCCCTGCGTTCCACTTGCATGTTTGGGGAAGTTTCTATCAGCCTCATGGAATAGAGGCCTTCTGCCCCGTAGAATGGAGATGGAAATGGCAAGCATGTGCTCTTATGCATGTCTCTTAAAGTCAGATCATCCAGATGAATATACAACTGGACATCAAATTTCTCTCTCTCTCTCTCTGAGTCTCTCTCTTTTTCTTCTTTCTGTATTAATCTGCTTGGGCTGCCATGACAAAGCACTACAGATGGGATGCTTAAACAGCAGAAATCCGTGGTCTCACAGCTCTGTTGAATCACGGGGAATTGAAAGTCACAGTGTTGGCAGGACTGAATCTGCTCAGGGACTCTCCCCTGGGCTCATAGCCGGCTGTCTTCTCCCTGTCTTTTCATCATCGGCTCTATGTGCGCCTGTTTCTGGGTCCAAATTAATACCATTTATGACAACTCCAGTCACGTTAGGTCAGGGCCTTAGCTAATGACCATATTTAGCTCCATCATCTCTGTTAATGTCTCCAGGGGAGGTCATATGCTGAGGTCCTGGTAGTTGGGATTCCAGCGTATCTTTTTGGGGGACACATAATTATGACTGTTAACTGGGTTGACGTTTGTAAAGCATAGAGCATAGCAAAATGCTCAACAGATGGTAGCCCATATTACTGTTGGGATTTCAACTTCAGTTTGGTAGATGAAGCGTTGGTTGCTGATACCATCACTTGAGAAAAGTAATGCATGATGAGAGAGGCGGCTTAGGGCCTGCAGAACTGTAGCACTTGAGAGCTGGGTTAGAGAAGTGCCTCGGGCAGACGGGACATGGTGGCAGGTTTAACAGAGAACCAGCCCCAAACAAAAACTTAACAGTTCGTTCTGTTGGGTTTAATCTCACTATATTTAATTATAAAGGTTATGTTGTTAATACTAAAAGTAACATATAGTGCTCGCTTCGGCAGCACATATACTAAAATTGGAACGATACAGAGAAGATTAGCATGGCCCCTGCGCAAGGATGACACGCAAATTCGTGAAGCGTTCCATATTTAAAAAAAAAAAAAAGAAAAAATAAATAAAAGTAACATATAATTAGTGCCATAATATTGATTTCCTAATATAATGATTCACAATCTCTTAAGGTATAAACAGTGATACTAAGAAACTCCATAAGAATATTGTTTTCCCTCTAGACTATCTCAAAATGAGTTGATCTTCTCATGTTCACCTTGAAGATGTTAAGGTCAAAAGATTAGTGCCTCCCACACGATGATAAAGAGGCTAACTTACACGTAATAGTCTGGTTTCTACCCCACTATGGTTTCTATCCTTAGCTTTGAGTAGAACCCACATTGATCTTAGATAACTGATAGACATATGAAGTAAAATTTAGATATTAAGTGTTATTTGTTTCAGTAATTTCTCCATTACTTCTGTAGATTGGGGGAATGTTAATCTTGAACAATCTTGTTCAGTGTTAATCAATGAATAATCTTGACAGTTTTTCTAACCTAGTGCTCTTTGAATGTTCTGTACCTAAGTACATGGGACTTACATACATTCCTACATATACATATATCCCCTTCATGGATCACAGCCTTGGCTTTTAAAAGTAGGGTCTATTTCAAAAATAAAAATTGGGCTCTTCTGTGCACCCAACATCCAGATATCCACTGTGGTTCATCTAACCACGTAGAATTGCTTGATTGCCAACTCAGAGAACAAATAATGTCACATCTCTTTTATTTTTATATGTAAATAAAAACTGGTTCTAAATTATAGTGACAGATGAGTAGAAAGTCCAGTACTTCTGTCCTGGCAAAGTGGCTAAACTCCAGAGAGTCTTGACTCTAGACCACTGCCACCATACAACCCTCTGCCCAACAGCAGTGGTCTGTCCTGCAGTGTCCGGGAGCTGCAGGGAAGAGAGAGGTGAGGCCAAGGGCATCTGAGCTGGTGCACGAGAGGTGGCTGGTGTGACGATATGTAAAGCGTCCTTCACCTGCCCCCGCCTGGTCCAGCCCAGGCAGCTGACTGCAGTCTCCAGGATAATTTACTATGATTTAGTGACTTTTTGGCTCCTCTGTTAGAGCAAACAAGTCTGGTTTTAGCAGGCATCCTGCTACAATTGTTGAGTTATGTAATATGCAGAGATATAGAGAGCAGAGTACATCATGAGAAACACTGGGCTGGAAGAAGCACAAGCTGGAATCAAGGTCGCCGGGAGAAATATCAATAACCTCAGATATGCAGATGACACCACCCTTATGGCAGAAAGCGAAGAGGAACTAAAGAGCCTCTTGATGACAGTGAAAGAGGAGAGTGAAAAAGTTGGCTTAAAGCTCAACATTCAGAAGACTAAGATCATGGCATCTGGTCCCATCACTTCATGGGAAATAGATGGGGAGACAGTGGAAACAGTGTCAGACTATTTTTTGGGGCTCCAAAATCACTGCAGATGGTGATTGCAGCCATGAAATTAAAAGACGCTTACTCCTTGGAAGGAAAGTTATGACCAGCCTAGCCAGCATATTAAAAAGCAGAGGCATTACTTTGTCAACAAAGATCCGTCTAGTCAAGGCTATGGTTTTTCCAGTGGTCATGTATGGATGTGAGAGTTGGACTATAAAGAAAGCTGAGCGCCAAAGAATTGATGCTTTTGAACTGTGGTGTTGAAGAAGACTCTTGAGAGTCCCTTAGACTGCAAGAAAATCCAACCAGTCCATCCTAAAGGAGATCAGTCCTGGGTGTTCATTAAAAGGACTGATGTTGGAGCTGAAACTCCAATACTTTGGCCACTTGATGTGAAGAGCTGACTCATTTGAAAAGACCCTGATGCTGGGAAAGATTGAGGGCAGGAGGAGAAGGAGACGATAGAGGATGAGATGGTTGGATGGCATCACCGACTCAATGTAAATGAGTTTGGGTGGACTCTGGGAGCTGGTGATGGACAGGGAGGCCTGGCGTGCTGTGGTTCATGGGGTCACAAAGAGTCGGACACGACTGAGCGACGGAACTGAACTGATGGTTGATACATCTGTGTATATGTGATACTGACAACAGAACAGCAGCAACAGTACTGACTACTTACTACATGATAATTACCGTTTTAAGCATTTTATATAAGTGGAACCGTTTCTATATCTCTGACTCTATAAACATACATACATATAATGGATCTATAGATATAATGGATCTAATGGATATGTTTAGATATAGGTATGACTACATCTCTGTGTCTTTATATAAAATTGTATGCACCCATGCCTCTTGTTTCTAATTTTGAAGCTCGTATCATTTTCCAACTGTCCATTTAGTTGGTATAATTGATTAATATACACAGAAAAAGCAAAAAAGAAAAATCAGTAATTCACAGTGCCAGTGAGAGGCAGGTGTAATTAGCTTTTACACCCTATAGAAGTTGGTCTGTGCTTTTCTGTTTACCTTAAAGAAGAATAATGTGGTCTTTACTAGGTCCACTAAGTAGGGAGACAGAGTCAGGTGTCACAGGTTCCCTTCTCACAGGTCAGTGAAGAAGCAGAGGCTTGGCTTACACTGTTTCCTCTCCAGGGTAACCCTTGGGCAGATCCCTGAAGCAGTAGGGGTCTTTAATCTGGGAGAGTTATTCTTAACAATACTGGATGAGGGTCTAGGACTCCGTAATCTATCTTATCACAAACTTTTGGGTTTACTTCTGAGAGTGGGGAGGTTCTGAAGATGGATTTCTGTCATTTTATATGTACTGTTTTCTCCTGTAAGAGCTGGCATTTCTGGTGGCCCTGTCACCGCACCTGGTGGGGGGGGTCATCTTATTTGAACCCTGGCGGGACACCCCCTGCACTAACTATAACATTGTTGACTCAGGTTACTAGTTTAATAGTCTTCACTAGTTTGCCCCCAGTGACCCGCTAGTAACCAGCTTCTTCAGCAACTTCTTTATGCCATGCAAAGTTGAGAGTGACAGTACTGCTTACCACTGAGCAGCCATTTGAACATAAACTAGCTGATTTTATCACAGGGACCAATTGTTGAGCTAATTAGATGCGCAGAACTGCTGATGAGCCAGAAACCCAAAGTGATTTTTCCATCTAAACCATGGTTTTCTGCAGAGTTGACTGGGTTGTAGACACCAGGCTCACCAACAACCCTTGAAAAGGGAGAAAGGCTGAAGACGTTTGCTAATTTCCATTCAGATTAAGGCAGGCTGGAGAATCTCACAGGAGAGGACCTGAGTGAAACCTCAGCTTCACACTGAGTTCCTTGACCTTGAAAGAGCAGGATTCTGTTTACAGAATTTGACAGCTGCTTCATATCTTTGGTGAGCTGCAGCCTTGGCACAAAATGTAGGATCTTCTTGCTTTTGGACAAAGTCTTCATGGTGGTGGTGGTTTAATCAGTAATTTGTATCAGACTTTTGCAACCCCATGGACTGTAGCCCTCCAGGCTCCTCTGTCCGTGGGATTTCCCAGGCAAGAGTACTGGAGTGGGTTGTCATTCCCTTCTCCAGGGGGTTTTCCCCACCCAGGGATCAAACCCAGGTCTCCCGCATTGCAGGTGGATTCTTTACCACTGAGCCACCAGGGAAGCCAAAGACTTCATAGTCTTTCATTAATAGCATTTTTATATTTTTTCACCAGAATTTCATAGTGGAATCATCTGCTTATGATGTTCATTGGAGGAGATAATTAGATGTGTTCTTGTTTTTGGATCACCAGATGTAGACAGTTTCCCTCTCAAGTGAGCCCGTGATGATGTTTTCTAGTATTCTAAACTGAATCATAGCTTCTGGCAGGGAGGGGGGTTGTTCACATGTGATTTTTATGTCCTGAAAATCCAACCCTCCTCATTTAGGAACTGGATCTTTTTTTTTTTTTTTTTTAATTAGTGGGAAGGTTAATTACTTCACAACAGTTCAGTGGGTTTTGTCATGCATTGATATGAATCAGCCATAGAGTTACACGTATTCCCCATCCTGATCCCCCCTCCCACCTCCCTCTCCACCCGATTCCTCTGGGTCTTCCCAGTGCACCAGGCCCGAGCACTTGTCTCATGCATCCCACCTGGGCTGGTGATCTGTTTCACCATAGATAATATACATGCTGTTCTTTCGAAACATCCCACCCTCACCTTCTCCCACAGAGTCCAAAAGTCTGTTCTGTACTTCTGTGTCTCTTTTTCTGTTTTGCATATAGGGTTATCGTTACCATCTTTCTAAATTCCATATATATGTGTTAGTATGCTGTAATGTTCTTTATCTTTCTGGCTTACTTCACTCTGTATAATGGGCTCCAGTTTCATCCATCTCATTAGGACTGGTTCAAATGAATTCTTTTTAATGGCTGAGTAATATTCCATGGTGTATATGTACCACAGCTTCCTTATCCATTCATCTGCTGATGGGCATCTAGGTTGCTTCCATGTCCTGGCTATTATAAACAGTGCTGTGATGAACATTGGGGTGCACATGTCTCTTTCAGATCTGGTTTCCTCAGTGTGTATGCCCAGAAGTGGGATTCCTGGGTCATATGGCAGTTCTATTTCCAGTTTTTTAAGAATTCTCCACACTGTTTTCCATAGCGGCTGTACTAGTTTGCATTCCCACCAACAGTGTAAGAGGGTGCCCTTTTCTCCACACCCTCTCCAGCATTTATTGCTTGTAGACTTTTGGATAGCAGCCATCCTGACTGGCGTGTAATGGTACCTCATTGTGGTTTTGATTTGCATTTCTCTAATAATGTGTGATGTTGAGCATCTTTTCATGTGTTTGTTAGCCATCTGTATTTCTTCTTTGGAGAAATGTCTGTTTAGTTCTTTGGCCCATTTTTTTGATTGGGTCATTTATTTTTCTGGAATTAAGCTTCAGGAGTTGCTTGTATATTTTTGAGATTAATCCTTTGTCTGTTTCTTCATTTGCTATTATTTTCTCCCAATCTGAGGGCTGTCTTTTCACCTTACTTATAGGTTCCTTTGTAGTGCAAAAGCTTTTAAGTTTCATTAGGTCCCATTTGTTTAGTTTTGCTTTTATTTCCAATATTCTGGGAGGTGGGTCATAGAGGATCTTGCTGTGATTAATGTCGGAGAGTGTTTTGCCTATGTTCTCCTCTAGGAGTTTGATAGTTTCTGGTCTTACATTTAGATCTTTAATCCATTTTGAGTTTATTTTTGTGTATGGTGTTAGAAAGTATTCTAGTTTCATTCTTTTACAAGTGGTTGACCAGTTTACCCAGCACCACTTGTTAAAGAGGTTGTCTTTTTTCCATTGTATATCCTTGCCTCCTTTGTCAAAGATAAGGTGTCCATAGGTTCGTGGATTTATCTCTGGGCTTTCTATTCTGTTCCATTGATCTATATTTCTGTCTTTGTGCCAGTACCATACTGTCTTGATGACTGTGGCTTTGTAGTAGAGTCTGAAGTCAGGCAGGTTGATTCCTCCAGGAACTGGATCTTTTGATCAGTAATAGATTATGTTTCCTGAAATTTGCTGAAGAATTAATAAATCAAAAGACTGTTCTGGTCACATGACCTACTTCCTTCCCAATGCCTCAGAGCTTCATGAACAATAAGCACAAACTTTCCTCCGGATAACCTTTTTGGGTGAATGTTAAATTACCCACTATGTGTCAAATATGAAACAGGGCCTTAATGTCTCTGTCTCCCAGCATGTTTGTTTATCCACCCACCCACCTATCCATCCGTCCATATCTTCAGCATAGCTATAGTCTCTAAGTATGTATCATGTTTTACCTTTAATTTCAATTATCTAGCAATCTGCTACTGTACTGTACATGGTGTCATTTTAAAGCAAAGTACCCAAAATGAAAGGTAAAAAGCAACAAGTATTTTTTAGCATTGCTTCAACTTCCCTGATAGCTCAGTTGGTAAAGAATCTGCCTGCAATGCAGGAGACCCCAGTCCAGTTCCTGGGTTGGGAAGATCCACTGGAGAAGGGATAGGCTACCCATCCAATATTCTTGGGCTTCCCTTGTGGCTTAGCTGGTAAAGAATCTGCCTGGAATGTGAGAGACTGGGGTTTGATCTCTGGGTTGGGAAGATCCTCTGGAGAAGGGAAAGGCTACCCACTCCAGTATTCTGGCCTGGAGAATTCCATGGACTGAATAGTCCATGGGGTTACAGTCAGACATGACTGATTGTCTTTCACTTTCACTTTGATTATTTAATTTGATCAGTGGCTGCCAACATTCCTTGGCATGTGGCCACATCCTCCCACTCTCTGAGTAGGTGGCCAAGTGGCCTTCTCCACTTCCGTGTGTCCAATCTCCCCCTCCTTCTCTCTTACAAGGACACATGTGACCACATGTAGGGCCCACTCGATAAGCCAGGATAATCTCCCCATCACGAGATCCTTAATTTAATCACAGCCGGGAAGTCTTTGCCGTATAAAGTAACATTTACACGTTCTGGGGATTCGGGCATGGACGTTTGGCCTGCAGCAGTATTGCGCCGACTACAGTCCTCAGGCCTGGATTCCATCCTGCAATTGTCACATGTTGTGACTTATGTGACAGTGGTGGCTTTTGGAGGCTGAAACTGGGAGTTCTTTTTTCCTGGGCTGCTCACCCAGTGGGCACCCATCTGGCTTCTTCTGAGCCCCAGGGCCACACACGAACACACCTGGTGCCCCAGAGAGGATGGGGCTTGCTCTCCTCTCTCTAGGGATCCTTGTCTAGTTTTGAACAGAGATACAAATTTGCGCCGGCTTATCCCCTTTCACACATCTCTACCTTCAAAAAATATCCAGCTTCATCCCCATCCTACTTACCAAAATAAAGTAGCATACTAAAAATAACAACAGGGAAAAAATCCTGAGAGCTAGATTTGGAGGAGAAAATTGTGTGTGTGTGTGTGTGTGTGTGTGTGCGCGCGCGCATGTGTGTGTGTGTATAATCAAAATAATGTTTGAATGGTTGGCGAAGATGTGCTAGTGCTCTTAGTCACTTACTACCTGTGGATCCATGACTTCTATTTCTTGTCTTCATTTTAGAATTTTCTGAGTGTGAATAGCATAATTTCCTCATAGATTTGTTATAAGAATTAAATAATATTTTCTATATATGTAAAAATACATTAAAAATTCTATATATGTAAAAATACCTCTTGTTATGGACATATATATATATGTATGTATGTATACACACACACACACACATACTATATAATATAGCTAGCATGTTGTACCCACCCAATATTCATTCAATGAAGCTGAGCCCCTTCAGTCTTCTAGTCAAGAAAATAGTTCCAACTATGCCAACTCAATTGAGAGAAATTAAATACTCTCAATAAATATCCAGTTATGCTATAATCATCATAATATCACTGGACCTGATAATTCCCTACCAGAAGGTACAGATCCTTTGTGTTTCCTTATAAGCATTGATAGCCTGAAAATTTGAAAATGTCTTTCCTTCTGTACCTTCCCCCACCTTCCCCAGTAAATTAATACATTAATTACCTTATCAGCTGTTAATTATGTACTGATTAGTTTCCAGACTCACATTATCGTTGTTTCACACACAGCTATTGGAAGAAGGATCTCGTGAAGTTTCTTGCAATAAACTGTGCTATGCAGCAGCACAGAAGCCCATGTGTCACAAATGCTCTTACCTGTACATTCTCTGGTAACTGTCCTGACTTTAAGTGGGCTGTTTGGGGGCTCCTGGTTCATCCTTGTTTCTCCCAAGACCTGGTTCTGTTCTTTGAATCTAGCGGATTGTCAGCAAATATTTGTTGGCCTGAACTGAAAAGATGTAGCAGAGTAAGGAACCGCCTTTACTCCTTGTTATAGACTGAACAGTTGAGTCCTCCCAAAATGTGTACATTGAAGCCCTAACTCTCATGTGATAGTATTAGGAGCTGGGGTCTTTGGGTGATTTGAGTTAGATGAGGTCATGAGGGTGGGGCCCTCGTGATGGGATTAGTGTCCTTGTAAAAAGAGACGCCAGAGAGCACCCTCCCCCCCCCCTCCCCTCAAGCAGCAAAGAAGAGGTTACCTGAGCACATAGTGAGATGGTAGTCATCTCTAAGTGACGAAATAATATTCACAATGAAACCTATCCTGCTGGCACCTCCCTGCCTTCAGAACTGGGAGAAATAATTGTCCTTTTTTAAAGCCACCCAGTCTGTAGTACATTGTTGTGGCAGGTAGAGCTTACTAAGATGCCAGGCAAGGGTGGAGAACCTCGGCGGTGGGTGAGGGCACCTGGCTGGGGTCCTGCTCTGCCCTTACTGACTCTCCTCTTGGATGAGCCCTTACAGCTCTACTTCCTTGCGTATAAAGTGGGAAGATAAGAACAGCAAAAGTTTTTATAAATCGTAACAGTTTCTTGTGCTTTGTCCCACATCATATGAGTGGTAACCCTCACCCCACAGAGGGAGGTAGTTCAGGATCTGCCCTCCTACCTGCCTTAGAAAGAAACTGAAGCTTAAAGGGCTTCATTCACATTTCCAAGATGACCCAGGGAATACATATAGACAATGAGAGCCATCTGACTCTGAATTCCATATGCTTTCCTCACACACTGTACTTGGTAATCTGTCAAGCATTTTACAAATATCACGGTTTTAATGGGGTGACTCCAGAGACAAGGCTATTGGCAATGACTTCATCCTGCTTTTCCAGGGGCCCTCAGATTTCAGACCATTGCAGAAATTTAGGATCAGAGAACCTTCCTTTCTGTCAGGAACAGAGAAGATGGCAGGCAGATTCCTGTTTCTTTGTTCACGAAGAAATGGATAGGTTGCATTCTAGACATACCCCTTCTCGATCTCTTGCATTCTCTGTGCTCCGATGTGAAAACCAGCAACAGCACTGAAAGATTCTGCCTTCACCAACACCAGAAATCACTTATGAATATTTGCATCGAAGCACCCTGAGTAGACATGTCAGTTGATATTTTATGGTTTTGGGGATTAGCCAGCTTTTCCTCTTCTTCTTTTTTTTAACTTGTGCTATTGTTTAAAGCATGCATGGAGTTATGATTTTTAAATGTCCATGGAAAAGCCCTGAATAATTCATTCACTTACCTTAGTCAAAGAGAAAAAACCCCTTTGTCTGCCCAGCAATAAAGATGAAATGCCTCTTACACCCCTCTTGTAGCTTTGTGGTTCTCATCACAGGTATTATTATGAACCCTAAACAAGAACGTGTGAAATGAATGTTTTTAAAATGCCCATTTCTGAGAGGCAGGCGTCTGTATCTCTGTGTGTGCAGCCATATAGACAGATAAATCTTTGGCCTTAATGGTTTAGTTGCACAGGGTGATTATTTTCATTTCCACTTATTACTGTGTGTTAGACTCCTCTTGTATGAGTCCGAATTGCTCTTTCTTGACTGTATTTAGAAATATCCGCATTACCCCTGGGTATTTGTTCATTAATAGGGGGTGGGGAGAGAAAAAGCTTGTAATAATGGGCTTTACATATTATTAAACTGTGTGCGTTCAGATTAGGGTCCAAGTGAAAAAAAATCTAGTTTGTGTTACTGCCCTCTGGTGGTTGCAGTGTGTTGCTGCAGTGGCAGGGAAGTAAGCGCGTCCCTGGGGTGGAGCTCTGCCTGCGGTGGCTGAGAGCCAGGCAGACCCCGGGGCTTTGCTGGGCCATCAGTCTTTGACTCACACTCACTGCTTTTCATCCAAGTGCACTGCAGGCACCCTAGGATTCCGCTCAGTGGCCAGAATAATGATCAAAAAGCCCGTGTCCACACAAAAGAACACTGACCAACGTAGGGTGACATTCGAATGAATTCAGATTCTCCGTGAACCACACTCCTCCTCATCTTTCAAGATCAGCATGGGAAGATGCAGTGGCTCCCCTTGTGTGACGTATGTACCCCCTGTGGTATCCAAGGTGACTTTGGATGTCTCCAGATAAGCATTTTCAATGTTAATAGTTATGTGGTAATATTTTAACATGTCGTAGGCACAACGCAGGGAGTGTTTGATACCCATGGTCTCCTGGACGTAGGTGCCGACCAGGAGATGGTGCCCACGCACAGCTGCTTTCTTTGCGGCGATGCAGCCAGCACTGGGTTGGTGAGCTGTTGGTTGATGGGGCAAGGCCCATGTGGAGGTGGGGGGACGACTGGGAGCAGCAGCAGCCCGGCTCCATGCTTGTGGTGTGACCTTGGCATGTTAACCTCGATAAGCCTGGGTGTCCTGGTTTGTTGAATAGGATCGTAATGTCTCCTCCTTAGGGTGCTGTAGCTTTTTAAAGGTGCGGTGCACACGTCAGGCGTCTGTCTCGGAATACGGTCCCCTGTCTCCCCACACTCAGACACTTCTCTGAGCCTGCTTTCCTCCCTGATCGAATCCTGCTGTGCTTGCCACATTCCGTTCTTCATCAGGCCCGCTGTCAGTTTCCATGTTCTTCTCCCTCTTGAATACAGGTGGGCTCTCCCCGGTGGAGTGCACTCCATGTGGCACCCTGCACAAAGCAGGCTCTTTCCTTGTGCCTGTGGCAGGAGGTAAGCGCAGGAGCAAAATAATTCCAGGTGACATTTGCCCATCCTTTGACACAGTCAGTGCGTTGCATCTATCAGATGAGGACAGGACCTATCCATTGTCCCTTCTGTCTCCTTGATTCATGTGGTCTGATAGGGTTAGGTTCCTACCCATTGGCTGCAGGCAGGGAAGAGGAAAGGTCTGCAGCGTCTAGAGCCCCGCCTGAGCTACTATCTCTCTTATCTTATCAACTGATAGAAGTATAGGTTTATGGTCTGCGCCTGCGTGCACACGCTCTACTTGTTAATTTCAGCGGAAGAGAAAGGAAAAGCAATGGGAACATTTTAAATAACAGTATTTAGCACTAGGATAGGATCTATTCTAGAGATAACAGAGGAGCCTTTGTTGCTCACGCAGGTAGATTTATAGGCCTTGCCCTGGCTTAATCTGTGTAAAAAAGACACTCCTGTCTCCTTAGGAGTGGTCTGATGGGAGAAACTACCCCGGGTGGGGGTTGGGGGGGCAGGGGATGCGGGAAGGAGGAGCCCTGGCAGTTCAGGGATAAACGCAGTGAAGCAGGGTTGTTGTCTGCCTTTAAAATCCTTGCGGATTTTGTCTCAGCTCTGTGTGATTCTAAGTTTCTCCACTTGCCCTCCACGGAGCTTCCCACTCTCTTCGCAAATGGCTGCAGAACTCCCGCTTACATGTCTGCCATGGAGACGATGTTCATTTAAGGCTTCGAGAAGTCAGAGCTTTCATGTTGGCCGTGAAAGCCAGAGAGCCGCAAGCACCTCAGTGGCGGAGATGAAAGGACATGTGTGTGCGCGTGTGTGTTTGGAACTTAAAGGACAGGGAGAAAAAGAAAATAGATGTTACCGCTTTGCACTTACTTCAAAATATGCCTGACTGCCTCCGGTGGGACCGTTTAACTCCAAATGCGTCCCCCCCCATCCCCCCACTCCCACCACACGCTCCCCGCCCCCACCACATTCATCTTGGCTCATGTGACATCTGTTCTGGGCACTGCGGAGCACGTCTTCTCGTTGCCATGGCAGCCAGTGGAGAGAGCCCGCCCATTGGCTGCTAGCGGAGAGGAGAAAAAAAGGGCCGCAGTGTCAGAGGTCGCGCGCCTGGTGCCCGCCTGCCACTGTTTTCAGTCAGCTGCTGGCGGGGCCACGTTACCGGAGCGCGCGGCAGCGGGCAGAGGCCCGCAGGGACCGCCCGCCACAGCTGTGGACCCCGCCGGGCGGAAGGGGGGCCCCCGAGGTCAATGTCATTAGTTTCTCCCTCAAGTGTGAAGTGCGTGAAGGACAAAAGCAGAGCCTGTGGAGAAGAGTGGGCTGCCTTCTCCTTCACCTTGAACTACTCTGAGCTCTCTTTTCTTCTGGAGTGTTTGAATTGAAATTCCTAGGATGACCCTTCCTACTCCCAGCCTTTCCCATAGTGAGAGAGGCCCTGGGCCCCAGTTAAGCTGTTGAAATAAAAGCCTGTCTCAGATTCCATTTACCTTGACCATTACCCCATCACTCTAACACCAAAAGAGGACAGCGTTCCATTTCAAAATCTACACCCAAAACCTGATTGTTTTTTTTTTTTTTTTTTAATTTTTATTTATTTATTTTTCAATTTCTCCTTTATTTATTATTTTTTTTTCCAGTGGGTTAAAATCATTTTCCTCTTGTTGGAGTCATCTCTGAATTTCATGATGTGATTGGAATCCTAGCTATAGGGTCTCGTAGTCATGGTGTCAGAGGTATAGGTCACTCACATCCTTACCTCCTGACCAATGAATCTCTGTCCCCAGGGCCTGATCGTGCACACGGACAGGTAGATCGTGCACACGAGCAGCCTTGAAATCCTCATTTGCTGAACCCCAGCTGCCTCTCCTGGGCTCCCTTCTCCAGGCAGGTTTTAGGTCCCCACTGATGAGTGATGGGGTGTCCTGGTACCAGCCCCAGCCGGGGCCTTCAGTCTCCAGAGCGCGGCACCAGTTGGGATTTGGCTGGGCAAACCCTGACAACAGCAGTTCAGCATAACTGAGGCTGGAGAAGGAAGGTTCGCGAACATTCCCTCATCCGTTCCTCCCATGTGTGGTCCCTGCTTCACAGCGGGCTGATCCTGGTAGTTTCCCAGGTCACACTCCTTGTGAACGGTGAGCTCGGGATGCACACTGCAGTTCTTTGCTTCCGAACTCTGTGCATTTGTCACTCAAGCCACAGGGGCCCCTGGATGTCTGAGGCCCCTGCAGATTTATATATGGGGAAGGTAGCCTATGATGAAGACTGCTCCTCCCAGCTCTACGCATGCTTTGTCATGCCTATTTCACACTTGATGAGAATGTAACGTTGGTGTTTAATTCGTCGAGATCAGGGACTAATGGCTTGAGGAATTTTCCTTGTTCCTTATGGCATCTGCTTGTGGTTATAACCTGTATACGTAATATATAACCTGTAGCACTGTATACGTGTACTTTCACTAAGCAAAAAGCTCCCAGCTGATGACAAGGAGGGGATTTGTGTCAGAACCAGTGAGACAAAGTGAAAAATTACTGTCCCCTTTGCTTCATGCTCTCAGGCTTATTTTGGCCCCTTATTTATTTTCAGATAGTTTGGGCTTATCAGAATAGAAATGTAGGGGAATTCCCCGGTTGTCCAGTGGTTAGGACTCAGCACTTCCACTGCAGGGAGCAGGGATCTGAGTCCTGATCAGAGAACTAGGATCCTGCAAGCAGCACAGAGTCGCCAAAAAAGAAATGTACCACAAAATAATGTTGGAGGAGGTCTGTGTTATTGAGGTCTGCCTCTCTGCCATCTTTGCTCATTCCTTTGGCCTGAATCTAGAAGTTTGAGGATTTACTCCTAAATCTTTGAAATAACTATGGAACAGAAAAAGAAGTCTTGTCACTTACCTGTCTTTGTATCATTGTAAGAGAGTGATTGCTTCTGCAGTTTGGCGAAACCAGGACCAAAACAGTTGCCAATGATTCAGGTACTAGTTTTTCTATCCACGTGCTGATTAGAGTCAGGAAAGTTGATGAACAGTGGGATGGGTTGGAAACAAGGCAGGCAGTCCCCACAAGCTTGCTCTCAAATCCAGTATCCTGAGTCACTAGAGGTTATTAAACCCACCAGCAAAACTGAGCTCGTTCCTCTCCTCCCTCTTACACTGGGAACAGTACCCACTTAGGGAAAATTAAACAAAATTGAGAGCTTGTGCATTTCTAGAAATAGGACCTTAACAAGCATTCAGGAGAATGTGCTTCAGTGGCAAGAATGCTGGAATATTTCACAGTGCAACTCATATGATGCTTTTTATCAAAACTTGAGTGGTGAAGTTACCATGAGTCATATTTTGCCCACAAAGATAGGATCAAGTCTATAGAGTAAAGACATAAGACAGTAGGTTTTCACTTACAAAACCTACAAGCAACTGTTCTTCCAATTACACTTTCTGAGTGGATTTCCCAGCATTCACTGCTAATGCTCTTTTTACCACCCTTCATAAGTATTTATGAGGCCATAAGAAAAAAATGCAGTGAGAAACAGGTTAACAGTGAGTTTTCCAGAAAGAAAATTAAAGCAAAAGCCAGAGAAGCTTCTGGTGTCCATTTAAACATGTGGAAGAGAAGTCAATCAACTCCCTGAACTGGTAAGAAATCCCCCACTGCCTGCCATCATGACTCCCTAGAGACGCAGGACTGAGACCACTAACCATCACGCCTCCTGCTGCCCACTCCACATCTAAAGCACGACCAGGTTTCCTTCCCCCTCCCATTTTCTTTAGACTCATCTATCTGGAGAAATTTCTCTAATGTATTTAGTGCAACACTATTTAACCACGTGGTGTGGATTAACGGTTGTATAAAATGACCTTTAGGGCTTCCCAGGTGGCTCAGTGGTAAAGAATCTGCCTGCCAGTGCAGGAGACACAAGAGATGGAAGTTTGATCCCTGGGTCAGGAAGATCCCCTAGAGGAGGAAATGGCAACCCACTCCAGTATTCTTGCCTGGAGAATACCATGGACAGAGGAGCCAGGTGGGCTACAGTCCATGAGGGTCACAAAGAGTTGGCCACGATTAAGCATGGCACAGTGGCAAAATGACCCTTAATGTCCTCATTGATTCTCAGATTGTATCACATAATGACTCAAATTGAAGAAAGTGGGGAAAACCATTAGACCATTCAGGTTTGATTCAAATCAAATCCCTTATGATTATACAGTGGAAGTGAGAAATAGATTTAAGGGACTAGATCTGATAGACAGAGTGCCTGATGAACTACGGACGGAGGTTTGTGACATTGTACAGGAGATAGGGATCAAGACCATTCCCAAGAAAAAGAAATGCAAAAAAGCAAAATGGCTGTCTGAGGAGGCCTTACAAATAGCTGAGAAAAGAAGAGAAGAGAAAAGCAAAGGAGAAAAGGAAAGATATACCCATTTGAATGCAGAGTTCCAAAGAATAGCAAGGAGAGATAAGAAAGCCTTCCTCAGTGATCAATGCAAAGAAATAGAGGAAAACAATAGAATGGGCAAGACTAGAGATCTCATCAAGAAAATTAGAGATACCAAGAGAGCATTTCATGCAAAGATGGGCTCAATAAAGGACAGAAATGGTAGGGACCTAACAGAAGCAGAAGATATTAAGAAGAGGTGGCAAGAATACACAGAAGAACTGTACAAAAAAGATCTTCACGATCCAGATAATCACAATGGTGTGATCACTCACCTAGAGCCAGACATCCTGGAATGTGAAGTCAAGTGGGCCTTGGGAAGCATCACTACAAACAAAGCTAGTGGAGTTGATGGAATTCCAGTTCCAATTCAAATCCTAGTAGATGATGCTGTGAAAGTGCTGCACTCAATATATCAGCAAATTTGGAAAACTCATCAGTGGCCACAGGACTGGAAAAGGTCAGTTTTCATTCCAATCCCAAGGAAAGGCAGTGCCAAAGAATGCTCAAACTACTGCACAATTGCACTCATCTCACATGCTAGTAAAGTAATGCTCAAAATTCTCCAAGCCAGGCTTCAGCAATACATGAACCGTGAACTTCCAGATGTTCAAGCTGGTTTTAGAAAAGGCAGAGGAACCAGAGATCAAATTGCCAACATCTGCTGGATCATCAAAAAAGCAAGAGAGTTCCAGAAAAACATCTATTTCTGCTCTATTGACTATGCCAAAGCCTTTGACTGTGTGGATCACAATAAACTGTGAAAAATTCTGAAAGAGATGGGCATACCAGACCATCTAACCTGCCTCTTGAGAAACCTATATGCAGGTCAGGAAGCAACAGTTTGAACTGGACATGGACCAACAGACTGGTTCCAAATAGGAAAAAGAGTACGTCAAGGCTGTCACCCTACTTATTTAACTTATATGCAGAGTACGTCATGAGAAACGCTGGGTTGGAGGAAGCACAAGCTGGAATCAAGATTGCCGGGAGAGATATCAATAACCTCAGATATGCAGATGACACCACTCTTATGGCAGAAAGTGAAGAAGAACTAAAAAACCTCTTGATGAAAGTGAAAGAGGAGAATGAAAAAGTTGGCTTAAAACTCAACATGCAGAAAACTAAGATCATGGCATCTGGTCCCATCACTTCATGGCATCCAGTCCCATCACATCTATGGCAAATAGATGGGGAAACAGTGGAAACAGTGGCTGACTTTATTTTTGGGGACTTCAAAATCACTGCAGATGGTGATTGCAACCATGAAATTAAAAGACGCTTACTCCTTGGAAGGGAAGTTATGGCCAACCTAGACAGCATATTAAAAAGCAGAGACATTACTTTGTCAACAAAGATCCATCTAGTCAGGGCTATGGTTTTTCCAGTAGTCATATATGGATGTGAGAGTTGGACTATAAAGAAAGCTGAGCGCCAAAGAATTGATGCTTTTGAACTGTGGTATTGGAGCAGACTCTTTTTTTTTTTTTTTTGAATTACAAAGCTACTTTTAATACTTTGGGGTGAGCCCCACAGGAATAAAAAACACTGGGAAGGGGTAACCCCCTCACCCCCAGGAGTGTTCCAGGGGGAGAGAGGCTACCTGAGGGGAAGGAAGCACAAAAGGGACCCGCTGCAGACTCAGGACAGAGGGAGTGCCATCGGTGCTGGGACCCGTGAGCACTACAGGAGAAACCCCGAGCGTGGTGGGACTGGCTCCAGGCACACAGGCGAAGGGCAAGAGGGTTGGACACGAAGCCACAAAGCTACTTGGGTTCCTCCTTCTTCTCGTTTGCCTTTTTCTGCTTCTGCTGCATGATCTCCGAGTCCCTCTGCTTGCGGGCGGCAGCAGAAAGCCCGTCATCTCGGAGCTTTCCCTTAACCGAGTTGCTCTGCTTTTTCATGTTCTTCTGGCGGGCGAGCTCGCGCTGGTTACCGCGGCCTGAGATGCCCGGCCTGAGCTGGATGATGTTTGCTATGGCAGAAGAGAACCCAGTTCCCAGTCCTGGAAGCCAGGCCGCATTTTCCACCTGATGGCAGAGCTGACATTTTGTTCTTTTTGATTTTTTTTTCACTCACTGGGGTTCTTAACTGGTTCTTATGCAGTGTGATGACGTGATTGCCAAGAGAAAGTTGAGGGTGGCTTACATATAGAAGTTTTGTTTATCTCCTCTGTGTCACCAGCGATCACCTTTTGCTTTAACTTGAAACACCACAGCTCATGGACCCACACTCCTGGTCCATGTTTCAGTTGGTGTTTGTGAAATTCTCTTTTTTTTTTAACTTTTTATTTTATGTTGGAGTATAGCCAATTAACAATGTTGTGATAGTTTCAGATGAACAGCGGACTGTTCAGGGACTCAGACATACATATACATGTATCCATTCTCCCCCAAACGGCCCTGCCATCCACATAACATTGAGCAGAGTTCCCTGAGCTGTACTGGTTATCCAATAAGGATAAATATACAAATATAGCAGTGTGTACATGTCCATCCCAATGGATTTTGTGAAATTCTTTCATTGCTGTCCCATTCTTTGAGTTTGGAGGCAGGCTCTTTTCTGTAACTTCTTGACTAAATAGCTTTTTGAGAAGGCAACTGATCCTTTAAATCAGAGTTGAGTGTGTATCATGAATTGCCATAATTTATAATTCAGATTCTAAATTGGCCACTTTTAAATCGGGATCTGTTTAGAAGTCAACATATTTAGCACAAGCAAAATAAACTCCACACCTATCTGTGAGGGTTTTTTTCTCCCGTAAGTAATGGGGTTTTCACTGCAGATTGTTTGACAACTTAGAAACAGGGACCTTTGTGGCCTGTCCTTTTATTGTGTCCTCAGGCCCTGTCCCACCCAGGTCTCACACACACACAAAAAAAGCCTGTCTTGGGACTTCCCTGGGGGTCCAGTGTTTAAGACACACTGCTTCCACTGTAGTGGACATGGATCGATTCCTGGTTGGGGAACTAAGATCCCCCATGTCGAGTGCGGCCAAAAAATGGAAAAAACAGAAACTAAAAAAAAATTTTATTTAAAAAAAAAAAAAAAGGCACGTCTGCGTGACTGCTCAGAGTTTGGAAGAACATTCTGCATCCGTTTGGCTGCATTTATTGGCTGAGCCTCCAGTTCATTTCAGGTAGAGAGCATTGCTCATGAGGTAATAAACATAACATTTCTTCCAGGAAAAAAAAGGCAGAGAAGAAAGCCAGCTAGTAGTGCTGGTGTGGAAGAGACTTTCAAATGTGAAATGACTTATCCCTCTAATGATGTAGTTATTTAAAAGCCAAGCTAGGAGCTGACTGTTTATAGGGTTCTATGAATTCTGGAGTCCCACCCAGACCTACCGAATTAGAATCTTCAGGGGTGGAGCCAAGAATCGTGAAATGTGTTAAACTTTCCAAGTGATTTTGGTACACAGTTAGGTTTGGGGAGCTCAGCACAGTGGCTGAGCCCGTAGCCACTGGGTGTCCCTAGTCCTTAGTTCTCAGACTTAGGGCTCAGTCTTGGGAATTTGAGCCTGGATGACTGCCTGAACCAGTCAACTTCAATTTCCTAATCTCCAACATGGATCTAATCTAACCATGTGTGCCTGGGAAGAGTACTGTATAGAATAAATGAGATGGCATATCCAAGCCCCTGGTTTGCAGAAGAGCTTTGATCAGTAGAAATCATCTTCCCCTCTTTGGTGGATCTTGGCACCTCGTCCTCAGCGGATACTGAAATCTTTGAGTCACATCAGCAGTTGGCATTTCGCGGCAAATGATGTGCTCGACAAATGAGACACTGAACACTCAGCGGTTGATGAGGAAGGGCTGGGCTGGAGCACTTGCTCACTGAGGTGTGTTGATAACTCACTTTCCATGAGCACACTTCCTCCCCTGACGTAAGCTGTGCCCCCGCGGTGCTCATCACAGCTGTCCATCCCACTCTCCTTCTGTGCCTGTGAATCAGCTGGGTCGGCTCCACTCCAGGAGTTAAAATGGCTCATTCGTAATCAGCTGTGCCAAAGCTAATGGTCCTTTTTGTTCTTAAATTCTGCTCTCCAGGCTTTGAGATTTTAGGCGATTTCGTTTCCATTGGCCTTCTAGGCGTGATTTTGAGCAGCAATTCTCTGACTTTTTGATCCCTGGACCTCTAAAATCTCCTAAAAATCATTGAGGACCTCAGTGATCTGTTTTGGGGGGGGGGTTGTGTCTATTGATAGTACCATATTAGGAATGAACACTGAGGTTTTGAAGACACAAGCACACATCCCATTAGCCATCAGAGTGATGATGTCATCACGCTTCCTGTAGCTTCCTCAAGGTGGAAAATTCCACCTTCACTGGTGAGAAAATGAGAGTGAAAGAAGGAACTAGATCTTAGTAGTTGGACAATAGTTTTGGCCTTGTGGACCCTGTCAAAAGTGTTGGGGGCACTCAGGGGTCCCTTGGTCACTCTGAACTGCTGATGGTGAGCCCTCAGGATATGTCCTGCCCTGTTGATCTGTCCCAGAGAAGTACAGAAATCAAAGCAGAGGTCATTGAACCACTCACCCATACAGCTGGGAGGATCTCTTCCAGAAGACCTCAGAGCTCAGTTGCCAAACTGAGTTCATGACCAAGAGCTTAAAAGACTGAACTTGCCCTGCATCTCGGGTTAGTGGCTTAAGGCCCAGGCTCAAGTGAAAACCCAGCTGTGCTGCTGCTGACTTTGGACAAGTTTCTTAGCTTTTCTGGCCTCTGTGTCCTCACATATGAAATGTGGATCATAAAAATACTCAGCTGGTGGGCTTGCTAGGAAAATTAAATAAGATAATGTGTAGAAAGGAACAAGCATCTTGCAGAAGAATCCAGAAGTATCTTGCAGAATATTAGCCATAACTACATTCTGATGGAACCCCCTGACTTGTTAATCCTTTTATATTCCTCTGTTAGCTTCAAAACCACGACATCTTGGAGGTGTGTGTGCATGCTCAGTCACTTCAGTCGTGTCCACTCTTTGCGACCCCATGGACTGTAGCCCACTCAGCTCCTCAGTCTATGGGATTCTCCAGGCAAGAATACTGGAGTGGGTTGCCATGCCCTCTTAGAGGTGTATGTTTGTATTAATAACAGGTAGTTTGCCATCGCTCCTAGAAATTACTGCAGCTTTCCCCAGCCCTGGTCACTGTTGCTCCTCTTTCTGCCAACCCCCAGGCTGACTGAGCAAAGTGAGCAGAGCACAGGGTTTCCAGGTTGCATGGCGAATGCAGCCTGTCTTCCCACCAGACTTCCCACCAGACTCTCTCTGCCTTCCCACCAGACTGAAGGCAGAGCTAAAATCAGATGCGATGAGTTTACACGTCAGACCCAACAATCATGCTGTACATCATGCTAGCTTGATTGGTGTTTTCAAGGTGGTATAAAACTCCTAATGTGCCAACGCATAGTATTATTACAGTCGAATAAACAGAAGCATGATTTATGATGATTAAAATTTGTTTGCAGCATATGTTTGTCTTTTTCTTTTCTTCCCCCCCAAGTGGAATGTGTGTTTCTGTAGCACCTTCCATGTTGCAAATTGCATTCCCAAACCTCTTTTTAATTGTCTATTAATCAATTCATGGGAGAACTCAGCGATGGTAGGTGACCCAGTTTTCCTTATTTGACAACTGTAAATGTAATGCCTCATTCCTTGCAGGGGGTGGTGGGGAAGTCCCTGGTGGCCTTCACATGTAAGTCAACAGATTTCTGTTGCAAAAATGTTAATATTGTTTTGAAACCCTATGGGTGAATTTGAAGACTTTACTAACACACAGACAGCAAAAGACCAGGGTTTTAAAGTGATGTCCTGTAAATAACTAGTTTGACATATCCAACCGCATGAGATAATCTACAAGCCATCTCAGACCCTGTCCAGCGTATACATGGGTATCAGTAAGGAATGAAGAAATTAATTCATCCTCATTCTTGCTGAGTGTCTTTCTCGGAGCCACCTCTTGTGGCTCTTGGTCACCCAGAGAACTTTGAAGCTATAACACCCTGTAGTCCCAGCTGGCAGCATCATGCCCAGATCTGATGTGGCACCGTCAGCTCTGAGCTGTGGGATTGGAGCTTCTTCTCCCTCTCGCTAAGGATTTAGCATGTGTCCTCTAAAAGATGTTGGCTTTGGATGAAGAGACCTGGGTCCTCACCCTGTCCCTTGTACCTGCAGCTGTAAGAGGGAGGACAGTGCCTCTGTCTCTTTGGGTTGTCCCTCTTCCCATGGGTACAGAGGTGTCACAGCAGCAGCTGTCCCCTCTAATGCTGGTCTAGAGAGTGGTGGCTGGTTACCTCCACCCTTAGACATGCAAAACCAGCCACACCCTATGGCCTTGAGGGAAGGAGGAAGTTGCAAAAAATGAGAATCTAAAATCATCAAGCAGCTGGACGAGCTGATCTCAGTGATTTTGAGTGAACTTGGATTCTCAAGTTTCCAAGACAGGGAAGCTCAGTTCAGCAAAATATTCTTTATTCCTGAGTGAGGTGGTGGATTTCAAAGGCCTTGCGTCCAGTCTTGGGTCTGTGAATGACTGGCATGGACAGATTTCTTTTTCCTTAGTGTATCTATCACTTATCTTATCTATCACTGCATAACAAACCACCCCAAAGCTTACTAGTTGCAAGCAAAAATGATATTCTACTTCTCATCCATGTGACTATGTTTAGATGGTGGCTGGGCTCAGCTGGGCAGCTGGGAGGTCTGGACCTCTTTCTCTTCACAAGGACTTTCCTCCTCCATGAGGTTAGAGCAGGCTGGATGCCTCACAGGGTGGTGGTGGCAGCATGCTCTGGTGCGCACGTGCTAACCACACCTCTGCTGACTCTGCTGATGCTCCATTGGCTGGAGCACATCACGTGTTCAAGCTCAAAGTTGGTATGGGAGGGGCTTGCCCAAGAATGTGCGTATTAGTAGGTGTGAGCCATTGAGGCTATTAGTATACAGTCTATCCTTTCCCCTTGGCCTCAGTCTTTCGGTCAGTGGGATGGGAAAGTGTTGCATGGAGGACCAGCCTGGGCGTCAAGAGACATACTTTTTATGTCCAGTCTATTTCTAAGTATGTGTGTGGTTACAGGCTCCGTTTTCCTCAAGAGTAAAGGGAAAGTCTTGGACCAAATGATCCAAGGGCTCACCAATGAACACATACACACACTCCCTTTTCCATCTTCCATACAATGTGGAAATCAAATGTGCTTGGAACTATCTTGAAAGTGATAGAGAGCTATACAAATGTAATTTGTTATTACAGATACTATTTGTGGAGAATTTGGTAAATGTATTTTCAAAAATAGCGTGATGAGATTATAAACCTATCTATGAAAATACAGCAGAATTAAAAGAAGCACCTTGTTCAGAGTCCCATTTCTCTTCTGGTGTTTTAAGTTTACTCTATGGAAGTTTGGCCAGTCAAGACATGTTTGTATGAAGTTAAATTTAATAGTTAAATTTAAAAGGTCAAATCCACCACTGGGCTGGAGCCTTTGTTCAAAATGGAGGTGTTTAGCTAATTCAAGTTTTCGTTTATTCTAGCCATTTAATGGGCTGCTCTGACACAGCATCATCATTCAGCCTTTCTTTCCTGTCTCCCTCGTGTTTGTTTATTTGCGTGGTTCGTGGTTTTGTGTTTGGTTCCATGTGTGTGTGCATGCATGTGTGTTAGGGCAGCTCCAGCCTCACTCAGTGCCCTAAGCTTGTAGAGGTCCCTAAGGGGACCAGGGCATCCATGGACCTTCACTTCTCATAAGGAGGGCAAAAACTGAGTGATTTCCTTACTCATTAACACTTGGCACTTACATGTTATCCTGGAAAGGGGGAATTTCCGGCTGGTAGAATTTGGGACCAGCGGATAGCTGGGATCTGGGAGGCAGTAGGGTAGAGCAGTTTTGCTGAAGCAGAGGAACATGTGACAAAAGGCCAGCGTGGTGGGAAAGAAAGAGACGGTGGCACTGTGGCTTGTTCAGTTCAGTTCAGTTGCTAAGTCGTGTCTGACTCTTTGCGACCCCATGGACTGCAGGAGGCCAGGCTTCCCTGTCCATCACCAACTCCTGGAGCTTGCTCAAACTCATGTCCATCAAGTTGGAGATGCCATCCAACCATCTCATCCTCTGTCGTTCCCTTCTCCTCCTGCCTTCTATCTTTCCCAGCATCAGGGTCTTTTCCAATGAATCAGCTCTTTGCATCAGGTGGCCAAAGTATTGGAGCTTCAGCATCAGTCCTGCCAATAAATGTTCAGGATTCTCTTTAGGATTGACTGGTTCGATCTCCTTACAGTCCAAGGGACTCTCAAGAGTTTTCTCCAACACCACAGCTCAAAAGCATCAGTTCTTCAGTGCTCAACTTTCTTCATAGTCCAACTCTCACATCCATACATGACTACTGGAAAAACCATTGCTTTGACTAGATGGACCTTTGTTAGCCAAGTAATGTCTCTGCTTTTTAATATGCTGTCTAGGTTGGTCATAGCTTTTCTTCCAAGGGGCAAGCGTCTTTTAATTTCATGGTTGTGGTCACCATCTGAAGTGATTTTGGAGCCCAAGAAAATAAAGTCTCTCACTGTTTCCATTGTTTCCCCATCTATTTGCCATGAAGTGATGGGACTGGATGCCATGATCTTCATTTTTTGAATGTTGAGTTTTAAGCCAGTTTTTCCAACTGTAGCTTGTACTATCTGAAAAAACTTGCCTACCTGGTATTTTATTTCTTGGATTTCTGCATCTAACATAGAGAATGCCAGCACAGTGTAGAATGCTGGCCTAAGAAAATGGATGAAAAGAATGCCTGCCAAAAAAAAGAAAAGAATGCCTACCAAATCTGAATAATCACACACAATACTATTATCTATTCATTTTAAAACATGATTAGGTAATGAAAATTGTATATGATCATCATCAACAAAAACAATTACAGTAAACCAGAATGCATTTATTGCTTAAATTGCGAAAGTTTATATTTAGATATTGCTTTTGGTGGCATCAACATTTACACTGCTGGCAAATTCACCTTTGCTGTCATGAGTTGCATGGCAGTTATTTCTAATGGTTTTTAATAACGTGCACAGTTTATGCAATAAAACATCTCCCTGATCCACTGTGCTCCTCCCCATTCTCCTTGGTTGCACCGTCATATGCTTTTATACGTACTGTTCCCACTGCCTAGAATATCTTTATCCCTTCTTCATTTTTTTTTTTTCTTTCTTCAAGATTTATTTAAAACCCAACTCTTCAGCGATGCCACCCCTAACTCCCTGTGGTGTTGCCTTCTCCTCTGCAACCACATTGCCTCCTGCTCATCTGCTAACATTTGCACATTTGTACCCGTGACCTTGGTGATAGACCTTGAGGATGCGTGTCCCTCTCCCTGTAACTCCTTGACCATAAGAAGGCCTTGCCTTAGATCCTTTTGTAAACTCCTATTATGCTACACCTGGGTTTCCCTGGTGTCTCAGTGATAAAGAGTCTGCCTGCAATGCAGGGGCAGGAGACATGGGTTTGATCGCTGGGTCAGGAAAATCCTCTGGAGAGGGAAATGGCAACCCACTCCAGTTTTCCTGCCTGGGAAATCCCATGGACAGAGGAGCCTGGTGGGCTACTGTCCATGGGGTCGCAAATAGTTGGACGTGACAGCACA
Organism: Dama dama; assembly: GCF_033118175.1. Lineage (NCBI taxonomy): Eukaryota > Metazoa > Chordata > Mammalia > Artiodactyla > Cervidae > Dama > Dama dama. Next base: position 18,262,156 of record NC_083709.1, on the reverse strand, counting down.
CACACTGAATCAATCACCTTCCTAATCACTCCCAGAGTCCCCACCTCCTAATGCCATCACCTTTGAGGTTAGGTTTCTAATATATGAATTTGGGGATGGCGCACATTCAGATCAAAGCATACCTCAGTCTACAGGCACAAACTACCAGCCTGGTGAAGGCACTGATGGAAGGTCACAGCTTCCCTTCAAGTTGCTATTTAAACTTTTGACTTGGTTAAACAAGCCTCTATAGCAAAATTGGAGACCTGGCTTTTCATTTTAGACTTTTATGTTAACCAAAGAATGATTGGGGCACCTCCTCTCTTTTAAAAAAAAAAAAAATCCTTAGTCACCAACCAGTGACTTGTGAGTGGAATTTGATGTGTAGTCTTCTTTTTTTCTTGTTTTCTTTAATCTTGAGTTTTAATGCTTTACAGAAGGCCTCTGCTTTATGGTCGGCTGTAGTCTCCATGCTTCCCCATTGCTCCAGACGAGCACTGTCCCATAGAAATATGATATGAATCACAAACTGAGTCACATACGTCATTTAAAGTTTTCTAGCATCCACATTAAAAACATTAGAAAGAAGCCAGAAATTAATCAGAAATTTATCATTTCTTTAACCCAATATATCCAAAATACTTTCGTTAAATTAATATAAAACTTATTAACGAGCTATTTCCTTATTTCCTTCTTCTGTGCTTTTGAAAAGCATTGTATTTTCTACTTACAGCACGTGTCCTTTTGAACTAGCTACATACAAGGTATTCAGTTGCCCCCTGTGTCCAGTGGTTGGGGAATTGGACAGTTCAGTTTCTAGATCCTCCTCATGGAACTCATATTTACTGTTCCTAGTGCCTTCTAGAGGCATTTGAACCTGAAACCCCTGGATGAGAGGTTCATATGAGGTTCTTTCTGCTGTGACATCCTGTCATTCTATGGTCAGGGTGAATTTCTGAGTTAAATTAGTCCAGAACTCCCAAAGTTGTTTCACCAAATTAGAACTTAGCAGCAGCTAGTGTTGAAATGGGATCCAGAAAGCGACTGTCATATTTGCAGGGTTGGAGTTTTTGGCCCCAGAGCTGAGTGGCCTTGTAACTAGTTCCTCCTTTGTTCTGACCCAGGCATGATGGTCTGTTACGCAGCAGGCAGCCCCCCTCCCCAAGCTGAGCAGCATGGAGACCAAGCCCCTGGCAGCTCACCCCTCATAGCAGCGCCGGCAGAGGCCCCTGCCTTCACAGCAGCAAGCTTCCTTCTTGTGGTCTTCTCTGGCTCTGTCATTTCAGACTCTCTCAACCCTTTGCTGCAGTCAACTGGGCAGGGAAGAGTTAAGTGGGAGCTTCTGAAGTCCACTGAGGCCTTCTCCCTGCCCCTCCTGCCAGCGGCTCCCAACTAAGATGGCAAAGAGTGTGTTTTTTAAACCAGCGCACAGAACTGTTATTTCCTGTAAGTTCTGAGCACCTGCTCCAGAAATTGGCTGCAAAGAGAACCTCATTTAAGCTGCCCAAGCAGGAGAAGGCTGTGAGTCAGAAGACATCTTGCCAAAGGAAGCCGGAGATCCTTCCCTGGAAGTTTATCTCTTAGTAGTGACACCCTGTTTTCAAGCTCATCCGTTCAAGTGAAAAACAGTATGCTGTTCCTCCATCCATACTAAGAACACTTCGTGATGAACGATGATTTTTTTTTCTTCTTCTAACCAGCAGGGAGACTTTGTAAAGATGATCACTATTGAAAAAGTCAAAGATTTTTGTTCAAGCCTGGTACTTGTACTTGTAAAATATCTTTAGAAGGAACAGTTCTAGATAAGTAAACTACTTCCCCATAAAGACAGTGCAACCTGTAAGAACACTTGTGATCTGGATTCAAACATTGTTATACATGATTAGGGGCTTCCCTGGTAGCTCAGCCGGTAAAGAATCTGCCTGCAGTGCAGGAGACCTAGGTTCAATTCCTGGGTCGGGAAGAACCCCTGGAGAAGGGAATGGCAACCCACTCTAGTATTCTTGCCTGGAAAATCCCATGGACAGAGGAGCCTGGTGAACTACAGTCCATGGGGTTGCAAAGAGTCAGACACGACTGAGCGACTGACGCTTTGACTTTTACATTCATGATTAGATGACCATAATGCCATGCTTTGCAAGCTTATATCTACGTAGGAATCACCAGAGGATCTTGTTAAAATGAATGCAGACGTGGATTCAGAAGGTTTGGGATGGGGCCTGAGATTGAGTATTTTTAAACCAGCTCTCATGTGAGACCCAAGTTTCAAGGATATAAGGACTTTGTCTAGACCTTGGATGAACCAACGGTCACAGTTCAAGAGAAAAGAACCCGATTTGTGGCTGTCAGCTTTGCTGGGAGAGAGACCAGAATAGAGCTGACTTTCGAAGCTATGACTTTAATGTTTGTATGCTGAATTGCTAAGATTTAGTGAGATAGCAGGAAGTGGGGGAGTTTAGAGAAGGGAGCAAGGGACCTATACTGAACAGCTTCCTGTTCCCTGATTCTTTATTAGAAGCCCACTATTTTGTTTGCTGGTGATGATGACCAGGAAGATACTTAGTTGAACCAAGTTCTATCCTAGCTGGGCAAGATGGAGATCTTGTAGAGTTAATTAATTTTTTCTAAATCCTAAAATTGTTGTTATAGGTAAGAACATATAGATTAAAAGAACATGTGAGAAGATTGTGTGTGTGTGTGTGTGTGTGTGTGTGTGTTTGTATGTACCCTGTGACAAATGTTTTTGCTAGTATGCAAATGAGAAAATCTTGTGTTTGGAATGAATTCTACGTTGTGCTTTGGGACCACAGGTTCAGCTTGGGGCAGGGCAGGGGGTTGGTAAAGGGAAATGGGGTAGGAAGGCAGGATGGAGCTATCATTCCTGGGCAGTTCATAGTGTATTACTTTAATTTTGGTTAAAGTCTGATCTGAGAGCTGCCTTATCAACGGATAGGAGATTGCAGTTGCAATTTGCTGGTTAGTCTCTGTTCTTTTAATGCTTTCCTGAAGTGCCATTTTGTCTCAGTAAAATGCTCCCTAAAAATACTCAAATATTTTTAGTTGGAGAGTACAAATCAGATTGAGCTGCACATTTCCCTGGTGAGCAAAAGGGATGAGTTTGTGTTCATTAACTCGAGGCCATCTGGTGCAGACACGCAGCAGTCTGTGAATCAAACGTGCATCAAACTCCAGGGATCAGAACCCGCGCCAGACCCAGTGTTTTGGAGAGTCAACAACCAGGGGGAGAAGAGGGGCTCGACTCTCTTTTTCTTGCACTTTAAAAATCAGCTCCGCCTTGCAGAATATCAGAGCCACATCGCCTCCTCTTCCTTGCCCCTCTGAGCTGTCTTTGGTGGCGGTGCTTCCGCAGTTGAAGTCGCTGTGGTCCCCACCTCCCTTTGCGTGGGTGGAGGAGAGCAGGAGTGTTGGCCTCCCTCCCTCCGCGTTGGGCCGGAACCAGGGCCTGCGCATGCGCACACTGCCGCTTGCCATGCGACAGAGCATGCGGAAGTAGAGCCGTACCCAAGGTGTTTTGCAAATAGCCCGTTCCTGGAGGACCTGTGCTTCTCGTACCCTTGCTGATAGCTTTCTGTTTAGGCGTGCTCACCGAAACATCAATAAAGGAAATAAATCGCTTCGCTGACATGTGTTCCCCATCCTGAACCCCGCTCCCACCTCCCTCCCCATCCCAACTGATTTGTTACTGATGCCACCAGACCCCTGAATGGAGTGACTCCCACCCGTGTTTCCCACTATTGGAAGGGTCGGTGTATTAAAACGAACGGAAGGGTCCCAATATTGGAAGAGGGTCTGTGTATTAAAACGAATGGTCAGTGGGTCGGTGTATTAAAACGAATGGTCAGTGTCTCCTGCAGAGCCGCGTGGATGACTTTCCCATGATCAGAGACAATCTTCTGGTAACGTCTGCTCTTTAATGCTTTCCTAAGGACCACCTTTCCAACTCTGCAGCTCTCTTTAAGACTCTGAGGGGCTGCCCTCTACTGAAGATCTGGCTAGCGACTATTCCTCTCTAGGTCTCTGCATCTGCCAGAACCCTTCTGCATTCTAAGATGCCAAGCAGGTGGGGAAAATTTTTTTTTGAGTGCCACGCAGGACAGTAATAAGAGATAAATAAGCAGCTATCTTCCCATGTCTTGTGACATGTCTTAGCAAACTGCATTTCAAAAATCATAAAGAAAAATGATGAGACAAAGGACTTTAAAGACAGATGCAAACAACTTTATTATTAATGGAAAGCAGGAAACCTATATCTAAGAAAATGTCCCTAAGTGCTATAAGGAATGTTAAAACTGATTCTTTTTCTTTTTTTAAATGGGTTAGCTTTCAGAAGTGTGTATTATTCAGTGTGGTGCATTGCAATACTTCTCATTACCATTCTTACCAGCCCCAAGTGTTATCATTGTCTGTAATGTTTGCTGATATGGGAAGCAAAAAACAGCATTTTATTTTGTTTTGCATATCTTTGGTTAGCACTACAGTTTAACTTTATTGTTTTTTTTTTTTTTCAAAGAACCCTGGATAAAGATTTTTTTTGTACTTAGGAAAGCTCATCTTCTAAGTTGCAGAGAAGAGCTACCTCAACGTCCTGTTAAAACATGAATTCTAATGTGTTTGCTTTGGACTTGATCTCGAAGTTGGTGGAATCCACTCTGTTTGCAAGATTCAAGTGTAGAGCACAAATTTGAGGACGCACAAGTGAGAATGAGTGAGAGATCAGACAAGTTTCTAAGTTTTCTAGAGGAAGAAAATTTTGTTTTAATTGTTTATTACACACTGATGTATGTTTATTGTGCAAAACACAAAGGGAATAAAAATTACCTTTAATAATGATATTTTTAAACATTTTAGTATATATGTTCTGTTCCTTTCTCTGTAGGAATGAGTACCTTAAATGATTGAATCTTAGTATACATTCTGTTTTGTTATATGTATTTTCACTGATCAGTATTTCATGAGTATCTTTTCATATCATTTCATGTTATTTTCCTATATTATTTTTTGACTACATACTTTGCACTGAATGGATATACCACAATTAATTTAAACAATCCAGTATGTTGGACATTTCACAATTGTAAATGCTGCTGTGGTGTGCATACTTGTAGTGAAATCCTTTCATGCATCCATGATTATTTAACTGGGACAAGTTCCTAGAAGAAGGATTGCTGCATGTATGGGCATGCACACTTTCCTAGCTTTTGATATGTGTATGCCCACAACACCATGTCCTTCTATACTTTGGTATTGTTACAGAAAGAAGTATTCATGACATTTTAAAATTATTTTTTAATTGAAGGATAATTGATTTACAATGATGTGTTGGTTTCTGCCATGCAACCACTCGAATCAGTCATAACTACATATATATTCCCTCGGTCTTGAGCCTTCCTCCTGCCCCTCCCCCCATCCTCTAGGTCATCACAGGGCACCAGGCTGGGCTCCGTGTGTTATGTAGCAACTTCCCATTAGCTGTCTATCCATGGCATTTGTTGAAGGTGGTGAGGAAGACTTTATTCAAGGGGGCCATGATGGAGATATAGGGACCACTGCAATGGCGGTCTTGCAGTGGGGCAGAGATTGGACTCAGTTCCAAATACAGCATGAGCAAATGGGAACTTATAGTCAGGGAGCAGGGTGGGAGTCAGGGTGTGGAAAATCACTGAGAGGAAACATTGGGGGTGAATGAGGGGGTTCTGCCTAAACCAAGCTATCAAGATTCTTGCTGAAGGCTGGACAGATGCTCGGGCATCACGGTAATGAGGAATCTGATCAGATGTCAAGGGTGATCACATAGTGGGGTTGGGAGGGTCTGTTCAACTGATTTAGCAGGATTCTTTCTCTTAATAAAATTGGATGAAGTAGAGATGAACACAGATATCCAAGAGTCAGGTCTGGTTGGAAAAGTGTTCAGGGGAGTCTGAGTAGAGTCTGGTCAATGAGAGAGACTGTGTCCGCATTTAGCATGCTGTTTGGTAATAAACTTCTTGTTTATTGCCCTTCCTGTAAATCTTTATTAGTGGTAGGGCAGGGATGTGTGTACCTGTAGCACCAAGAGACCCTCCCAGCCCCCACACCACCTCTGCCCACCCAGCGTCATTCCTGGCATGGAGGTAATGCCAACTTGCATAGAAGCACCGAGTATTAATGCACATTTAAAAAGAGGCAATGGCCAAGGATAGATAGAGATGGAGGGGTGAGAAAGTCATTGTCAGAGGCTCCTGGGTCTAGTTCAAGCCTTACCAGATAAATGTGGGGTCTGCCAAACCTGCCATCCATTCTTTGATGCTCAGTTTCCTAACAAAAGTATATGAGGTAATTTTTAAAAGATGATCTGTCCGATGGCATTTTCAGATCTGCAGATTTATGAGTCTTTGACCGTGAGTTATGTGTGAGGGCTGGAAAAAAGCTGACATGAGTGGGGTGGGGAAGATCCTGCAGTGAAGCTGAGGAGGTCTACCTACTAGATGAAGTCCTTCAGAGCATAAGTGACAGCAGAAGGGCCTGAGCTACAGCAGGAGTCATACCCTGGGCTCTCAGGGTAGCTTGGAAAGAGGCAACATCCGAAAGGTGACTGACTAGAGGCCACTTCAGACTCCTGATGGGCTGCTTCAGGACAGAGATGGTTGGTGTTCCTGGAGGAGGACTTCCAGAAGCAGGTAATAGTCTGAGGTCCAGCCAGGCAGATGGCCTGCATCAGGGAGACCCAGCAGTCACAGAAACCCAATTTCTTTCTTTTTAATATTTATTTCTGTATTTATTTGGCTGTGCCGGGTCTTCATTGCGGCATGTGGATACTAGTTCCCTGACCAGGGATCGAACCTGGGCCCCGTGCATTGGGAGTGTAGAGTCTTAGCCACTGGACCACCAGGGAAGTCCCAGGAAACCAATTTCTTAGAGATTTGGAGATGATAAAATCTGTCCTTTTCCCACTGGAACTGGGTTCCTGGCAACAAGAAATCTTGCAAGCCAGGCTAGAACTGGGCTTTGAAAAAAGGCTCGTTCACAACGGTCAGGGTGGGGCCAGCAGCCTAGTCTCCCGAGCTGTTGACCAGAAGCTCCTTACCTTATCTGAGGAGCTAAAAGATTAAGTGGTCCCAGCCATGAAGGTTGAGTGTCTACAGCCATGAAATCTGGATATTCCCTGCTGTTAGCTCTTTAGTTGGCAACCTGATCACTTGGGTTTTTTTTTTTTCTCCCCATAAAGAGTTTAAAGGATTCTGAACATTCTTTAAAATTGATCGGTGTTGGAATTTTTAAAGATTTGTTTTCACCTTCATGTTGTGAAATAAAACAGATACAGAAAGCAATACTAAACAAATCCATAGCTTAGTGAATTTTTATAAGGCAAACACGTTTGTTCCCATAATACTTCGCCAGCCACCCTGGAAGCTCCTCCATTGTCCATTACAATCACAGTCCTCTCCACCCTTCTCAACTTTTATGGTAATCACTCTCTTGCATTTATCTGTAGATTTGTCACCTTAGTGTGCCTTCCCCACTATTTTTTTTACTGTATATATATATATATTTTTTTTTTGAAATATAGTTGATATACAATATATAATTTTAAGGTGTATAGTATAGTGATTCACAATTTTAAAGGTTATATTCCCTTTATACTTTTTATAAAGTATATAAATATGTCATAAAATATATAAATATAATATCACATATAAAATTACATATATATTCCCTCTGTTGTGCAGTCTAATATATCCTTGTAACTTATTTTATACATAATAGTTTATACCTTTTAATCCCCTACTCCTATATCACCCCTGCCCCATTCCTCTACCTACTGGTGACCACTAGTTTGTTGTACCTTTTAGATTCCACATATAAGTGATGTTATGCAGTATTTGTCTTTATCTGTCTGACTTATTTCATATCATAATACCCTCCAGGTCCATTCATGTTGTTGCAAATGACATAATTTCATTCCTTCTTATGACTGAATTCCTTGGTATGTATGTATGTGTTTAAGCCTGGCATGCTGCAGTCTATGGGATCACAAAGAGTCAGGCACAACTGAGCAACTGAACCACAAATATGCATATATATGTACATATATAATATACCCACATATATACCACATCTTCTTCATCCATTCATCTGTTGATGGACAGTTAGGTTACTTTCACATCTTGGCTATTGTAAATAATGCTGCTGTGAACATTGGGTGCATGTGTATTTTAATATTAGTGTTTTTGTTTTTTTTCAGATATGCACCCAGCTGAGTCACGTGGTAGTCTTATTTTTAGTGTTTTGAGAAACGTCCACACTGTCTTCTGCATTTCACTTTGCTGTTTTTCAGGTACGCCTGTTTTTTAAAAAAAGAATGTGTATTTGAAATTTCTCTTAAAAGCTGCAGCATCCCCTCCATCCCTTTATTTCCTTACACTTTTTCTGTGGAAGGACGCAGGCAGTTTAAATCTCTAGAGTTACACAAGCTTCTCTATTTGTGGTGCAGGTCAATGTGTCCTTCTGTCTTTTGTGTTTCCTGCACCCTGGCAGCTGCTTCCAGAGACTTGACCAGACTCAGTTTCAACCTCTTTAGCACGATGATGATGCTTTTCATCAGGAAACATGTAACATGTGGTTTTTACTTTTTTCATGTTAGCACTCAGTGATGCTTAATGTCTAGATCCACCACTTCACTGAAGGCAGAAAAATGGTGCAATTCTCACTCTATAATTTTGTTTTCATTTACTGGCTGTGATAATTTTTTAATGCTTCCAAATGGAGAAGCTTCCATTTTTCTATCGCTTGGTCACCCAGTTACAGTTCTTACAGGAAAGGCAGGATAAATATCCAGTTCGTTTATATATCCAGTTTTCAAGATAACATATTGGCTTCCTATCATGCTTAAAATGGGACTTCCCAGGTGCCTCAGTGGGTAAAGAATCCACTTGCAACACAGGAGATTCAGGTTTGATCCGTGGGTGGGGAAGATCCCCTAGAGAAGGAAATGACAGCTCACTGCAGTATCTTGCTTGGAGAAGCCTATGCACAAGGGAGCCTGGTGGGCTACAGTCCATGGGGTTGCAAAGGGTTGGACATGACTGAAGCAGCTGAGCATGCACACATCCTTGAAATGTAGCCAATTCGTTCTTTTAAAATACTGTTATGAACGTATGAATTTACATATATTTGATGGATTTCAATCCATTGCCATTTGAAGCTTCTTCAGTTGGTTCCTGGGTCCCCTTTGACATGACCTCAGGCAGTTTGTGATCTTTCTAAGTGTCTGATCTTTCTAACTATCTGATATATGAACATGCTCCAGACTCATGTTGTGTATCTCCTGCCCCAGGCTTGGAATCAACCATTTCTGCAAGAAGCCTGGTTTCTGTTAATAGGGAAAGGTATTTCAAGACCGCAATCTGGATACTCTGTATGCTCATTCCTAACTGGGCTGGTCCTTGCTTCTAGCTTTTCAGCAGACATAGCACACACTTGTGTAATATGAGTGAGGTCAAATATTCTATAAGTTCAAACCATTTCAGATTCAGATTCAAAACTATAGAGGTTTTACTTAACTTATATATTGCATTTGTATCTCCTTTATTTCAAACCAAGAGTCCTGGTTCTTAAAAACACAGAACTAGAATTAGAACATCTCATAATTATGACAAAAGTCTCAGAATAATAATAATAACAATACTACCACCATCAACTATGATTACTGAAAATAGCTAAATTTGTAAAGCTCCAAATTCTATCCCATCCCCCTAATTTTTCTATTTATATTTGTATTATTAATCATATAGTCAATGTATGTGATAGTCTATTCCTTTTAACCCTCATTTAGCTTTAATTCTATAGGTAGATATATATTTAACATTCACTGTCCTTATGTTGATGCCAATTTGGTCATTTTGTTTATCTGAAGCTAATTCTTTAGTAGATTCCTTAGTCAGTGTTCATTTCACAGAAACAATATTCTCTGAATTCATGAGTGTTGATAACAGTTTGTGCTCTTCCTACATGAAGTCAGTTTTGCTGGGTATAAAATCCTTAACCAACTTTTTTCTTTAAATATCATAAATATAGGTATTAAAAATAAAAGAGTTTCTTCTAGCACAAATATTGTTATCAAAAATCATGTGATAGTCTAATAATTTTCTTTCCCTTACAAGAATTGTAAAGATATTTTTATCTTTAAAGTCCTGTAATTTTATCACATCATATCTTGATGTTGATAGTTCTGGGTTGAGAGTTTCAAGTATCAGGTGAGCTCTTTCAATGTGTATTTTCAAATCTTTTTAAAAAAAATTTCAGGAAAATTGTCTTGAATCATACATTTTAATATTTTTTATTCCCTTGCCGTGGGATTCTAATCTAGAGGTGGTTTTGGTAACTCATCCTATTTCCAAACACACTTGTGTTCATTGGGACAGCAGGAACACAGGGTCTGTGTCTGGTGCTAGAGGAGTTCATCATCTAGTGGGAGGACAGTGTCTCTTTATTGCCTGTTACATGGAGATAATAAGTTGCAAATGTTGAATTGGCTTTTGGAGTTCACAGCCTGCCACTTTGAACCACGACCAGGATGGGAAGCAGTTGGGCAAGCTTGTGACTCCTGGTTCCTTTGTCTATCAAAGCAATTTCTAACTTATCTGCTTCTTTGCTGAGGTCCCTAATTAAAGCTATTTTCAACCCAATAAGCATCCTCATCCCTCATCCAGCCAGTAGAGTTGGACAGCTCCCCTGTGGCCTCTGCCTTCATCCTCTTAGGCTCTGTGGTTCAGGGTTAAGTTCCTATACCTTTAGCAGGGCCACTCTCTGAAATGCAAGGAGAAGAGTATTGTTTCTTGGAGACATAATTACAGAGACAATGCAGCCTTCTCTGAGATAACAGGCCTTTTGAAATGCAACGTGCTGGTGGAAGATCCAGCCCAGGTCATTGACTGCCTTAGCTGTCATGACTCCTATTAATAAAGCTGTGTTTCTGCTTGGCTGAAAGGCTCTGGGGTTGGTGTCTAAAGTTCGTTAACCTTTTGTCTGAGGGACTTGTACTTGGGACTTGTGGTTCTATGTCTTTTCTTACAGTTTTTCAAGCTATAACTACAGTTTGGTGGTTGTGGCTATGGGCACAACCGTGAAATAGCTAACTTCACCTTTGAATCGTCTGTTACTTTTAAGAACATTATGTTCTAGATATTGGGGGCCCATAAGTCTATTTTTGCATTTGGTTAGGATTCTTAGAAGACTGGAAGCTCTGAATGCAAACAAAACTACTGCCGAGAGACACATTTAAGGACTTATATTTTTTCTGTCTTCTCAGGAGTCTGCCTGTCTTTGTCCAAAGTTACATGTGAAAGATTTTTGTCACTTAGTTTAAATGTACAATGTACATTGGATGCCATTTACCTAAAGTGACTCTTAAGAAAATCACTTTGTGAAGTAAATACAACTTTGGTAATGTGAAAAATGTCTCCCTAATTTATCTGTCTTAAACTTACAACTTATTAATATCACACTGTAATCTATCAAGGCAAAGCTGTGTTTTATTCTTTTTTCCCCTTCCCATTGCCTCCCGTTTATTCCCTGGGAAGGGAAGTAGTTTCCTTCATGTGAGATAGATGATTTCTCTTTCTCTCACCTCCTATGTCACTGTTTCATTGCTCTCAAATCTTTTGTTTATGAGGAAACGAGGAAAAATTTTGGACTTGGAGTGAGAGAGCCTAGCATTCTCATCCGGCTTTGTCCTAACCAACTGTGAGACTTCAACAAGCTAGTTAACCTCTTTGAGTCTTAGTTTATTCACCAATAAATTGGGTATAAAAATCCCTTCATCACTTTATTGCTGCAGGGTTAATTGTAATAATATATCTAAAGCACCTGGTACCTGGCACAAATAATCATCCTTATTGGGGAACTCTTTGGCATCATCGACTCAAAGGACATGAGTTTGAGCAAACTTCAGGAGATAGTGAAGGACCGGGAAGCCTGGCTTGCTGCAGTCAATGGGGTCACAAAGAGTTGGACAAGACTTAGTGGCTGAACAACAACAATCTGCTAATGAAAACCTTACCACCTGCCTATGAAAAATAGTGAGTGATATCTGTCCTCACTCCCCTTGACCCCCTTGGGTGGGGCTTCACCCCTGTTCTCCTTCTGTACTGTTGAGGATGTATTGCTCCATACGAATAGATCTACAGCCACTAAAACAAATCAGAGATACCCATTCACAGTGATCCATAAGCAAAAACCCCAAACCGAGCCCGTGGGTATGGATCTTTAACAATGTGGGGGGTGGGATGTGAAGGGAGGGGTCGCCCTGCCATTTCTCAGCTCCATACTACCACTTCTGAGGTTTTTGTGCCTCAACTATTCTCTCTGCATACACGTGGTGGGCTGTTTTTATAGACGTGACTCCTAGCCAAGCAGTCCCCATAGTCTCAGAAAAGCCCCCTCTCTCACTTTCCCCCACACTGTGTTCCAAGGGGAGGGTGGTCTCCGACGGGGGCCCTTTTGCAAAAAGTTGCTTCAGAAGCTGGAAAATCAGACTTATGTGTGCCAGTCCTGATTTCCCTCCTGGCCTCCCAACCCTTCTCTTCCCCTCCTGTTCAGTTCCCTCCAAGCTAAGCTGTCCCTGATCCACCCCACCCCTCCTGACCCCCAGTTCTTTTGTTCATCCATCCCTGCCACTGCCCCCTCCCCCCACCCCAGTACAGTCAGCCTCACTGCTGCTTAAAATGTCATTTTTGAAACAACAGAAGGACATGCTGATTTTTGCGGCATCTCGGGGGGAAAAAAAATTTTTTTTTTGATCCATTTGGTGTTGAGAGAACTCACAAGAAATGTATTCAGGGACCCTCGCCAGCCTCTCTCACTGGTGCGGTTCACATTTGGTGGCTGGTGATACAACACGCACAGTATTTTTCCCCCAGAAATGTCCATGCTCCTCTCATCCTCACCCTGCTTCCTTTAGATTTCTTTGTCTCTTGGCTCATTCTGTACTTGAAGCGCTACAGTTCCTGATTTATTTTCAAGCCGGGTATCCATTCTGATCCCTTCTCGGGGGTTTGAACCAGGTTCTTGGGAAACCTGGGAACCCGGTCAAGCCTGGCTTACATCTCGGGAGGGGAAGGCATGAGACACTTCACCACCACCCCAGGCCCGCCCCTTGACCCATGGGGCCAGTGCGTGAGAGGAATCTGTCAGGCTCCTGGGCCAGGCTCTCTCTTCCAGAAGGGTACGGTGCATCTCTGCAAACTCAAGTTCCCTTTGTCCTTTATCTGTCTGTCCTCCAAGCCCTGCCATGCTGCATCTGTGATGACATATATTCACACCTTATTATTCCCATTAGATGGAAGGTTCTTGAGGGCAGGATCCATGTCTGACTCGTGTTCTTGTCCCTCAGCCCTGGAACAGGGCCTTGCAGGTGGCCCCGTGGCTGCTGACGGCTAGAACACACACCCTCCCCTGCTCAGCGCCCTCCTGAGTGAGGAGGACATGGGGAGCAGGACTCACCTTCCGTAGGCTTCTTCACGGCCTCACTGCTGGAGAAAGGACTCACACTGGCTCGGAGCATCAATTTAAAACCCAGAGACCCTCTACTCATTACTAAAGGTCCAGATGAGCAATTAAGCTATGAATTGGAATTTTAATGAGCTGATGTTCTGGCCCCAAACACCTAATTGCAATACAGTGACTAGATTATCCCCCACCCATCTGAGTGTCTCACAGTCACTCAGACCATCTTGCTCTGGGTTTAGTGGTTGTCATCCACAGACACCCAAAGTGGGAGGTTTGCTGCAGCTCAGGATCATCAAAGCCTCAAGCCTTGCCTCAGCCAGAGGACCCTCGTACAAGAGTGGTTTGAGGGCTACTGTTAATCTCAAAGTCTTACCTGGCGCGTTTCCTTCCCAGCTCCTTTCCTGGGTCTCCTGCCCACTTGGGGTACCCTGGAGAGAACTGCAGGTCACCTAACAGGGGCTCCCCGACTTGCCTTCTAGCCATGATATGAATTTGGAGGAAATCAGAGCAAGTTCAGTTTTCACACCACACACACACACACACACACACACACACACACACCCCAAAAATTCTTGTCCTAATGACTTGTTTGTACATTCTACTTGATGAGTGTCTGAAGTTTGAGGTTTGTAGCCTGAGCAACCTTCTTTAAAAGGACCCTGTGTCTTCCCTGGCTTTAAATAGACCTTCCTGATGGCTAAATCTGGGCAGAGTCCAGACGCTCTGCTGACCGGCACACCACATGTCACACACTACCTAGAATCCAGTTGAGCAAGTAGACACTGCCTCCCTCTGGCCCTGTCTGGGGACCTTCCCCGGATGCAGACACACCTGTGTGGTCCGTTTCATGTGTGGAGGTCTTTCCTTAACTGAATTCTAGTCCCTCCTTCCTGAAATGTCATTAATTGCTCCTATCTTAAAAACCGTCTTGGAGACGGGCTCCTTATGTGACATTGTTCCTGGCGTCTCTCTGTTGAAGAATATGTTTGAGCTTCTCTTTATCTGCTTTTCCCTCACCCTGGAATTCCTCATGGGGGCTAAGCTTTGCCAAACAGTTATGGAGCAAAATTAGAAGATTTTCGCTGGGCCGGCTTCTAAGGGCCCGCCTGGTTTTCTAAGAAGCAACCATAAAAAGAAGAAAGAAAGAAAAAAAAAAAGAAAAAGTAGAGACTGGAAGAAGCAAACTTTTGGCTAATTACCGTCTTTTTTTCCCCTCTGAGCTCTGAGTACTGTTCTTAATTTCCTGGCCAGCTTGCGCCCCTCCCCCGCTCCCTCCCAGCATCTGTGGTGGTTTCAAATTGAAATGCATACCTGCTGCTCTGAATTTCCAGCACACCATACCAGTTGGTTTGCCAAACACTGAACTGCCAGCCATCTGCCATCCAAAGTCAGAATTTACATTGTTTCATCTTAAAATAACGCCTCCGGAATAGCAAGCCCCTCTGTGCATCAGGTTTTAACGTTGACAATCAGCCAGAATTAAAAACAAATACCAAATGGGCATAAAAAAAGAACATAGTGGGGAGTTGGGGTTGGGGAGGGGGTGGCTGGCATTTGACAAGAGAGTTTATTTTTCAGCATTTTTACCTGATTTTCCACCAAAATAGCCATGCCATTTAATTTTATCTGCAACAGCAGGAACTACTTATAGACCGAGAGCCTTAACTTTTTACTCGCCTGGCTCGACCCGAACAGACGAGGCTGGAGCTGCTGTCCGAATCTCAGGGAGGGTGGATGTCTTTATAACCTCCCCAGATGCAGGGGAGGAAAAGCTGTCGAAACGTCTTCACAACAGGACTTCCTGGTTGCTCAGATGACACAGCTAAGATGCATGAAGGTGGACTACCTGTTACAGGGCCATAGGCTAGTTAATGGTGAACCCAGGACTGCCAGGCCAGTCTTCCCACCCCTGGACGTGTCCGTGCAGATGTGGGAGTCCCTCCACCCCTGCCTTTAGTTCCCCTTACCTGACCATAGCAACCCTTCTGGGCCTTATTCCCCTGCTGCTCCAGGACAGTTGTTTAGTTGCTAAGTTGTGTCAGACTCTCTGCATCCCTATGGACTGTAGCCTGCCAGGCTCCTCTGTCCATGAAATTCTCCAGGCAAGAATACTGGAGTGGATTGCCATTCCCTTCTCCAGGGTCTCTTCCAGATCCAGGGGTTAAACCCAGCTCTTCTGCATTGCAGGCAAATTCTTTACTGCTGAGTCACCAAGGAAACCCAGGAAAGAAGGGGTTTCTGCAGGGTCAGGAGCCCCTGGTGACCTGTGATGACGGCCTTGTGGCAGAGCCACCATGAAATCTGGGTGACTTTCCAGAGCAGATGGGCCTGAAGGAGTTTTTTTTTTTTTTCTTAAGAGAAAAATGAAAGAGATTTCATGTTTCCTTTAGGGAAGCTGTTCCAGGCGAAGGCAGCTTGGGGAAAAGTGTGAAGTTATGAGTGGGCAGAGGAAGCAGAGGGCTCTAAATTTATACTGAAGCCACCTGCCTACAGCATGGCGCCCCAGGCCACAGGCCTGCAGACAGGGAGGGCTTGTCCCTGAGCCTGGGCTGGGCGGGGCACTGGGCGAGATCCCCGGGTCAGCCCCATGCACCCTGTGGAAATCTCTGGGGGCCGACCTTAGACGTTGTAGGTCCAGGCGAGCTGCTGGCTCGGTCTGGTCCTGATGTGGGTGTCAGAGGTGGGCACTGTGGTCACTGCTGTGCGTAGGTTTGCTTCTGGGCCAGCTGGTTCTCCTCCTGGAAGCCATATCTCAACCCGGACCAGACCCAAGGCCCATCTTGTGTGTTCCCCTGGCCCCTGCTTGTGGCTCTGACCTACCCGCCCTGCAAGCTGTCTCTGTAGCTGGAACCAGCTCTACTTCCTGTGAGGTGGGGCCATCTCCCCCATCTTTGGGGTCCGGAACACCATTGTTGTGGAGTTGCTCAGTCATGTCCAACTCTTTGCGACCCCTGGACTGTAGCCCACCAGGCTCCTCTGTCCATGAGGATTCTCCAGGCAAGGATACTGGAGGGGGTTGCCATTTCCTTCTCCAATCCCTTTCCTTCTACAAACACCTTTGGTGAGTGGTTAAAGAATCCGCCTGCATTGCAGGATACTCAGGTTCGATCCCTGGGTTGGGAAGATCCCCTGGAGGAGGGCATGACAACCCACTCCAGTATTCTGGGAAATCCCATGGACAGAGGAGCCATGAAGGTTACAGTCCGTAGGTCGCAAAGAGTCAGACACGACTGAAGTGACAGGGCGCACAGCCCACATACCACTGGTACGTGCTCCACTCATGCTCACTAACCGAGTGAATCAGCGCTTTGCCGGGATAGTGCAGAACTTAACTGGTTGTGTTGATCCCAAGACTCAGTCCCACAGTACTGAATTGGCCAGTAAGTTCCTTCAGGTTTTTCCGTAGGATGGAACAGAAAAACCCAAACCAAGTTTTTGGCTAACACAATATTTCTCCTATGAAAGCTACTTTTGATTTATCCAAAATCTTCCAATTTTGTTGGGTTCCAATTAGCAGTGTTGTTACTGAGAGTGCTCAGGGGCCACTCGCTGTATGAGGTACCTTGTGTATGTTCTTATCTCTCACTCCTGTGTGCCTCTTTGCGACCCCATGGATTGTAGCCCACCAGGCTCCTCTGTCCATGGGATTTCCCAGGCAAGAATACTGGAGTGGGTTGCCATTTCCTCCTCCAGGGGATCTTCCCGACCCAGAGATTGAACCTGAGTGCCCTGCATTGTAGGCAGATTCTTTTACCGCTGAGCCATCGGGGAAGCCATTCTTATCTACTTTGACTTAATTCAGTTTATTAATAATATGTTGTGAAGTCCCTGTGGTCATTATAAACATCAGCCAACCAAGGCTGATTGGGTGTTAGTTTTCCAGGAGACACCCCTCAGGCACATGTCAGAGGCAGACTTTAACCCAGGGGCCCAAGAACTCCTGTTAGGTGAGCCCATTGCATGGAATCTGGCCCTGGCCAGGCCCCAGTGAGCTCCCGCGACCTGGGGCACGTGTTCAGTATGGGTGACAGCCAGAAGTGCCTGACACCCACTGCGCACCTGGAGGAGGAGAACTGAGATGGACGGGTCCCCGTGGGGAAGGTTCAAGAAAGTGGCTCCATTTAGCATTTAGCCTGGGAAGAAAACACTGAAGTGAGGAATGGGAAGGCTGCATGCAAGATTCCCACGACAGGCTGTCCTTGGAGGGAAAGGGTGTGCTCACTTGCCCTGGGGCTCGGGAGCAATGAGGCAGATGTTAGCCCATCAGGAAGGATTCCCAGGCAAGTGGAGCTGCCCATCAGTGGAATTCTCTGCCCACAAAGGGGTGAACAGCCTGCCCAGGAAGATCAGGCAGCTGCAGAATGACCCTTTGTCAGAAGTCATAGAAAGGTCAGCTCATGATACGGAGCTTGTTGCAAATCCTCCCTGAAAATGTCCATTCTGACTCTCAAGCCCCTCAGTTCTGTGTTCTTAGTTTAGTACATGAAACAGTGGTGCCCATGATGACACATTTCTAAAGCTTAAAATAGTCGTAACTCCTTTTCCCAGAATGAGTCATTTTAAGACCTCCTCCCCTTTCCCCGCCTTGAGAGTCTAATCAGAAGCCCGTTTTTAAAAATTTGAAATGTAAAACCCAAAACCTAAATGCAACACTGTCATTTGATTTCCTAAAAAGGTGTTTTTCCTTTGCAAAATCGGAAGATGAAGTAGTGACCCCTGCAGGCGCTGGAGGTGTTGGGTGGGCAGGGGTCCTAGGGAGAAGGCTACAGGTCCTGCTCAGCAGGGGTGGGGTGTGAGATGGGGGGTGGGGAAGGGGTTCTGATTCAGGCCAAAGCCACTAAACAGGGCCTCGCCTGCAATGGCTTCTGGGCATGAAACCTTCTAGACTAGAGCTTAAAACTCTGCCTAGCTGTCTGCACAAATGCCATTTGCAGGATGTACTGTTTTGTGATAAAAGATAAAAGAGATCTTCTCTACAGCAGTTGTGAGGCAGTTTGTATCTGACCCCAAGTTAGAGTCGTTACTAAGGGAACCACAAAGAGAGTGAGCCTATATTTAAATGAGCCGGCGTCTCAAGATTCCCCTGGGCAGGAAGCATGTTTCTCCCCTAAGAAAGAACAGAACATGACTTCCTTCCTTGTAGCGGAAGGACTCGTGGTGTTTGCTGCCCACAGGTGCTTGTACCTGTCTGTCGCTGCTTTTCCCCTCTGTCTGGGAGATGGAGCCTTCTCGCTGAGCTGACAGCCAGGAAAGCGGAGTGTGTCTCTGAGCAGCTCAGTAAGACAGTAGAGGTCTTGTGGTTATAGGACACAGCTGCGCCAACCCGATGCAAAGGATCTCATCCCACAGTGTGTGGAAACAATGGGCATGAAGTTCAAAGCCAAAAGGGCGAGTGTCAGAATCCAAGCTCAGGACTCTCAGTGAGTTTGAAATGAACTCTGAACTCAGTTCTGGGGGAGAAGCAGGTATATTAAATAGTGACTGCATAATTGGGCTTCCATGGTGGCTCAGACAGTGAGGAATCCGCCTGCAGTGTGGGAGACCTGGCTTCCCCTGGAGGAAGAAATGGCAACCTACTCCAGTATTCTTGCCTTGGAGAATCCCCATGGACAGAGGAGCCTGGCGGGCTACAGTCCATGGGTCACAAAGAGATGGACACGACTGAGCGACTAAGCGCAGCACAGTTAATGTAAAGATGACGGTAGTTTTGATACTTGTTCAGCCACCAAGTCATGTCTGACTCTTTGCCACCCAATTCAAGATTCCTTGGGGCAGGAGTAGTTTGATACTACTTTAATCTTTAATATTAAAAACTATAGTGGTATTTTAAATGCTGTTGAAATGTAGGTATTTTTGTAATTTTTTTTTTTTTGAGAAACTTAGATTCTCTCAGATAAGAAATAATCTCTTGTAGACAGAAGCTTGCTTGAATACAGCATGATTATGGCACTACTGCCACCTAATGGTAGATTGCCTTAATTGCAGACCAAGTGCCTAAAGAAATGTTCAGTTACCAAGTCCTGTCTGGTTCTTTGTGACCCCATGGGCTGGAGTCCACCAGACTCCTCTGTTTGTGGGATTTCCCAGGCAAGAATACTGGAGAGGGTTGCCATTTCCTTCTTCACGGGTCTTCCAGACCCAGGGATCAAACTTGAGTCTCCTGTGTTGCTGGTGGATTCTTTACCACTGAGCCAACAGGGAAGCCTGCCTAAAGAAATGAGCAGACACTAATTTCAAAACTAAATTACAGGGACTTCCCTGGTGGTCCAGTGGCTAAGATTCCATGCTGTCAATGCAGAGTGTCTGGTTTTGATCCCTGATCCGGGAACTAGACCAGCTAAATATACTTTTCTTTGAATGAAATGTCAGTTCTCATTAATTCATTTATTCACTCAACAATAATTACTATAAGAATCGCAACCATATTGCCTTCACTGTCAGCAGAGAAAAGGGCAGCCTGGCCCATGGCCTGGAGGGTCCCACCTTGTGATGACCTGTAAATACCTCCCCTTTGTCCCAAACCCTCTTTCTCTTCACCTGCCATCTCCTATCCATGTTGCATCCCTGGACTCTCAGGGGTATGTCCTTGCTTGTCATGATCGGCAGCAAGGAGGAAAACATATTAAAAATGCCTAAGACTCACCAAGTCTTGTAGGTCACCAAGCCTGTGTGGTTTGGTGTGTGGATCTGTTCTGCCAAATGCACCGGGGTTGCCATGGAGACAAAAAGGCACCTGTGTTTTGTTCTGAGGCAGTTGTCACATATGTATGGGCACACGCACCAGCTAGTCCTTAAAACATGTGTCTTAAGTATGGCCGAAGTCTCCTCTCCATAATTCTACTCCTTTCTTGACCTTGGTCCTTCCTACAAATGAAGATTTCTTTTTCACCATCCCATGTGGTCATATCCATGTGGGCATATCATGGTCCCCGACGGATGTTGCCAAGCCATGCTTGCCTACCGCACCCCCTCTACAACCCCTGTTTTAAAACAGAGCTCTCTGTGTCATGAGAGGTGATTGATAAAACTGAATTCATTGGTTATTTTGGGGTGTATTATTTGGGGACAAGACCAGGAAGGAGGTAAATACCAGGAGGTATTCCAATGTCAGAGAGGTCATTGGCCATCCAAGCCTTTATAGGCAGTGCAGATTGAAGATGGGGAAGCACGTATATTTAACAGGAGAAGTCCTCTTCCACGGCTCTTCTTCGTGTTGGACACCTCAGCTGGCCCACACCCATTCCCCAGTTTCCCTGACCCTGCCATGGTGAATTCAGGATTCGCACAGCCCTTTCTCAGATGGTCCCTGCACTTTGAGAATGGCAGAGTTGCTTCTCAGCTTCTTGCCCCATCACCCTTCACCTCCAGTGCTGCTCTGAGTCCTCTCCCCGGGCGCCACTGGCCCTGCTGGGCAGCGGCTGCTGTCTGAGCCAGAGGGGTCCAATTAAGAATTAAGAACTAGACTATTACAATCACAGGCTTCATTGAGCCAAAAGTGTTGAGAGTAATTTTCCAAGTGAACTCCATGGAGACTGTTTTCACAAATCAGTGAAATCAGATCAACAGATTCCTCATGTGTCTGTAGTGCTCTGTCGTTAGAGGAGGCGTCTACATACACTTTCTTTTCTTCTGCTCCCTGGAAGAATGTCATGAGGCAGGTAGGGCACGTACTATCTCCCGTGTTTCTAGATAACTCAGCTGAATCTGACTTATACAGCCACTCTGTTCCAGGTGACATGGATCTTCTTCTCCCTCGATCTCTCTCTGGATGTGAACAAAGGCAGGAAGTCTACGCTTAGACAAAGCCAAGATAGGAAAAGGGATTCTCATGTGGCGCTAGCGGTAAAGAGTGCATCTGCCAGAGCAGGAGATGTCAGAGACTCAGGTTCAGTCCCTCAGTTGGGAAGACCCCCTGGAGGAGGAAATGGCAACTTGCTCCTGTATTCATGCTGAGAAAATCCCATGGACAGAGGGACCTGGGGGGCTAAGTCCATGTGTCATGAGGAGTCAGACACAACTGAGCGTTTGAGCACATAGCACAGATAGGAAAACCACAGTGACTAGAACTGAGTGATGGGAATCAGACCGCAGGCTCTACAGGGATTGGCAAGAGAAGGTTGGTATAGTTAGGGAGCAATAACTGAACTGTTTGTGGGCTCAAATGCTGAGGGAGACAACTATAACTGGTTTAGAAACTCCCATAAAGTTAAAAATGGGATTTCCTATAAAGGCTTAACTCCATGCCAAGCCCTGTGCTGAGTGAGTGTCTGCAAGCGTGATCTTATTTCATTCTCCATCCAGCCCAGGAGACTGTTGCTATTATTGAGTCACAGGGGCAGGACAGATGAGGTCTCTGAAACGCTGGGGATGCCAGGATGGGTGGGGGGCAGTGGAGATCGAGTGGGAAGTGGTAAGGATGGGCCAGGTTAGGATGAGACCTCAGAGTCAATCAGGGCTCTTGGACGTGGCTCAGGGCAGGCCGTGCAGTGCCTGGAGGGTTTGGAGCAGGCGCGGGGCCCGAGAAGGGTGTGTATGTAAAGACCTCTGAAGCGAAGCCTTGGCTGTGGGGTCCATGTCGCGGCCACTGGCTTTCAGAGCCCAGAAGTCCACGGGCCTGGCCTGAGGGCAGGCGCCTGAGTCACTGTGTGAGCTGCGTGAGCCCCTCCTGGCGGGGGGCTTGCCCTCGCCCGGCCACCGCACAGCCCCGTTCCTGGCTTACATGCAAACACAGGGACACGCGTAGAGACTCGTTCCCCTGCCATCAGGCTGATTGATGGAGGAGTCAAGCCTCCTTCTGTTCAGTGTGCTGAGCTGATGGGCTTTTGTTCTCCAGGCCAAATTCCTAGGATCCTTTTGGTCCCTGAACGCTTTGCCTGTGGAGTTTAGAATAAGAAAGTACAGAAATGAACTCACAATATAGTTTGGGGATTACGGAGAGAGATACTATCGGGGGGAATGGTGATTCTCCTAAATCCAGGGCCCTGTGCGCTGGGGTCCATGGGCAGCCTGGGTGGGAGTGGGCAGACCCTGCGTGGTCCTGAGCTGTGTCAGAGATGAGGGTAACCAGCAGTGATGCAGCTCCTGAGTGCCGGGCTCCAGGCCGGGTGCCTACACGTGTGTCTTAAAGAGCTCTGTGAGGAAGATGTTGGGAGTCCAATTGGATTTGTTTTTGTTTAGCCACTCAGTCGTGTCCGACCCTTTGTGACCCTGTGGACTGTAGCCCGCCAGGCTCCTCTGTCGATGGGATTCTCCAGGCAAGGATACTGCAGTGGGTTGTCATTCCCTTCTCCAGGGGAATCTTCCTGACCCAAGGATAGAACCCGCTTCTTCTGCATTGGCAGGTGGATTCTTTACCACTGAACCACCTGGGAAGCCCTGAATCCCATTTACAGACCAGTAAATTTAAGTCCCAGAAATCGTGTCTGATCTGCCAAGGCCTTTCTGCTAGTAAATGACAAGTGAAATTGCAGTGTGGGTCACTCTGTGTCCTTCCCACTGTATATCGGAGGAAAACACTCTCGCACATGTAGCCGTCTGGGTCTTTGCTTGGAAACATTCAGTGAGGTTAACCATTTAGAGTCCAGTCTCCCCTTGGTTTTGCTTTTGCAATCTGTCGAACCTTTGGATAGATGAGAGACTTTATCTGCTCCTCCTCTGCCTGCCTTTTCCCTCTCTTTCTGGCATCTTCCCTCTTCCCCATCCCCAACACACTTAGAAAAACTAAGGCCAGCCCTCGCTCTGTCGAAACATGACTTTCTGTTGGACTTAAGCTGCCCAGGAGTTATCGGCACCGGGTACCCCAGATGGACGCCCACAGCGGCTCGTTGGCCTTTGCGGTGGACAAGTGAGCCATGGCCAGGGCACCGCCACAACACTTGTGTCTGCAGAACTGAATTCATACGCTGGTGGTTCTGTCTTAATGCCGCAGGGGGATGATTGTCCGTGGGGCCCGTGGTGCTGTGGGTGTGTCAGTGGAAACAGGCTGTGTCTGAAGAAGCAGGGACCTAGGGCAGGCGCAGGACCTCGTGTGCCGAGCACCAGCGGGGAGTCGAGGACTTGTGGGAGAGGGGTCCCCGCGCTGTAGGCTTTCCAAAGCGGCAGCCGATTGGTAAATACGGCACCAAGCCCGCTTCTGTCCCTTTGCCTGCAGATGGCCACATCACTAATGGGAACGGGGGGACGCACATGGTACATACACTCTGCAGGTGCCTACCACCCTGCAAAGACCAATATAGATCTGGGGGGCGGGGGAGGGGGCAAAGTCAAGTTGCAGGACTTGGTACAAATGCCCAGTCATAGTCATTCCCGTTTTTGTAACTGTGGTTGTCCCGGTTTGGGACTGTTTGTGACCCCACGGACTGCATCATAGCAGACCTCCCTGTCCCTCACTGTCTCTCAGAGTTTGCCGAGTTCATATCCATTGAATCAGTGATGCTGTCCAACCATCTCATTCTCTGTCGCCCCCTTCTCTTCTGCCTTCAATCTTTCTCAGCAGCAGGGTCTTTTCCAATGAGTTGGCTGTTCGCATCAGGTGGCCAGTGTATTCTCAAACTTGCTTCCTAGGGTTTGGTAAATAGTACTAAGTTATTCCATGTGACTCATAGAATAGCTCCTCATACGTAGTAAGTGCTCAGTAAACATTAGCTGTTATTAAACTCCTCAAACCCCAAGGAAACGCTATTTTTAAAGAAGCGGAGGGGTGTTGAAGCTCAAGAGGACTGAATCTAAACCCAGATACATTCATCGTGAGGCCTTGGGTGAGCCATTCATCTATAAAATGGGCTGCAAAGTTACATCCTAACTGCTCCTGGGAATTCATGTTATGCAGCTATGTGGAAGGACCATGGCGGTCCATGCTACTGAAAGTGACGTTCACAAGGGTTTTTTGGGGACTAAGTCACAGGTGGACCCAGCCAGAGGGTAGAAACCAAGCCTGTTTGCCGCTTGATTTTACGTCAATCACATATGACATTCTCGGCTGGAAAAATCCCAAGCCTGAAGGTGGCCTGCATGCGCCTGACAGAGATCTCCGCCAGGATCACTGTGGGGCCACTGGTCTGAAGCACAGTTTGACCTGTGAGGAGCCAGAGCCTTTCATGTTGCTGGTAGCCATCTTTTCCCATTAGCAGATATCAATTCTGTGTCTTTTACCAGAGCAGCAACTGGCTGTGTTAGAGGGCAGAGCTTCTCTGTAGCGATGTCCTTAGGGTAGGTGAGAAGGGACATCTGAGGCAAGGAGCGTCGGTATTTTTGCCCGGAAGCACACTGTGTGCCTCCGACCTTTGGGTTTTGTATCTGCCCAGCAAGATGGCAGCACCAGACTGTCTCACGGAGGCGGCTGGGCGCCTGTGAACCAGAGCCGGGGGCAGCAGGCAATGTGTTTCTTTCAGAACACCGAGCTGACTGATTCCAGGCTCTGAAATCAGATTTGACCCTCTGCGGGGTCTCTCTGGACGGCCTTAATTATGGCAGGTTCACAGGGCCAACTCCTGCTGGCGAAACATTTTTTCAGAAGAGGGTCACGAACTCGGAGGTGCTGGGTGTCCAGGGGCCCTGGGTCTCCCAGGACCAGCCTGATGGGGCCCGCTTTGCACCGACCCTGCCCCCACCCACCCCTCCTGGATGAGGCTTCCTGGTGGTGCTGGCACTCATAGGCTAGGAGGATCTCGGTGTGAGCCTGGGTGGGGGCAGAGAGTGTGTGACCCCCAGGCTGGGGGTGCTGGCCGGGGGGACAGCTGCTTCCATCAGCAACACCTGCTTGGGGCGGGGGGAGACTCCGGGTGGCCGGGCAGATGTCTTTGTAAGTGACTGAGTGCTGGCAGAGGGGCTCTGCTGACTCTTGGGAGCACAGTGTCAAGGGGGAGGAAGAGCTGGGAGCCGTGAGCCCTGGGTTCTGGTCTCCGCTCTGCCAGGAGCCAGTTGCGTGGCTTCTCCCCTCTCCCCCTCCCCAGGCTTTGGTTTCTTCACATATGAAAGCTGCGAGTGGAGTTAGGTCACTCAGGGGGCTCTGTGATGCTCTCCCACTGTGTTCCGGATTCTAGGGGACCACCGGGATGGGCAGATACGGAAGAGCAAGGGCCCAGTGAGAGATTCTGAAGACTAGGGGGCCTGGGTGCAGTAATAGTCCCTTAGTCTCTTGTGAGCCAGGAGGAGCTTCCCAGTGAGGATGTCGACCCCAGGGACCTTGCTGACTTGGTGACCCTGACCATGAACAGGACCACGGCAGCCAGGCCCACTGCATCCATCAAGCACACAGTCTGGCGTCATCTCCTGGGCCAGCTGGAGCCTCCTCGCCATCTCCACCTTCATAGCGACCACACACTAGCTCAGTGGTTCTCAAAGTGTGGGCCCAGTGGCACCAGCATCATCTGGGAAATTGTTGAAAATGCAAAGTCCTGGGCCCCCCACATCAGACCTACTGACTCAGAAACTCAGGGGATGGGCTTAGCCATCTGTTTAACAAGCCCTGCCAGTGGTCCCAGGCAGGCTGAGGTCTAAGAATCACTGCACCAGCCCAAGCCTCTAGTTTGAGAACCATTGCCTGTCTCTCTCTCTCTTTTGTGTAAAACTATTTTTAGTTATTAAAGCAAGGTTACAGCAATACTTTAAAAACATTACCAGAGCCCCACAGCCCCATCACAGCCACTGTTTTCATCTTTCTGGCTCTCTTCTGGTCTTTGTCCACCTGGACATGTGGTTTTTACAAAGGACCCCATTGGAAATAGACTTCCTTTTGTTGTGCTTCTTTTCACTTAAACATGACTAGTGCGTCTTCCCCTGTTGCCTCATCACCTTCATACTTATCATTTTCAGTGACTGTGAAACACTTTCCTCTCGTGACCGGCTTTACACGCTTGGCCGCCCTGTCCCTAGACATTTGGCGACTTGCTGCTGTCCACTATTGGAGAAGTCGCTGCCCGTCCAGGGTGAGGTCAGCTTCTGGGAGGTTCCACATGACCCACTGTCAACCCAGCGTCTGACCTCCCTGTAATTCTATGACCTGAGGCTGTCTGAAATAGATTACTTAGTGGAAAGAGTAAACAAACCCAAAATACCCCTGAATCCACGGTGACGCTCTGTGACTGAAATGCCCCCGTCTGCCGAGTTCTGTTCACCGAGCATCTTCTCATTTGGCTCACAGGTGGCGTTGGCAGAGGGGGGTGCGGTGTGGGGGCGGCCACCCCCGCCCCGATGGGCTGGGTGCCCGGGGCCTCGCCCTGTGCCAGGCCTGCTGTCGGTCATTTCCTGAGCATCCTGGTCCCCAGCAGGAAGGGCCCCCCTTCTTTCTCATGCTGCCCTCACCTCCCCGCCCCCACACCTGTGCGCCTCTTGTCTCCTTCCTTCTCCCAGCCTGGCTCAACCCCCGGGGGGAGCCCGAGACACACAGCTTGACCAGCATGGCCCCTGGTGGTAGCCCCTTTTTCCGACAAGACCACTGACCATTCTTGGATCATATAGATATTGCTGTATCTTTTGAAATGATCTGGTTAAGGTAACCCCCTAGATACGGGCTGAGGGTGATCCATAGGGCATCTTGTATCCACTGTCCCTTCTGTTAGTGATGATGTGCGTTTATGCCTTGTCAGTGGCTCCATGTTGCTCTTCACAGCCTGGCAAACTAGGCTCTTCCTTATTTGGCTCTTGGATCACAAAAGAGCTCAGATGCCTGGAAGAGGCAGGCTGGTTGATTGGGGCAGACGGTGGGAGAGGAGAGGGGCTGTGTGAAAAGGACTCCCAACTGAAACGCGCTCGTGTGCAGGGGGAGAGAGCTGGGGAACTAGAAAAGGTGCAGACTGTGCCTTTCAACCCCAACTGCCACTCTTTAGCATCACCCACCTCATGTCCCCTGCCTTTTCCCGCCACACCCGAGTGGACCTAGCTCACTCTTGCCTGCTCGGGGTTTGGTTTGGCCTTGTGGCCTTTTCACAAGCTGTTTCCATGCCTAGAATGTCTCTTCCCTTGAAGACTCAGTCAGAATGGTCTCCTCCTACAGGAAGCTTTCCCAGACCAATGGTCACTGTCTTAGGAGGAGGCTTGGCCTCTGGGTGGGGAGCCGGAGAGGGCGCTCCCCACACTGCTTGAGGGGATGGCCACAGGGTGCTGGCTCTTACTTCCCTTTGAGAGCATCTCTGCAATTCAGTTTTGAAGTTTCTTTAAGAATACCCCCAAAGGACCTGTGAAGGACACAGATGGTGTAGCCATCTGTCATTTGCACCTTTCCTGGGTAGGTCACCACTAGTGACAAGCCCTTAGGAAAATCCACTTACAATCAGCTACATTCCTTTCCCCTTTCTAGACTAAGGACTGTTTTTTCATCTTTGTCTTCAGAAATCAGTAAGCTCCTTGGCACACAATAGGTACTTGGTAATTTTTTTTGGATGTATGGGTAGATGAATGGATGGGTGGGTAGATGGATGGATGGATGGATAGATGGATGGAAGGATGGATGGATTGATGTTCTATATCTGGATGCCCTGTGGCCCCTGAAAGGACACTTAGGCAGTGTCTTCTTCAGTGGGTCTCCCCAAAGCCTCTCCCTCACTCAGCCTCCCCATCTCTGTCTTCCTTCCTTCCTTCCCACCTTCTACTCACCTGTGCTAGCCCCTTCCTGGGAAGTTTCCACCACCTTTCACTTTGGCCTCGGTCCTCTCCTGGGCCTGGCTGGGGGGAGGGGAACATGCACGCACCCAGCCCTGTGCTGCAGACTCCAGGTTCCTGTCATCTCTCTGCAGTTTCTAGACTGAACCACCAAGGGGCCCATGTGCCAACCTGCCCTGTGCTGGTTCAGTGCAGTTCAGTCGCTCAGTCGTGTCTGACTCCTTGTGACCCCACGGACCGCAGCACGCCAGGCCTCCCTGTCCACCACCAGCTCCTGGAGCTTACTCAGACTCATGTGCATTGAGTCAGTGATGCCATCCAACCATCTCATCCTCTGTCATCCCCTTCTCCTCCTACCCTCAATCTTTCCCAGCATCAGGGTCTTTTCCAATGACTCAGTTCTTCACATCAGGTGGCCAAGGTATTGGAGTTTCAGCTTCAGCATCAGTCCTTCCAATGATCAGCCAGGACTGATATCCTTTAGCATGGACTGGTTGGATCGCCTTGCAGTCCAGGGGACTCTCAAGAGTCTTCTCCAACACCACAGTTGAAAAGCATCAATTCTTCTGTACTCAGCTTTCTTTATAGTCCAAGTCTCACATCCATACATGACTACTGGAAAAACCATAGCTTTGACTAGATGGACTTTTGTTAGCCAAGTAATGTCTCTGTCTTTTAATATGCAGTCTATGTTGGTCATAACTTTTCTCCCAAGGAGTAAGCATCTTTTAATTTCATGGCTGCAGTCACCATCTGCAGTGATTTTGGAGCCCCCAAAAATAAAGTCTGTTACTATTTCCATTGTTTCCCCATCTATTTGCCATGAAGTGATGGGACCAGATGCCATGATCTTAGTTTTCTGAATGTTGAGCTTTAAGCCAACTTTTTCCTTCTCGTCTTTCACTTTCATCAAGAGGCTCTTTAGTTCTTGGCTTTCTGCCATAAGGGTGGTGTCATCTGCATATCTGAGGTTATTGATATTTCTCCAAGCCATCTTGATTCCAGCTTGTGCTTCTTCCAGCCCAGCGTTTCTCATGATGTACTCTGCATATAAGTTAAATAAGCAGGGTGACAACATACAGCCTTGACGTACTCCTTTCCCAATTTTGAACCAGTCTTGTTGTTCCATGTCCAGTTCTCACTGTTGCTTCCTGACCTGCATACAGATTTCTCAAGAGGCAGGTCAGGTGGTCTGGTATTCCCATGTCTTGAAGAATTTTCCACAGTTTGTTGTGATCCACAGAGTCAAAGGCTTTGGCATAGTCAATAAAGCAGAAATAGATGTTTTTCTGAAACTCTCTTGCTTTTCTGATGACCCAGCAGATGTTGGCAATTTGATCTCTGGTTTCTCTGCCTTTTCTAAATCCAGCTTGAACATCTGGAAGTTCACAGTTCACATACTGTTGAAGCCTGGCTTGGAGAATTTTGAGCATTACTTTATTAGCATGTGAGATGAGCATAATTGTGCAGTAGTTTGAGCATTCTTTGGCATTGCCTTTCTTTGAAATTGGAATGAAAACTAACCCTTTCCAGTCCTGTGGCCACCGCTGAGTTTTCCAAATTTGCTGGCATATTGAGTGCAGCACTTTCATAGCATCATCTACTAGGATTTGAATTGGAACTGGAATTCCATCAACTCCATTAGCTTTGTTCATAGTGATGCTTCCTAAGGTCCACTTGACTTCACATTCCAGGATGTCTGGCTCTAGGTGAGTGATCACACCATTGTGATTATCTGGGTCATGAAGATCTTTTTTGTACAGTTCTTCTGTGTATTCTTGCCACCTCTTCTTAGTATCTTCTGCTTCTGTTAGGTTCATACCATTTCTGTCCTTTATTGTGCCCATCTTTGCATGAAATGTTCCCTTGGTATCTCTAATTTTCTTGAAGAGATCTCTAGTCTTTCCCATTCTGTTGTTTTCCTCTATTTCTTTGCATTGATCGCTGAGGAAGGCTTTCTTATCTCTCCTGGCTGTTCTTTGGAACTCTGCATTCAAATGGGAATATCTTTCCTTTTCTCCTTTGCTTTTCACTTCTCTTCTTTTCACAGCTATTTGTAAGGCCTCCTCAGACAGCCATTTTGCTTTTTTGCATTTCTTTTTCTTGGGGATGGTCTTGATCCCTGTCTTCTGTACAGTGTCATGAACCTCCATCCATAGTTCTTCAGGCACTCTGTCTATCAGATCTAGTCCCTTAAATCTATTTGTCACTTCCACTGTATAATCGTAAGGGATTTGATTTAGGTCATACCTGAATGGTTTAGTTGTTTCCTCTACTTTCTTCAATTTAAGTCTGAATTTGGCAATAAGGAGTTCATGATCTGAGCCACCGCTCCCAGTCTTGTTTTTACTGACTGTATAGAGCTTCTCCATCTTTGGTTGCAAAGAATATAATCAATCTGATTTTAGTATTGACCATCTGGTGATCTCCATATGTAGAGTCTTCTCTTGTGTCATTGGAAGAGGGTGTTTGTTATGACCAGTGCGTTCTCTTGGCAAAACTGTATTATCCTTTGCCCTGCTTCATTCCATACTCCAAGGCCAAATTTGCCTATTACTCCAGGTGTTTCTTGACTTCCTACTTTTGCATTCCAGTCCCCTGTAATGAAAAGGACATCTTTTTTGGATGTTAGTTCTGGAAGGTCTTGTAGGTCTTCAGCTTCTTCCGCATTACTGGTCGGGGCACAGACTTGGATTGCTGTGATGGTGGGGGTGCTAGATTCCCTCCCAGCCGTAGTGTCAAAGCAGAGGCAGAGTAGCCTCTCGGGGAGCTGATGAGACTCTTGCCTTTCCTTAGAGATCTCGGAACTGTGGCAGAGACCCCTGAAGTCAGGGCCATCGCTGGGGGCGAAAAATCACCCTGGCCTGGTCTGCTCCCTGCCTCCCCTGCGGCACTGTCACTGTGTGATCCTAGGACCAGAGGTGCCCCACGGGCCAACGTGCAGGGGACAAACCAAGAGCAGGTACCCGAGAGGTTGAGTGTGGCTGGAGAACAATGAGGCCAAGGCATTTTGTGTTGTGGGTGGGTGGGGTCCTCCTACCCACTCTGTGTTTAGTCACTCGGTCGTGTCCGACTCTTTGCAACCTCATGGATGGTAGCCCTCCAGGCTCCTCTGTCCATGGAATTCTCCAGGCAATAATACTGGAGTGGATTGCCATTTCCTCCTCCAGGGGATCCTCCTGACCCAGGGATGGAACCCAGGTCTCCTGCATTGGCAGGCGGCCTTTTACCATCTGAGCCAGGAGACAGGCCAAGTGGGGTTAGGGGTCTGCAGTGCCCACTGGGGGGCCAGGACTGTCATGTGATACCTAGTGGTGGGTCTTTAGTTTCATCTCAGCAGGTGGGGCCGCCTCCTTCCCCTCCTCCAGAGGCTTCTCCAGCAGCTCAGAAGCCTTTGACCTTGGCGAGGCTCTGCCCCCTGCCCCTGCCCCCACCACTGTGGTCCTCTCACTGTGGTCTCTAGGATGACAGACCTGGTTAATTGTTATCCCTCAACCCGCACTGGTTTTGAGGAGACCCCTGACACCAGAGTCTCCCTTGAACGGCTTTTCATGCCCAGCCCTGTCGGTAGCAGCTGGCGGACAGGCTCAGCTCACCTCGGGAGGGAGGCGCACCTTGAGTGCCCTATTTGCAAAATGACCAGCGGCTGTCCTTCTACACCTGCCTCTCTTCTGGAGATCTGAGCTAGAGCTGTAAAGTTGGTGCCAGGACAGGCCTTTGCCAGAACATCTCACGAAGATCTGGCCAGCAGGCCTTCAGGGTCCCCGGCCACAGCTCCATGGAGCAGACACCTCAGCTCTGCTTTCAGACGTGGCAGGTGGCAGAGGTCTCAATGGGCTGAAGGTCATTCAAGGGCCAGAACGGCATCCTTCCTTCAAGGGGATATACCGGCCCACTTGTGGAAGGACAAGCCGTGCCTGGAAGAGGCCCAGCTCTGCCTCCAAGTAGCTGACAATGAGACCAGAGCGACCCAGGCAGCTCCAGCCCATTGCCGGCCCGTCCTGACCTACCTTGGAGCCCCACCTCCCCTGTCCACATGCTGTGCCTTTGTGGGTATCGGCTTCCCACCAGTGTTTTTCTCCTTAGAACTCCCATCTTCTCCTGGGTGCCAGATGAGACCAGAGAGTTCTTGGACCTTCACCGCTTTTCCCTAGAGCTGGGACAGTGCCCATGAAAGAAAAACACCAGTTCAGCCTCCTGACCTTCAAAGCAGAACATTTGAGGGTGATGATTTGCTCAGGTCCAGGGACTTATGGCTCAGCTGGTAAAGAACCTGCCTGCAATGTGGGAGACCTGGGTTCGATCCCTGGGTTGGGAAGATCCCCTGGAAAAGGGAAAGGCTACCCACCCCAGGATTCTGGCCTGGAGAATTCCATGGACTGTATAGTCCATGGGGTCGCAAAGAGTCAGGCATGACTGAGTGACTTTCACTTTCAGGGGACTGGTTGGGCTTCCCAGGTGGTGCTAGTGGTAAAGAATCCGCATGTCAGTGCAGGAGATGTAAGAGACTCAGGTTCGATCCCTGGGTGGGGAGGATCCCCTGGAGGAGGCCATGGCAACCCACTCCAGTATTCTTGTCTGGAGAGTCCCACGGACAGAGGAGCCTGGCAGGCTACAGTCCTTAGGGTCGCACAGAGTTGGACACGACTGAAACGACTTAGCACGCATGCACACGTGGGACTGGCTGTCGGCACATTCAGGACTGTCCAGGGCATTGGCATCTGGAAAGCGGGAAGGCTGAGGGGAGGGGAGGGGTCCAAGCTTTAGCAGGATTGCCCGTGTGAGCCGTGGGTCACGGGGCGCTCGGGATGGCGTGTGGGAGGTGCCCCAGCACATCTCCACTGGTTCCATTTAAAAAAAGTTGAAGTATATTAAGACAATTAAGGATTATACATATTTAAGGTGTATAATTTGATGATTTGAGATACACTGTGAGACAGTCACCACATTGAATCTAATTACTCTCTCTCTTCTGATAGTTATGACTTTTCTTTATAGGGAAAAACCTTAAGTTCTACCCTCTTAGCAACTTGGCTCAATCTTAACGTCTGTGAGTGTGTGTGTGTGTGGTGAGAGAGGGAGAAGAAGGGGAGGCGAGGGGGCAGGGGGGCGTGTTTTATGGTCTATTCTTACTCAGGCAGTTTCTGGGCTCAATTGAAGCAATTTCAATTTGGTTCTTGTGGCTTAAAAGGTCCCTGAAACACTTCAGTGAAATTATAGCTCCTTAATTTAGCTGCCTGTCAGTTACTTTTTTTTTTTTCCAGGTGGTTTAGGGTTGACAGTGAGCTTGACATTTGTAAAAATGTTTTGGAAAGCATAACAGACGCCTTGAAGTCAAAAGGAATATAAAACACATTATTCCGGGAAGCGCAATTGGAATTATTCTTCTGGCCACTCCAAGTCCTGTCTCTCTTCTTTCAACAGTCTTTGCAGACAGAGCCCAGTGATGGGTTGTGAAATTGCAGACTGCATCTGAGCCTTGCCGTCTTTGTGAATTTCCTTCCGGCTTCCTGTCACCCTCATGTTAGTGACTTCTGTTTCATTGGCTCACAGCTAAGGACAAAGCACTCCTGTTGTGTTGGCCTGAGTGTTGTAGGATATTAGAGATGGAAAGTACTTTCGGGACCTTCTTCACCTGCTCACCTCCACTTTTTTCCCAAGGGAGGGCAGGGGATGTGACCACGTTCATGTGACTGACACCCGCAGAGCTGAGATTCACCCCCAGATCTATGACTATGCAGCAACACATTAAAATGCTGTGACCTTTACGAGCCGGTTTTAGGACAGCGATGTGTCCAGAGCTTGTGCCTTAAGTTGGGAGACACACAGGGCTGTGTCTCCCGGGGAACACTGTGCCCTTGAGGATGGGACGAGGGAGCATCCTGGATGCATCCTGGGAACATCTGGAAGGTTCTTAAAAGAAAAAAAAACCTCCTCGTGCTTGCCTCAAACATCAGAATGGGGCTGGGAGTTGGGTAGGTGGAGTTTTTAACCCCACAGGTGACCCCAATGAGCAGCCGGAGTTGAGAATACCCTTTCCATTCCCACCTTGATGGAGAAGCCAGTTCCGCCTGCCTTGAACTTGGAGACTCTCCCACTGCCCCACCTGGTTGCTCTGACTCCCTCCAATCACTTCAGAAGCATTGACGGGCACCCTGCCAGTGCTGGGCATCCAGAGAGCGAAAACTCCAGAATTCCTTCCTTCCAAATGATGACAGTACAGCGTGGGAATCACCCTAACGCCAGTCAGTATGGAGTCCCTCCAGACAGCCCGCGCGGAACTGGTTTCTCCATCTAGGTGGGAATGGAGAGGGTATGCTCAACTCCGGCTGCTCATTGGGGTCACCTGTGGAGTTAAAAACTCCACCTACCCAACTCCCAGCCCCATTCTGATGTTTGAGGCAAGCACGAGGAGGTTTTAGTTTGTTCGTTTGTTTTAAGAACCTTCCAGATGTTTCCAGGATGCATCCAGCATTGAGAGATGCTGTGTAGAAGGATCTGTCCACGGGGTTCTCCAGACAGGAACGCTGGGGTGGGTTCCACCACCACCAGGTAAAAGACTTACATTTGAGTCTTACTCGAATTGAACGAAAGTGAAAATATTAGTCGCTCAGCTGTTTCCGACTCTCTGTGACTCCATGGGCTATAGCCTGCCAGGTTCCTCTGTCCATGGGGTTCTCCAGTCAAGAATACTGGAGTGGGTTGCCATTCCCTTCTCCAAGGGATCTTCCCCACCCAGAGAATCAAACCCAGGTCTCCTGCATTGCAGGCAGATTCTTTACCATCTGAACCACCAGGGAAGCCCAGTCTTTTGTGGGGAACTGTTAAAAAACACCCATGTGTTGCTTGTTAAAGACTATAAGAAAGACATGATTCAAGGCGCTTACTACTGTAGGGCTTTGCAATAGGGAAGAGAGTCAGGGCTCAACTCCACAGACAACAGGATGAGTGGGGACTTCCAGCCACGGAGCAGGGTGGGATGAGGGTTGGAGAAGTACATCAGGGGTAAACCAGCCTCCCAGGGTTCTCACTGAGTGCCAGGGTGATCAAACATCACCAGGGGGACCCATCTTAGTGAGGGTGATCGGACATGGAGGCGGGGGTTCTGGTTAAACTGACCTTGCAGAATTCTTGCTGTGTCTGGACACTACAGAGACAAATAGAGTCCCCAAAGTCAGGCTTGGCCGAGAGAGTTCAGAGGAGCCTGAATGGAGCTTGGTCTAGGAGAGAATTTGTTGGAATGTTGCCTCAGAGGCTGTGCCTAGGGTATAGGGCAGATCGAAGGGCGGGTGAGCCAACATGGATGGGTTTGACCTTTACGATTAGGGTGGGGTGGGGGTAGGGGAGTGAGATGATCAGGTCTGTGATTTTAAACGATTATTCTCTGGTCAGGAGATGGGTAGGGGGTGGGGGTGGGTGCCAATTCTCAGAGCAAGGGACCCTGTTCAGTGTGGGGCATGTGGTTATCTGAGGTCCTCATGGGACAGTCCAGGAGGCACTGAAATAAAGGTGCAGGCGGAGGAGATACAAAGGCAGGAGTTGTCAGCATGTCAAGACTGGTTAAATGGGTTCTGCAGCCAAGGGAGTGAATTGTGAGTTTTCTCCCCTACCCAGCGGGAGGTGTCCTATAAAATCAGGTCAAGGACTGAACATCGGCAGTTGCAGACACGGCAGCGGCAGAGGCACTTGCAGAGGAGGCCCAGAGTGAACAGTGACAGAGGAGAAGGAGGGGGCATCGTGGAAGCCGGGGCTGGGGCTTTACTCTTTAGGTGCTGCCCCTCCCTTCGTCATCACCCATTCCTCAGTGGGCCCCGCCTGTGCGAATTTCAGGAGGGTGAGATAGACAGTCTCATGTCAGTTCGTCTTAAAATTTTAGAACATAGATATCATTCAAGGGTACGTTGTCTGTATCGCTGCCTACTTATTAAAAATAATAATGAACATCCATATTGAGTTTCCTTTAATCCTCATGTCTTCTGTGAGATAAGTATTATGGTCTGCAGTTTACAGATGGAGAAGCCAGAGCTCAGAGAGGTGAAATAACTCCTCAAAGTGAAACAGGCAATCGAGATCTGTCTGATTCCAGGCTGTTCCAGTGTCTCACATGATTTTTGCACCAGTTACTTTTCTCTGATTAGACTTTGGGAAGGCAGCTAAGGAATTGGGATGGGGGAGGCTGGTGGTAGAGAAACGTCTGTTAATAACTAAAGGAGGAAAGAAAAAGGGTTTTGTAGGATGATGTGTTTCCATTGCCCACAACCAGACAGCACTTCTTCCGAAAGTTCAAGGCAATTCACTATAGCAGCCGTGCACGTGCTAACAGCCTGAGTGTGCGACTCTCCCAGGCCTCCTGTGCTCCGCTCACCTTGTCCTTCCCCCACAGCCAAGCTCACCTGCCACGTCTGCTGCATCCCCTGCTTAGACCCCAGTCCCTCTCGCTTTTATAGTCCCTTGGTTCTCAGCTGGACCACTTTCAGATTTTCCCAGGGTCCTTCTGACTTAAGAAAGCTCTGTGTCCGGGTTGGGCGTCTAGCCCAGTTGGGGTTTTGCCGTGAGGGAACCAAGGCATCGGTGGGGAGGGGCACGTCCAGACTGAGTGCAGGGGGTCCTTGGGTGGTCCTGTGTTGGTAGCCTGGTGTTTCCTTGTGCAAAGGCAGGGGCCTGGCAGTTATCAGGTTGATGGTCCATCAAGGACAGATGAGCCTCTACCTAGTCTGGTGAGCTGTCAGCTCTGACTGGGCTTGTCTGTCAGGACTCCTTGCCCTGTGGGTCTCTCAGGTCAGCTCTGGACCCTTCCCCCCCACCCCGGGGACCAGGGGCTTCCAAGTGGGCACTAGTGATAAGACAGAGGGCAAAAGGAAAACTTATGGTTAAACTGCATCCTTATATGTCTGATCATGGTGGCGTGATGATTTGAGAAACCTCTTAGGTATTTATCAAGGCAAAGTAATAACTACAACAGTAAAATGCCACCTTCCACTTGTGTAGTGAGTTATGGTTGTCATACTGTTTTTGTACATTTATCTTTCTTGAGATTCCCAAGAGGTGTGGATATCAACTCCATTTTAAAGATGAAGAAATGAAGGATACAAAATTATGTTTTAAAAACAACACAAGGGGCTGTTTTTGAAAGTGAATTCTACCCAGTCTTAAATGGAGCTCGTGTTCTGGGCCTTCAAAATGCAAAAACAGAGGGAAATAGTTCTCAAAGTTACTTATTAATATTCTGACTCCGTAGGGGTCAATGTTTATAAAGACATTAACCTAATTTTACATTGACTTTTTATTTCACCCTCCAACCTTTATGCTATCTGTAACCCAACCCAACCTAACCCATTTAGAAAAGAGCTTTATCCATCATCACTGTGGCAGCAGGGACCCTGGGTTCCAGTCCTGCTCTGACAAAGCGCAGGCTTGATGCTCCGGCATCTTCTGTTCCCATGTCTTCATCTGAAAATGGGAATCATTCTTTAGAATGGCCCTGTCTGGGGGAAAGCTCTAACCTGTCTTGAGCACAGTCTGGGACCCAGCAGACAGTGGTAGGTATCTGTGACTTTCTGGGTGATTAAGCCAAAGTCATATCTTTAATGAAAACTCTAGAAAAATATCTTTCATCACTCATTGGGGATTCTGTGGACATTTTATTAGCAGTAAATCCAGAGGATTTGCTCGAGGTCCCATAAAGCCAGCAGTGCTGTGACAGAGATTGATGATGCTGAGGCCAGAAGAGGTGGGCGATTCCCAGGGTCACACCACCGCCGTCTGAGCCCTGGTGAGCCAGGCTCGGCAGCCCATTCTCCTTCCACTCGCCACACTGGACACCTAGCGTCTGTCACCCGCTGTCCCAGCCTGCCCTGCCCTTGAGTCCAGGAAGAGGAATTTGCGGCCTCATTTGTCCATGGCTTCATTTATCCCACGTCAAAGAAGCCGATGAAGCAGTGAGTGGGCAGATGGTGACAGCTTTAAAATACCATGTTCCCCTTGCGAGGGCCTTGGGTCGCTGGCCTAGTTTTGCCGCAGGTCTGGTCATGCCGTGAACATGTCCTGATCTATAGAAACATCTGAAACATTTCCCTACATTTCTAAAGGTTGGTGCCTTAACCTTAGTTTTCAGACTTTTGTATTTACAAGAACTCACTGCATGAACGCAGAGTGCTCAGATAGCAAGGTGAATCACAACCTCGCCTGTTGGCTTTGCGGCGGAAGGTTCGCCTCTGTGCAGGTAAAGTGGTCGAGGGTGGTCTTCCTGGGCGATGATCACAGTTGCTCGAGGCCTCCATGATGAGCGAGAGGCCGAGGGACCCTGCCTAGGATGGCCCAGGCTGAGTGGGCAAACATCTGTCCCCAGTCCTCATGAATTTCACTGTCTGCCCGCCAGGGCTTCCTTCCACCATGAGTGACGCTCATACCTCCTGAATCCTTCTGAATTTAAACATGAAGGGATCACAGAGGATGACTTCTTCCACGTACAGCTTGAGAAGCGGCCGGCCAGAGAGGGAAGGAGGCCTCCCTGAGACCACGCAGCTGGCCAGGAGGTCAGTGCCGGCCACCGAGTCCAGCCCGGTGTCCCTCCCAGCTGGACCTCCCGCCTCCTGCTCTCTGTCCTGAGCCCCGCATCCCGCCCGCGTCTCCCGCTCCCTCCCTCCTTCTGGGTCTGGCCATGATGCTCTTTCTGTTATTCTTAGATGTGCTCAGCAGCCAGGCAAACAAAATTAAAAATTCATCCGGTGGCTGTGTGTGTCACTGTGAAGAGACGTCAGCCTTCCATGGGGGGGCGGCCCACAGCCATCAGTGTGCCCCCAGCCCCAGCGGCTCATCTGTGATGTGAGGAGGCTCAGTCAGCCACCTCAGGGGAATGCTCCCCTGCTGAGGAGGCGTGGTACCGAGCAGACTGACACAGTGAGAGCCAGGCCGCCCTCAGCGGCCACAGCGACCCCCAGAGTCCCGGGAGGAGGGGTGGGGGCACAGAAAGCAGAGCCTCCCCCTCCCCCTGCCAGCGTTCCATCCAGGGTGTGAGGAGGCATTGGAGTCTCTTCTGCCTTTAGAGCCAGTGCGACGTCAGCTTGAGATCTGTGTCCTTCCCATTGGTCGGGCACGTTTTTACCTGATTTTTCCATCGAACTTGCCATAATGGAGTTTTCAGACTTGAATCCAAAGATATGACAGCAAATCCTGCTGTAGAGCTGAGAGGCGTTTCTTGGCGTTTGGTGAAGATGGGCTTTGTGGCCTGGGCAGAAGGTCCAGGCACAGTAATTCTGTGCGTGGCACATGCTGCCTTCCTGGGTGCTATGTGAACAGTGCTGCGACCGGACATGGGCTGCATGGTTATGTATGCACAGACCGTGTATGGAAATGTTCCGTGCAGTAGATTACAGCACGGGAATGGTAGCGTTTGGGACCAGCTAGCATGCAGCTCTCCTGGACGGCTGGTGACCTGCAGCAGGCAGCGTGAGTCTCCAGGTGTCTGGCAAACCCGTGGCTCTCACCACATGCAGTGATGTGGCCGACAGGTGAGCACGCTGGCGTCAAATCGTGACACTTCGGGGACTGGCCCCTGGGTGTCCGGTGTGCCTTTCTGCAGGTCACCGGTAGGCTCCAGGCGTGTATGTTTATCGGGCAGGCACGAAGACGGACCCTGGGTGGTTTTGTGGTCTGCAGGCAGAGTGCTGTGTGCATGGCCACATGGCTGGCCCCGGGCTCTGGTGTGGTGTAAGCTTCCTGCCACCAGTGGTGAAGTCAAGAGTAGATGGGAGAGACCCCAAGATCACATGCACAGGGTTGGCGTTGGGTTTCTAAGGAGTTGCTGTGACCTGTTAGTTAGATAGCATCTGTGTCTTGGGTATTTTTAGTAGCATTTAAATATTTTACCAGTCTTAATGGACTTCCCTGGTGGCTCAGTGGTAGAGAATCCACTTGCCAGTGCAGGAGACTCAGGTTTGATCCCTGGGTCAGGAGGATTCCCTGGAGGAGGAAACTGCAACCCATTCCAGTGTTCTTGCCTGGATGATCCCATGGACAGAGGAGCCTGGTGGACTATAGTCCATGGGGTTGAAAAAGAATCAGACACAACTGAGCAACAGAACAACAGTCTGTCTCATATATACACTGCTGATACTATGTCTAGAACAAATAATGAGAACCTACAGTATAGAACAGGAAAGGCCGCTCCGTGCCCTGCAGTGATCTCAATGGGAAGGAAATCCACAAGAGAGGAGATATTTGCATACATATAGATGATTCACTTTGCTGTATAGCAGAATATTGTAGCAACTATACTCCAATAAAAATTTAATCAAAAAATATTTTACCAGTTTCTTCATCTTCCTTGTTACAATGAGTTTTTCTCATTGACCTTTCCAAAACCAAAAGAGACTGCTCAATGTTTGTATTGTAGAAAAACTTGTTAACAGCAGGTATCTGTATTTTTGGCAGCTAGGACCCTGTGGTCCCCAAATATAATAGTTTGTATTTTCAGAGAAGTTATCCCACAGTATCAGACCCTTTACCTGCTCA
Organism: Dama dama; assembly: GCF_033118175.1. Classification (NCBI taxonomy): domain Eukaryota; kingdom Metazoa; phylum Chordata; class Mammalia; order Artiodactyla; family Cervidae; genus Dama; species Dama dama. The sequence continues at coordinate 18,221,560 of NC_083709.1, read as the reverse complement.
GGGGTGGTTGTTGTTGTTAAGTCGCTAAGTCATGTCCAACTCTTTGCAATCCCATGGACTGCAGCATGCCAGGCCTCCCGTCCCTCACCATCTCCCAGAGTTTGCCAAGTTCATGTCCACCGAATCGGTGATGCCATCCAACCGTCTCATCCTCAGTCGCCCTCTTCTCCTTCTGCCTCCAGTCTTTCCCAGCATCAGGGGACGTCAGCACAGGGCTATTAACCATAAATAGAGCTCCCCACTCTTCCTATCCCATCCTTTCTTCACCCAGGCCAAAAAACGGGATTAGCGTTATATTAACTACAAAAAAATTGCTTATCATAGTAGGATTCACAAAATGATTATGTAAGTTTTCTTATTTGAATAGCACATTTTTAGTTCTTAAATCCCTTTTATAAATAACATCGCTTCTCTGAGCAGCCTTGCTTGAGTGGCAGAATTCACACATCCGTTTTATGGATGGGGGAACCAAGGCTCAGAAGGTCAGTGGGACTTAGCCAAAGTCACAGCTGCTGGGGGACAGAGCGATTCCTTGGTCAGCCCATGTTCCACACCTCCCACTGCTCTCAGGAATAAACCAGGACCTCTTCCTTTCAAATGGCATCAGTTACTTTCCAAATCACGTGTGTGCATGTGTGCATGCTAAGGTGTTTCAGTCATGCCCGACTCTTTGTAACCCCATGGACTGTAGCCTGCCAGGCTCCTCTGCCCATGGGGATTCTCCAGGCAAGAGTACTGGAGTGGCTTGCCATTTCCTCCTCCAAGGGATCTTACTAACCCAGGGATCAGACTCTCCTCCCTTACATCTCCTGCATTGGCCGGCGGGTTCTTTATTACTGGTGCCACCTAAATAATGTGTACTGAAATACAAATGTGAATTGGCTTGCCAAATTTCTGTCTAATACTAGAGAGGTTGTTTGTTCAGAATTGAATACAGAGTCCTTTCAATATTGTCCATACTTATTGATTGTAAATCAATGACCTGCAATTACAGACTCAATTCAGTCTAGCCACGAACTGAGTGTCTATCATGAAGACACTGTCATTAGGCCTGGGATAGGAGGGAGGGTGGTGAGACCAGTAAGAATGGTTTCAGCTCCATCTCTGCCATCTAGCTGGCTTACATTCAAGTGGCAGAAACTCACACACACACACACAGGCTCCTAGAGCAGTGTGGTCAATGTGCCATCCGGGTAATCTTGATGCTCTAGGAACTTCAGGGTGCTCATGCCTAAGGGAGTGTCGAATTCCAACCCAGGAACTGGGAAAGCTGTCCAGAGGATGCTCCAGAGGCATGCGAGAGTGTGTGTGTGTGTGTGTGTGTGTGTGTGTGTGCGTGTGTCTGTGCACACACACACACACACACACACACACACACATGTTCTCAAAGGGCCATGATGTACCCATGGGGAGAGGCAATGCATTTCAAGGAAGAGTAACCTACGCAGGTGTGATTCTGGGCAGCAGCATGTTCACTGGGGCAGACCGCGTGATGTACGTAGAATGAGCATGGAGGGTGGAGGGATCAAAATGGTAAAGTTTGGCTGAGGCCAAAATGCAGAGAACACATTTAGCCATACTCTTGAGCAGGGGGAGGACATGGCCAGGGGTGTGTTTGAGAAAAACCGTTCTGACAGCGGTGAGAGGAGGGGCGCAGAGGAGGCAGATGCTAGAGGTTGAGGCTGAGGCCAGGGTGAAGGGTCTGGCAGGTCCTGGCCGAGCAGGGCCAGCGTCTCAGCCTGGGGTGAGAAGCGTGCTTGCCGCTGCCCCTCGGCTTGCAATGAAATGCTGCAAAGCCTGTCAGCTAACCCTAGGTCCAGCCTGGCTACAGAAATAACCTATGCGCAGAGGGCAATTTTTGCCTAATTCTGAGAGTGCTTTTCAGCTTCTCTGAAATCTCCTTTACCGCTCGCTAACTGGGACCACTGGCCAGTTGGACTACGGGAACAGGCAGGTGGTGTCATTATGGAGGGCCTCCGTTATTGGTACAAGTACCCACCTCCCTGGGGAGAGTACGCACACACTCAGCTGGGGCCGCTATTCTTCAAAGTCATCTGTCCTTCACCTGGGAAGCCCCCTCCCCACCCTGGTGCTTTTCTGTCTCCACAGTTAGTGGCAAGGGCTCTGAAAGAAGACGGTGTGCTTCAGTGGGGGAAGATGCAACATTTCAGTAACCTCTCACGTTCCTGTGTTTGGAACTTCTGTGCGATAAGAGGCTGTATCATTAAAGGAAAATACTATTTGGAGGAAAAGCAGATAAGCGTTCTAGCGAAAATGGGATTAGTTTTTGAAGATTATGCATTGAGGACTCGGGTTGTGATCCCCTGAAAGAGTGTCCTGACTGTTAAACCTTTGGGGGATGACTGTTGGTCATTTCAGAGTGCCTGGAGTGAAGGACTTCAGGTGTGGGTTGAAGATAATTTAGGGATTATAACTTTCTAGATGATAACGTGTGTTTTTGACTGCTGAATGACCTTGTCTCTCTACCCAAAGGAGCTACCATTAGAAGTGTCCCAAGACCGGTAGCTCCAGGTAGAACTTTGAGGTTGTTAAGTGAATAGAATCGCCCAGGCCTAGGGAATTGTGGATCTGGGGCATGACCCTGAAACTGAGGTTCCAGCCCCTCTTTGCCAGCACATCCTGTTCAGTGGGGCCGCCATCTCTTGAGGACCTGTGTGGCATTTTTCTTCATAGCACCACTTCCATTCTAGTGTAATGGCAACAGTAACGATTGGCTTGGCAAATCTGGGCAGTCTTTCCATCAAAGTGGTCCAACAGAGAGGAACCTTGGGCAAAGCCTTCCCTGATCCTTCCAGCCCCAGTAATTCTGCTGGATATCAGGCTCTGAGGCATGACCTTGTGTTCTGATGCCCCAGTGGGCATCCAAACTGTGAACTGTCTAGGGCATCCAAACTGTGAACTGTCTAGGGCATCCACTTCTATGCTTTTGTGCCAGGAAATTGGTACAAGGGCTGCTCTTCCTTCCCCAGACAGCTTGGAGACTGTGTTCTGATAGAGTCACATTTGTGGTTCTATCAAAACCTTACCAACCACCTCGGACTCTATGATGTACGTGTGGGGTGTGCGTGTTCTACCTTTGTCTCTTGGCTTGACCTTCCCTGTGTTTAGTCGCTCAGTCGTGTCCAACTCTTTGCAATCCCACAGACTGTAGCCCGCCAGGCTCCTCTATCTATGGAATTCTCCAGGCAAGAATACTGGAGTGGGTTGCCATTCCCTTCTCCAGGCGATCTTTCCAATCAAGGGATCGAACCTGGGTCCCCTGCATTGCAGGCAGATTCTTTACCGTCTGACCCATGAGGCAAGCCCCTGACCTCCCCTGCTTCTGTTTTATTTGTGCGTTTGTGTGTGTGTGTGTGCGCTCAGTGACTTAGTTCTGTCTGACTCTTTGCAACTCAATGGAAGGTAGCCTGCCAGGCTCCTCTGTCCATGGGATTCTCCAGGCAAGAATACTGGAGTTGAGGTTGCCATTTCCTTCTCCAGAGGATCTTCCCAACCCGGGGATCGAACCCTCGTCTCCTATGTCATCTGCATTGGCAGGCTGGTTCTTTACCACGGGGCCATCTGGGAAGCCCAAGCCAGCTCTGATGCTTGGGGAATCAAGTGGAGGTACTAACAGACAAGTGACACATGTCTAGGAGCTGCTTATCTCCTCCTCCAAGGCCGTGACCTTGACCCCAGTGCTTTTTGGGGGTTCACAAATTTTGCTTGGATTGAGCTCATTTGAAATAGAAGCTGCAAGAGGACAAAGCTGTCGACATGCCGAGTCCGTGGGGCTAGGTGGAGGGTGTGTGGAGAGGTAAGAACCGCCCCGGTGGGCAGCACCTTGGGGTGAACACCCCAGAGGGCGTGTGCCACATCCCCAAAGGGCAGGGTCCCACCTTTGGTGGTAGCTCAGATAGGGGCAGGCAGGTAACAGGTAACCTCTCAGTTTGAATTGGAGAGCTCTCTGCCAGTGAGAATTAGTTTTTTTTCTACCGACTTCACGTTCTCTTGCTTCAGACTTCTGTTATTCTACGCTGAACGTGAAGATGTTTCTGGAGTACCAGATATCTGGATTGAATAGCAATACAGAATCTTTCTTTGAAGAGCATTTTGTTTTCTCTGAGTCTTCAGGACTTTTTGTTCCTGTTGTTCTAAATTATCACACACAGAAAAAAGCAGAAGTAAAGTGAGCCCATTGTGAAAACTTGGCGAAGCCTAGAAGTGGGCACTGGCCCTCTGTTCTCGCATGTCAGCGTGGAAAGCCTTGAACTTGGGCTGTCGCATCCACACTACAAAAGGCAGTGTGGATTCAGCACAAAGCCAAGAAGTCTGGCTATTACTCAGTAGCTTTCATCAGAGGAAAATCAACAGATGTGTAGTTTTGCCTAAAAATCCTCTTTGGAGTCTCTTAAAATTTTGGTGTCCTGTATCCAGGGATCTGTCCACAGTGAGTATTTTCATCAACCCCTAACTGGTCTCCACTGCCCCTCCCAGCTTTAAAAGACCAACTCCCTTTTGCTCCATCCAAGGATCCCTCTTATAAAATTTCTGGCAGATGGTAAGCCCACCAGCCGCCATTTAATCAGTTCTAAGACAGCTCATTCCACCACCGGGGACCTCTGTCCTAGGGGTTTCTTGCTTATAATGAAGTGGCTGCATCCTGCCTTCATGGGGTCCGGCCGGCCAGTCCTGCTTCCAGGTTTAGACCAGACTGAGCTGATCTTCTCCCCTGTTCTAAAAGGGGGCTTCCTTGGAGGGCAGCAGTGAGGTTCCCCTGGAGCCTCTACCCTTTTCTCCATTAAGGGTCCCCCCAGAAGGTCCGACCTGTCCCTGTGAAGACCAGAGCCAGGTGCCCAGGCCGCGAAGATGGCACCTCCGCCTCTGTGTGGGGGAGACACCGCCCGCTGCCAGCACGTCCTCCACCAGCTGTTCTGCCAAAAATACGTTCTCAGCTGCCGAGGGCTCATCTTTCCGCTCCCCTTCTTCTCGGAAGCCGGCAGTCCAGCAGCCTGCCAGCTGGAGACTGGGGAGACTGGGGATTTTTTTTTCTTTTATTTTCAGTTCAACTGAAAGGAAAAGCAGGATGGGGTTTTTCCTCCTTTTTTAAAAAAACCTTATTATGTCAAGGCAGTTGTCTTGTTCTTCAGGGGAAAGAATACCACCACCACTGCTTCTGAATTTTCCTTTAAAATAGCCCTCGAAAGGGTAGGGCTGTGGGAGCGTCCCCACATCCTCGGGCAGGAGCCCTGCACAGGGCATCGGACCTGGTGGGCTCCCGCTCGAGTGAAGAGCTGGCTCTGGGAGAAAGCCTGGGAACTGAGTATGGCTCGGCAGATCTGCTGCCAGCCTCGGGGCTAATGAGCTGCCCGTTTGCACGGAGGACGTGAGCCGCTGCCCCAAAAGTGGAATTCTCCACGGGCTGCAAAACCTGAAAGTGGGCACTTAAGGTCATTCCCTTTCTTTTTTTTTTTAAGCAAATGAGTCTTAGCATCTGCTAGGTGTCAGACCCTGTGCTGTAGCTTCAGAGATGAAGACAGGGCAGTCCCCATCCTCACGTCTCTCACTGTCCAGGAAAGAAAGGGACGAGAGAAGAAACCAGCGAGGCCTTCCTGGGACAGGTGGTCTACAGGCGTCCCCCTAGTGTTGAAACAGGCAGGATTGCAGTATGTCCCTGCGGAGATGGGGCTGGTGGTGGTGGAGGAACATAGATCATTACCGTCATCATGGTTGCAGCTAATAAACCACGCTGATAAATCACATATGCATGAAGGTGAAATTCTGCTTCACCCTGATGGTTTGGGGGGGTGGTCCAGAACTTGTCACAAAGGAGGTGATATTTGAGCTGTTTTCAAACAATAAGGTTGACAGTGGGGAGCACAGACTCTCCTGACAGAAGGAGAGTAACATGCAAAGACAGGAGGGATAAAACAGGATATTCTGAGACTTCCCTGGCGGTGCAGTGGCTAAGACTCCATGCTCCCAACTCAGGGGGGCCCAGGCTTGATCTCTGGGCGGAGAACTAGATCTCACATACCGAAACTAAAGATCAGAGAGCCTGTGTGCTACAGCTAAGACCCGGGGCAGATAAATAAATATTTCAACCAAAAACAGGATATTTATGGACAGCAGGGGTCCCAGTGTGACAGGGAGGCCTGGCGTTGCAAAGAGCCGGACACAACTGAGTGACGGAACTGAACTAGGGTTCCCGTGTATCTGAGGCAGTGTGTGTTTGTGTGTGTTTGTGTAGGGTGGAGAGGTGATAGACTGCCTTCCTAGATGGGGCATCTTTGAGGAACTCTGAGCAACAGAGACCACATCAGACTGACCTGTTCCACGATCCCTTCCGAGGAAGTGTTGGGGCTGGGCTGGCTGAGGGGGTCTGGGAACAGGAGATGGTGATGGGTGAAAAGTGATGAGAGAGAGCCTGGATTAAGGCAGCCGTGGCGAGAACAGAAAGAAGGAGATAGATTGAAGGAAAAAAAAAATCAGAGATAAGATGGGGAGGATTGTGACCTGTTCTGTCCGTGTGTGGGGGTAGTGATGATAAACAACGAGGGCATGAGAGCTGGAGCTGGGGCTGACAGAAAGGTTTCCCCTTGTGTGGCTGGTGTTGGAACCGAGGAAGGGGAACCAGGAGTGGGAACAGATGTGGGAGAGCAGAGAGAGAATGATGTTATCTGTGCTGACTTTGAATAGTGCACCTGCTTTTGGGGGGCTGTGGCCCGGAGGCAATAGTGATCTGGTTGGAAGATGTTGGGGCTGGGCCACTGTCAGCCTTTGGGGGCAGCCACGACGCTGCTGGGGCAGCAGAATGGAAAGGGTTCACGACAGTATTGAAAAGGAAGTCTGGACCTTCACACGTTCGCTCAATTGATTTTTGACAAGAGTGTCAAGAACATTCCGTGGGGAAAGGACAGTTTTTTCAACAAGGGGCACTGGGAAAACTGGATATCCGGTCCTGTGACCGAATGTAAGGGCAAAAGAATGAAGTTCCCTCACCCTGCATATAACAGTTAACTCGACATGGATTAAAGACCTAGTATTCAGAGCTAAAGCTATGAAACTCTTTGAAGAAAACAGAGGAAAATCTTCATTGGATCTTTGTCAGTGGATTTAGTGCAGATCTGCATTGGATTGGGCAATAAACTCTTGGCTGTCACAACAAAAACACAGGCAACAAATGAAAAATAAATTGGACTTCACCAAGATTTAAACCTTTCGTGCTTCCAAAGACACAGTGAGCAAAGTGCAAAGCCAACCGGCAGAATGGGAAGGAGACCCTGCCGCAGAGGGTCTCATGGTGGATTGCCAGGCTGTTTTACAAAGGATAGCACAGTGTTACCTTGGGGTGGAATTTGTTACTTTGCTTTGCAGGTTGAGTCAGTAGGGAATTTTCCAGACTTGAGTTTAAGCCCAGAGCTACGTTTTCCGTACCCTGCATGGCCCTGACAGTGGCGGGGTTGGGGGTGAGAGTGTTCCTCCACCCTTTGTTTCTGAGAAGCAGAGAGCCGCCCACACCTTTCATGTCCTTGGCCCCTGAGCCCACGGCTGAAGCTTGTACCTCCCAAGTAACAAGTGGTTTCAAGTATCTGAAAACCGCAAGAGAAAACAGCTTCTGAGCAACCACAAGTCACCAAGTCCCGGCACTCGAGCTGGGGCCCCCCATCCCGCGGGGCTCTGGACTTTGTCCTCCGTACACAGAAATCTGGAGAATCTTGTTTACCAGCCCCCCACAAGTTAGAAGCCACCGATTCAGACGTCTCGGGATTGGATTGAGGATGGCCTTCTGAAGGTGTCAGTGAAGCTTCTGGAAGTTGGAGCGGAAAGAAACACCCACCGGCTGACCAGGGGAAGCAGGTGTGAAGATTCCAGAAGCAGGGTGCCTCGCTGGGTGACGTCCCAGGAGAAAAAGGCCGTGGACCAGCCAACAAGAAGTCCTGCCGTGAGGGGGTGGGACGGCGCCCCACAGGATTCAGCAGGTTGACTGAGCAGCAGCTGCAAGTGACCAGCAGCTAAGACATGTCATTGTTCAGTCGTGTCTGACTCTTTGCAACCCCATGAACTGCAGCACACCGGGCTCCCCTGTCCTTCACCGTCTCCCAGAGTTTGCCCAAGTTCATGTCCATTGAGTCAGTGATGCCATCCAACCATCTCATCCTGTCTCGCCCCCTTCCTCTTTTGCCTTCAATCTTTCCCAGCATCAGGGTCTTTTGCAATGAGTCAGCTAAGACATAACAGACTTAAAGGCATGGTCGGCAGGGGCGTGCATAACTCACTTTGGAAAGCTTTTTGGTGAAAAGTGATCATAGTCAAGGTTTTCATTTCATCTGACTGAAGTTCACTTGGTCCACCTGAAAGAAAACACTTCAGAGGACTCAGCCCCAGACCGTGTGCCCCTCTGATGTTCCAGATGTTCATCCCAGCCCTTGGCTCACTGCAGGCCCCCCCGACATTGAGGGGACATCTCCCTGCCAGCAGGGCCGGGAGAGTGGAGTGTCTCTGCTCCCCCTCACAGGCAGAGAGGCAGAGACCCTCACGAGGGAGTCTCACGCTCACAGCCCCAGGGGAGAGTCGCCCCCCAGAAGTTCTCTCTTCCCAACAGGAATCCTTCCTTCCCTTGGCCCCCATGACAAGCGACAGTCCCACCCGGTGCTGGGGAGGAAGGACGCTGGCGTTCCTTCTGTCCTGCCCGCGCAAGGAAGCGATGAACAGCGCAGGGTGTCATCACACCCCCTCCAAACTGGAATGGGCTTCAAAGCGAGCAGTTGGCGTTTCTGCGGGGACAGGCCGTGCTGCCCGCGATCAGCCGTCGGGGTGGGGCCGCTCCCTGCCCTCACCTCCGATCTGCCGTCTGCAGCTGTTTCCGACAGGTGCTTGGGCTCTCCGCGGCAGATGGTGACCAAAACGGGCCGCTTGGCAGGGCCTACCGCACGCCGTCCTCCACCACACACTGATGTGTGTACAGACACGCATCGGAGCGCAGCTTTGTCCTAAAGGACCGCCTGGGGGTCCAGGTGACGCCAGAGGGCTCATTCCTGGGGACACCCTTGGTCCCTGGGCCCTTCCCCTCCGCCTGAGACCCTCGGTGTTTGGCCACCAGACTGGAAACGGCCCGGGACCGCCCCCAGACACTGCTCTCTCCCTCCTGCACTCGGCAGCCAAGTGACTCGTGGCTGGTGTGTTTGCCCAGCGTTCTGCCTGCTTCCCCAGGGCGCCCCGCGAGGCTTCGGGCTCAGCCTGATGAGACCCACGGAGGCCAGGCTGCAGCGCCCGCATCGCAGGACTTCAGAGCGGAGGCTGCACCCCGAGGTGCTCCTGCTGTCTGTATCCCAGCACACAGTCCTGTGGACATAGGCTGGGGACACCAGGGCGGGGGGTCCCAAATGCACGCGGAGTGTCATCCTTGTGAAACAGCAGGACACGTCTGTGCCCTGGTGCTGGGGACAAGACACACAGCTCACCCTCGGAGGGAGCCAGAGGCAGTGAGCGGCTGGCGCTTCCCAGGGCCCCTCTGCACCTGGGTGGAGAGCCGCCCACTGACACCGTGTCCCGCCACCCCCCAGAGGAGCAGGGCCACCCCCAGCCCGCAGCGTTCCTGCCCATGACCTCCAGGAGCCCCCCGCACTGTGTTTGGGCTGCTCTTTCTAAACAGCTTACCAGCCAAGGCAACCAGATGAGGTGACATCTGGCTTGAGCCCGCTGCCAAGTCACTGCTGCTCCATCCCTGGCAGGAAGGAGGTGAGCTCTTTGTGCCAGATTCTTAAAGAGAGAGAGAGAGAATAAAACTGTGTGTTCCATGCCCCACATTTTTTCTTCTTTTTATACCCTGACACCTCGGCTGTCACTTTTTCTTTCCCTGGTACTTGGACGCCAAGGACCCAATATCCGTTAACTATTTAAAGCGGACTCTTACCACCTGATGGGGATCAAAGCGCTGGAGTAAATGATGTGAATGGGGCTGGCGAGGCGAGATTTAAAGGTGGATTCTGAGGCAAAGGCAGGGTAAAGAATCTGCCTGCCAGTGAAGGAGACACAGGAGATGTGGGTTCAATCCCTGGGTCAGGAAGATCCCCTGGAGGAGGAAATGGCCACCCACTCCAGTATTCTTGCCTGGAGAATCCCATGGACAGAGGAGCCCGGCAGGCTACAGTCCATGGCGTCTCACAGAGTTGGACAGAGCTGAGCGCACATGCGTGCACGCACACACACGTGAGCACACACCTACGCATGACGGCTTGTGAGGGACAGAGGGTGATGGGGCAGCCATCGACAGTGCTTGCCATGGAATGAAGGGCCATGTTCCTTGCCTTTTCACGGGATGGAGGAGAAGCGTTAACAATTTCACTGTATCCCATTCTTTGTGGAGTGACGGGAGCAGCCTGGTGCCTGTGGGCCAGGCTGGAACTGGAAACAAGCCTCATCCGTTTGCATCGGGCAGGGCAGCTCGAGAAAGTCCAGCTGGCGGGCCCAGCACAGTACCGAACAGTCACGGCAGCTTGTCAGCTGTGTGACCTTGGGCGAGTTCCTTCAGCTCTCTGGGCCTCTGTCATCCATCTGGAAAATGAGACATTTTGTGAATGCCCAGCAAACACCTCTACGAAGTGATATCCTCCTTTGTATTTTTAGAGATGAGGACACTGAGGTACAGACAGGATGAGGGGCCTGGCCAGGTCCCGCGGGTAAGTGGGGGTAGCCGGATAGGAAGTGCAGGGACAGAGGCGGGGGTGGCATGGGGGTGCCCGGGGCAGCAAGCTGGAGCTCATCTCAGGAAGGCCAGACAGCAGCCCTGGGCAGCACACCCTGGGTGTGTTGACCCTCTCTCCTCCGCGCTGGCCACTAGATGTTGCATACTTATATTCAAGGCACCCACTTTTCCCTCTTGGCATCAGTTAAGCTGATATCAGACTCCCAAACACGAGGATGTCTTATTTCTTTTCCACATGTGAGCCGTGTCTCCCCTGCTCTGCGCTTGTTCCTTTGATTTTTTTTGCAGCATAGAGGGCTTTCTTTATCCATTTGAAACATCTTGTTTGGACCTACTTTTACGGCCAGCTGAGAACTCCTTGAAATAGATCCAGTTCAAGGAACCAAGGTGGGATTTGTGCTGAGTCCTGCCTTGTCTCATGTGACATTTCCTTTGTGTGGCTGGTGAATGCCGCGGAGCTGTGTATTTCACAAGCTGAGGGTGGACAAACCATCCCCAGCCTTTCACCAGCTCCCCTCAGCTCCAGATCAGGGCGGGGGACAGGCTCGAGGGTCATGGCCTGAGTCAGCAGGCCCGGGGCGGCAGGGGGAGCGGGGGAGAGGGTGAGCTACGGTGACCGTGTGGGCAGAGGTTGGCGCCGGCGCCGCCTGGGAAGCATTGGTGACGACAGGGTCGACTCGTGCCCCGAGGGCACAGTGTCAGGGTTTGCTCGATGAGTGTGATTTGCTGGGAGACGTCAGCTAGCTGACCATGGCGGTGAGAAGTAAAGTTTGGGGAATAGATGGCTGCTTATGTCGGGAATTCAGAGAGAGTGAGCAGGAGAAGATGAACAACGGTGGGAGACAGAAAAGAAAGACTCCAGTTTGGGCTGTGGTCTGTCTGAAGCCCTGGGAGGGTGCGTGGCGGGATTCCATAAGCAAGAGAAGGCTCTGGCTCCCCCAAAGTAGGCGAGTGAGTCGTCCTTGGTCTACACAGCACGGCACCTGGGGTATACGATGGTTTTGTATTTCTGTCAGAATTCTTGCATGCTCCTTGCACTTCTCTTTTATACCTCTTCTGTCTCCTGTGGTGATTGCATTCTGAATCCAGAGCCGATATTGATTCTGGCAGTTTTGCCAAGGATCCCTTAAATCTTTAAGCTACTCTGGCCATGCAGAGATTCCTTGAGTGGATTAATGATTGTTAAAAAAAAAAAAAGAGCCAATAGATATAAAAATTCTTTCTCAATTTATACTGTCTGTTTTCAACATGATGGAAGAAGTTAACTTCCTCTAAAGTATAAATTCTTTGCTCAAACTCATGTTCATTGAGTCAGTGATACCATTCAACCGTCTCATCCTCTGTCACCCCCTTCTCTTGCCTGCAGTCTTTCCCAGCATCAGGATCTTTGTTCAGATGAGTCGGCTCTTCCCCTCAGGTGGCAAAAGTATTAGAGCTTCAGCATCAGTCTTTCCAATGAATATTGGAACTGATTTCCTTCAGGATTGACTGGTTTGATCTCCTTGTTATCCAAGAGACTCTCAAGAGTCTTCTCCAGCACCAAGTTTTTAGATGAAGTTAATTTCTTCCATCATGTTGAAAACAGACAGTATAAATGTTCCACTATGGTATATTGTCAGTGGACCTGAAATACGTTTTAGTTCATAAGAGGGCAGCCACAGTGCATGGTTAAGAGCAGGGACTCAGGAGGGGGGCTGTCTGGGTTTGAATCCTGGTCCCCCCCCCCTTCTCTGTGCTGAGTCCAAGGGGCTGCTCTGAGGATGGCGCATGTAATGCATGCAGGATGGTGCCTTGCACAGTGTAAGGGCTCCAGGCATGCCAGCTCTCAGCTCCTCTTCATCTCTGCCCTGCCCCTTACATCCATATTCTCTTCCTTGCCTGCCAGAAACACAGGATTTTCTGTAGGGTCTTCATAGACTTTCATCAGGATATTTCTTCTTCGAGAAAATCAAAGGGAAAGAGATTACCCCCAAGACCTGTGTCCAGGTTCTCCCCAGGGACACTGCCAGCATCCTGCATGGTGTCCCACAGCTCCGCTCAATGCTCACGTGTGAATGGAGCCCCGGCACTCTGGTGTAGGAAGTCTGGTTCCTTGCCTGCCTCCCAAGGACCGAAAACCTGTGTGACATGTGAAATGTGAAGTCACGCATCAGATGCGTCTGACGAGGAGAGGGTGAAACGAGACTTCAGTTAGGAGGCTCTGGTTTCCCCACCTTCTCGGGCGTAATCCTACCACTTTCCCCAGTGGGACATACCAGGGGCTCCAAAAAGATTATGTTGTTGTTGTTCAATCGCTAAGTTGTGTCTGACTCTTTGCGACCCCATGGACGGCAGCACACTCCCCAAAAGATCGTAGCATCTTCAAAGTAACTCACAGCATATGAGCAGTGCTGCTGGGATGAAATGTGTAACCTCGTCTGTTCCTCAAAGGGAGATCACTTCATCCCCATTTTGCAGAAGAGATGGCCAGGCCCCAAGGTCATGTGATTTGGTTGAGCCAAGAGTAGAATTCAGAGCCCTCTTGTCGGTCTCATCTATATAAAGTGATCTACTTGAGAACCCCTGAGATATTATCAAGAAGTTTTGATACTTGGGGATACAGAGTGCTGCTTTAAATACATAGCCTGTCGTCTCTCCTCCAGGTAACAAGGGCTCAGATCACCTTCACTGGAAAGCGTGTGAGGTGATCTGTGGTGGCATTACCACACTGAAGTTGTGTAATTAGCCTATGTTCCTGCCATCTTCTCTCAAGGGAGCTCCAGTTCTCCCACTGGTTCTAAGCCTTAAAGAAAATTAAAATTATGCTTCGGCAAAGAACACCCACAGGCTGTTTTGGATTCCTTCTTTTTTTTTTAATGGTTCTGTTTCTTTTCTCTCTCCTTCTCTCCCTTCCTTTCTTCTTTTGAAAAAAAAGAAAAACAACCCTGACTGTACTTCATTGCTAAGAAGCTTAAACAGCCTGAATGGAGTCTTCATTAATCCAGACCCCTCCGTCTTATCTCCACTCAGGTGTCGTTCGTTCCTTTGTGATTGTGTTAGCAGCTAGGAGCACTGAAGAGGCAAGGGTCCTCCCACGATGGCAGCTTAGAAGCTGAGATGCCGTTGCCGGAAACGAGGAGACGGCGCTGGCTCATCACGTCCAGCCTCTGGGCTGCACACCGACAGTGTCACAGGGAACAGCCTTTGTGGCCATCTTCCCCTTTACTTGCACTGTGTCAACTTTAAGCCTTAGAGGAAACCAACAAAAGCTTCTTTTCTTTCTTCCTTTAGCATCATCATATATTCTCTGCCATGCGAGGCTGGAAGCAAAAGCATTAAAGTAAAATATGTCTTAAATGCATTTCCTCTTAGAGCTTTTATTTTACTTCATAGTCCTATTTTTAGTTTCCCTTGATAATAAAAAAAAAAAAAAAGCCCAATCATTTCATTCTTAGCCCTAGACAATACAGTGTGAGGTTATACATATTGCAGCCCTGGGGAGAATTTCTGCTTGCAAGCTGGCCAGCCTGTTTGCAGTTGACAGATGTAACCTACTCCAGGGCAGAGAAAGTCTCAAGGGAGGTTTTAATTTCTTAATATTGAAATGAGCACAACTTTTATTGTCTTAATCAGTGAATAAAGAAACAATAAAATTGCTAAGTCTCATTTTTTTTTTAAACTCAATGTAAGAGGATTTTAAGAAATTGCAATTGCTTTTTAAGTTACTGTTGAAAAGTTAATTTTCTCTGTGTTTGAGAGGATTCTTCCAGCGGTTCTGCAGATAGATAGTCATACCACAGTGATGTAAAACATTCTTCTGAGCTTTTGCATGGATGCCACTCCTCAGTAGGGAAAAGGTGTGTGCTAAGGTGTGCAGAGTGAGTGTACTTGTCTTTGAAGAGAACATGACTTGGCTTTCATCACGTTTCATGAGCTGAGGATCCAGGAGTATCCATTTAAAATTGAGGCAGAAATCTTTTAATGCAAACTACATTCTTTCAGAATATATGCTGCTTTTGGTAAGGGGCTCTATAGAGGAATATTTCTGACTATGAATAAAGAAAAGATTTTCTGATGGTAATTAGTAGCTTTTATAAAGTCATAATGAACGTGTTTCAACTGTTTGTCTGAACAAATAATTTTATACCAACAAAGCTGATTTATTACATGCGGTCATTTCTACATGTTTCTTAATTTAATCCAACCTAAGACAAATTTCTTAAAAATGAAGGTTCACCAGTTGCTGGGGCCATATGTGAGTCAGTTGTGGTCCCCTGGGACCTTGTACACTGCCTTCAAAAGGACATAATAAATGTTTCTTGCACTAAATTGAAAAAGAAACTTGCTTCAGGAGCTGTGTGTGTGTGTGTATATATTTATATAGAGAGATGTAGATACCATATGCAAATAAAATGTGAAACAGCACTTTTCAGATAGAGAGCCAAGATGCTCAGTGGGAGCATAGCAGAATTTCAGGGCAGAGGTTGTGCACTTGGAATCGAAACTCAATTTTGGAATATATAAAGAATCCTCAAAACTCAACAACAGGAACAAATAAATCAGTTTAAAAAATGGGTGAAAGATTGGAACAGACACTTCACCACAGAAGATACACAGAAGGCAGATAAGAACATTAAAATATGCTTAATGTTATTGGTCATTAGGGAAATGCCAATTACAACTGCACTGGAAGACTGCTACCCACCAGTCAGAATGGCTAAATTAAAAAATAATGGCAGTACCAGGGGCTGACAAGATGCGGAGCAGTAGGACCTCGCGAACATTGCTGGTGGGAATGCAGAGTGGTACGACCAGTCTGGAAAACGCTTTGGGACTTTCTCATCAAGTTCAATGTACACTTGCCACATGACCCAGCAGTCCCGCCCACTCACAGGTTTTTACAATACCTAAGAGAATGCAGACTTATGTTAATACAAAACTTACGCTCGAATGTTTGGAGCAGCATTATTTATGATAGCCCCGAACTGAAAACAACCCAGATGTCCGTCAGTTGTTGAATGGATGGCCAGACCGTGGTGTGTCTACATCTGAGAATGGCCTGCTCATTCACCTCTGGCCAACCTCAAAGCTCTGCAAGAGGAGAGAGAGAGAAAAAAGGCAGAACTTAAAACCGCTGTCATGTTGAAGCTGTGTTTGCTCCAACACACACGCAAGGCCAAAGGGTAGACGTCTCATCGCTTCCCAACCTGTAAGGAACGCTGTGCCCAGTCATTAAAGTCTGAGAGGTCAGTGAGCAGCAGCAGCAGCAACAAACCCAGAGCGAGGGTCATCTGGTTTTCAGTTACCACCATACTGATGTAAATGGCTAGTTTTCAGGAAAAGATATGGGACAAAAAAACATGGAAGACTCACTAGACGAAGACTTTAAATTCGCTGTTATGAATATGCTCAAAGGCCTGAGGAAACCATGACATGAAAGGAGGACTTCCCTGGTGGCTCAGTGGTAAAGAATCCGCCTGCCAATGCAGAAGACATGGGTTCAATTCCTGACCCAGGAAGATCCCGCATACCTCGGAGCCAAGCCTGGGTGCCACAGCCACGGAGCCTGTGCGCAAGAGAAACCACCGCAGTGAGAAGCCTGCACATCACTGCCAGAGAACAGCCCCCTGCTCACTGCAACTAGGGAAAAGTCCACACAGCAATGAAGATCCAGCACAGCCACAACTAAATAAACATAATTTGAGAAAAAAAAGATGAAAGGAAAATATAAGACCAGTGCTCACCAAATAAAGAATATTAACAAGGAGATAGAAATTATATTGAAAAGAGAACTAAATAGAAATTTAGAGGTATGATAAGCAGAAAAAGAAATCACTAAAGGGGTTGAGTTGGCAGAAGAGAGAATGAACAAATGAAGCTAAGTTAATTGGAACTGTCCAGTGTGAAGAACAGAATTGAAAAATATTGGTCATGGTTGCACAGCTCTGAGACTATGCTAAAAACCACTGAGATGTCAACTTCAAAATGAAAAAAAGGAAGCACAGTTTAGAAAAGGCTCGGGAACACACGATTTAAAGACAGACTGGAGGATAATCTCCTAGTTAAATCCTCTTGCTTTACAGTTGGGGAAACAGAGGCCCAGGCGGGTGAAACAAGCTGCCCAGCGCTTGCGGTGTAATTGACACAAATTTCTTTATACATTTTACAATTCTAGTGACCAGCCAGCCCAGCTGACCCTAGACTTTTCTATTTAACACTGACTACCCCACAGTCTGAGGAGCCCCTGGTTGGTTGGTTAGTTAGTTGCTAAGTTGTATCCAGCTCTTTGCGACCCCATGGACTGTAGCCTGCCAGGCTCCTCTGTCCATGGGATTCTCCAGACAAGAGTACTGGAGTGGGTTGCCATTTCCTTCTCCTGGGGATCTTCCCGACCCAGGGATGGAACCCACGTCTCCTGCATTGACAGGTGGCTTCTTTACCACTGGGTCTCAGGGAAGCCCAGAGACCCCTGGGCCTGGACAAATCAGGGTGGTTGGCTGCACTGTCTGCAGTGCACACTGGGATGAATATTCTTTCTTCTCACTCTGAATCCCTGAAGCTCATACATAAATGAGAAATGGTGGTGTGCAGAAAAGTCCCTCTGCTTTGCTGAACTCAATGTTCTAAACTTAAGCAGCTGGCATTTTGCTTTAAGTTCTTTTCTATTCAACCTTTCAGAATGAAGGATTTTTTCCTTTTAATGAAATTTGCATTTCATCCACAAGGTAAAAGCCAGTGTCCTTGACTTCCTTGAAAAGTGACAAGTGGATGCTTTTGTAAACCAAACACTAAGGATATAACAAAAACAGAGGTTGTCGTTAATTGAGTCCAGATATGAAAAAGCAGATGATAACCCTTAGAGATATATTCAGGGGAGAGAGAGAGGGAGTCAGAGAAGAGACAGAAAGAAGAGGGAGAGAGATCCATTTCCTGTAAAATGAAAAGCCATGAAAGGAAAACTCATATAGGAAAAGTCACTTGAATTCCTTTTTGAACCCAGCAGATTCAAAAGGAAAGAGAAACCAGCAGTCCTTGAATGTGTGATTGATGTCAGTGACCTCACAGGTGAAAGAGGAGAGTGAAAAAAGCTGGCTTAAAACTCAGTATTCAAAAAACTAAGATCATGGCATCTGGTCCCATCACTTCATGGCAAGCAGGGGGAGAAACAATGGAAACAGTGACAGACTTTATTTTCTTGGGCTCCAAAATCATTGCAGATGGTGACTGCAGCCATGAAATTAAGAGATGCTTGCTGCTTGGAAGAAAAACTATGACAAACCTAGATAGCATATTAAAAAGCAGAGACATCGTTTTGCTGACAAAGGTTTATATAATCAAAGCTATGGTTTTTCCAGTAGTCATGTACTGATGTGAGAGTTGGACCATAAAGGCAGCTGAACGCTGAAGAATTGATGCTTTTGAACTGTGGTGCTGGAGAAGACTCTTGAGAGTCCCTTGGACTGCAAGGAGATCCACCCAGTCCATCCTAAAGGAAATCAACCCTGAATATTCATTGAAAGGACTGATGTTGAAGCTGAAGCTTCAATCCTTTGGCCACCTGATGCAAAGAGCCTACTCATCAGAAAAGACTCTATTGCTGGGAAAGATTGAAGGCAAGAGAAGAGGGTGACAGAGGATGAGATGGTTAGATGGCATCACCGACTCAATGGACATGAATTTGAGCAGACTCTGGGAGTTGGTGAAGGACAGGGAAGCCTGATGTGCTGCAGTCCTTGGGGTCTCAAAGAGTCGGACATAACTGAGCGAGTGAACAGCAACCTCATGGGTGGAGGAGGCAGTGCAGAAACCAGAGCCGGTGGGCGGGGGCAAATTTCAGCTGCATGGCTCTGGGCCGCTCCCTGGGGTTGCAGCCTGACCACTCAACTCAGCCTTCCCTTTCCCTGCCAGGGCTGCACCCAGGTCAACCTGCTATGTGGCTCCTCCTTTCAATGCACAAAGCAAAGAAGGAAGGAGCCAGGAAATGGTGCTTGGAACTTGTGAGGTGCAGGGAGGCGAAGGAGGACAACGAGTGGGGGAAAAGCTCAGTCTGCCTTGAAGCCGTGGCTGCAGCCAGGCAGGTGAACCTGAGAACTCCGGCAGCTTTGCCTGGGCTCGGGCGAGTGCCTTCATCCTGCAGGGCGTCCCTGCGTGTCTCTGTGGCCACAGGGCCGTGGGTGGACAGAGTATGTGGCTGGGTTACCTGAAACGGGAGCTAGCGAAGAAAAGTAGACCAGAAACTCGGTGGCTCTGAAGGTCTCTTTCTCTGTCTGCTCTTTTAAAAGACAGTTTTAGAAAATATTTATTCATTTAATTGACTGTGTGGGGTCTTAGTTGCAGCATGTGGGATCTTTAATTGCAGCATACGTGATCTAGTTCCCTGACCAGGGGTTGAGCCTGGGCCCCTGCATTGGAAGAGCAGAGTCGTAGCCACTGGACCACCAGGGGCATTCCCCCCACCCCCACCCCCCAGTCTGCTTTTGTCTCTTCCTGCGGTTCAGCTGAGTCCCGTTCCGATTCCTCCCACCCCATCTAGGCCCTCCAGCGCCCTTCACAGAAGCTTTGTGACCCCTCCCTCCATGCACCTCCACTCCTTCAGGAACCCTTTCGCAGTGGGTTGGTTTGGCCCTCCTCAGCGGCCACAGTAGACTCTGCACCTCTGGTATTCCAGCACGTCCTTCCCTCTGTCTTCACACGCATGTATGATCCATCCCTTCTAGCAGAACCCTGACCTCTCAATGGTGAATGGTGGTCCTCTGCACTCCCGAGCCTGTGGGCATGGCTTCCATCTTGTCACCATGAGGGGCGTTAACCATTGCTCCGCACCCCCAGGCCATCCCATCCTCGTCCCTGTCTAAACCATAAACTCCTTGAACTCAGGGAACTTTTCCGCCTCAGTCCTGCCTCACCAGCATCTACTACGTACATAGAGGGCACTTCAAGTGTCATTGCTCCCGTGCCTGTCATGATTCCCGCCCTAGAGATCGTCTTGTTCACCTCTCTGTTCCCAGTGTCTAGCGCAGGCCACCACACCACGATCGCTGAAATTAGTTTATTAAATGAAATTGGAGAGTTTCAAAAACTTTGTTTGCCGGAAAGTCACACGATGTGCTTGCGTGTCTGTCTTCCTGGATCTTTCAGCCTCACACCCCAAACCAGGGAAGACCAGGGTCCGTGATAGAGGAAATGAAATATTCTGTGGAGACTCTGCTCCCGGTGGTCACTGCCCTCACACCAGGGCCAGCTGCAGCAGTGCTGGCTGCCGTGGCGGAGTGAAAGTCAAACTGTTAGTCGCTCAGTTGTGTCCGACTCTTTGGGACCACATGGACTGTAGCTCGCCAGGCTCCACCATCCATGGGATTCTCCAGGCAAGGACACTGGAGTGGGTTGCCACGCCCTCTAGCTCACGCCGCGGTGCTGGAGGGCTTGTGCCCACAAATGCCAAGGGTCCCTTCCACTTGCACCCTAGTGATCGGAGCAAGTCACATGGGCGACTCGGCATCAGGAGTGACATTGGTGACCATGTTCACAGTCTGCCAAGCTTATCCTCTAGAGTAGATGTTTTCAAGTCTATGCAGGTGGATCAGCTGGAGAGGATTTTAAGACACAGATCCTGATTCAGTAGATCTGGGGAGGCGGCCGGATTTTGCACTTCTCACCATTGTCGACATTGTGAGGGCCAAGGGGAAAGCTTTGACTCCTTCCTGGCTAAACTGAACTCGTTCCCTACACCCACCTCCGCAGATACTTGGTTTGTGTCGCAAACCAAGAGAAACCTCCTTGCCAGTTAGAAGACACTCGCGGTTCACCTCGAGGGTGAGGGGGGCAGAGAGGACTAGATAACCAAACCGCAAACAGTGCGACCCAGCGGCAAAGTCTGGAGGAGAGAGCACAGAGATGGCGCAGCTGTTCTAAGAAGCCAGAGTCCTTGCATCCAGAGGCCACCACTTGCATACGCCGGTTTGGCACATGGACCGAATTAGATCTAACTGTGTCACCTCTCGGTCTCCTGTGACTCCCCTAGTTTCCCGGAGCCGGGAAGGGTCAGGGCAGCTCTGGCCGGGTCTCGTGAAGGCTTCAGCCCCGTGGAGCATCCTCCCTGTCCGTGGCGCGTCGTTGCTCTCCCAGGATCTTCCCCTCGCCCTTGCGAGTGCTGACGGTCACTGACTGATGGGGGCGTCCGTGCTTCCGGGACCTAGAGCCCCGTCACTCCAGGGCCCTCTCTGATGTTGGAGGCGGTCGGCCTGTCCGCGCCTCCTTGGGGATGAAGCTGAACCACTGCGGGCAAAGGCACAGCTGCTCCCCCCGCGCACCAGCACTTGTGCGGCGCTGAGCCGCAAACACGCGTGCCTCCGCTCAGTTCAGAAGAGACGGTGTTTTTCTTCATGGTGGTTTTATTTAAAAGCCGTGCCAGTCACTTTATATCCTTCCCCCCACCCCCACCCCGGCCAAGTTTTCATTGATGGCAATCCGGCCAGCCCAAAGCTGCTGGTGGACTAAAACTGCTGACTTGGGCATTGGCATTGACCGAGCTTGTTAAACGGGCATGGTGTGTATGCACGCACGTGTATGCAGGATGAAAACAGCACAGGAGTCGATGGAATGAGATCTGGAAGAAGCTGAAGGGCTCTCCGTTCAGGAAAGGAAAGTAGGAACCAAGGAGGGGCTGTGCCTGTACATGCTCCTTGCCGCCACTAGAGGGCGGAGTTCAGGCCGACCTCTGCGTCTCTCGGTCCCGCCCAGAGCCTTTTTCTCTATCTAAGGCAGAGCTGATTGACCTTAGGCAGCAGTCTCTGGTTGATTTGTTAAAAGTCAGCCCCTAATTTCCTGTGAGCTCAGTATCAAAAACTGGATTTCACTTCTAGGACACTAATCTGTTCCCATGAAAATATCTTTCGAAAGTGATCATAACATGAGACACACTTACATGTTCCAAATAATTACATCAAAACCGAACACATGGCTGAATTCCTCTGGTGGGTGGAGGAGGTGGGGTTTCCTTGGATCAGGCTTTCTGAGGCTTTAAAACATGCATCTGATGAGGTTTGAACTGCAGGTACCTTCTTTCCTTCCTGGGGACTTTGTCACTGGCAACAGAGCCATTTCTCACTGGGTCTTTAAACTGTGATTGAAATTAAGATACACCTAAAAATGGTAAAGATGGAGAACTTGAAGTTATGTGGATTTTACCACAATTTTAAAAAAAATAAGTGAGATGACCAAGAAATATGTTGCATGTTTTTGAGTTTCAGGGATGTGAAAAGGGTGGATGGCATCACCGACTCGATGGACATGAGTTTGAGTAAACTCCAGGAGTTGGTGATGGACAGGGAGGCCTGGCGTGCTGCGATTCATGGGGTCCCAAAGAGTCGGACACGACGGAGCGACTGAACTGACAGACTGACTGAAAAGGATGGGGAGGATGTGATCCAAGTATGGGCCCCTAGGTCTCATTTGGAGATTTAAAAATAACTCCTAAGGGTTTGGGAGTAGCACCTTCATCTGGCTGAGGTGTTCTTGCAGCAGTGCTGGAAATAGGAAACAGGTTCTCATCTGAATCTGTTCTTATCTGAACCAACCCTGAATACTCTTTGAAAGGAGTATTCCAAAATACTGAAGCTGAAGCTACAATACTTTGGCCCCCTGGTTCAAACAGCTGGCTCACTGGAAAATACCCTGATGGTGGGAAGGATTGAGAGGAGGAGGAGAGGGGGAGATAGAAAATGAGATGGTTGGATGGCATCACTGATTCAATGGACACGAACTTGGGCAAACTCCGGGAGATGGCTAGGGACAGGGAAGCCTGGCGTGCAGCAGTCCATGGAATCGCGAAGAGTCAGACACAACTTGCTGACTCAACAACAGGTTCTCATATCAGAGCTCAGCTGTGAGTGGCTGTGGACAGGCCTCCTCTTTCCCTGGGCTTTACTGTCCTCCACTGAGAAATAATAGAAATGATTGTTTCCTCTTCGGGGACTGGAGTGTGTGGAGAAGCCCTTTGGAGACACCGGATGCAGGGCTCGGGACGGAGGCCGCTTCTCGCCGCGGTTTCTGTCCTCAGCAGGCCCCGCCTGTAGGTGCTCCGCAGCGCTTGCACTGCCGCGGCCTCCAGGAAGGCCTCCAGGGTGGCGTCAGAGCCTGTCTTTCCCTCACAGTAGGCCGAGTAGCCCCAGACGCTGGGAGAATCAGAGCTGACAGTGAGCTTGTTAGCAGGCTGCAGAAGCAGAGTGGTCTTGTGTTCACTCATTTTGTTAAAAGAAAGGCTTCCTGCCGGCAGCACGGGAAAGATAGGTCGGGCCAGGACACTCCCACTGGCAGAACATCTGTAAGGGAACGCCCGGCTGCCTCCTCTGCAGGCCGGGGCGGGAGCCGCCCGCGGGGGGCAGAGAGCTCCGCCCCAGGTCTGTGAGCACCCCAGACCCCAGCCTCTCTTAGGGCGTGCGTGGGAGGGAGTGGAGGTGGGGGCCTGCCTGCCGAGGGCAAGATGGTGGGCTCCTTGCCCCCAGGCTGGGCGTTGATGGAAAGTGGGCCAGGCCTGCCAGGAAGTCAGCAAGTGCCAGGGTGCAGGGTGCATCTGTGCCTGACCTTGGATGCTCATCAGAGCACACTGACTATGCTCTCGGGTGCGTGTGTGTGTCTGTCTGTGTGTCCGGGTGTTGGTGTGTGTCTGTGTGCATGCATGCCTCTCCAGTGTGTGTCCGTGTGTGTGCACATGTGTGTGTGTGTGCACCCCTCCAGTGTGTGTCCGTGTGTGTGCACATGTGTGTGTGTTCGTGCGTGTGTGTGTGTGTGCGCGCCCCTCAGAGGAGGCAGGCCCTGGGAGGGGCTGGGGGCAGTGACTTGCTCTTGTTAAGGATGCAGCCGAGGAAGCAGAGGGCCAGGGCTCTGGGAAGGAGGGCGAACAGGGGCGAGGCGGGGTTTCTCGTTTCTCTGCTTGCTCTGTCTTTCCCTCCAGTATCTTTTGCGCAGTTTTGTCCTCACGCCCCAGTTTCGGATGGAGGTTGAGGATAGCCCTGTGCTAAGTGAGGCTCCAGCGTAGAGGCCGCTGGCCCAGTGCACGGGGGTGACCTGCACCGCAGAGCAGACGGGGCCAGGATGTCCGAGTCTAACGAGAAGTGCAGGAGGGCAGCATGCGGTTCTGTCTCCGGTGGGTTTTCATCGCCATTTATTCCCAGGTTCTCCTCGCAAAGGAGAGTGTGGTGTCTGCCACCTTGTGGCGGAGCTTGGTACTGCCGGCCCCTCCCCACACCTCCTCCCTGCGGCTCCTGAAGGCCTCTGCCCTCTGGGTGGTGGTGGATAGGGGTCGCTCAGAGCCTGGGCCATAGCGCTCATTGCGGCCGGCTCCGCGCCTTTGGGAAAAGAAGCTTCTGGAGAAGGCGGCTGTGAGCTCCAGGGCCTTATGAAGGTTGTCCTTGTTTGTAACAGGAGGGTGGCCGTTTGTGAGGGAAAGGGGTCCGCGCCCGGCGGGTGGTGAGTGAGGAGGTGACCCACAGAGAGGATGAGCCAGGATGGGGAGTGAGCGGGGACAGCCCGGGGCTGAGATCTGAGGATCTCAGAGCAAGCCGACTCTCATCCAGAGCGGTCCATCGTGGCCTCGGCGGGGAAAGGTGCCAGGTCAGAATTTAAGGTCACCTCGGCACACGGGGACTCGTGTCGGAGCTTAGGACCTCCTGAGTGGGGACCAGGCTCCCCGCATCAAAATCGGGCCATTGTAGCTGAGCTTCAGACTGCCGAGGGCGTGAACTCTGCTCGTAAGTCTGGGACCCTCAGAGTCCAGCCTTTGATTTGGTACTTGGCTCCGGCTACAAGAGACAGGACATTAGTATCAATGCTTGAAGTCAGTCCGAGAAGCTCTCTGGTTCTCTGAACCTGGGCCAGGCCCGTCAGGTCCCAGCCCCACATGGTTCTCTCTCACAAGCTCTTCAGTGGCGCCGGAGCACAGCACGCGCCCCGTACCCCAGAGTGTTTTCTGGCCACAGCCACCTCATGATGCAAAGCCAGCCGCCCGTCAGTGGTCCTTCGCAGGCAAACCTCCGTGACATGGAGGTAAACGCCTGGCACCACACGCGGGTGGGCACCGCTGTGCTCTGCACTCACGACGAGGCCGCTCTTGACTCGAAGTCTGACCAGGATGGTTGACCAGCGCCCTGGTCTTGATGCGCCGGGAGGTTTTGGTTCCTGCAAAGTGTTCTGGCACCAAAGGCCATGTTCACTGGCTGGGGTTCATCACAGAAACAGAACATGTTCGAGATGTGTTAAGGGGGGTGGCTTTCCGAACAGAATTTGGTGCCTCCAGAATGATCTGAAAGGCTGTTGGAGTGAAGGTCAGGGAACAGTACCTCTGGATCTGGGGATGCCAAAAAGTGACAGAAATTGCTAGAATCACTGTGATGACTGTAATTGTCCTCAGCACAAGAGCCCATGGTTCTCAGGAGGAGCTGACGGAGCCCCAGGTCTGCTCTGTGCCCATCCTCACCGCTATACCTGGCAGATGGTGGCTTCTCCTTGGATTTACCTGCCAGGGGTCATGTGCACATCTCCCATTGGTGGGATCTAGACTGGGGCCGCTGGCGGTCGGATCTGGGAAATGCAGTTCCCGACTTGCAGCCACAGCGTGCCTGGTGGCTCAGGTGGTGAAGAATCTGTATGTTAATACAGGAGGCCGGAGTTCAATTCCTGGGTTGGAAAGATCCCTGGAGAAGGGAATGGCTACCCACTCCAGTATTCTTGCCTGGAGGATCCCATGGACAGAGGAGCCTGGCGGGCTATTGTCCATAGGGTCACCAAGAGTCGGACAAGACTGAGCGACTAACAGTTTCACTTTCAACTTGCAGCCTGTGCAATAGCAGGGCACGCTGATGACACAGGGGCCAGAGCGCAGTGCTGGACACGCACCTAAATACCGGCAATAATAATAGGTACACCCTTCAGATGGCAGTTGTGAAGCTGAACTTAACACAGAGTGTGGCATGTAGTAAACCCTCGATAATTGCTTGTTTACAAAAGATTGTCCCAAAGTCAGAATGGCTCCCCATTCTCCATTCTAACCCTTGTAAGAAAACTGCCTGCCTCTGAGCTGCGGGGTCCAAACCGCAAGCCTTGGTGAGGCACCTTCCATTACCTCCTGCACCTGCCCGGCATCAGATCCTCTGTTGGCCTCATTCTGGCTCAGAGGACTGGCAGGAGATACAGCAGAAAGGTGAAGGCTCTCAGGGAAGAATGCATCAGTGACTCATGAGTGCTTGCTAAGTCGCTTCAGTTGTGCCCAACTCTGGGCGACCCTATGGACCATAACCTGCCAGGCTCCTCTGTCCATGGGATTCTCCAGGCAAGAACACTGGAGTGGGTTGCCATGCCCTCCTCCAGGGGATCTTCCCAACCCAGGGGCCGAACCTGCATCTCCTGCATTGCAGGCGGATTCTTTACCATCTGAGCCATCAGGAAAGCCCTTCAGTGACTCATGCCAAAAATTAAATTGGATTTCCTGTGCTGGGCCAATTCAACAACTTCATCTTAAATGGACCAACAACAGTCAGAGCCTGATCTCTTTCCTCCTAAAGACACAAGCTGGAATTCTGCCTCACACCCCGGTCCAAAATGGAATGTGTGAACCCAGGTCGCGTCTCTGTGGCCTTGAGCTCAGAGACCCCGAGCAGCCTGTACCAAGAAAGAACTAGGGCACAGCTGAAATCCAGAAGGGAGAGGAAACAGGCGGAGATCCACGGGGAACAATGTCTATTTCTTAATCCGTCTCCTGCCCCAAATAGCTGGGCTCTCCTCCCCCACTGGTGTTTACTGTGTCCCTCTCCCTGGCAGCAGGTGCCACCAGGCCTTAAACTGGGTCACAGAGGGCGGCGAGGAGCCGACCAGGCCCTCAGGCCACATCCTCCCCTGACTTCACTCCCCAGGCTCCAGACTGGAGGGGCAGAGCCCAGACTCCAGGTGGCCCCTGCCCTCCAGGGCGTCCCGGCGGGGCCCCGGCTGCCCAGAACCACAACCAGCGAGGGGGGCATGCTCTGTCCATCCTGTGCGGGGGCAGAGGGGCCACACTGCCTTCCCACTGCAGCCGCAGTGAGTCCCCTGAGGGACCCCTCCTTCCCAGGGCAGCCAGAGGGCCCACACAAGGGCTCCCGACACCCTGGGGGCAGAGCTAGTGTAGAGGATAGAGTGTAAATTGCAGAATCAGAAAACAAACAAATTAAACCTCAGATTTGAAACCCCAGGCCCCCGAGCACAGGGAGGGAGATGCTTGCTCAGGATAACCCAGCAGCGGGGAAGTGGCCGAGCGCAGGCCCCAAGCACCGCTGCTCACCCGCTCTGGCCTGCGGCCACGTGTCTGCCCCTCCCGTCCGACCCCGCCCCTCCCGGCCGACCCCGCCCCTCCCGGCCGACCCCGCCCCTCCCGGCCGACCCCGCCCCTTCCGTCCCGACCCCGCCCCTCCGGGCCGACCCCGCCCCTCCCGTCCGACCCCGCCCCTCCTCCTTCCCAGGATCCCTGGCTTCTGGTACTGATGGCGCCTTTCTCTCCACAGGTTCTGTCGGAGCATGGTTTCGGCCTGATCACCACAGACATCCGGGAGGGACAGACCTTTTACTACGCGGAGGATTACCACCAGCAGTACCTGAGCAAGAACCCCGACGGGTACTGCGGCCTCGGGGGCACCGGAGTGTCCTGTCCCCTGGGTATTAAAAAGTAATTTCTCCCCACGTGGTCAGCCCTCGAGGTCACAGCCAAAATGCTTCCAACAAATCGGGGAGTTCTTTTGTAGTTCACGCCAGGAGCTTTTTGAAGTGCACAAAGGCATTCATAAAAATCTGGTTTATTAAGGGGTAATTTACATGAAGTGCCATGGCAAGATGATAACATGTAATTTATCTTCTAAAAAGTTATGGCGGGAGGAGCCCGTGTTGAAAATTTTTGGATCATTTGATGTCTGAATGAGGATAATGAATAATCAGTGTTCACCTTTTTTGTGCTTGGGTGCCTGCCCTGGACGTCAGGGAACTAAGCTGGGAGAATATGTGTTGGGGGGCAGAGGTCAGGGCTTCCGTCACCGCAGCCGGCCCCCTCAAAAGCCTTCCTGCCCTTCAGTGCCTTAAAATTTGCAGACGTTTATAGCCTCAATGAATCATTCACTGAAATACTTTGCTCAACTTATCCTATACACGTATAAGCGGCTTTCTCTCTCTTTTTCGGCCTCTTCATGGCAGGGGAAAGCTGTGAGTTAGCTTGATAAATTTTAACGCTTTGCTCACAGCTATGGCATATGCTTATTCTAATAAAGGTCTACAATCTGCTAATACAAACTGATGTCTCATCTGTCTTTTACTTGTTTAGGTAGGATACTTCTAAGTATTATAAAAAATTTTAGAGCTCTCAAAGGCTAAGAATCATTTTCCCCCAAATGGGAAATCTGATTGCAATCTTTAGAAAACATGTACAGCTCTAGGTCCTTGCAACTTTAGTAATAATAGCTGTTTTCCATCCACCTATTATAGTCATCACATCAGGGGCTATTCCAGGTAGAGAATACACACATGGAATCTCTGCCCTTAAGAGTCTTTGTATTGAGGACAAGGGGTGGAGAACATATGCAATAAACAGGTAAACCCGTGAATAAGTAAGATAATTTCTGGTCCTCACAAATGATGGGGAGATGGCAAATCAGATAAGCTAGCAAGTTGGGCCTGGGGGCTGTGGAGCTGTGTTTAGAGCTGTTTTAGCTGGGCGGGTCAGGGGAGGTGGTGCAATGTAAGTTGAGGACTGAATACTCTGAATGATGCAAAGGAGAAATGAACACACAGGTTGGGACAGAGAACGGCATTCTGGGGTCAGGAGGTGAGTGAAGAAATATAACACGGTTCCCCTTGGACAGACCCTGTTTCTTTCTCTTGGAATTTGGCTGTACCCTAAATGCATCAAGAATGCCTATGTAGAGTGGGTATCCCTAATCACTCTCAGCATCCCCACTGTGGCTGCTTGAAGGAAAAGCTTTCCAGACAGACCAGGAAGTATACATGGCCCAAGGCAGGGGGAAATTTGTGGTGTTTGAGAACGAAGAAGCCATTGGGGCTGGAATGGTTGTGAACAAGGATGGTATTAGGGAGAAGTGTCCCAGAGAGCTAGGAAGAGCCAGACCACGCTGAGTCTTCTAAAGACATGTTAATAAGATTAAAAAATTGTATTCTAATTTGTCCTTGCCCCACCCCCTTTCCCCTTTGGTAACCATAAATTTGTTTTCTATGTCTTCGAGTCTGTTTCTGTTTTGTAAATAAGTTCATTTAGATTCCACATACCAGTGATATCATATGGTGTTTATCCTTCTCTTTCTGATTTACTTCACTTAGTACGATAATCTACAGGTCCATCCATGTTGCTGCAAATAACTATTTCATTCTTTTTTGTGGCTGAGTGATATTCTGTTGTGTATATATGTACCAGATCTTTGTATCTGTTCACCTGCCAGTGGACATTTAGGTGGCTTCCATGTCTTGGCTGTTGTAAATAGTGCTGTTATAGACATGCAAGTGCATATATCTTTTTAAATTTAGAGATCTCTCCAGATATGTGCCCAGGAGTGGGATTACTGGGTCATATGGTAACTCTATTTTTAATTTTTTTAAGGAACTTCCATAATATTCTCCATAGTGGCTTCACCAATTTAATTCCAACAATGTGGGAGAGTTCCCTTTTCTCCACACCCTCTCCAGCATTTGTTATTTGTAGACATTTTAATAATGGCCATTCTGACTGGTTAAAACCAATTCCTCGTAGTTTTGATTTGCATTTCTCTACTAATGAGTGATGTTGAACATCTTTTCGTGTGCCTGTTGGCCATCTGTATGTCATCTTTGAAGAAATATCTATTTAGGTCTTCTACCTATGATTGGACCGACAAGGGCTTAATTTCCAAACAGCTCATGAAACTCAGTAACAAAAAAGCAAACAACCCAATGAGCTGTGTGTTTCTTTCCCACCTCATCTCTAGGACGTGTCTATGTCAGTGATGTGCTGATCCTGAATCTCAGCATTGTTACACATGGGCTCTGAGAGCCAGAAGCAGCATTTACTGGGGCTCTGAGCCAAGTGGAGACAAAGGAAGGTAAAGAGCAGGGACCTTTCTGGAGACCAAGTCCGTAGGTCTCAGGGATGAGCTACGAGCAAAGGAAGCACGGAGTTGAAATGTTTCTCCATGCAGGAGCAAAAGAAATGGAAAATGAAAGCAGCTGTAGAAGAGACCTGATTGTGAGAGGGAAGAAGAACAGGCTTTCTATTTCAGAGCTCCTTGGACCACTCCCCGTGGAAAGATGTTCCATCCAAACTCTTGGAGAGGGCTCAAGGTCAAGTCGGTAATCTGCCTCCAGCTCCCAGGGGAGCCACAGGCCTCTGAGTGGGTCCTGGTTGTATTTTAAGCACTGCTGTAGGTAGACGAAAGTTTCTCAGTTGTGTCTGACTCTTTGCAAACCTATGGCCTATACAGTCCATGAAATTCTCCAGGCCATAATACTGGAGTGGGTAGCCTTTCCCTTCTCCAGAGGATCTTCCCAACCCAGGGATTGAACCCAGTTCTCCCGCATTGCAGGCGGATTCTTTACCAGCTGAGCCACAAGGGAAGCAACCCACTCCAGTACTCTTGCCTGGAAAACCCCATGGACGGAGGAGCGTGGTAGGCCCATGGGGTTGCAAAGAGTTGGACATGACTGAGCAGCCACTTCACATAGGTAGATGATTGGGGCTTCCCAGGTGGTGCAAAGAATCCCCCTGCCAATGTAGGAGATGCAAGGGACGCAAGTTTGATCCCTGGGTCAGGAAGATCCCCTGGAGGAGGAAATGGCAACCGGCTCCCATATTCTTGCCTGGAAAATTCCATGGAGAGAGGAGCCTGGTGGGCTACAGTCCATGGGGTCACAAAGAGCCAGACACTACTGAGCATCTGAGCATAAACACACACATATAGGTATATGATTATTTCAGGCATGGCTAATTGTATCAGAATCCCTCCTTGCAACTTACAACCCACCCTTGAACTTACTTCAAAGGCTGAGAAGGACACTTGGTTTTGAGCCAATGCAGTGTTTAATCATGGGGATAATAGAAACATCAGAAAATACAGTACCAAGATGGCCCAGGGTGATAGAAGCAAACTGTACCCAGAGTCTGGCTCATGCTTGTAGGGCCTTTTTGACAGCTTGGTCTTCATCTCAATCCATGACAGGTAACTAGACACCTGTGTGTACACTCCAGGATGTTTCTTCTGGCCACAGCCCACTCCCCAGCTGACAATGCCCAGTTGGTACCATTTGCTTTTCCTGTTTTTTTTCTGGCAAACCAGAGGCCCCCCACTGTCACCCTAGGAGAGAAAAGTTGTTTGGAAGTGGAAAGTGTGGCCGCAGGTTGCTCTTACAGCCTATTGAGGGGTGGGCATCTGGCACAAAGCGCATGGTGTCACTGGATGGATGGATGTTTTTAATTTTGATTTGGCTCTCCAACCATGACTGTGCTCCCAGCTCTTCAACTCTCAGAAAAGGGAGCAAGCAATTTAGTCAAAAGCAATGCCGATGAATGACAATTGGGTCAAAAAAGTAAACATCCACCATCATCGTCCAGTCACATGCATTCATTTTGATGTACCAAGGAGTGGTTTCCAAATTTGTTTTGCCTCTAAGCACTTTTTGGTTTTTCAGAATTCTTCCAATTTCCCCAGGAAAAGCTTCGTTTTGCTCTGAGTTGTTCACAATAGCAAAAAGGAAAAACCCAAACCAAAAATCCATTATGCTTTACAATAGGTCATTGGTTGAAGACAACAGGCATACAGACTACATATTCAGAAGGCAGAAAGTACAAAAATCATGTCAAAATGTTAGATTGTGGTTTAAAACATCAAATTTTCAACAATTAACTAATCTTAAAGCATCATGAGACAGACTGCTCAAAAAAGCCCAGGTGGAACAGACACATTGACATGAAGATGAAGGAACACACAAACTTTCATGCCCCCAAAGCTTTTGGACCATTTTACAATTTCTATTAAAGAATCATGCATCTTGATAAAAAATCAGAAAACTGAGATATGGAAAAAGAACATAAAGAATACTCATAATAATATTAGTAAGTAGGTTTATATATAAGAATAGACACAATTGTGTATGAAAGGTAAGATATACTTAATACTTTGACAGTGATTTCTCTGGGGAGTGAAAAGGAGAACAATTATAAAAGGCGAACTTCTTCTTCACTGCACACCTTTCTCTACCCCTGGCATTTTCTTTATGTGTGCTCAAAACAATAAGTGCAATAAACAACACTGCTAATTCCAACCATGCAGAGGCAGCTCCTTAGTCCAGTGTAACTTTCTGCATCCTCCTATTTGCAAATACATAGACACGTCATTATTATTTTACAGAAATAGGATCCAGCAGTACATCATGTCTCACAGCTTACAAAGATTTATTTTTGAGAATACTAAGTGACACACAGGAAAATCAAAAAGAATTACCATTTTAACAACATGCCAAAAATCCAAATACGAAACAAACACCCCCCCAGTAGTATATGGGTTTGAGTTTTTAAAACCAAATTGTTTTTGTAAACAAATTGCTGTGTTCATCAACTTAATTTGAACTAAACTGTTCTTTACCTAATTATTTGGAGTCATTGGAAATTCCAATGAACTCTCTTTAAAATGAAGAATAATACTCGCTTCTCTAGGCATGAAGGGGATCTATATGAAAGATGTATGTGTGGGAAGTCACTTCATTCGTGGCTGACTCTGTGCAACCCCATGGACTGTAGCCCACCAGGCTCCTCTGCCCATGGGATTCTCCAGGCAAGAACACTGGAGTGAGTTGCCATTTCCTTTTCCAGGGGATCTTCCTGACCCAGGGAGCAAAGCCATGTCTCCGAGGTTTCCTGCATTGGCAGGTGGATTCTTTACCACCAGCACCACCTGGGAAGCTGAAAGATGTACAATTAAGAACTTAAATTTCTGGAGCCAAACAGACCTTGATTCATACCCCAGGATGAATACTTAGTTGAGAAACTGTGAATTTTTCCTTCAGTGTTTTGAGGCTCATCTTTATGCTGGTGATCATTGTACCTCTCCCATAGGACTGCTGTGTGAAGGGAAGGAAGTGACCCCTGTAAAACACACCAGTGATGTGTGGCAAGCCTCCCTCTCTAGTAGCTCCCAGCATCTTTGTGGTTGTTGAATCTTTGTGAAGCTGCTGCATTTTGGAGCCCCATTTCTACTGGAACCCCAAAGATGGCTCTCCCCCCTGATGTCATCAGGCTTTGGTTAGAACTCAGAGCCTGTCATTTACCTCCCTGGGGTGCCCTCTGCAAGGCTGTCAGCTCTCCTGGTCCTCCTTCTCCCATCTGAAATAGGCCTGCTTCCCAGGGCTAGTTCACAACCCTGAGGTGTGTTTGTGGAAGTACTGTGTGTGCCGTTGAGCACGGAGCAGATGTGAGACGGGGGATGGAGAAGACGGTGTCTGCATTGTCTGCCATGACCCCCCTTCGCTCTGTGCGTTTCTAAATGCTTTTGTACATGACTCACTTTATCTTCACAACAGTCCTAAGAAGACTCTTGTGCATGCTACATCACTTCAGTCCTGTCTGACTCTTTGTGCTTCTGTGGACCATAGCCCGCCAGGCTCCTCTGTCCATGGGATTCTCCAGGCAAGAATACTGGAGTGGGTTGCCGCGCCCTCCTCCAGGGGATCTTCCCCACCCAGAGATCAAACCCGTGTCTCTTATATCCCCTGCACTGTCAGGCAAGTTCTTTACCACTACCTGGAAAATCCTAAAAAGACCCTTAGTTGTCCCATTTTACAGACGGGGGAAATCTGAAAAGGCACAGGTCCAGAGGGGAGCCCAGGCAGGGAGTAGGGGAGCCAGGAGGGAAGCTTAGGCAGCCCGCGGCCCCAACCACTACCCCGCACAGCCCCCATTTGGTCACAGGGCAGCCCTCCCAAATTCTTGTCCACCCGGAACCTGAGGATTTGACCTCATTTGGAAATAGAATCTGTGAGGATGTAATTAGCTCCTTTAAGATGCAGTCCCACTGGATTAGTGTGGGCCCTGATCCAATGACTGGCAACCCTATAAGAAGAGAAAGCAGAGGAGACACACAGGGGAGCAGGCCATTTGACCCGCTTTCTTATCTGCAGCAGGTTGGCAATGTCCACCCAAAATACATGTCCCAACCCCTTGTACCCATCACTGTGACCTTGTTTGGAAATAGAGTCTTTACAGGTCTAATTAAGGCTCTTTGGGGAGGATTACTCTGGATTCAGGGTGAGCTCTAAATCCAACGAGTGGTGTCTTTATAAGAAAAAAGAAAATTTAAGAGAGACACAGAAGAGAAGGCATTTT
The DNA here is from genome assembly GCF_033118175.1 of Dama dama. NCBI lineage: Eukaryota > Metazoa > Chordata > Mammalia > Artiodactyla > Cervidae > Dama > Dama dama. The sequence goes on along the minus strand of NC_083709.1, from coordinate 18,187,502 downwards.
AAGACAGAGGCAGAGACTAGAATAATGCACCTACATCACTGAAGATGGATGCGAAGAGCGGAAGGATGCACCTGCAGGCTAAGGAAAACCCAGGGATGCCTGCAACAACCAGAAACTGGAAAAGGCAAAGAAGGATCCTCCCCTAGACCCTCGAGAGGGAGCAGAGCCCCGCCAATGCCCTGATTTGGGACTCCTGGTATCTGTGAGAGAACACGCTTCTGTTGCTTTAATCCACCTCCTATTCAGAGGAGAAAGAGGGAAGCCAGGTGTCCCACCCTGTCGGCCAGCTTTTTGGGGCAGCCTCTCTCCCAGCTTTACCTGGCAGGCATCCTTCCCACCTTCAAGGTCCCCGGCACACAGCATGCTCTTGGTGAGTAGAGGCATCAGCTCAAAGCAGGTTTCCCACTTGATCAGCTGGATATTGACTTTCTGGAGCCCTGTCTCTGTACTCCGCTTAGGGACTGACCCAAAAAAGAAGCAGATGGGGAAAGGACCCTGAGCACTGCGTGGTCCCTTTGGTGGACCCACCCACATCATGTCTTTTCACCTCCACAACAAGGAACTGCTCCACAGCCCAGGGAACAACCGGAATTTGGACTGGCTGGGGAGGGGGTAGGAGGGTTATCCAGGAGACCTGAGCCCACTCTCTGTGAATCAAGAGCTCCAGGGACTGGGTTTCTGTTGATTTCAACCTCAGAGAGATGTCTTCTGGTCCTGCCAAGGGTGCCAGGTTCCAGATAGGATCCTAAAAAGGTGTTTGATTCAAATCCATGAGGATTAAAGAGAACCCACAGTGACAAATTCTGTCCTGGGACCCATGGCACAAAAAGATGGCCTTCACACCAGGGCCCCTGAGTTCACCGCCTATGCACTCAAGCTGAGCCCAACTCCTAGAATGTCCACTGTCAAAGATGGACATGGTTTCCTCTTTGTATGTTGCTGAGCCCATGGAGCCTACAACACTGCCTGGATCCTAGAGGAGTTTCAGTGAAAATGAGGTAAGTGAAGCATAAGGAACCCTACATGAGGAAGGTGGCCTTTTTTTTTTTTTTTTTTGAAGCTATTGAAAGGCTTCTAAGGGCAATTCCTAAGAAGGAATCTAACCTAGCTCTGAGCTCTGGGACCATGTGGGGATCCATGTAGAGCCATTCGGGTGCCTCCTTGCAAGAACAGCACCAGGTGGAATCTGTCTTTCCTTTCCCTGATGATTATGGAGAAAGTCACATTAACCAAGAAGGAAAACAGAAGGACATCACTGTATGGGTCAGCTGAACCGAGCAGCAGGAGTTGACTCTAGAAGGACGATTTTATATTTGGTGAATCTCCTCTACCTTGGCCTGGATCTATGGTTTGAGATTTTAGCCACAGAGCCCTTTATCACAGGGGAGAAGAACTGGTTCCATCAACTGTAACAGAGTTGCCCTGGCTGACATCAGCGTGCTCTTCCCAGAGCCCAGCCCCTTTGCCTATTGGTATGTCCCTCCAGATTCCTCCAGGTCACCCTTAGGACACTGAATACGTTTGCCTGGGTTTTCCCTGAGGCCCTGTTCGGGGTTCCTATCTCACAACATGCACCTGAAACTTGCTACGGGTGCCCAGAAAGGATGGCTTCCATGCAGACAAGAAGGTTCCTGGTGGGACCTTAACAGAGAACCAGAAGTGCCCGGGTCCACCAGGCGGCCCTCCGAGGGCCAGTGGCACCTCCAGAGTCTGCTTCTCGCTGCAAACCTCAGCCAGGGTGCCACCCCCACCCCGGGGTGGGCCACAGTCACTCACCAGTAGTACCCCACCCGGTCACCCAGCAGTTCCTCCATCGCTCTATGTCAGTGACCTCCGAAAGGCAGATGGGTACCTTCCTGACACCCAAGGTCAGAGGCGATTTGAGCAACAGCAAAGCGATGTCATTAAGGTAGAACCAATTGTCAAAATTATTGTGAATAATTAGCTCGTCCACTTTTATCTTCGTCAAGTTCTGGCTGTCAAGATTTTCTTCACCATGTGTGACCTCCAAGGTAGATCTTATTCCAAAACAAAAGAAAGAGGGAAAAGGTAAGTGGTGGAAAGATGAAAAGTGAACCTTAGGAGAAAATAACTGCCCCGCCTCCCCCATCTGAGACTGTGATCCTGGGGACAGGGGGAGGCAGCTCAGGCTCGGCACTTGGCTGGAGGAGGAGCCAGACCTGACTGCTCTGCCCTGCCTTCTGGCCAACCAGCTCTTGACCTAATGGCAAGACTTGGGCAAAATTCACCTGTAGATTTCATCAACAAATGTCTAGGAAGCCATACTATGCCTAAGTCAGGGGTCTCCAACCTCTGGAATCTAATGCCTGATGATCTGAGATGGACCTGATGTAATAATAATAGAAATAAAGTACACAATAAATGTGATGCGCTTGAACCATCCCCAGACCATCCCCTCTCCCAGTCCATGGAAAAACTGTCTTCTACAAAAATGGTCCCTGGTGCCAAACAGTTGGAGACTGCTGGCATAAGTAACGGAGGGACTTAACCTTGACTTGCAAGAAAAGCTGGACTGGCTGTATTACAGACAAATGAGAAGTTTTGCAAAAATATTATTTTGTGGACTGGGGCTCAGACAATACCTTCTGCCATGCAGCCAGGCCTGGTGCCCTGCCCTCAGGGCCTGATGCTTCTAGGATTCCCCAGTTCATGGTCACTGTCAGCCCAGTGCTTAGGAGAGGACTCTCCACGGGACTGCATGCACTTAGCAAAAGGCCATTCCTTTCCTCAGTAAAGGAACACCTGCTCTGCGGCGCAGAACCCACACAGCAAGCCGTGTGCGTCCTGGGAGAACAGCTTCTTTCCACCCGCAAAGGGTCGTATTTAACCACACAGGTGTCCACCTCCTTGTATTCTCTTTTATGCCTGATGAATGTGAATAGTAGGCATGTAGGGGCAAATATAATAGGCATATAGGGGCAAAATGACATTAAAATATAAATAATATAAAGTATAAAAATAAATAATATAAATATTAAAATAAATATAAATTAAAATAAATTATAATTATAATATGATTATATAAATATACAAATCAAATATAATTAATATAATTAAAATATACACAATGAAATAATAGAAAATATATAGATAATATAAAAAGATAATAGGCATGTAGGGTCAAAAGGCTTCCCTGGTAGATCATCTGGTAAAGAATCCTCCTGCAATGCAGGAGACCCTGGTTCAATTCTTGGGTCAGGAAGATTCCCCCTAGAGAAGGGATAGGCTACCCACTCCAGTATTCTTGGGCTTCCCTGGTGGGTCAGATGGTAAAGAATCTGCCTACAATGCCAAAGACCTGGGTTCGATCCCTGGGTTGGGAAGATCCCCTGGAGGAGGGCATGGCAACCCACTCCAGTATTCTTGCCTGGAGAATCCCCATGGACAGAGGAGCCTGACAGGCTACAGTACATCGGGTCACAAAAGAGTCAGACACAACCGGGAAACTAAACAACAACACAGGGCAAATATTCTACTACATTGCTTTGAAAAAAAGTCTATCCGCAACACTTACTCATTTTTGCTTTTGAAGCAATGGGCTGCGGTCAGAATCCACCACTCACTGAGGATGGATCCTCCACAGAGATGACTCCCATTTTCAAGGATACGAATCTGCCAGGGGAAATCTCTGATGTTTGCAGGCTCCCCGCCTATGATTTCCAAAACTTCAGACTTCTCAGAAATGTTCATTCTTTGGCCACATTTCACTAAGAGCAGGAAGAAGGGAGAGGGAGGAGAGACCCAGGGCCTCACACAGTGGAATATAACAAATGGTAGAATCTGTATACTTGTGTAAGACTTTTCCATGCCACCATATGGTCTTCACCCCTCAATACTGTATCTGAACAAGTCTGATGCCACATCTTTAGGAAAACCATGCAGAAATCTGAAGGTCCATCCTCTCATTTTATGTTAATATAAAACATTACTGTTTTTATTCTGAGTCTTATATGTAAACATTGAAGCAAACTTTAGCTTCCTCATTCTGAATTTTCGTTTAAGAGGTATGTGATTTTAAATACCATAGTTTAAGTGCAGCGGTCAGTGGTCATGCAAATTGAAATGTGCATGTATTTACACAAAAAATCTTGTGCGAGTACAAAAATTCTATATTTTTGCATCTCAATGGCCCAACTTTGTGGAAAATGAGAGTTGGGACTGGCTTGGAAAATAAGAGACACATGGTTGTGAATTTTAGGAGAGTCCCTTGGAGAAGGAGATGGCAACTCACTCCAGTATTCTTGCCTGGAGAATTCAATGGACAGAGAGGCCTGGCAGGCTATAGTCCATGGAGTCACGAAGAGTCAGACACGACTTAGTGACTAACACATACACAAAGATGCTGGGATCCTAAGTCGTTTCTATAATCTGCAGATAGAAAACTGAATGAAGCCTTGGGTCTGCCAGCACCACAGAGCAAAACTCCTGGAGGGGGAATTTGTAGATCTTCCCTTGCAAATCCCACTGGAATGAAATTACCACAGACTCTACAGATTTTTTCCCCAGGTGACTAATTGATCCAGGTCCAGAGGTGTGACCAAACAGATTAAGATAGGGAGGTCTCATCTCAGGTTTTTACTTGTTTTTTCTTTGCCTGCACCGTCAGGATGTCTCAGAAAATCTTTTTTTTTTTCCCTCAAAAGACCCTTTCGGTATATGTCACCATGAGATAAAGAGAAACATGACTGGAGAGACAACTCACGTCTTCCAGATTTTAGCATGGAAAGTTCCTGCCTGGCAGGGAACCTGGTGGGGAGGGAAAGAAGTAGGGTTTGGAGTCAGAAGTTCTGAGTTGGCCCCACTGTTTGCTGTGTGTCTTAGAGCCACTGATTTAACCTCTCTGAGCCTTTGTCCTCTCATCTTCAGTACAAAGATAAGTATTAACACAATCTGCTGCCTATTTTTTCATGTCACATCAATTTAAAGGGATGACGTTTGGTTTCATTCAAGTCTGGATCAGGGAGTCTGAGTTGAGCCCAAGACTCTTGGTTCAATCTGGGGTTACCTCTGTGCACTGTTTCCTTGGGAGGATGGCCTTGCTGGTCTTCCCACATCAGTGGCCATTCCTTCTCATACTCTTTCCCTGAATCCACCTCCTCTTCCAAAACTCAAGGCTGAGTCCTCAGACCACTTCATTCCCTACGCATTTTGGCTGAAGTATCCCAGCCCAGCCCAAGTTCAAGTATCACCATTATACAGACCAAAGCTCTCATGCTTACCCCCTCAGGCCTCTCTGCTGAGCTCCCCCCTTAACAACTGCCCTATTCCATAGTTCACAAGAACATCTAAGAGGCGCCTCAAATTAAAGCAGCCCAAACTGAACCGTCTACTTGCCTAACCTCGCTTCTATGTCTTTCTCGTGTGCCTGGCACAGTTCTACGGATGGTACCACACCCATCTATTTGCTTAGGCAAGAAGATCAGGCTGGAGTTATCCTTGAGTTATCTCTTTCTCTCACTCCCCACATGCGACCAGTTCCATCAACATCACCAAACAGTGTTGAAACCGAAGCCTGCCACTCCTCTGCATCCCTCTGGCTATAAACCCAGCCTGGCCATTATCCTGTCCTGCCCACTAATGCTTCTCCCCACTTCCACTCTTGCACCCCCACAGTCTGTCCTCTGGAGCAGCCAGAATGTCTTTCTCAAGCGCATCTCATTTTTCACTCTCCCATTTAGACTCTGATGGCTTCCCACTGTCACGGGAATAAAATCCCAAAGTCCTCACTGTGCCTTTATGAGCCCACTCCAGCACCCTCCCCCCATTCACTCTGCTCCAACTATACCAGCCTGTCTACCCCTAAAACACACTGGACTCATTCACAGCTCAAGACCTTTGCACTTGCTGTCACTTCTGCTTGGAAACAGGTTTCCTTCTCATAGGATGGGTCTCCACCCAAGTCTTGTCGTCCCAGGAAGGCTTTCCATGACTGCCTTCTAGGACAGTCTCAGCACTCCCCTGCAGATCTCCCATCACATTAGCCTGTTTTATATGTTTCATACCATTTAACAGGAACCAGAATTAACTTATATTTACTCATTTCTATGTTTAATACTTCCCTCCAGACACTAGACAGTAAAACTCTTTAAGGGTAGGAATTGATATGTCATTCTCTGCAGTAAAACATCTCTCTCCTGGAATTCCCCGGTTGCCCAGTGGTTAAGCCTCTGCGCTTCCACTGCAGGGGGCATGGGTGTGATCCCTGGTCAGGGAACTAAGATCACACAGCACAGCCAAAACAAAGACAAAACCAAAAAACATCTCTCTCCTCAAACAGCTCCCGAGTTGCTCTATAACACAGGGAGTGCAACCTGGTGCTCTGTGACCACCTAGGGGGGTGGGATGGGGTGGGAGGGAGGGCACCCTGTACACTTAAGGCTGATTCATTTTGTTGTACGGCAGAAACCAACACAACATTGTAAAGCAATTATCCTCCAATTTTAAAAAATAAACAGCTCCCAGCATGTAATAGAGGTTTGCTATCTGTCAATCAACAAATTGAAAATATAACACGCATCTCCATAAGTTCTTCAGACCCAGGGAGATGAATCCATGGTAGGTATTAAGACATTGCCTTCATTAGAGCTTCTATTATTTATTCTTTGCATTAGACCAATGAGGCTCCACATGATCCTTCAGAATGTTTTCAAAGAGAAAACAGCAGAGAAATTCCTCTTTAAGGATCACACGGGGCCTTAAAGCTGCAGGACAGGGCTAGTTAGCATCTTCAGATGGACAGCTGGGTACCCTTCTCAAGGGGTTTACTTACTTTGGCCATTCACTCAAAAACTGGTACCTAACATAGATGTTACACACACCAGGCTTCTCCACAGTTGGGGGCATGTGGGGACCAATGATCTGAGAGTCTGGTCCAGGGCCCTGGTCCAGGGGCAGTTCCACGGATCCCACCCAGAACTACAGAATCTGCATCCTAGAGCCTGACCCCTGGAACAAGCTCCCAGGTGATACACCTGGTGGCCAAGGAGTGAGAGGCACAGACCACGGACGGCAGCAGAGACCTACGTCCCAGGCTGCTGTGTGACCAGCGCAGCAGCAGAGCAACCGGCAGCAGGAGCGCGGCTCTTCCGTCCCCCATCCTGTCATTGGCCTGCTGTTGACTCAAGCCCATGGAGAGGCTTCAGGCAGGCCGGTTCATGTGCAGTTCAGAGGGACCCCTCAGGGCCTCGCTGTCTGTGCCCGCACTCTTACGGCCCAGCCTGCTGCCCAGGTCACAATAGGGCACTGGGTGGAGCCAGCTCCGTCCAGACAAGACAGCCAGGAGGCATCCTGGACCGGAAGCTGATGATTCCATGAGCCAGTCCTCTGGGATGCGGAGGTCAGTGTGGAACTGGAGAGGTGGAGGGCAGCAGAGTGGAAGACTCCACACCAGCTGGTCTCCTGTAAATCGAGGCATCTCAGATTCACTGATGCAGCACGAAAAGAGAGAGCTGAAGGTATTCTTCGGAAGGGACCCGAGACTGCTGATCCTAACAAATCAGATGACACCATGGAGTGAGCACAGACTCAGAGTCCTACGTTAGAATTCATCAACCTAACTAAAATCTTTTCTCTGCCAGGAGGGGGCCTGAAAATGGGAGACACAACCTCTTATCTCTGTTCTTTGGAAAGCAACATGAATTTGGGCTCAGTGGAGAGAAATATTTCGTTGCAGCTATAAGTGTTTGCAAACTTCGGGGCCCTGGAGGGCACGTGTTCACATACGGTGGACAGGACATAAGTAAAGGATTCACAAGGTCACCTGGCTTAACTACATGGCTTCCATGGCTCGCCCTGAACTTCTGAACAGGAGAACACAGCATGTGCACAATCGTCGTTCAGATCCTCAAGAATTCCCAATATCCCAGCACATGTATGCATGAATTCACATTTTCATCAAAACACCATTGCAGGAAGACACATGTCCACACTAAGACATGTGTGGTGTGGCACACAATGCTTAGGGAGTCTTTATAAATAATTACTGAAAACTAGCACCCTACATGGGTTTCCCTGGTGGCTTGGCAGATAAGAATCCACCTGTAAATGCAGGAGATGTTGGTTCAGTCCCTGGGGTCAGGAAGATCCTCTGGAGAAAGAAACGGCAACCCACCCCAGTATACTTGGCTGGAGAATGCCATGGACAGAGGAGCCTGGTGGGCTAGAGTCCATATGGTCACAAAACAATCGGACATGACTGACTTAAAAACAGCACCCTACCTGTCTATCAGTGGTCCATCCAGACAACAGCAATAGCCCCGAATAATGAAAAGGAACAGGCCACTGACAACAGGAACCTCCAAGGCCTTCTGCCGAGTTGAAGAGGCTGGCTAGCTACTCCCTTCCATTTGCTGCACAGACAGGCAGAGACAGCACACCAACTGTCACCAGAGGCTGCAATTTGGGGCAGGGGCCGGGTTCCCAGTGGCACCCGAGAACTTCCTGGGGTGGTGGAAAGCGCTATGCCTTGATTGTGGTGGTGGTTACACAACCATATGGCAGTGGTCAGAATTCATGGAACCATATGTCTTAAAAAGGTCAATTTCCTAAATTATATCTCAAAGACAAGACTTGAAAAATGCTTTTGTGCATTTCAAAAAGCCACTGTGAACCACAAAACAGCTGCCTGCTTCCTTTCAAGTGTTTTTGTTGTGACCTCAAGGGCCGACCACATAGGGAGAGATTCCTTTTTCATTCTGGCTTAGTCAAACCGAGCTGCCCTAATGAAATGCCATAGACTGCTGGCTTACACAACAGAAATTTATCTTCTCACAGTGCTGGAGGCTGGAAGTCCAAGATCCAGGTGGCAGCTGACCCAGTTCCTGGGGAGGACCCTCTTACAGGTTTGCAGACCATTGCCTTCACACTGTGGCCTCGCGTGGCCTCCCTGTGGATTCAGGTAGTGAGTGAGACATCCCTGCCCCTTGTGACCTCATTTAGCCATAATTCTTTCCCAGCATGCATGCTAACCAAGCTAACTGGCTTCAGTTGTGACCAACTCTCTGAAACTGTATGGACTATAGCCCACCAGCCTCCTCTGTCCATGGGAGTTTCCAGGCAAGAATACTGGAGTGGGTTGCCATGCCCTCCCCCAGGGGATCTTCCGGACCCAAGGATGGAACCGGGTCTCTTATGTCTCCTGCATTGGCAGCTGGCATCTTTACCATTATCACCACTTGGGAAGCTCATTCTTTCCTTAGTGTCACCATCAAAAAACAGCCATGCTGGGGGCTAGGGTTCCAACATGTGAATTCTGCGTCCATAATAAATACCCGGGGGACAGGACACTCCGGTGCCCCCGAGGCCGCAGTACCCGTCGGGGTTCTTGCTCAGGTACTGCTGGTGGTAATCCTCCGCGTAGTAAAAGGTCTGTCCCTCCCGGATGTCTGTGGTGATCAGGCCGAAACCATGCTCCGACAGAACCTGTGGAGAGAAAGGCGCCATCAGGACCAGATGCCAGGGATCCTGGGAAGGAGGAGGGGCGGGGTCGGACGGGAGGGGCGGGGTCGGCCGGGAGGGGCGGGGTCGGGCGGGAGGGGCGGGGTCGGCCGGGAGGGGCGGGGTCGGGACGGGAGGGGCGGGGTCGGACGGGAGGGGCGGGGTCGGACAGGAGGGGCGGGGTCGGACGGGAGGGGCAGACACGTGGCCGCAGGCCTGAGGGGGTGAGCAGCGGTGCTTGGGGCCTGCGCTTGGCCACTTCCCCGCTGCTGGGTTATCCTGAGCAAGCATCTCCCTCCCTGTGCTCGGGGGCCTGGGGTTTCACATCTGAGGTTTAATTTGTTTGTTTTCTGATTCTGCAATTTACACTCTATCCTCTACACTAGCTCTGCCCCCAGGGTGTCGGGAGCCCTTGTGTGGGCCCTCTGGCTGCCCTGGGAAGGAGGGGTCCCTCAGGGGACTCACTGCGGCTGCAGTGGGAAGGCAGTGTGGCCCCTCTGCCCCCGCACAGGATGGACAGAGCATGCCCCCCTCGCTGGTTGTGGTTCCGGGCAGCCGGGGCCCCGCCGGGACGCCCTGGAGGGCAGGGGCCACCTGGAGTCTGGGCTCTGCCCCTCCAGTCTGGAGCCTGGGGAGTGAAGTCAGGGGAGGATGTGGCCTGAGGGCCTGGTCGGCTCCTCGCCGCCCTCTGTGACCCAGTTTAAGGCCTGGTGGCACCTGCTGCCAGGGAGAGGGACACAGTAAACACCAGTGGGGGAGGAGAGCCCAGCTATTTGGGGCAGGAGACGGATTAAGAAATAGACATTGTTCCCCGTGGATCTCCGCCTGTTTCCTCTCCCTTCTGGATTTCAGCTGTGCCCTAGTTCTTTCTTGGTACAGGCTGCTCGGGGTCTCTGAGCTCAAGGCCACAGAGACGCGACCTGGGTTCACACATTCCATTTTGGACGGGGGTGGGAGGCGGGACCTGGGACTCTCCTCTCCTTACGGGACCTGCTGTTACTGATAGCCTGTGGGCTCCTGGGGATGAATTCCTGTCGGCCAGGAAGGGCGGTGGGTCTAGTCTTTAAGTTCAGTGTGAATCCACGGCCTGACAATCTGCTGAACCCTGCTGTGACTTTCTGAATTTCCTTCCAGCCCACTGAGGGGGAAGCGAGGGGATGGCTCCAAAACCTCAGGCCCAGGTGTTTAGGAAGATGACCTTGAGCAGAGAAATTCAAGAAGGTCCCAGAAGGAAATTCCACTCAGAAAATTGAAGTGGGGCTACTTTCATGGCAGGATGGAAGGCTGCAGGCATCATCAAGTGTCCTGATGAAGGAGGGCATTTCAGACACCCGCTGTAGCCGTCAGCCACGGGACGAGAACAGGAAGCCTTGCTGTTGGAGTCCAGTGAGGAGGGCAGGTATGGAGGGGAGATTGCGGCAGGAACCAGGTCAAGGAGGGACCCTGCCCCTGGGAGCAAGTGGCCCCAATGGAAAGGGATAGGGAGGAAGTCCCCCAATCCCCTCCTGCCTGCCTCCTGCCTGCCTCCTGCCTCTGTGAGTGCCTCCCACTGCCCAGGGCAAGCCATGTGACATTCAGGGACCACCCACCCACCCAGGTGACCAGTCTGGAGGCATCAGCCTCCTGGGACTCAGGGAAGGACAGCCAGTGGATTTGTAGTAGTGAAATGGGGACAGATGGAAAATAACTGCAGTATCATCCCGGTGTTCCCTCCCAGAGAACAGAACTGAAAGCTGTGAGCCATCCTTATTTCAGGGTGGATAAAGATAGCCAACTGCCCAGGAAGACTTTTCATGGCTTGGTGTTGGTCTCAGCCTATTGATAACCACGCCGTCAGCTAGGAATATGGGTGGCACTCATCCAGACCGTACGTATTACTTGCAGCCAGCCCCCATGGACATCTCCTCCAATGAGTGGCTGGATCAGCCTTTGTGGTTCTCGTTAGGATGGCAGGATATGCTTCAGCAAAAACCACTAGAGAACTTTAAAATATATATATTTATTTATGGCTGTGCTGGGTCTTCATTGCTTCGTGGGCTTTTCTCTAGTTGCAACAGGAGGGGGTTACTCTCTGGTTGAGATGCAAGGGTTTCTCATTGTGATGGCTTCTCTCATTGTGACGCACGGGCTCTAGGCACATGGGCTCATCGTTGTGGTTCCCGGGCTCTAGAGCACAAGCTCAGTAGTTGTGATGCATGGGCTTAGTTGCTCTGAGGCATGTGGGATCTTCCCGGACCAGGAATCAAACCCATGTCTCCTGCATTGGCAGGTGGATTCTTTACCAATGAGCCACCAGGAAACCCCAGCAGGGAACTTTGAGGAATAAGAGTTATTACTCCAAGTCCTGGAGTATACACAGCACACCTGAGGGGTCACATAGCCAGGTTGCAGGGAGAGAGAGAAAGATGTAACAGACCTGGGGATTTTGCTTTCATTAGCATTGAGGGTAGGGTGTTTAGGGTCTCGCAGATTCATTCTTTATTGACTAATTTAAAGCATACGACCAGGAATTGGGGTGCAGGAAGGGAGAAGCAGGTCACTCAGGCAGTTACGTAGGTTACCCAGGGCTTTCTGGAAAAGGGACCTTCATAGATGGTGACCTTCACGAGCCTGATTCCTGATCTGGTTGTTTGGGTGATGGCTGAGCCATCCAGCTGACAATATGTGTATTCAGGATGGATGTCTTTTGAACTGGATGATTCAGCAACCAAAAACTTAAAATGTCAAGCACTTACGTGTGTGTTATATACTGTGCTTAGGACTTTGCAGGTGTTAGCTCATTTAATCCTCATAGCAACCACTGGAGGGAATTGTTCTTCCACTTTCCACATTTAGTTTATCAGTATGCCAGCTATTGTATCTTGATGCTCAGCTCCATCTCTGCCTTTCTAAACTTTCCCAAGAATTTTAGATGCTGAAAGCTGGTCACATCGCTCAGAGTCCCAACAGTCTTCAGATTTAGATCCTCAGGTGAGTTTTAGAAGGCAGGAGGCCAGGAGAAACACTGTTTTCCTTAGCAGCTGTACACAGGCATGAAGATTTCGGCAGAAGACAGTTGGGAAGTTTTGCCATTAAGTTTGGGTGTCCTTCCACAAATTGTTACTTTAATGCTGAAGAGAATCATAAGATGATTAGCAGTGAGTTATTCTTGAGGCCTACTGAGCTTCACAAAGCAAGCAACTGTTTTTCTTGGTCTTTGCACTCAAGCCCTTTTAATGGTCCATGAGCATCCATCCCTATGTACTAAATCCCTTTCAGCTTGAGATACATAGGCTATTTTCTATTTTCCTGATAGAATCCTGACTGATATAGTTATTTGGTATTGAAAGTGGTTTCAGGATATACAACTGCAAAGATGGGAATCTAAGATCTCTTGTCAGGCCTAATTTGATTTGAAGGGAATAATGACCTCTTTGCTGGTGAAAAATGGGATTCTGGGAGACCAGGGTATGCAATGTCAGAATAGTTTCTCAACTTATTACCTGTCATTCTTAGAATCCTGTTAGAGGGGAACAAGTGACATTTGCAATAGAATTTTCTGGTGGAAAAGATAAGTACAAGAGCTACTATTACCAAATACAGTGGAAAGTTTACAGGAAAAGCAACAACAACATATTGGGGTTTTACATTTTCAACTCAAAGGCATTATCCAACAGCCAGAGAAGTTTCTGCAACTGCCCTAAAGGAATCTCTTTATCTATTGCATCAAAAATTAGACCCAGGGTTGGTCCTGCAGGTGGCAGAATGACAACATAACTTGAATTCACAACTTCATTAGATCCATACATGAAAGGTGATTAATTGGGGAAGAAGGTGACCAATAAAATCACAGTGGAATGTTTGGATGGATTAAAATGAGTTAGTGCACTTTAAAACCTCAAATCTGGGAATTCCCTGACTATCCAGTGGTAAAGACTCCTTGATGCCAATGCAGAGGGTACAGACCCAATCCCTGGTTGGGGAGCTAAGATCCTGCATACTGTGTGGTGCAGCCAAAATAGAATAAAAAAAAAAAAAACCTCAAAATCCCACTGAACTTCCCTTCCTGTTAGAAGCAGCCCTTCTACCCCATTCTTGGGAGGCTAGTCTCCTCTCCATGAAGACTTTGTAATGACTTAACTGCAATTACTTTCCTAGAAGATGCTGGGGACTTCCCAGGTGGTGCTGGTGGTAAAGAATACGCCTGCCAATGCAGGAGACACGGGTTCGATCCCTGGGTCAGGAAGATTCCCTGGAGTAGCAAACGGCAACCCACTCCAGTATTCTTGCCTGGAAAATTCCATAGACAGAGGAGCCTGGCGGGCTACAGTCCTTGGGGCTGCAGAAAATTGGACCCAACTGAGCAACTAACTACACATAGTACACTATACTGGATTCTCCCCATGACCTACCCCTACCACCTCCTAGGGCAGTCAGAACCATAAGTAAAGTTATCCCAATACCTTTCATATGGGATCAGTTAAATCTGACCCAGGAGAAGATATTATCCACAATAACAGACCTACAACATTCTGCTGATGTATATTTATAGACACTTGAGGATTATGTGTGAGAAGAGATTCTAAAGGAATTGTTTAGATGCTCAGTCATGTCCGACTCTTTTGTGACCCCAGACTGTCCATCAGGCTCCTCTGTCCTTGGGATTTTCCAGACAAGAATACTGGAATGGGTTGCCATTTCCTTACCCAGGGGATCTTCCTGCCCAGGAATCAAACCCATGTCTCTTGCATTAGCAGGTTGATTCCTTACCACTGAGCCATCAAGAAAGCCCTCTAAAAGAATTAGGCAGAGGATAAAGTAAAATATGATTGGACCAAATGTATCAGTCTGAGAGCACTTTAGAGAAAATCTGCATTCTAATGAGTAACCTGGCGCAGATAGAAGTAGCTCTGTTTGTTTAGTTGACAGACTAAAACCCTGGATAAGAGATGGCCTACATTAAACGGAATTCTTTGTAAAATATAAAAGAAGGAATACAAAATCTTGGGTAGGAATGTCAGGATGAATTTAAGTGTGACCTGCTCACTGATCCTCTAACTCCATCCCTTAATTGAGTCATGAGGACACGGTGTTAAATTAGGCACTGAAAGTACAACTCCATACAGAGGATGAGTGCCCTCAGGGTTCCCTGTTGTGGCCATCGTCCACATAGGCTGAGGATGGTCAGACAGATAACCCATCTTGTGGAAGGTCAATCATACTTGACTTCTTCCCTTTTGGAGTAGGCAATAATTTTTCATCATAGAAATAGACGTTAATCTGTATGTGGATGTGTCTGCCTTGCCCACAAAGCTTCTGCCACCTAACCACCCATAACTCACTAAATGACTAGTTATTCATCACACGGCTTTCCACTTTGCACAACTTCTGATCAATTGATTATAACAGAACAGAAGTAAGGCCATGTGCTGGTGTCCATAGGATTCACTGATCTTATCCCACTACCAAGCAGCACAAGCAATAGCCCCTGTGAGATTTGGGATCGCAGAGTCCATGTCCCTCTTCCAGGGTCTGACAGAGAAACCCTGGAATGCTTCATAGGTACTTGTGTAAGGATGGGTGGGGAGAAAGGACGAGAAGAAGATAGTATGGATCTGAAGCTTAGTGACCTGATTTATCACCAGTAAACATGCTGGTAAGCTGTACTTGAGACCCCCAAGCCGAACCATAAGGGGTACCACAGAATGTGATGCAGGGAGCTGCTTCTCTGAGTTCCTGAGAAGGTGTAGGCTTTCCCCTCCTTTTCTGTCTCTTCCTGGATCCATGGAAGAAATTGAGCCACAGACACAAACATACCAGGCCTCCCCCTGAAGCCAGATCGTATGCCCCAACTGAACACACCCACTTGGAAGAGCCTCTGGCTTCCGTGGACAGTACAGACCATAGGTGCCCCACTGTCTCCCTGAGAATGAGAAAAGAGAGAAGGAACAGTCTAGAGCAACGAACAGCACCTCTAACTAGAGTGCAGAGTGAGAGGGTCCTGGTGGCATGGGCCAGGGACGTGGTATCCAACTTTTTGGCACCAGGGACCGGTTTCATGGAAGACAGTTTTCCCCTGGACCCAGTTAAGGGGCGGTTTGGTGATGATTCAAGCACATTACATTGATCATGCTGCCACTGATC
The DNA here is from genome assembly GCF_033118175.1 of Dama dama. Taxonomy (NCBI): domain Eukaryota; kingdom Metazoa; phylum Chordata; class Mammalia; order Artiodactyla; family Cervidae; genus Dama; species Dama dama. Next base: position 18,171,923 of record NC_083709.1, on the reverse strand, counting down.
TGATAGGAGGTGGCACTCAGGCAGTAATAAGAGCAATGGGGAGCAGCTGTAAATACAGATGGAGCTTGGCTCACTCACCCACAGCTCACCTCCTGTCCATGGCCCAGAGGTTGGGGACCCCTGGGCTAGGGCTTCCCTCCTAGTCTCCCTCCTGGGAACCCAGAACGTGGTGGGGCCTGTGGACGTTGGAGCTGAGATGGGGGCTGAGTACCTGGCAGTTGCCTTTGGTGCCCAGTTCTTGCCAGGCACAAAGCATGTTCCTGGAGAGCTGGTCTACCCTCTGGCTGCATTCTCTCCAGGAAATCTGCACCACTCTCAGCTTCTGCAGGTATGGGTGGAAGTTGTCCTTTCGGTCTAGCAAAGTGAGGAAGCTAGAGTGAGGATGAGCCCTGCTCAACCGCAGAGAGGGATGGGCCCACAAGTGATGAGGGTGGAGGCCCTGGAAAGGATGTAGGCACTCGGGCCATCACAGACTTAGAGTGACCTAATGCAATGCCCACTCAATCTCCTCTCCAGCATCTCCCAGGAGTGGTTTCTCCATCTCTGCTTATTTCTCTGCTTCCCGTTGGGAAGCTCACTCCTTCTGGAAGCAGCCTACCAAACCCTCACCCCAGCCTCTGCCCGGTGAATATGGAATGAGCTTTCTCAGTGACCCCACCATCTCTCTTCATAGCCAGGCTTTGCCTTGTGCAGAGGTTCATAACAGCCTAACTTCTGTATCCATCTCTGCCAGGCCAGTGGAGAAGCCAGGAGGATGGCACGCCTAATGGTGCCATCTCGAAGGAAAGAAACAATCTGGATCCAAGAGGATCCCACTCATTCCTTTCCTACATCCCTGTCTGGTTGGCCTGGGTGTGATGGATGACTGTGCTTGGTTGGGGAATCATTGTCTCAGAGTCATCTCAGGATGGTGGTCTAGTGAAAATATTGTCGCTCAGTCATGTCCAACTCTTTGCAACTGCATGGAGCCCACCAGGCTCCTCTGTTCATGGGATTCTTCAGGCAAGAATACTGGAGTGGGTTTCCATTCCCTCCTCCAGGGGGTCTTCCCGACCCAGGGATCAAACCCACATCTCCTTTGTCCCCTGCACTGGCAGGTGGATTCTTTACCATCTGAGCCACCAGGGAAGTCTACATGAGCTTCATCTGATGATAAACATTTGGGGAGATGTGATTGTAAAACAACCTAGGAGGGAAGAATCCAAACTTTCTTTCTACAGTGCTTCTGGGCTCCAAAAGAAATTACCATCACTACCATGTATTTAGGTTCGTCTATGTTCCAGGCTTCTATTGATGGTAAGGACCTTACATGTTTAATCTCACTTAATTTAATCCACACAGCTTATTTGAAGGCTGAAGTATCATTCTACAGATGAGAAAACATGAAAGAAAATAATCTGGGGGAGTTAGGTGGTTGGAATCACAAAGCGAGAGTGATGAGGCCAAAATTCAGACCTGAGTCTTCCAAAGCATCATGCTGTTTAGCCTGGGGCTAGACATTTAGGCATTATGCCTAAATGTGAGTTTTTCTGGGTTTGGAAGGGTAGGTACATACCATACAAAGGAGCTGTCACCCACTCTGTCACCCAACACCGGTTCCAGGTCTTCTTCTTCTGCAGGCAGATGGGCATTTTGAAGCTATTGAATTGTACTGGTGTGGCAAGCAGCAAGAGGGAGAGGTCGCTGTCCAGGTGAGGTGGTTCATAATCTTTGTGAATAATTATCTTCTGCACTTGCTTTCTCTCCAGGAGGGAGTCCTCGAGTATTCTGGATCCCATGACCACAGTGATATTTTCCAAGGTCATTTCTAACCTAAAGAATGAATATAATAACTACAAACTACAATATAATAATAGTCATATTGCATTTCTCACTTGCAGACACATTTATAAACAGTCGGCCTTCCCTGGTGGCTCTTTACCGGCTTCCCTGGTAAAGAATCTGCCTGCAATGCAGGAGACCCAGGTTCCATCCCACTGGGTCAGGAAGATTCCCCTGGAGAAGGAAATGTCTATCCACTCCAGTATTCTTGCCTGGAGAATTCCATGGATGGAGGAGCCTTGTGGGCTACAGTCCATGGGGTCGCAAAGAGTCAAACACAACTGAGTGACTAACACTTTAACACTTTGTAAACAGTAGAGTTTACAGTTGAATACTGGGAAGTTCAAAGCATTGGGTGTACAGTGGCCGAAGAGTGGCTAGAGATCAGAGTGGCAGAAGTCAGGGGTCTAAACTCAGGCAAAACTCTGAGCTAGTGAACAGTCAGCTCAAGGAGACTTTCCCATGGAAGACAGTGGGGTGAATCCACCCAAGAAACTAGACTGTGAACTCCTTGACAACTGGAGACTTGACTGTCTTGCGGACCACCATATTGTCATCACTTAAAACAGCATGTGGTCGCCTGTATGTGAACAGTGAGTGAACACAGTGCATGGTCTCCAGCGTGAGGGCAGGCCGGGGAAGGGAAGCTTTGTACTGATTTCCCAATACTGGGTGCGTAGTCACAACTAGCAGCCAACATTGGGCTATGGTTAACTTGAGAGAATAGGTATAGGGCAGATACCTTTCAGTACAAATCCAGTGGGAACACACTTGGGGTAGAGCCCATGGTTTCACAAGAGCCGTGTAGTAACCCAGTAAGCTACCCAGCCCAGACAATACATGGAGGAAACCTGACATAAAGTAAGACAACGCCTCAGAAACTTACAGGGTTCTTGGGAAGCAATGTGCAGCCGTCAGAACCCACCACGGATGTATGATTGAGCCTCCACAGAGGTGTTTCCGCGAGACCTGGATACTCACTTGCCATGGGAACTCGCCATCCTGGACGTTCAACAGTTCGTGAGCTTGTATCACGGTTGAGTTTGAAAATTTGGGTCTGTAGCCACAGTGAACTTCATCTGAAAGGGAAAAGAAAGAGTGCTTGGTCCAGGAGAAGCACTGAGAAATCCTTATCGCATGTTCCCAGCGGAGACTGCTATGATAGAACTGAGCGAAGTGGGCTGGTGCAGAGGGGACAGACCTCAGACAACTCCAGTCAAACACACCCTTGTACTGTTTGTCCCTCGCATTCAAGAGGAACTGTGAGATCTGGGAAGGTCAGGGCGGCGATGCAGCAGCAGCTGTAAAGTCGTTGGGAGGGCAGCAGAGAAATGCAAAGACGTGCAGGGTCCATTCAGGAGACAGACACTGTGCAGGGCTGGAACAGGAAAAGCTTGTCATCAAGAATTACATCACTCATTCTCAGAGACATGCAAATCAAAACCACAGTGAGGAACTATCTCATGCCAATCAGAATGGCTGCCATCAAAAAGTCTACAAACAATAAATGCTGGGGAGGGTGCGGAGAAAAGGGAACCCTCTTACACTGTTGGTGGGAATGCAGACTAGTACAGCCACTAAGAAGAACAGTGTGGAGATTCCTTAAAAAACTGGAAATAGACTTGCCGTATGACCCAGCAATCCCACTGCTGGGCATACACACCAAGGAAACCAGAATTGAAAGAGACACATGTACCCCAGTGTTTGTCGCAACACTGTTTACAATAGCCAGGACAGGGAAGCAACCTAGATGCCCGTCGGCAAATGAATGGATAAGGAAGTTGTGGTACATATACACAATGGGATATCACCCAGCCATTAAAAAGAATACATTTGAGTCAGCTCTGATGAGGTGGATGAAACTGCAGCCTATTATACAGAGTGAAGTAAGTTAGAAAGAAAAACACCAATACAGCATATTAATGCATATATATGGAATTTAGGAAGATGGTAACGACTACCCTATATGCGAGACAGCAAAAGAGACACAGACGTAAAGAACAGACTTTTGGATTCTGTGGGAGAAAGTGAGGGCAGGATGATTTGAGAGAATAGCATTGAAACATGTATATTACCATATGTGAAATAGATGACCAGTCCAAGTTCGATGCATGAAATAGGGCACTCAAAGCCGGTGCACTGGGACAACCCAGAAGGATGGAGAGGGAGGGGGGAGGAGGGTTCACGATGGGGGACACATGCACACCCATGACTGATGTCAATGTTTGGCAAAAACCACCACAATATTGTAAAGTAATAGCCTCCAATTAAAATAAATTAATTAATTAAAAATAAAGAATTATAAACGAGGGACTTCCCTGGCAGTCCACTGGTTAAGACTTCACTTTCCAGTGCAGGAAGGTGCAGGTTTGACCCCTGATCGGGAAGCTAAGGTCCCATATATCTCATGGCCAAAACATCAAAACATGAAACAGAAACAACATTGTAACAAATTCAATAAAAAATTCAATTCAACAAAAAAAAAAGTTATAAAGGATAACAAGGGAGTAACTATTTAATACAAAGGGTCTAGAGGACTCCAAGAATACCCCAGGGTTAGGGAAGAAAAGAAGGGCCACACTTGGCAGGGGAGTTCCTCCCCCAGGATGGGATTCAGAATTCACTGGAGAACATATGTTTGCCGCACAAGGGAAGACAGAAGTTTGCCAGTCTGCATTGCTACCCATAGATGCTTTCCAGGTGGTGCTAGAAGTAAAGAATCTGCCTGCCAGTGTAGGAGATGAAAGAGACATAGGTCCAATTCCTGGGTCGGGAAGATCTCCTGGAGTAGGAAATGGCTACCCACTCCAGTATTCTCGCCTGGAGAATCCCATGGACAGAGGAGCTTGGCAGGCTACTCCATGGGGTTGCAAACAGTCAGACACGACTAAAGCTTAGCACTGAACTGAACTGATTGCTGTCCATGCAGGAAACACCTCTCCAGAGAGCAGCTGGGCTAGAGCACCCTTCCTGGGTGCAGGTGGACTGGTGGTTGGGGGGCAGGTAAGTGGAAGGAGCTTGGGTATGATGTGCACATATTGTTTTGTAAAAAGCTATTTAGACATTAAAGCTGATAATTCTTTACCTGAAAAATTACTATAAGGACTTTACCCAATTTGTCATTTCTTTTGTCTTTGACGTTCAGGAAATTAAAATTGGTTGCTGAATCAAAACTGTTCCTTTATGATTTTTCCCTTTTGTGCTTAGAAATTCATTCCTTTTGCTAAAAAGTTATTCAGTTCAGTTGAGTCACTCAGTCGTGTCTGACTCTTTGCGACCCCATGGACTGCAGCATGCCAGGCCTCCCTGTCCATCACCAACTCCCAGAGCTTACTCACACTCATGTCCATTGAGTCGGTGATGCCACCCAACCATCTCATCCTCTGTCATCCACTTCTCCTCTTTCCTTCAGTCCTTCCCAGCATCAAGGAGCTTTTCTCTAGGGATTCTGTCCATGTCCATCTGCCATGATTGCCTTTACATGGCACAAGAACATCAGTAATCTCTGGAGTTCCTCCTCAGCCAATTCAGCTGTATCGTTTGCTCTAACCCTTCTCATCAATACCCAGGAGGCATCTGTGGTTGATTCAGGATAAATATTTCTTATCTCTTGCCCCTAATTTTCATATTGCCTCCAAATTTTGGAATCCAGACATGAACTATTACTCAGCCACAAAAAAAGAACAAACTAATGCCATTTGCAGCAACATGGATGGACCTAGAGATTGGCGTACTGAATGAAGTACGTCAGACACAGAACGACAAGTGCCATATAGCATTGCTTATATGTAAAATCTTTAAAAATGGGTAAAAATGAACTTATTCACACACAGAAAAAACAGGAACAGAATCACAGATGTAGAAAGCAAACTCACGGTTACCAGGGATAGGAGGAGAGGGGCATAAATTGAGAGCCTGGGATTGACATATCCACACTACTATATATAAAATAGATGGCTGGTGAGAACCTACTGTATGGCATAGGGGACTCTGCTCAATACTTGGTAATGACCTATATGGGAATAGTGTTAGTCGCTCAGTTGTGTCCGACTCTTTGTGACCCCATGGACTGTAGCCTGCCAGGCTCTTCTGTCCATGGGATTCTCCAGGCAAGAATACTGGAGTGGGTAGACATTTCTTTCTTCAGGGGATCTTCCCGACCCAGGGATTGAACCCAGGTCTCCTGCACTGCAGGCAGGCCCTTTACCATCTGAGCCACCAGGGAAACTTTCTCAGAAATTGTCCCAATGGAATCTTTTTTTTTTTTTTTTCTAAGTGGATGTTTGTATATGTGTAACTGATTCACTTTTCTGTACACCTGAAACTCAATTCAGTTCAGTCCAGTTGCTCAGTCGTCTCCGACTCTTTGTGACCCCATGAGCCACAGCACGCCAGGCCTCCCTGTCCATCATCAACTTCCGGAGTTTACCCAAACTCATGTCCAATGAGTCACTGATGCCATCCAGCCATCTCATCCTCTGTTGTCCCCTTTTCCTCCTGCCCCCAATCCCTCCCAGCATCAGGGTCTTTTCAAATGAGTCAGCTCTTCGCATCAGGTAGCCAAAATATTGACATTTCAGCTTCAACATCAGTCCTTCCAGTGAACACCCAGGACTGATCTCCTCTAGGATGGACTGGTTGGATCTCCTTGCAGTACAAGAGACTCTCAAGAGTCTCCTCCAACACCGCAGTTCAAAAGCATCAATTCTTCGGTGCTCAGCTTTCTTTATAGTCCAACTCTCATATCCATACATGACTACTGGAAAAACCATAGCCTTGACTAGATGGACCTTTGTTGATAAAGCAATGTCTCTGCTTTTTAATATGCTGTCTAGGTTGGTCATAACTTTCCTTCCAAGGAGTAAGCGTCTTTCAATTTCATGGCTGCAATCACCATCTGCAGTGATTTTGGAGCCCCCCAAAATAAAGTCAGCCACTGTTTCCACTGTTTCCCCATCTATTTGCCATGAAGTGATGGGACCAGATGCCATGATCTTAGTTTTCTGAATGTTGAGCTTTAAGCCAACTTTTTCACTCTCCTCTTTCACTTTCATCAAGAGGCTCTTTAGTTCTTATTCACTTTCTGAAACTAACACATTGTAAATCAATTATACTCCAATGATTTTTTTTAAACTGCAAAAAATAAAAATAGTCAGAGAGTGAAGAGTCCCTTTCTCTCACCTCTGCTCTTGGTCTCCTTTTTTTCCTCCCCACCATCTCCTCCACCTCCTGAGAACTTCTCAAATTCTCAGGTGAACACACACATTCGGATACACACTCCCCTTGTGCTCTGAAGGGCATTTAGCATGAATATGTGGCAGTATCAGCACGGCTCTTGCAGATGCCCATGCTTATTTCAGTTTTGCTTCTTAAAGTTGATAGTCAGTAGTAGGCAGCCTTCTAGATACTCTGGCTGCCTCAGATAGAACATTTGAGACAAATGTTTGTTCTTAAGAGATTTAAACTAAATCAGAGTTCAGTGCTTGAATCCTTCATCCAGATTTTACCTATGAAATCTTCTGGGTTTGTTGACACTATGTTAAAGAACATAGCAGGTCAGTGGTTGCAATGGTTGAATTAATTTAATATTTTGGTCAAAGACTAATGAGAACTCTACAACTAGAAGCACTTGAACAAATGATCATCATTCACTTCATGTTGAAGGCTGACAAAATGTTCAAAACTAAATGAATATAGTTTGCTGAGTACAATGAGTTTATAACAATTAATTAGTAGATATTTATTTTAGGAGATGTCACTTTCCAGAAACTGGCACTTTTTTTTTTTTTAATTCCCCCTCCACTGTCAGAATATCACACTTCCCTTCAAGTCAGTTGTTTTGTTCTTTTTTTTTTTTTTTTTTTCCTCATTTTTTAAAAAGAGGTTTCTGACATGAACCTTTTTAAAGTTTTTATTGAATTTATTACAAGATTGCTTCCATTTAATATTTTGGTTTTTTGGTTACAAGGCATGTGGGATTTTAACTCCCTGACCGGGAATTGAACCTGCACCACTGTACTAGTACCTCGCAGCTAGTGAGGGCTGGGCCAGGCGTTCTGGTTCTAGAATCACTGAAAGCAGAGACATTGGCCTTCAGAGTTGCTTCTCAGGACATAGCCCTTTATGCCAAAAGATGCAGACTGTCTGTTCTAACATACACCTTATGTATCTTCCTTAGGCTAGACTCCATGGGAGCTCACTGGTTCTCTACTGCCTTACAAGCATGCAATCCTCAGAGACTGCCATCAAGGATTTCCACTGGCTGTACATCTTCCGTGATACTTCAGCCTGAAACCCATCCCTAATTGTTTTCAAGCCCTGGATGAACGCTCTATATTCCAGTTCCCTTATACAGACACTCATTTATCACAGCTACACCACCGTTTTGCCAGATGACTCAGCCTCTTCTTAATATATTTAGATATTTTCAATAAAACACAGCAGTTCCAAATAACATTGGGTTTATGGTTTAAGTTTTAAGATGTGATATTCCTGTTGCTTTGTTGGCGTTGTCAAATAACTTTAAAATGAGTTGGGGGAAAGACAGCTTGTAAATACATTCACACACACACGCTCACTCTGCACATACACACCTATCCCTGATGTACACTGACATTAACCAAACTAAAACTTTTAAAGGAAAAAAAAAAATCATTATGCTGAAATGAGAAGAACTGAAACTCATGCAGCAAACTTTGAGGATCTTCAGACTATGGCATTATAGTTTTATCAGAGTGAAAGAAGACACTGAGGAATAACAGACATGGCTTATTCTGGAGTTCCTCACAGTGCAAAAGATTGTAAACAAAGTGGAAAAGAAAAAGCCTATGGAGTCCCACACTAGCCACAGCTCAAATGACAAAAGCCCATGGCCCGGGAAGGAGAAGAGGAAGACAGGGGGCTGCTTCTTTTGAGCCACTTGACCTCTACTGGAACAGGCTGGAGTCAACCAGCCATGTGAAACTTCTCCACCCCCAACACCACCCCCACCCTTTGACATGGCTTCTTAATGGCTCTATTCTTCCAGAACTCTGGGTCCAGACCCTGCAGGATCATTTTAACTGGCGTATTCACTGAGGCCAATCTATCTACTTTGATTCACCCACTGAAATCTCCTCATTCCCTGAGCCACTTGCTCCAACTCTGCACCCCCTCTGGCCCCTAAATCAGCTCTACAAGAGCCAGGTAAGAGGGTGCAGGCATCCGCCCACCCTCTGCTCTGGCTCAGCTTGGCACAGACCTGAAGCTTCCTGGGCACGTCCCTTGAGTGCCATGAGCAGTGGAATTAGAAGCTGGAGCATTTTCTTTTCATTCCAGTCCAGAATTTCCCAACCTGGGCCCCGAGCCAAAGCTGACAAAATGCCAGCCGTGGCTGCTTCAGTGGCGGCCATCACAAATGCATGGCAGGGCTGGTCCTGGGTGACGTCACAGTAAGCCTAGGGTCAGGGAGAAAGCAGGGGACATGGGGCAGCCAGGCTCAGGGGCATCCATACAGCCCACTCCCTACCCGTCTGCCTTCTCCCTGCAGCAGGGACTAGGGGGACACCATATCAAGCACACTTATCTGCACCCACTGTCCCACCCACGACTGTGAGTCTCTTGAGAAGGCATGTATTCTAGTGTCTGCTTGAGCATTAAAGGGCTCTGGGTCTTTGGGTGAGTTTTCATATTCTCTGGAAGCAGATCTCAACGCCTGCTATGGTAACCAAACCCAGGCCTGGCTGCTCACCGCTCAAAAGCCAATAAAGGGACCAGGCAGATAGAAAGGAAAGTTTGCTTTATTTTGGAGGCTGGCAACCTGGGGAGAGGGAAGACATCTGTCTAAAGGCTGACCTACCACCCACCCCCCCAGCCCTACACATGCACACAAGACCATGGGGGCAAGAGCTTTTGTAGTCAGAAGGAGGGGGCTACCTGCAGAAACAGCACAGTCAACTCTGGTAGTCATCTTGAAATTGGCCATCAGAGGTCTGACCAGCATCATCTTGATTGTTTTTACACAGTTACTCTTTAGTCCTAGGGTCAGTTTGCTCCCATTTCCCTAAGGCCAGTTCTCAGAACTGTGCCCGCTTCTGTCATGGCTACCGTCTGGTCATCAGTAGTTAACTTCTCCCCCCAGTGGGGGTTTCAATTTCTTTTTTTTTTTTTTCCATTTATTTTTATTAGTTGGAGGCTAATTACCTCACAATATTGTAGTGGTTTTTGCCATACACTGACATGAATCAGCCATGGATTTACATGTATTCCCCATCCCGATCCCCACTCCCACCTCCCTCTCCACCCAATCCCTCTGGGTCTTCCCAGTGCACCAGGCCCGAGCGCTTGTCTCATGCATCCAACCTGGGCTGGTGATCTGTTTCACCCTTGATAATATACATGTTTCGATGCTGTTCTCTTGAAACATCCCACCCTCGCCTTCTCCCATAGAGTCCAAAAGTCTGTTCTGTGCATCTGTGTCTCTTTTTCTGTTTTACATATAGGGTTATCGTTACCATCTTTCTAAGTTCCATATATATGCATTAGTATACTGTATTGGTCTTTATCTTTCTGGCTTACTTCACTCTGTATATTACTCAGCCATTAAAAAGAATTCATTTGAATCAGTTCTAATGAGATGGATGAAACTGGAGCCCATTATACAGGGTTTCAATTTCAATACAACAGCTCATAGGAGATGGTTCAGCACATTATCCATAGTCCTTGAGGAGGAACTGGAGGTCCTTGACTATGCTTAATCACTACATTATTATTATTATTTTATCTCTTTTGACTATTTTCCTTTGTTTCTGCAAGTTCTCACTTCACTGATTAAACTTATTCTTTGGCTAAAGTTTTTCCACAGAAAAAGAAGCCAGGCATGGAGGACAAATTCTATGCAGTTTATCTCAATTCAGATAGTACTTGGAATCAGTGCAGACTCCACAGGTGCAAGACTCAACCCCACAAGACCACCCCCACTTCAGATGCCAGTTGCAAGTCTAGGTTGTGAGAAATGGAATATTCCCTGCCATATCAGTGAACAAAAGATATCACAGTTATTAGTAATTGTAACCACAGCCTACTAAGGTGAGCTGGTGAGCCTTGAGGTAACTCAGGAAGGAAAAGAATATCTGCCATCTAGTAGCCATTAGGCTGCCGCCACTCCCTACAGTGAGCCCTGAGGAAATCTGGGATAAGAAAACACAGGAAACTTGCTCCAGGTAGGTGAGATGCATATGAAGTGAATGATTACAGTGAGCCCAGACTCTTGCATCTTCCCATATATAGAAAAGTGACAAATCCCTTAATTTGAGATACCTGGTTATCTTTAATTAGCAACCACATTTTGATGTTCAGGCTACCTGCCCTTTGTTAACAAAACTATTATATCCTGGCTCCCCCCCTCGCCTCCTCAGAGCAGTTCCCTCAGGTTACTTGAGATGCTGCCTCCTGCTTGCAGTACTAAAAATCTCCGCCAAATAAAACATAACTCTCAACTTCTGGGCTCTATTTTTTTCAAGTTCACCTCTTGTCACCTCTACTTCAAACTGACTGGCTACAAATCAGATTCGCATGACCCCCTCCTCAGGTTTGATAATTTGCTAGAATTGCTCACAGAGTTCAGTGCTTTACTTATGATTACCAACTTATGAAAAGGTAGGCTCAGGAACAGCCAAATGGGAGAGATGCTGAGCCAGCGCTGGAGAGGGGTGAAGAGCTGCCACGCCCTCCCAGCACCTCCATATGCTCACAACCCAGAAACTGTCTGAACCCCTTCAGTTAGGGTTTTCATGGTGGCTTCCTGACACAGGCATGACCTTACACAGGCATGACTGGTTAAATCACTGGCTATTGGTGATTAACTCAACCCCCAGCCCCTCTCCTCTCCCTAAAAGTCCAGGGCTGGGGTTGAAAGTTCCAAACCTCTAACCAGGGGGCTGGTCTGCCTGGCAATCAGCCCCCATCATTAGGGGCTTTTCAAAAGTCACCTAACTGATGCAATACGAGTGCATTTGAACCCACTTTATGACTTTAGGGAAAATGTAAACATAGTTTGAAATCTGTTTCTAAATACCTCAATGTAAACTGTGACAGGTAAGCAATGAAAGTAGATACTAAATGCAACATGTACCATGTATCATTGGTTCATGGGCTTCCCTGGGGGCTCAGACAATAAAGAATCTGCCTACAATGTGGGAGACCTAGGTTCGATCCCTGGGTTGGGAAGATCCCCTGCAGGAGGGCATGACAACCCACTCCAGTATTCTTGCCTGGAGAATCCCCATGAACAGAGGAGCCTGGTGGGGTACAGCCCATGGGGTCGCAAAGTCGGACACAGCTGAGCGGCTAAGCACAGCACGTCATTGGTTCACACCGAGTTGTAACCACTATTACAAGAGTGTGATGCTCATTTTAGTAAGCTAGTCTCTTGAATTAAATATTTATTGAGAAATTTTTGATTCATGATGATAGATCAATGAGTAAAACAAACTTACAGAAAAATAATCACCTCATTAACACAAACTCAGGTGGGGTTGAAAGGGGCTTGTTATGAATAACAAAAGATGCTCTTTTCACTTTTATCACTTTAGAGCTGTTTTAGAAGCCAGGGGAAAAAAAATAAAGCAAATACCAAAGCAAAGATGTTCCTATCGTTCTGATCACTTAGGGAATTAAAAAGGGTTTAGGAGCTCTGGTCAGAAGTCCGAATAAAGATCAGAATGTATATTTCTTCTTATATCAAAATATAACAAGTTTCTTTGTTACCTTCGAGGGTCCCCGATTATCTACAAGCCTTGCTGCCTCTTTCCTTCAGGTCTCTTCTGTCACCCTGTCCAGGAGACCTCCCCACTCACTCTACTAAAATCAGCCCCTGTGGAACTTCCATGATGGTACAGTGGCTAAGACTCCATGTTCCCAGTGCAGGGGGCCCGGGTTTGATCCCTGGTCAGGGAACTAGATCCCACATGCCTTAACTAAGATCCTGCATGCTACAGCTAAGACCTGGCGCAGCCAAGTAAATTAAAAATTAAAAACAATATATAAAAACAACACCTGCGGTTTTCTCCAACCCCACTTCCTATGCTCTCTCCACTTTCTTTAATTTTTTCCATAGCACTTATGATCATCTGAGGTAGTCCCTTCTACTAGACTATAACACTAGTGAGAGCAAGAGATTTTTTTTTTTTCATTTACTCCAATATCCCAGTTCTTGAGCAATGCTGTTGTAGCAGCCAAAGCGACGATACAGTCACCCCAGCCAATCCTCATATCAACTCTGATAGTTGTAAAATCCCCCGTGTAGAGATAAGGGAAACTCTGAGAGGATAGCAGCTTGTCTAATGCCCTTTAGGGGCTTCCCTGATGGCTCAGATGTCAAAGAATCTGCCTGCAATGTGGGGGGGCCTGGGTTCCATCCCTGGGTCAGGAAGGTCCCCTGGAGAAGGAAATGGCAACCCACTCCAGTATCCTTGCCTGGAGAATTCCATGGACAGAGGAGCCTGGCGGGCTACAGTCCACGGGGTCGCAGAGTCGGACACAACTGAGCGACTCAGCACAGCACAAGGCCCTTCAGAGAAGTGTGACATCAGGGACTTCCCTGGTGATCCAGTGGCTAAAAATCTGCCTTTCAAGGTAGGGGATGGAGGTTCGATCCCTAGTCAGGAAACTAAAGATCCCACATGCCATGGGTCAAATAAGTCCTCCCACCACAACTAGACAAAGTCCTCGAGCAGCAACGAAGAGCCCTCACAGCCAAAACAAATAAAAATACAAATGCAACTTGCACATGGTTGACTTAGAGCATGAATGCCATCCCTATTAAAAAAAAAAAATGTTGTGTGGTGTTGGCAACAGGATTTGATTAGGTATGTCTGACTCTGGAATTCACACACAGACCACTTCTTAAATAATGCAGCATAATATAAGCAGAAGGACACCTTTCAGGAGCAGCCAGTCCCTTCATGAACATGTGTAGTGTGTGTGCACAGTTGTGTCCGACTGTTCGCTACCCCATGGACTGTGACCCACCAGGCTCCTCTGTCCATGGGGTTCTCCAAGCAAGAATACTGGAGTGAGTTGCCATTTCCTTCTCCGGGGGATCTTCCTGACCCAGGGATCGAACTTTTGTCTCTTGCATCGGCAGGCAGGTTCTTTACCACTGAGCCACGAGGGAGGCCCTGCGTGAACACAAGAGGAGACCAAATACATCCCCCAAGGCGTCTGACTGTCGTCCTTACTGGATGTCAGTGAGGCCTTTGCACCAACTCTGGAGCATGCACCAGGCAGCCCATGTCAGCAAGTATCTGCTTTCTTCTTGGGATTTCTACAGATCCCTTACTTTCCTAAGTTTCTCTCCATACACAATGGGGCAGGCCGTGTTTGCCCAATTCCAGCAGGGAGACATTCCCATCAGAGTCTACAGGAATGGCGGCTTCTGGGGTAGCAGCCATGCACGGCAGCTCTGGCCCCACTGGTCACTCTCTCCACTGACTCAGATGTGGTGGGAGCCACTGGTGTTGTGAAGAACCTTGGCCAAAACCTGCCGGGCAGCGATTGAGTGTTTCGCAATAGATAGGGCTCAGTTTAGGGCAGGTGTGCCCGTCTGGCCTCCCAGCAGAGAGACGGCCATGGTCCTCCAGTCTCCCAGCAGACAGAGGGCCCAGGCTCCACCTCCCTCCACACAGCGCTCCAGGACCAGAGCAATCAGGAGGCGGGTAGCAGGTACGGGGCAGGGGGTTGTGGAAGGGGAGCACTGAGTCCAAAAGAAGAGCAGATGGAAGATGCAGAGCTTCCCAAGGCAAGGCCCAGGCCAGGTGGCCGAGTGTGCTCCGGGAATCTTTATCCATGTGCCAGGAAACAAAGGCTTAGTCCTTGGTCAAGGCAAGGCAGAGGAGGTAGCAGGTGTTATTCAGCACCGGTGGGGAGGGTCACATTACAGGCCCCGCCCTCCCTTCAGCAAGGACAGCTGCATTCTGTAGAGCAGCTGCCCACAGAAGGCCCTGATCCCGGAGGAGGAGCAAGTCCCATGCCCTGGTATTTCTCCTCCCAGAGTAGCTGGGGCCACAGCTTTGGTGTAGTAAAGAGGTGCCCCACCCAAGGCGTATGATTTCGTCTTGAGATTCACAACAACTTTTTAAATGAGTGTTCTTTTATTAAAATGTTTCTTCCATTTAATAACAACATGATGATTTTACCTTCCAGTTACAATTTATTTGTTTGTTTATTTATTTTTGACAAGTGGGAGGCCATATGGGCCTCACAGGTGACACTAGTGGTAAAGAAACTGCCTGCTGATGCAGGAAACATAAGAGACGCGAGTTCGATCCTTGGGTCAGAAAGATCCCCTGGAGAAGGGCATGGCAGCCGACTCCAATTCTTGCCTGGAGAATCCCATGGACAGAGGAGCCCAGCGGGCTAGTCTGTGGGGTTGCAAAGAGTTGGACATGACTGAAGTGACTTAGCACACACGCACACATAATAGTTTATACAGCTTCACAGCAACTTTACTGTCTGGGCATCAGCATTTCTTTTCTGCAGAGGAGGAAACCCAGGGGACAAGACTGGGCAGGGTGGACACAGCAAGTCTAGAAAATGACCAGAGTTCACTTTGGGAACTGAATTAGCACATGATTCACGTCTAAACATCAGCCTGGTCAGTGGTCAGGAAGGTGGTACTGAGGGTGCCTGGACAGAGTCCACCCAAGTCCGTGTACTGAAAGTGTCAAAAAAAAAAAGGAAGGTCCAGATCATACAGCTGAGCCGATAACATAAGCAAAGACTCGGGCTGGGAACGTCCACCTGTGAGTCTGATCTTTCCATCCTTGGCAATGGATAGGGGCCTGTCTGGAGGTTTGGGGGCCACATGGAATGAACCCAGAGAGAGCGGGAAGGGGGACTGCTGCCTGCTGGGCTGAGCGTGGGGCAGGCTGGGGCCTCTGAACCCAGCCTATGGTCCATGCTGGTGGCCCAGGTCAGGGGCCTGAGTGGGGAACTCCGTGGGCACCTGGACTGCCCAGGGTTTGGGTGACGCAGACTTCAGGGTATCTCTGAGCGCCTGCCTGAGTGCCTCCTGTTTCCAAGGCTGCAGCCAGCAGCCCCTGGCACAGGTCTTCTGCTCACACTCACTGTGGGGGTGGCAGGGGGGCGCTGAGCCTTAAAAAATGCCGGGTGTGACGGGGGCCACCCAGGCACCCCCCACCCCGAGGATGTGAAGGGAGGGCTGTGCACACATCAGGAGGGGAAGCTCAGTCAAGGAGGCATCTAGAATGAGGCTCATCTCAGAAGCAGAGTGGCCAGAGGAGAAGCCTGCATGACTCGGCCTGGGTTCTCAGACCCGCTGCCCATTGTGACATCACTGGAGGGGGTGGCTCTGACCCGGAGGCCTTGACAGCGTCATTGTCCTCAGCCCTGGCCTCCGTCACCTCCAGGCCGACAGCCATGCCCAGGGCCATGCTCCTGTGGTCCCTTTCGCTGCTCATGTCCCAGGTCAGGGATGCACACCTCGGTATGTGGACACCTGCCCGGGGCCTGAATGACTCTCCAAGTGGGGCTGGGTGTGACCCCAGCACTGCTCCTTCCCTTCCATCCTGCCAGGAGCCCGAGGGACAAAGGGACAGCTCTTATTGTCCTTTAGTCCCTCAGTCGTGTCTGACTCTGTGACCCCATGGACTGTAGCCCGCCAGGCTCTTCTGTCCCTGGGATTCTCCAGCCAAGAATACTGGAGTGGGTTGCCATTTCCTTCTCCAGCAGATCTTCCTGATCCAGGGATCAATCCTGAGTCTCCTGCATTGCAGGCAGATTCTTTACCACTGGGAAGCCCAAGGAGCAGCTCACAAATAAGTTAATGGCCACTAAAAGGCCAGCTCACAAGAGCAGTGGCTTCTGTACCCCACATGCCCCTCCTGGAAACCACTTCCCTTGCTCCTTGTCTTGTGCCAGCCCCAAGTTGCAGCTTGAGAACTCTTAGTTGTGGTATGTGGGAGCTAGTTCCCCGACCAGGGATTGAACCCCAATCCCCCTGCATTGGGAACGCCTGGGAAGTCCCACAAATGCTTTATCTTATAATTCTTTAGGACTTCCACATGGGCCTCACTGGTCTAAGATCAGGGTGTCAGCAGGACTGTGCTTCTACTGGAAGCTTTAGAGGGAGTGTATTAACTGGGGTTTTCTGACTTCTAGAGGTCATCAGTATCCCTTGGCTTGTGGCCCCTTCCTTCATCTTCAAAGCCAGCAATATTGCACCTCTCCAAGCCTTTCTCCTATAGTCACATCCCTCTCCTTCTGCTGTCCTCCACCACCCTTAGGGGCCAGTGTGACTACAGTGGGCCTACTCAGGTTATCCAAGACACTCTCCCCATTTTAAGATCAGATGATTAGCAACTTTCATTCCACCTTCAAAGTCCCCTTTGCCTCATAAGACAACATATTCATGAGTTCCAAATCATGGTCCATTAGGACATGGACATCTTTTGAGAGGGAGGCATTATTCTGCCAAGCACTACAGGTTGGTCTGGGCAGGTATTCCCTCTGATTTCTCCTGGATGAAAGCAGAAACTAGCACGGTAAAGTGACTTGCTTATCTGGAAGGGGGACAGAGTCAACACTTTTGATCATGTCACAGGCTCTGGGAAACAAAAGTGAAGCCTCTGTTGGCTTACTCGTGTTTCTAAGGTGCTTCACTGGGCCAGCCTCAGTTTCCCCATTTCTAGAATGGGTATAATGATAGCTACTTATGGATCTCCTATAGGTATTGACTAAGTGTTGCATCTTTTGCCTTCCTTTCTCTCATTCTACCAGAATGTGGTGAAAGACCCATGTTTGCAGGAGGAGCTCAGTATTCCAGAATCACAGGAGGGATAGAGGCTGGGGTGGGTGAGTTTCCATGGCAGGTGAGTGTTCAGGCAAGAAATGAACATATCTGTGGTGGCGCCATCCTCAACGAGTGGTGGATTATCACGGCGGCTCACTGCTTTTACCCTGAGCAGTTACCGTAAGTACTGAGTTCATCCCATCTCTTCTGACAGTGTGTGCCCCGGGGCACCCCACACTCAGCCAAGCCTGATTGCCCAGGGGAGTTCTGGAGTTGCTGCATCCCGAATCAGACATTACCACCCACTACCTTCCACCCTGGGGATTGGTCTGTCTACCTCTCCTGTGACATTCAAGTCCTTTTAGGTGGAAGTTCTCCAAATTCTGGAGGTCTCGGTTCCTGGGCCATCTGACACCTGACTTCCCTGCCCTGTGTAGAGTTTTCTCTGCATTCCAGGAGACTGGTGGAAAATAGAGCATTTAGTGATCACAAATCATGTTCTAAGAAACCATGTGCATTAACTGATTTAATTATGTATACACCAACCCTGAGGAAGGCAGAATGAATTGCTCCCTTTGAACTCATTAGATCTTACAACAACCCTGGGGCAGCTAAAATGAACATCTTTATTTTATAGGGAAGGAAACTGAAGCCCAGTAAGGTTGGGTGATTCACCCAAGGTACACATCTAGCAGACAAAAAAGTAGCGTTTAAATCCACTTCTAGCACTTGTAATTTTCTGCTCCACCATCTCATGAAAGATTGAAGATACATAGAAAGATGAACTTTAAAGGGTTAATCAAAACCACAGGGAAAGTTTCACCCTGGGGTGACCAAGGAAACTGGTTGCGTCTGCTCCTATGGGATACTTAGGGATTGGAAAGTTCCTGGCCATTCTGCCTGGAAGGAAATTCCTGAAGAGTCTTTCTGCTTCATCAGTGGCAATACGTCTTGCATGCTAAGTTGCTTCAGTCATATCTGACTCTTCGTGGCCCAAAGGACAGTAGCCGCCAGGCTCCTCTGTCCATGGGATTCTCCAGGCAAGAATACTGAAGTGGGTTGCCACGCCCTCCTCCAGGAGGTCGTCCCAACCCAGGTATCAAACCTGAGTCTCTTAAGTCTCTTGCATTGGCAGGTGAGTTCTTTACCACTAGGGCCACCGGGGAAGCCCCATCAATGGCAAATCTAGATTAAATTCCATTCTTGATTCTTGCATGGGCCTTCTATATATGTGTACAAGAGTTTATTTCTAAGAGAGAAGTTGTAGAATCATAGGGCTGTACATCTTCAAGTTTATTAGAAGACATCAAATGATTTTTCAAAATGGTTGCACCAATTTAAACTTCCCCCAATGGTATATAAGTGTTAAAATCATCAGCAATACTTGCTACTTTTTCAGAACTTTTAATTTTTGCTTTTCTGATAGGCGTGGAAGACTATTATCTTTGTGGTCATAATTTGTATTTTTCTTACTACTGCTACATTGATATTTTCAAGTTTATTGGTATATTTTCTCTCCTAAATGACTGTTCGAGCTTTGACAGTTTTTTATTTGTAGAATCTCTTTATATATTCTGAATATTTAACTTTGGTCAGTTGTGTATGTTGCAAGCAAACAAAATCTGAGTCTCTAAGTTGCTGGTACACAGGTTGATATCAGAATCCCTTACCTATCTGAGGGCTAGTTTGTGTCTGCCAGTGTCTGATCTATGCTAAGTGGTCTTTTGTGGGCTCCTTGGGCAGGTGGTTGAGGGGCAAAGCTAAGTCCTGCCTTTGCCCAGCGAGGCAGGACTGTCTCATTCAGGTCTCTGGGATGATGCTGGAGCACCAAGGCAGCTGTGGTCCCACACTGGTTGTTTCACCTTCCTTCTCTACCTTTTACAAATGCTCGCAACCTCTGAGAAACAGCCCCAGGAGGACAAGTCCAGAAGGCTAGTAGGACCATGTGGGGTTTAGGGTTTAGCCGTAGCAGATTCTGGGCCCCCTGTGACTTTCCTCCCTCTCTGGTTCTCTGCCTCCACCAGGCCCACAGAACTGAGAGTTGTGCTGGGAACCAATAGCCTAACCAGCCCATCCCTGGAGATAGAGGGAGTCACAACCGTCATTCTTCACAAGGACTTTCAAAGAGTCAACATGGACAATGACATCGCTCTACTGATGCTGGACAAGCCCATCACGTTCAACGAGCTGAAACAACCCATCTGCCTGCCCATGCAGCCTGGCCTCTCCAAGTGGCACAATTGCTGGGTGGCAGGATGGGGGCAGGTCAAATCCGGTACGTCACAGCTCAGCATCTCCTGGGTGCAGCATCACTGGCATCTGAGGACGGGCCAGTAAACCTAGAGGAGAAGGCTAAAGAGAGAGCGAGCTGAGGAAGGGAGGGTGAGGGGCTTGCCTCAGGGCTAATCCCTGAACACGAGAAACCCAGGGAGGCCTGATCTCAGCCTCTTCCAAGTTACCAAGGAAACACCCCCCAGCCCCCGCCAAGGCTCAGCGCTGAGATGCCAGGTGTGGGCATCCCTGGGTGTGGTCCTCCCTTGCCAGCCAGCGCACAACCGTCTTGTTGGCAGCATTGAATGCAAAACCTCCTGCCTGCCAGGGGCTCCCTGCTCTGGTGTCTCTCATCTCCCTGATTCATGCACGCATGCTTTCCACCTGATTCCTACAGGCATTCAAGACACCTGCCCTGGCCTAGACTTTAGATGGTCCTGGAGTGTTGCCCATCCATTCTTAGAAGTGAATCTGTTCTTGTTACCTGTCAATACATTGTCACTTGGCCCAGATAGGAGGAGCTGGACCAGGGTATAAAGGGATTATGAAAGTCCTCACTGAACTGTCCCCAAAGAAAACTCAATAACATAGGTGTGGGAGGCATGGGAACAGCACAGCACTAGTTCAGGCCTGAACAAGACTACAGGTCCTTAGGGGATGCTTTGCAAGAAGCTGGGGTCCAAAACACAGTAGGTATTTCAGGAGTTTAGTGACCAGAGGGTAATTGGTGTTAACGCTGATTCAGGGCTTCAGACATGACTCAAAATTTAGGAGTGAGGAAGAGGCAGGTGGGTTCCTGCAAAATTAAAAATATGCAATAAGAATAAGACTTTTGAAATCTCCGTGTGGTCAGAGTTAATGAGATGGAGACAAATCCAGACAAATTCCTGGAAGCTGGCAGTCCAGGAAGGGCCTTGGCAAACCCCCTGTCGAACCTGTCAACAGCTGACAGAAAACAACAAAATTCTGTAAAGCAATTATCCTTCAATTGACAAATCGTTAAATTAGAAAAAAAAAAAAAGACTCTCTACCAACCTACCCTGTCTTTGTCTGGGGGACCTGAGAGTTTCTCACTGAGAGTGCAAACCCAGTTGCAGTGGCAATGTATCAGAAGTGCCAAACTCACATAACAGAGAGGGAGGCTAGGCAAATATGGCTTGAAGAGGTGGGACTATGTAAGAACTGATCAACAGCCAGTTCTAAGAAGTCAGGTCGGTGGAAGCTGGAGCCAAGATGGAAGTCTTCCTGGAGGCAGGAATAGGATTTTGAATGGGAGGAATAATTTACATAGATGGGGACTTGTTTGGAAGAGCCTGGGCCGATGGAATGAGTAAATTTCAAGGGATTACTGGAAGGATGTGGAGAATGAGGTTCTGTGAAAATGTGAAAAAAAGGGTGGCTGGGTGGCTGGTGGGCTGCTGGGCTGGATGGCCTGGGGCCCACTCGGTTGCATCAGCAGCACTGGGGCTGGAGTCCAGTGACCGTGCTAACGGGCCTTCTCCGTGGTTCAGGTCTCAACGAGGCTATGGAAACTGAGCTGTTGAAAGCGCCCATGACCATAATGAACTGGGACACGTGTTTTAAGGAATTTCCCAAACTTACCAAAAACATGCTATGTGCTGGATACGAGAATGAGAGCTACGATTCTTGCCAGGTAACTTGGGGGTACCTGGGATGGCACAGTGCATCCCCTGGGCTGGCCAGTGCAAAGGGGAAGCAGACAGTAAGAGTCTGGGGAAAGTGTGGGAATCAGAAACTAACTTCCTCTGCTTGTAAGGACAGGAGAGATTCATCTTGGGAGTGCTCACTTGAGGAGCCCATTTAGTCCTACTCATCAGTTGGGCAGCAGATCTGGTCACTGGTGTGAAACTGCAAGTGTGGATGTTAGACGCTCTATGAGTGACAAAAAGGCTGTCTCATGCAAAGGCTGTGAGGTAGGAAAGAGTGAACTCTAGCAGCAATGGCATCTGTTTTAGAAGGTGTCCCCTCTATGGTGAACATTGTGAGGACCATAGAGAGATACAGAACCAATGTCACACAAGCCTTGTGTTTTCCCCATATCCTTGACAATTTGAAACATTTCAAAACAAAACAAGATAATTGGAACTTCTAGTTCTGGAAAAGATGAAGTAGACACATTTCTCTTGATCCCTCTCTCTAAATACAGTTGAAAGCCCTGGACATTATATTGTGAAACAAAAGTAAAGGCTCCAGAAGGGAAAGAGAAGATGAAATTGGAAACAAATATCCTACTACTTAAGGCATGATACAGCAGTGAATTCCCTGGGTTTTCTTTTCGCCTCTTACCTCCCAGCCTGGATCATCATACATTCAGTTCAGTTCAGTTCAGTTCAGTCGCTCAGTCGTGTCCGACTCTTTGCGACCCCATGAATCGCAGCACAACAAGCCTCCCTGTCCATCACCAACTCCCGGAGTCCACCCAAACCCATGTCCATTGAGTCGGTGATGCCATCCAGCCATTTCATTCTCTGTCATCCCCTTCTCCTCCTGCCTCCAATCCCTCCCAGCATCAGGGTCTTTTCCAATGAGTCAACTCTTCACATGAGGTGGCCAAAGTATTGGAGTTTCAGCTTCAGCATCAGTCCCATAGTACATTAGGGCACTGTATTTCCTAGGACCAGCTGGGGGGAAATGCCAATGGTCATAATACAAACTAACAAAATAAAACAAGAGAGACTTCCTCTCTCTGGAGGAAAAGAAAGGACAATCTAGCAAGGCAGAAACTATTTAACAATAATCCTTCTACTCCAGCAATATACCAGGAAAACCCCCCATAGCACTCCTACCCCAGCAAGCAAGGTCTAGGGGACAATCTCACCCTCCCCACTTCTGCCCACCATGGTGGTGTCGGAGGAGGCTGAATGGAAAGGCAGGACCTTACTATCTAGCCATACGAGCCATCCTCTGTTCCCCTCGGTGTCAGCAGAAGCCACATGAGGAACTGGGGCTCCCACCCAGTAGCAGTCACACTCCTGTTCCTTCCCTTGGTGTCATTGCTGGCCTGAGTGGGGTTCTTGACTTCTACCCCGATTTAATGGAAAAGAGTTGGCATCCCCCTTCCCCCACTCCAGTTTCATAAGAAGCCTGTTAAAACAGGTGATTCATATGAGAACCACAATCCTGTAACCTAATACTCAAGATGCTATCTGTAATAGAATAGAGAGTTGAATTAATATACATGGATTCCATTTATTAATGCACACAAGATAAGGAAAAATAAAACTAAAAATCTGAGTAAAGAACTTTTGGGGGGACTTCCCTGGTAGTCCAACTGCTGAGACTCTGTGCTCCCAATGCAGGGAGCCTGGGTTCAGTCCCGGGTCAGGGAACTAGATCCCACATGCCACAAAAGCTAAGAGTTTGTATGCCCAACAAAAAGATCCCTCATGGGGCAACTAAGATCTAAGTAAATAAATGTCTAAAAATTAAAAACAAAGCCAAGCAGCTTGCTTTAAAAAAGTCTTTTTTTGAAAAATTGAGAACTATGAATTCCTGGAGTAAATTCAATTAAAACATGAAATGAATCATGCACTTAAAATGTAAAACTATACAAATTATTTAGGAAAAGATAAATCTTTGGGACATAGAGTAACACCAAAAACATAACTCATAAGAAGAAAAATTGATCAACTGGACCTCATCAAAATTTAAAAAGACCATATTAAGAGGATGAGGAAAGAACTTCCCTGGTGGTCCAGTGGCTAAGACTCCGTGCTCCCAAGGCCAGGGGCCTGGGTTCAATCCCTGGTTGGGGAATTAGATCCCACATGCTTCAACTAAAACATGGCAAAGTCAAATAAAAATAATTTTTTAAAAAAGGGGATGAGGGAGGGGATATATTGTACAGCAGAGACTGACACATCATAAAACAATTATACTCAAATAATATATATATATAAAATAAATTAAAACTGAGAGGATGAAATTACAAGCTATTGATTCGGAGGTAATATCCAACAAAGGAACTATGCTTAGAATATATAAAGCACTCTCAAACTCACAAGCAGAAAAACAAACTACCCAGTGCAAAAATGGGCAAAGGACGAGGACATTTTGTTGAAGAGGATATACAGATGGCAAATAAAATGGAGAGATGTTCAATGTCATTCGTCATCAAGAAAATGCAAATTGAACTACAATCAGAAAATGCAAATTAAAACTACTACACACCTCAGAATGGTTAAAATTAAAAAAGAAAAATAGTAACACCAGATGCTGACAAGAACGCAGAGAAACTGGATCATGAATACATTGCTAGAGGCAGGAGTCGGGGGTGGGGCAGGGTTTAAAATAATTTAATCACTCTGAAAATCAATTTTGTAGTTTTTAAAAAACTGAAGGTGTTCTTGCCTTATAACCCAGCAAATGCCATTCCTGGGCATTTATTCCAGGTTTTGTGTTCACACAAAAAACCATGCAGGAGTGCTTATAGCAGATCTACTCATCATAGATTGAAATTGGAAGCAAACATCCTACAAGATGTGAATAACTGAATATGCTGTGGTACATCCGTACCATGCGATACCACTCAGCTGTGACAAGATGCAATCTATCAAACTATTGATATAGCAATGACATGGATGTGCCCAGAGATTTGTGCTGTGTGCAACAAGCTGACCCCAAAGGTCCCACACTGTGTGATTCCATTTACATAAAACTCCTGAAATGACAAAATTAAAGAAAGGGAGAATAGGTTAGTGTTATTGTTCTATACATACTTCTGCAAGATGGTCTCACTGGGGGAAACTTGTAAAGGGTATGTCGGATCCCTCTGTATTATTTCTTTCAACTGCACATGAATCTACAGTTACACATAAGATAACAAAGAGAAGACAACTCTTCCCAATTTGCTGCGCTGTGTTATGCTCAGTGATGTCCAAATCTTTTTGACCCCATGGACTATAGTCCACCAGGCTCCTCTGTCCATGGGATTTTCCCAGTAGGAATACTGGAATAGATTGCCATTTCCTTCTCCAGGGGATCTTCTTGACTCAGGGATCAAACCTGCATCTCTTGCATCTCAGCAACAAGGATTAAAAGAAAATCTTGGATCCTAGCCATGTCACAGACCTAGGGAGCAGCCAGTTCATGTTGCAGGAGGAGACAAAGGAGTCCAATAGCAATAGAAAAGGGGGAAAACAACATTTAGTAGAACTGGGAGAAAGTCCCAGAGGCTTGAAACAGCATCGTATGTTCAGGGAACTTTCAATATTTCAGAAGCCAGAAGTAACAGGGGATGAGTGTGGAGAGGCAAGCAGAGCAAGATCACCAGGGTGGGTGGCCATGCGCGGAGACCAGGGTTGACCCAGGCTTTTGCCCCTGCTGTTCACCCAAGAATATAAGACTCAAGTCCCATCAGTATGCATACCTATCTTTTCCATCTCTCTGATTTATCACCATCCGATATTCAAATGGCCAAAGCCAACAATGGCAACACAAGTGTCAAGATGATATTTTCTGTGGCTACCATCTGGAGTTTAGGATTTTTTGCTTAAATCTCTCCCTTATCAAAATGTACTTTAATGAAAGCTTCTAAAATTAACTTTCTATAACTTGAGTGCTATAAATAAATGTGCTGTTATCATTTTAAGCCCTTTTTAAAATAAATCATGATGCGAAAAGTTTCACTCTCTGTTTAGAAAGCTTTCTGTTGCTGATAATCAGCTGACAGTGATCTGGGTAAGGAAAGTTTTCTGAAATTATATAATATTATCATCACTTAAAACCAGATAAACCAGACAAGAAAATCCCTTAGGCTTTAAAAATAATTGCCCTTAAAAATAAAATCACACTTTTAAACTTAGCAAAGTTGGGGGAAAAAATGTAATCACATAATGAAGGGAAATTATAATTGGATTATGAAAACATTGAAATATGTCCAAAGTAATAGCAAGATTATGCTATCCTTAAAATACAAATTAAAATAGAATCAATTGAATTTTGTGGTTTACTTTTTCCAGCACATTTCCTCTTTGTAATCCCCTATCAATTACACTGTTTAAAACATTCAACTTAAAAAAATCAGTGGCACAATCCAGCAAAATATATAATCAAATAGGTCCCCGGCTAGCTATGCAGTAGTTCTTGTGAAGGACCAACAGCCGTCAGAGAAACAGGCATCACCTTGCTACACAGTTTTCTTGTCCATCTCCTCAATCCTGGCAGAAATGTCGTCTTATTCATGGTTGGCCAGTGTCTCAAACAGTGCCTGGCATGGCAAATACTCAACAAAAATGTCTGCCAAAGAGATGAACCTTCCTAGGAAGCTGAAAACTGCCTGTAATATAACAGTAATCTTAGCGGAGGGGACATCCAAGAGAGAGACCGCGGTGGACAGTGGTTAAGAGCTGGCAGCAAACTGGGCTGTCAGGCAATGTGGTCACGGGGCTGCCAGGCTGAGTTGGAGGTCAACCTGAGCTATTGGGTTGGCCAAAGAATTTGTTCAGGTTTTCCTGTAAGCTATTATGAACGAACATTTCGACCAGCCCAATACTCTCTTTAAAGATCTTTTTTAAAAATTTTTTGAGCAGTTTGAGGTTCATAGCAAAATTGAGAGGAAGGTAGAGAGATTTTCCATACCCCCCCTGCCCCTCCCCACATGCGTCATCTCCCCTGTTATCAGCATCCCCATCAGAGTGGTACCTGTGTTATAACTGATGAACCTGCACTGATGCATCACAATCACCCCAAGCCCATGGTTTGTATATGCATTCATTCTTGGTATTGCCCAGTCTGTGATTAAACAAATAATGACATGCACCATAATGGATGGCACCACAGAGTATTTTCACTGTCCTGGGCTACTTGCCAGGGTGTTATGAACCCGTCATCACCCATGATACTTGCATAAAAGTCTTATTTCACCCCATAGAGCCTTAGACTTTTAGAGCCAGAAAGACATGTAAAAAAAAAAAAATGTTTAATTGCATCTGTTTCACAGATGAGAAAACATGGTTATTTTAATCATCAATCATCCTCTTCACTATCTGAATGGATCCGAAGCAGTGTAATAACTTCACAGCTCTTTCACACGTATTCAATAATTTCATTCTCTCCAACTACCCTGTAAAATGGGTGAGGGAAAGTCTCACTCTCTCTGAGAAAATAGAAATTTCAGAATTTAAGTGATTTGCCTGAGGTAGTGGGGCCAGGCTGGAAGCCAGGTCATGTGCTTCTCGCAAAACAGACAGAATGATCATGTGATGTAATCAACATGGCGATGAACTTAGCAGGTTCTGGGGTCAGTATGTCTCTAACCAGACCAGTCTCTGGCTACCAGCCTTAGTCTCGAAACAAAGTTCCTATTACGTGGACTGTCATTAGTCCTGGGTCCTTGCTGCCTGAGGCCAGATCCTCCTCTATGATAATCCTTCCTGCCTTTCCTAGAGAAAGAGAAGAAAATTAAAGGCTCTATGCATGAAAGAACATAAATTTACAGATGTCCCTCTGGAGTTTCAGCAGTCTAAGAAAGGATCCTCTGCTTCCTAAATATACAAGTAGTATTTGTAATGCGTGCATGGGAAGTCATTTCAGTCGTGTCCAACTCTGTGCGACCCTGTGGACTCTAGCCCTCCAGGCGCCTCTGTCCATGGGATTCTCCAGGCAAGAATACTGGAGTGGGTTGCCATGCCCCTCTCCAGGGGATCTTTCCAACCCAGGGATTGAACCCAAGCCTCTCATGTATCCTGAATTGGCAGGCAGGTTCTTTACCACTAAGGTCACCTGGGAACCCTAGTGGTAAATAAATACTAATATATTTCTAGGGCATTTACTACATAGAATTTACCCTATGCCAAGTGATTTATAGATTTTTTAAATTTCACTGCCAGCACTCTTGGGAAATACTTGGTAGTATCTCCATTATAACGATGCAGAAACAGGCTTAGAAGTTACGTTTCCAAGCATTGTTCTCTCCCAGTTATGTAAGGAAATAATCAGTATATTAAATAGGCTTTTTAATAATATTCATACCATCATAACATGAAGAAAAATGATTAAAAAGAGCACTTATGGAAGGGGCTGTTTGAGTGGAAGTCCTATTGATTTGGTTCTCATCCCATGACCCTGAACTAGAAGTCACACAAAGAAAAGCACGCACTGGAACTTCCCTGGGGGTCCAGTGGTTACAACTCTGCACTTCCACTGCAGTAGGCATGGGCCTTGGACGTCACGTCCAGGAAGTGCTGATCCTCTTCCTCATCCTTAAGAGTTCATATAAGATCTCACTCATTCCAGTCCCTTGTTTATGATCATGGAATAGGAGGCCATCCGTCCGGTAAGAAAGGAAGATGGTTTGAACGACTGTAGCCACCAACCCACCCCCCTCGCGGGAGGGAAAGAACATATGCTTGGCATCAGGAAGGCTTGGTTACAACTTTGGCCCCAACACCATGTAACCCTGAGAAAGCCATTCATCCGCCTTAAGCCTCATTTTCCCTCTATTAATACGGACAAAAGGAAGCCATATCCACGTGTGGGACACGGTGCAGACTGGATACATATTTTCTATATAAATAGATAATTCTCTGAGTCATAGACCCATGTGATTCCACCCTGGAGGAGCCACGCATTCAAAAAAGCTTAGCTCACATGCCCCCTGCAAACACCCACACCACAGGATTAAAAAGAGACATACTTCACCCGCACGCCTCTGGAAGAACATCAAAGGAGACCCAGTTCCTACCCACAGCCCCAGCCGCAGCCTGTTTTCCTTCCTTCCCTTCTGTCCAGCGTTTCTGATTTAAGACCCGCAAAACGGGTCCCTACTCTTGCTCAGCCTGGGCAGCTCCGCGTTCCAGCTCCCCGCCTTGGTGTTGCACGTGGAATGGAGTCCTCCTCTCGCCAGCCCTCCGCCTCCGCCTCCCTCCCCGGCCCCGCCCCAGTCGCCGCCTGAACCCTGCAGACCACCACAGTTCGTGGGGGTGGGCTGAGCAGGGCCGCCGCCCCACGCCCACGACGGCTGCCGGGAGGCCGGGATGCGGCGGGCGCTGACTGGCAGGGACTTGACTTCGCTCGCTGGCTCGGAGTCGGGAGGCTCCTGAGTCCTGCGCCGTGAGCGAGCCGGGCTGTCCGCAGAACAGCTGAGACGGGGCTCGCCGCTGATCCGTGTTCTCTGTCCGCAGGGCGACAGCGGGGGGCCCCTAGCCTGCACCCAGGAATCTGGCAAGAAGTGGTACCACGTGGGCATCATCAGCTGGGGAAGGTCCTGTGGCCTGAAGAACACTCCAGGGATATACACCCTGTTAGAAAACTACCACTCCTGGATTAAGACGGTGACTGAGCTAGAGGGAAGGCCCTTTCGTGCTGGGCAAATGGTAGGGAGTTCCAAAGAAAAAGCAAAGG
Organism: Dama dama; assembly: GCF_033118175.1. Classification (NCBI taxonomy): domain Eukaryota; kingdom Metazoa; phylum Chordata; class Mammalia; order Artiodactyla; family Cervidae; genus Dama; species Dama dama. The sequence continues at coordinate 18,142,678 of NC_083709.1, read as the reverse complement.
TCTCTCGCGCCTCACAATTCCCGAAGCCAGGCGGCCCCACATTCTGGCTGCTCCCCTGCCTTCTGCCCTATGTGACGTTCTAAGCTATTTTTCTACTAATAATAAAACAGATGCTATTCTTTAATCAAGGAGGACGTGTGAATATGAGCCGCCAGCAGGGGGACTGACTACAGATTAGAGGCTAAGGGCTTAGAACTGAGGCTGCGGACAGCGGAACCAGAAGTCAGGCGGGCTGGAGAGTTTAGGGACTGGTCTTTGAGTCCCTGTAGTACTCATGACGCTTTTCATTGCAGATGAGTTACAAGCTCAAACCATCTAAAGCCAGAAAGTGTTGCTTATAGGTGTGCATAACAGAAAAAAAACAAAACAAAATCGAAAAACAAGAGTGGTGTGTTGGTTGCCTTCAGGTTTATGGCTGGACCCAGGAGCTCAGCAGTTGTTAACCAGGACTGTTTCTCAAAAGGGCTTCCAAGAAATGACCACAATGACCACTAGTACCTTCCGTTTGTATCCTACCAGCTTAGCAGCTCCCAAAGAGAGAGAGCCATGTTCCTGATAGTTCCAGCAAAACCCCTTGGTCTCCCTCACTTGACACAGAGGCCCATGCCCATTGCCGCTCCAATCGCTGCGGCACATTCCTAGGCTAGGCCTGAGTCACGTGCCCACAGGAGGCAGGAAAGGGCCAGCCACCTAGAACAGTGTGCCCTGATAGTGAGTGCGGGAAATCCGGATGCTGGGGACACATCATTGGGTCTGGATACTGGAGATGCCCCTTGATACTGGACCTTCTGGCTGACCAATCTCTTGGACAGTCGAATCTCAGGCGTTCAGGAGTGCCTGAAGGAATGACGTCCAGAGACCATTGCTTTCAGACCACTGGAGGCAGCAGGGTTAGAGTGGGACAAGGGAGATCTGGCAAGTGTTTTCTCTCACAAGCTCTTTCTGCAGAAGTAGCACCCATGCTGTAGATCAGGGAAAAGCCCAAGATTCCCTTCAAAGCTTTTCTTGTATCTTGTATCTTGTATCTTGAGTCGGAGCCCAGGGCACCCAGTAGGGACTGAAGCCAGAGGGAAGAGGCATAAGGCAGCACGGAGCTGTTCAGTCTTATCTTGAGAGGCAAGAATCCTGGAGTGGGTTGCCGATTTCCTCCTCCAGGGGATTTTCAGGACTCAGGGATCGAACACTCATCTCAGCAGGTGGATTCTTTACCAACTGAGCCACCTGGAAAGCCCTTTTCACCCTAACCTTGGGAACAACTTCATTTTGGACTCGAGGGAGGAGAGGGAGAGAGTGACAGGCGGAGCAGGGCAGGCGGGCGGGCGGAGAAGGAGGTGGGATGGATGAGGGGTGGGGTGGGTGGAGGTGCGGAGGGCGAAGGATCCGTGTTTCCTGCCATCTCTGCTGTCCATCATCCCCTCCTGGAGGGGAAATCAGCATTCCTCCCTCTGGTCCTCTCCCCAAATGTTCTGTATTTAGAAAAGAAAGAGCAAACCCTGACAAATGCATATTGTTTTCCAACTAAAAATGCCACATCCGCTTCCGCCCCCACACAGATGTCAGCCCCTCTTCCTGGCTGCCCGGGTGTTGGTGTCGCCGGCCCAGGCACTCTGCCACCGCCCCTGGCATGGCCCGCTGTGAGCGCAGATGGAGCCCACGAACTGGACGGCTGGCCTCCCCTTGAGGTCGCCTGGTTTCTGAGAAACAGATTCTCTGCAATTTCTCTCAGGAGAAGCATTTCCAGCTCAAAACTCTTCTGTCCTCCTCTCCCACCTCCCGCACCCCTCCCTGCCACACACACACACACAGCTCACTTGTTTGGAAAGTGCCCGCTCAGGGTCTTAGTCATGGCCGACCCTTTGCAGCCCCCTGGACTGTAGCCCACCAGGCTCCTCCGTCCATGGGATTCTCCAGGCACAAATACTGGAGTGGATTGCCATTTCCTTCTCCAGGGGATCTTCCCCACCCAGGGATCGAACCTGTGTCTCCTGCATTGGCAGGTAGATTCTTTACCACTGAGCCACCCGGGAGGCCTGAACCTTTTATTCTTCCTGTTGAAAAGCACCTTCTCACCCAACCCTTTTGCCTATGGACGTGAAAGGGCAGAGAGGACCACTCGCACTGCTCAGATGAGGAAGCTGAGGCTCTGAGAAGAAAAGGCGTTCACTGAGAGTGAAGAGGGCTAAGAGCCAGGGCTGGGGGGAGGCGTGCGGGAGACCCCAGTGTGCCCCGGGAGCCCCTCGCCCCACCGTGGCATGAGTTCTAATTCCACGGCTCCCTTGCTTCGGAAGTCAGGAACGCTCAGAGTCCACAGCCTCCTGGCTCGCAGCTGAGTGACTCTGAACAGGCAGAACACACACGGTGCAACTCTGCTTGTTACTGAAGTCTGCCGTGTGCAGAATAACTCCTATATGCCAACCACACTTTTAAATACTCCTCTGTGTATTAAGATTCCCCCTCAGGGGACTTCCCTAGTGATCCAGTGGCCTAGACGCTGCACTTCCAATGCAAGGGGTGTGGGTCCCATCCCTGATTGCAGAAATAAGATCCAACGTGCCATGCAGCCTGATCAAAAAAATAAAAACCCTCATCCTCAGAATTGTTGTGTTGTATGAGTCACTCAGTCATGTCCAGCTCTTTGGAACCCCAGGGACTCTAGTCCACCAGACTCCTCTGTCCATGGGATTCTCCAGGCAAGAATACTGGAGTGGGTTGCCATGCCCTCCTCCAGGGGATCATCCTGATCCAGGGATGGAACCTGGGTCTCCTGCATTGCAGGCAGATTCTTTACCACTATGCCACCAGGGAAGCTCCCCTCCCCCCCCCAAAAAAAATCCCCCCTCATCTTCACAGTAGCCCTAGGATTCAGATCTGCCACTGGGCCTTGTTTACAGATTGAGGAAACCATGGCCTGTGGTCACAGGGCTCCGAGGGGGTGAGACTCTATTCACCCCAGCCTGTCTGGTCTAGACGGAGGTAGCCCTGAGCCCTTGGGTCACCCTGCCTCTGGACACTGTCCAAGACAAGGACATGGCCCCACGGGTCTGATACCTGGGTTCAGGTATCACTCACTCTTTGAGGAATTGGATCCAGCTGGTTCAAATTCTGTGTCCTCCCGGTCAAAGGGATTTCTAGAGAAGGTTAGAGAGTAAAAATCCATGATTTCACGTTGCAAAGACTGTCAAGGCAGTACATCAGCTCTTTATCCTGGACCCTGGAAGAGCAATGGGACAGTGAAGGAGGCTCCCACTTGCTCTTAAGCCATCGGTCGATAAACCACTCAGTCACACACAGTGTTAGGCACCCACGTGCCCTTAGGTCCAGGCATATCACTATGATCAAGGCAGACATGGTGAATGCCTCTTTGGAGCTTGCACCGGGGTAGGGAAGCCAGCAGTGGACAGGAGATGACAGGGGGGCGAATCTCACTAAGGGCAAGCCCAGCGTTCATGTTGCTAACATCCTCTCTTTTAGTTGGAGTATAGTTGCTTTGCAGGGTGTGTTAGCCTCTGCTGTACCACCACCTGAATCAGCGGTGTGTGTGCATGCGTCCCCTCCCTCTCCAGCCTCCCTCTCACCCTCTCGGTCATCACAAAACACCGAACTGAGCTTCCTGTACCATACAGTGGCTTCCCCCTAGCCGTCCAGCTCACCCACGGCAGGGCTTCCCTGGGGGCTCAGCTGGTAAGGAATCCGCCTGCAATGCGGGAGACCTGGGTTCGACCCTTGGATTGGGAAGATCCCCTAGAGAAGGCAACACCCACTCCACTGACTATACTGGACTGTATAGTCCACAGGGTCGCAAAGAGTTGGACACGACCGAGCAACTTTCACTTTCACTTTACACAAGGCAATGTATAGATGTCAAGGCTGCTCTCTCGGTTCATCCCACCTTCTCCTTCCCCTCCCTGTGTCCGCAAGCCCAGTCCGTTCTCTGAGTCTGCAACATTCTCCAGTTCCTACGGCAGTCAAGGGGGCTCTGTGCTCTAAGCTGTTTGTTTGCAGTCATCTCAAAGAGCAAGATGAGCAATGGATATGCTCCGCTTGCGTTGCTGGGGTGAGTAGAGTACTGGGGACAGACACAAACCTGCAGACAGTGAGAGGACAGGATGATCTACTTAAGAAAGGGCGTGTGGTCCCGCGGAAAAGATGACGATGGAAAGGGCAGGGGTCTAACCTGGGGACCATTGCCTCATGCCGCCTTTGGAGGTACCTGGTCCCCTACACTCATCCCAAGGCCACTACACAATACAGGACGGCAGGCTTTTAACAATGACATTCAACCAACGTGAGATGGTGAGAACACAGGAAGGGCTGGCCCTTGCTAAACAAAGAATAAGACAGACAAGCTTTCTGAACGACTCACCGTCAAAGCTTTGTGCAGCCCGACAAAACACTCTGCATTCAGAATAAATACAGATTTCACTCCAGAAACTTTGAGGTGCATCGGAGGTCTTCACTGGAAGGTTTCTTGAAGGGGAGAAGAAGAGAGAACGTTAGATTCACATCCACACTTGACACAAGTCATCTGGTAGCAGCCCTCTTTCCCAAAATGCACATTTCACATCAGCTGCTCAGCTTCATCTCTCTGGATCTTTCAATTCCCATCCTGCCTGGTCATCCTCCCCCACGCCCCTCCTGCCTCTCCCGAGGGCCAAAGCCCTTCCCCACCTTCTTCTCTTCCCTGGTTATTGTAAATAGTGCTGGTAAGAACAAAAATGTGGAATCTAGAAAATGGTACAATAAATCTTAATTTTGTTGAATTGGTTCATGGTGCTTTTCAGGTCTACTATGTCCTTCTACTTTTCTAAATATTCATTCTATTAGTTTTTGAGAATTTAATATTGAAACTCCAACTAAAAATCTTAATTTATCAGCTTAAAAGATGATTGTAATATATAGTGAAACTGGACTTCCCTGGTAACTCAGCTAGTAAAGAATCCACCTGCAATGCAGGAGACCCCGGTTCAATTCCTGGGTTGGGAAGATCCCCTGGAGAAGGGATAGGCTACCCACTCCAGTATTCTTGGGCTTCCCTGGTGGCTCAGATGGTAAAGAATCTGCCTGCAATGCTGGAGACCTGGGTTCAGTCCCTGGGTTGGGAAGATCTCCTGGAGGAGGGCATGGCAACCCATTCCAATACTCTTCCCTGAAGAATCCCCATGGACAGAGGAGCCTGGCAGGCTACGGTCCATAGGGTCACAAAAAGCTGGACAAGACTGAGCAACTAAACTACATGTAACAAGTAACTAAACTACATGTGGCGGAACTACATGTAGCTTTGTTCTATATTTTTCAAGTCTCCTGTAAATGTATTAGCATACTTTCATAATTTAAAAAAGAAAGAGAAAAAACAAGAAAAATGATACAGATGAACGTATTTGTGAAGCAGAAAGAACACAGGCATAGAAAACAAACGTGTGGATACCAACAGGGGAAGGGGAGGTGGGAGGAATTGGGAGCTTGGGACTGACATCTGCGCACTTTGGATACTGCGCATAAAATAAATTACTAATGAGAGCCTAGGGTAAAGCACGGGGAACTCCCTTCAGTGCTCTGCAGTGACCTGTGGGAAGGAGTCCGAAAGAGAGGGGAATGCGTGTGTACGCAGAGCGGATCCACTTTCCAGCAGAAACCAGCCAACACTGTAAAGCAACTATACCCCAGTGAAAATGTAAAAAAAAAAAAACAATTGCCTTCCAGGTGCTATGAAAGCTAAGTCAGAAATCTGGCTTTGACTTCACTGCCGTGAGATGAATATCTCAGTGATTCCCAGGGTTGGAGTCCCATAAGGAGAAAACCGGAAGGGCTGTTACAAAGATGAAAAATCTGACACCCAAAGAGGAAGGCGAGTTGCCCAAGGTCACCCAACAACTTCGTGGCAAAGTTAGGTTTTGAGTTCCGAAAGCCTGATTCGGTCGCTGGCCTACAAGTCTCGGGGAAGGACCCCATGGGCCCAGAGGTCAGCTGTGGTCACTCACTAAGGGGTCACACAGCCAAAGCCCAGCAGGCACAGAGCGCCCTGCGGGGAATAAAGTGCCTTGTGTGGGCTTAGCCTCTGTGCTCGGTAGACACGGCTGCAGTGAGGAGCACGAAGGGCTGTGGCCTTGGACCTACAAGTCCCAGACCATCTGCGGGGAAGGACAGAGCTTGCGGGCTCTTGTTTTAAATTCCTAACTTCTTGCAAACCAATACTTACATAAAACGTAAAACAATTTGGTCACTAGAAAAATGAACCACAAAATGAACATATAAAATACAAGCTCAAACTTGTATGATTCGTATTAGATTCAACTCACATAAAATCACCCTGTTAAATGGCTCTGAAGGTTTCTAAACGTTTCCTCTCCATTTCTGACCTTATCCTGGGCCAGGAACAAGTTGTTTGCTGACCACTGGTGGTCTGTGTTCCACTCTTGGAGAAGTATTTCCCTGAAAGATCCAAACTTGAATTACTGAGAGGTAAAGGGCTTCCCTTGTGGCTCAGCTGGTAAAGAATCTGCCTGCAGTGTGATAAACCTGGATTCAATCCCTGGGTTGGGAAGATCCCTTGGAGAAGGAAATGACTGCCCAGTCCAGTATTCTGGCCTGGAGAATTCCATAGACTGTGTAGTCCATGGGGTTGCAAAGAGTTGGACACAACTGAGAGATTTTCAATTCAATTCAATTCAAAGGGCCACTGCAATGAGAAGCCCCCGGCCTGCAGTTAGAGAAAGCCCATGCAAAGCAACAAAGACCCAGAGCAGCCAAAAATAAATACATAAAATTTTAAACAGTTTAAAGAAAAGACATAGTGGGCCCCTGACTTTCTAAAGTCTAGGAGGATCACATTAAAATATGGGTTAGATTGAAATGTGATGCATGAGTCATCATTTGAATTGAGACTCTACAGACTTATGTATTATTCATTGTCTTGAGCAATAAAAACTCATAAAATGCCAAAGTGCCCTCAGGCCCCAGAATAGCTTAATTGGGCACCATTGCTCTGTGCTGTGAAGCGGCTATTTAATTCTGAGTTCTGCAGTTTTACATCAGAACAGGCCCAGGAAGAGGCCATTTTCCATCTTTGGTCCCTGGATCCTCTGAGTGCGGGAAGCATGTAGCATCCTTCCAAAGTGCTGTCCCCGGATCACCCAGGGACTCAGGTGCTGGGTGAGCAGCTGCCGGCTCAGTTGAGGAGGCGAAAGGTCCTCTGGGGTGGGGAAAGGAGAGTAGGATCAGTGTTACCCACACCAGGGAGGCAGGCAGGCAGGCAGGCCTGGGTTCTCTGCCCTGAGCTGGCCTTGATGGCCGTGGAGGGTCAGGTCCAGAATTGCCCTGGCCGAGACTCAGGCCTTGGCCCCAGGAACGTGAGTACCTATGCCCCAGGTGCCTGGTCTGTGAAACGGGGGCACTGTCCCGTGCACTGCCAAGGCCAGTGCCAGGCTGTGATGACTCAGATGAAGTGACGCAAAGCCAGCTGTGGGTAACACTCAGGAAAACCCAACTCCTGCATGGGGCAAAGCTGAGTGACAAGACCTCAGGTTGGGTTGGGGGAGCTTGGGGAGTTCTCACTCCTCCTCCTACCCCTCCCTGGCCTGGACTTGAGTTTCATTGAAGTTCTCTGTATTGTTCAACTTGAATGCCACCCATGACGGGGAATTCATCCCCCACAGGAAGGCCTTCTCAGCTACATACAGCTTTGACCTGGAGAACAAGGTCTCAAGTTGAGCTGCATCAACTCCCCATGGGTCTCACCCCAGCACTGGGTGGGGCTCCTGGGGGGCCACCCAGACAGACGTGGGCACCCTCGAAGACCACTCTTCTGAACTCAGGGAGTCCTGGCTTCTGTTAGCTACACATCCCAGCTCCCTGTCTTATCTCCTAATTATACTTCTACAATTGGCAACATCTTGTCACTCAGAACACACTCCCAGGGGAGATGCCTTCCAGGGTGAGAGCCATCCCCCTCCTGCTGCTGTGGGGTCTCTTTGTGGACCCCAAAAGGGGGGCCCACCAGATCTTCCAGAACCATAGAGTGTGTGTGCAAAGCCCACCTCAGTGCCCTCAGCTGCCTTCTTTTCTTTTCTTTTCTTGACACCACAACTGCCCCTCCCCGAGTCCTGGGCCCTGTTGGTCCTTCTGTTCCTCTTACCGACCCCCTGCTCTGAGATGGACTCGCGACTAAAGCCTCAAGCTCCGCACTTCCCCTCTCTTCCGTTTCATCCTGAGCGATTCAGCCCCAAACCCCGATGTGGCACGCAGCGCTGCTGTGTCCTCAGTTCAAGGGCAGGAGGGTCTCAGGACTGCGTGGGGCCAGCGGGTCCACGGGAAAGGGGGCCCCCACGGGGTGGGGAGGTGGTCAGAGCCTGCCTGGGGCCGCAGCATGTCCGTATGGCAGCTCGGGTGACGCAGGAAGTCAGGGTCCAAGACGGGGGTCCCTGACCAGGGGGCCTGACATCAAGGAACATTCTACGAAATAGCCGGAACAAAATCTACAGCAGTACTGAGGCTGTGGAAATCAAAGAAAAATGGAGGAATTGTCCCAGGAAAAGAAGACCAAAAGGAAGTGACAATTCAGGGTAGCACGTCATTCTAAATGGATCCTTTGGCTCTGAAAGACGTTATCAGGCCAGTTGGTAAAGCCTCAGTGAGGTCTGAGGATTCCGAGGATGGTGTCCTTGTTTGTAGACACATACACGTGGATAGAAAATCAGGTCAGCAACTTGCTCTCCAATGAGCAGAGGGAAAAGGCTTTCTTATATAACTGTACTTTCTATTTTTCTGTAATTTTATAATTGCTTGAATTTTTTTTTTTAAAGTAGACGATTTCAGAGCTGGCAATGAATGGGAGATTCCCTGATCCTCCACTGTGTTTATGAGAAGAGGATAAAGTTGCAGAGAGGTTAAAGCGACTTGAGCGTGGTCACACAACTGGTAGGTGTTAGTCGTGGTACCCAAACCCTCCTTTCAAGTCTTATGATTGGATCTAGTCTAAGTGCTTCGTTTTACAGGTTAAGAAACTCGGATGCCAGGGTCATGAAAAGATTTACCCCAAAATGAGCAGAACACATTCCAGGTGGCAGGTTAATTTGGACAAATTTGGAGAGTCTTCTAAGTGTCTGAAATTGAACTCTGGGTGCTGGTCTCTTCCATCCATGTGCCCAGAAAATGCTCATAGTGTTGGTCTGAAGACATTCCTCTCAGACAGGAAGTCCTCTGCCGCTTGCTCGGGGTTTTCAATTTGTTGCCAGACAAAGTGGTTATGGTATATGGAGCTACTTTGCCTGCAGGGGTCTGTATGGGTTTCTGGGGGTTTTCTGCCCTCTTAGTCACTGACAGCCTGAGACCTTGCCCTTCCATGAGGCAGCCGTCAACCAGCCTTATCTCCGGCAATTCTGAAGAGGCAGAATAGCATCCAGAGTCTCTCTAAGGAGAGCACAGGCCCATGGAGAAAGAAGGTGACCGGTGCCTGCTAGGGGGCAGAGGGGAGAGCTGAACTGTGTCCCCCAACATTCATATGTTGAGGTTCTAAACCCCAGGACATCAGAATGTGACTATAGTAAGAGATAGAGCCTTTCGAGAGGTGATTAAGGTCGCATGAGGTCACTGGAGCGGGCCCTGATCTGACGTGACGGGTGTCCTTGTAAGAAGAGAGGATGGGGACACAGACAACCCTGTGAGGACACAGGGAAAAGCTAGTTGTCTGCACGCCAAGGCGAGAGGCCGCAGGAGAAACCTAACCTGCTGACACCTTGACCTCGGACATCCAGCCTCCAGAGCTGGGAGAACAAGAACTTCTGTTGTTGAAGCCCCCGGTCTGTGGGGGTTTGTTCCAGCCTCCTGACAGATTAGCACAGCAGGAGTGAGGAATGCTGGAGGAACGACTTTTCTACAGACCACAGGTTCTTTGCACAGATCCCCTCTGCCCCCACTAAAATGTCACCTTCCCTCAATGACCCCACCAGGTGACACTCTTCCCATTGGGACCCAAATCAACAAGCAGGGAACAGTACGCTCAGTCTGGAGTCAGAAGTCCCAGCACATCCACTCAGGAATTGTGTGGTCTTCTGAAAGTCACTTAACCTTCCTGAGACCCAGGTTCCTTATATAAAAATAGGATTCATAGTTTCTGCTTTAGTCTTTCAAAGAATTGTTGAGAAGCTCAAATGTAGAAACTAATAGACGTAATAAAGCAGATTATACATGCAATGGATTGCTACTAAATAGAGTAATACCATAGTTGGGGCTTCCCAGGTGGTGCTAGTGGTAAAGAACCCGCCTGCCAATGCAGGAGATGTAACAGACATGGGTTCAATCCCTGGACTGGAAAAGATCCCCTGGAGGAGGGCATGGCAACCCACTCCAGTACTCATGCCTGGAGAATGCCTTAAGCAGAGGAACCTGGTGGGCTATGATCCACAGGGTTGCAAAGAGTCACACATGACTGAAATGACTTAGCGCAGCACACAGCACGCGATACTATAGTCTTCATAATTTTTAAAATGTAGTCACTGAATTTCTACTGCAGTTAGGAAATGAAAACACCATCTCCAGAATCTATAATCCAGGAGGGAATATGAGAGTTACACATATAAAGCTATATAAAGGATGGCACATAATGAAATACAGTCAAAAAACAGAAATTGTTTGGTCAGAGGAAGAAAGTCATCACAATCTGATGTGCGTTATTGTTGCTCGTTCATTCATCAAACACTTCCTGGGAGACTTTATGTGCCAGCCTGTTCTACCCTTGAGATAGAACTGTGAACAGAACTGCAAACACTCAGAAAGCCTAGGTACTAGGCTAGGTTCAGAGTTTGGCAGAATGAATAGGACTCGATTAGGTTATTCTAGGGGAGGGCTTCAGAGGTATAGGAATACCGCCAACAGACTTAGTGGGATTGGCCCAGATGCAACTGCAATCCCCAGCTATAGCCACCAGATGGCAGAGTGACTTCAGACAAAAAGTTTATCGAAGTTCGGGGAGAAATTTCTTTCTTCCTCCAAATGAGGAATGCTTGCACAGGTTTGGGATCCTCCAGAAGTCTAGGGGAGCAGAAGATACAGACTTCAAGGGTGAGAAGGAAGAAGAGGCTCCTTGCCTGACAACTGGTGGGAGCTTTCCAGAGCCACTGGATTGACCCTCAGAGGTGGGGCTCCGGGCTCAGAGCAGCCGAAGCCGAAAGATATTCTTGAGGGAGCCTGGCCCCTGGGGGTCCTCTCAGGACTGGGAACTGACGAGTGGTCCCCCTTGCTCTGTGGCTGGGTCACTTGGGGGTCCTCTCTTCCCTCTCCCCTAGGGAGCCAGGAATCCTGCCCCACAACTCCCCTGGTGCTAATCTGCAAAGCCTGGGTGCTCCTCCTTCTGAGACGTCAGGCAGGGTGCTGTTGGAGGCAGAAGCCCTGATTTGGCAGCATAGAGCAGAACCCCACTGCCTGAGCCTCCTTACTGTGCCAGAGTGTAAGACTTGGATCCTCAGAAAAATGAGTTTTTCCTCACTGTCCCCTCCACACAGCCCTCCGGATCATATATCCATTCAAAACTTTCATGAATGATCTACACCGCCAGGCAAGGGGCTTCTGTTGTGGCTCAGTAGTAAAGAATCCACCTGCCAAAGTGGGAAATGTAAGAGACTCGGGTTCGGTCCCTGGGTTGTGAAGATCCCTTTGGGGTAGGAAATGGCAACTGGTTCCAGTATTCTTGCCTGGAGAATCCCATGGACGGAGGAGGCTGGCTAGCTACAGCGCAGGGGATCTCAGAGTCAGACATGACTGAGCAACAACATACACACACACACTGCCAGTCTGTGTGCTGGGGACCCGGAAGTCCATGAGACAGACCATTCACAGAATGGGCTGCAAACTAGATTCCAAGGTCTGAATTCAGGCTGCTGCCCGTGTGTGTTCATATTGTCCATGGCTGCTTTGTTCTATAAGGCAGAGATGAGCAGCTGTTACAGAGACCATATGGTCCACAGTCCTAAAGTATGTGCTATAGAAATTGTTTGCTGACGGCCCATCTGCGGGGAGAGACAAGGAAGTGAACAGAGGATAACATCACTATAAAGAGAGCTGTGATGGAGGCGGGGCCACGATAAAGGTGGGCGCAGGTGAGAGATGGAGTTGAGTGGTGAGGAGACGGACAAATGGATAAAGAAGATGTGGTACATACATACAATGGGATACTACTCAGCCATTAAAAAGAATGAAATAACGCCATTCGCAGCAACACAGATGGACCTGGAGATTACCATACTAAATGAAATAAATAAGTCAGAGAAAGACAAATATCATGATACCACTTACATGTGGAATCTAAAAAAAAAATGATACAAATGAACTTATTTACAAAACAAAAGCAGACTCACAGACTTAGAGGATGAACTGATGATTACTTAGGGGAGAAGGGTTGGGGGGATAGATTGGGAGTTTGGGATTGGCATGTACACATTAAACATACTATATTTAAAATATATAACGAACGAGGACTTACTGTATAGCACAGGGAACTCTGCTCAATATTCTGTAATAGCCTAAATGGGAAAAGAATTTGAATAAGAATAGATATAGGTGTAAGTCCAACTGAATCACTCTGCTGTGCGCCTGAAGTTAACATTGTTAATTGTTAATCAACTATGTTCTAGTATAAAATTAAAATTGTTTTAAAAAGAGGAAAAAGAGAGAGAGCTGTGTTAGAGGCAGGGCCGTGATGGAGGCGGGAGCAGATGAGAGATGAAGTTGAGTGGGAGGCTGGGTGGGGGAGCACCCAGGTGGGCCTGTCTTTTAGGACCCCCGAGGGCCCCTGAAGCAGCCATGAGGAACCATTGAAGGGCCTAGAGCAGGAGTGAAAAGATCCCATCCCAGGAACCACTGTGTGGAAAGTGGAGGAGGGGGAGACAGCCGCAGAGCCGAGGGGCCCCGTAAGAGACTGTGGTGGCCCCGTCCAGGACAGAGAAGAGAGGCCTGCAGGGCCCAGGAGCTGTGGGCATGGAGAAGGATTGATCCTGGCAGGCTTCCTAGTGTGGGGGATGGAGAGGCAGGTCAAGGCTGAGTCTGTGTCCAGCCGGCATCCCCAAACTCTGGGGTCTCACGAGGCTCACCAAACAAACCCTCCAGATGCAGCCATGGGGGAGCCATTCGGATCACTGAGAGAAATCCCTCATTCAAAGGAGGGGAAACGAAGTCGGAGGTTTCCTGATGTGAGTTTCCATGCTCTGGGCAGGGGCCTCCTGATGTTAGGGTCCATGCTCTGCACCCCTTTCCGGCTGAGTGTGGGTTGCCTGGTATTTTCCAGGAGCTTCCTAACCAGTGACATCGGCATGGGCCTCTTAGGATGCCCTGTGGGTGGGACCAGGGCTGTTGTGAACTCAGGGAGCCTTAAAAACCCGGCGCATCCCAGCCCCAGTCCTTTCAACAAAAGAGAGATAAAGGCTAAGCCTATCTCACAGGTTTCCCCAAGGTGCCCAGGGTGGGGCAGTGGAGCGACAAGACCAGTCCTGGGGGCTGGAAGCAAAGACCCCCACGAGTATGGGAGGTCCGAAATCCTCAGTGTGTTTACTTTGGGCCACACTTCACAGCCTGGGGGACCTTAGTTCCTTGACTAGGGATTGAACCCATGCCCCCTGCATTGGAAGGAAGAGTCTTAACCACTGGACCTCCAGGGAAGTCCCAAGCTTCAGGTTTTATTGTTATTATTTTTCAATCAAGTACCCTTTGCATTCTGTTTCATCATATATCTTTTGTGTTTTGAAGTAGAAGAAAATTTTAAATTACTAACAGTGACCCTCTAAGAAGATGCTTCAAGAACATGTGTCAGGGTGTTCTGTAGTTCCTGGTATCTCCCACTCAGCCAGGCGGGGGTCTGGGGCAGGAAAACAAGGATGCAGCTGCAGCCTGGAGAGAGAGGGACAGCTGTTTACACTGATATCACAGCAAAGATGTAAGGAGGGACAGAGAGGTGATCAGCCCCGAAGCTCCCTGACAGTAGGGACACACCTTTCAGCCTTGTGTCCCCTTGGTTATAAGGCCCTGACACAAAGCATTTATATATGGTGAATATGCCTCAGATCAATAATGAGGAGGATGATAGAATGCCCCAGGCTGTGAAACAGCTAAAGCATGGCCAGCTGCTCCCTTCTCTCTGTAATTTCTCTAAACTGCAATTTTCTTACCTGCAAGGTGGAAGTAATGACCCCTTCCTGCCTAGCTGTTAGTCCTGTGGCAAGGCAGTAAGGCAAAGTTCCGTTCAGTCACTCAGTCGTGTTCAACTCTCTGCGACCCTATGAACCGCAGCACTCCAGGCCTCCCTGTCCATCACCAACTCCCAGAGTCTACCCAAACTCATGTCCATTGAGTCAGTGATGCCATCCAACCATCTTCTCTCTGTCGTCCAGTTCTCCTCCCACCCTCAATCTTTACCAGCATCAAGGCCTTTTCAAATAAGTTAGCTCTTTGCATCAGGTGGCCAAAGTATTGGCGTTTCAGCTTCCACATCAGTCCTTCCAATGAACACCCAGGACTGATCTCCTTTAGGATGGACTGGTTGGATCTCCTTGCAGTCCAAGGGACTCTCAAGAGTCTTCTCCACCACCACAGTTCAAAAGCATCAATTCTTCGGTGCTCAGCTTTCTTTATAGTCCAACTCTCACATCCATACATGACTACTGGAAAAACCATAGCCTTGACTAGATGGACCTTTGTTGATAAAGTAATGTCTCTGCTTTTTAATATGCTGTCTAGGTTGGTCATAACTTTCCTTTCAAGGAGTAAGCGTCTTTTAATTTCATGGCTGCCATCACCATCTGCAGTGATTTTGGAGCCCCCCAAAATAAAGTCAGCCACTGTTTCTACTGTTTCCGCATCTATTTGCCATGAAGTGATGGGACCAGATGCCATGATCTTAGTTTTCTGAATATTGAGCTAAATTTAAGCCAACTTTTTCACTCTCCTCTTTCACTTTCATCAAGAGGCTCTTTAGTTCTTCACTTTCTGCCGTGAGGGTGATACTGTCTGCATATCTGAGGTTATTGATATTTCTCCCGGCAATCTTGATTCCAGCTTGTGCTTCTTCCAGCATTTCTCATGACGTACTCTGCATATAAGTTAAATAAGCAGGGTGACAATATACAGGCTTGACGTACTCCTTTTCCTATTTGGAACCAGTGTGTTGTTCCATGTCCAGTTCTAACAGTTGCTTCCTGACCTGCACACAGATTTCTCAAGAGGCAGGTCAGGTGGTCTGGTATTCCCATCTCTTTAAGAATTTTGTTTGTTTGTTGTGATCCACACAGTCAAAGGCTTTGGCATAGTCAATAAAGCAGAAATAGATGTTTTTCTGGAACTCTCTTGCTTTTTTGATGATTCATCGGATGTTGGCAATTAGATCTCTGGTTCCTCTGCCTTTTCTAAAACCAGCTTGAACATCTGAAAGTTCACAGTTCACGTATTGCTTAAGCCTGGCTTGGAGAATTTTGAGCATCACTTTATTAGCGTGTGAGATGAGTGCAATTGTGCGGTAGTTTGAGCATTCTTTCGCATTGCCTTTCTTAGGGATTGGAATGAAAACTGACCATTACCAGTCCTGTGGCCACTGCTGAGTTTTCCAAATTTGCTGGGATATTGAGTGCAACACTTTCACAGCATCATCTGTGAAATAGCTCAACTGGAATTCCATCACCTCCAGTAGCTTTGTTCGTAGTGATGCTTTCTAAGGCCCACTTGACTTCACATTCCAGGATGTCTGGCTCTAGGTGAGTGATCACACCATCATGGTTATCTGGGTCATGAAGATCGTTTTTGTATAGTTATTCTGTGTATTCTTGCAGCCTCTTCTTATATCTTCTGCTTCTGTTAGGTCCATACCATTTCTGTCCTTTATTGAGCCCATCTTTGCATGAAATATTCCCTGGGTATCTCTAATTTTCTTGAAGAGATCTCGAGTCTTTCCCATTCTGTTGTTTCCCTCTATTTCTTTGCATTGATCACTGAGGAAGGCTTTCTTATCTCTCCTTGCTATTCTTTGGAACTCTGCATTCAAATGGGTATATCTTACCTTTTCTCCTTTGCTTTTCAGTTTTCTTCTTTTCACAGCTATTTGTAAGGCCTTCTCAGACAGCCATTTTGCCTTTTTGCATTTCTTTTTCTTGGGGATGGTCTTGATCCCTGTCTCCTGTACAATGTCACGAACCTCCATCCATAGATCATCAGGCACTCTGTCTATCAGATCTAGTCCCTTAAATTTATTTCTCACTTCCATTGTATAATCATAAGGGTTTTGATTTAGGTCATACCTGAATGGTCTAGTGGTTTTCCCAACATTCTTCAATTTAAGTCTGAATTTGGCAATAAGGAGTTCATGATCTGAGCCATAGTCAGCTCCCGGTCTTGTTTTTGCTGACTGTATAGTGCTTCCCCATCTTTGGCTGCAAAGAATATAATCAGTCTGATTGGTGTTGACCATCTGGTGATGTCCATGTGTAGAGTCTTCTCTTGTGTTGTTGGAGGAGGGTGTTTGCTGTGACCAGTGCGTTCTCTCTCTATTAGCTTTGCCCTGCTTCATTCCGTACTCCAAGGCCAAATCTGCCTGTTACTCCAGGTGTTTCTTGACTTCCTACTTTTGCATTCCAGTCCCCTATAATGAAAAGGACATCTTTTTTGGGTATTAGTTCTAAAAGGTCTTGTAGGTCTTCATAGAACCGTTTAACTTCAGCTTCTTCAGCATTACTGGTTGGGGCATAAGCTTGGATTACCATGATATTGAATGGTTTGCCTTGGAAATGAACAGAGATCATTCTGTCATTTCAAAGATTTCACGCAAGTACTGCATTTCGAACTCTTTTGTTGACTATGATGGCTACTCCATTTCTTCTAAGGGATTCCTGCCCACAGTAGTAGATATAATAGTCATCTGAGTTAAATTCACCCATTCCAGTCCATTTTAGTTTGCTGATTCCTAGAATGTCAATGTTCACTTTTGCCATCTCTTGTTTGACCACTTCTAATTTGCCTTGATTTATGGACCTAACTTTCCAGGTTCCTATGCAATATTGTTCTCTACAGCATCAGACCTTGCTTCTATCACCAGTCCCATCCACAGCTGGGTGTTTTTTTTTTTTTTTTTTTTTTTTGCTTTGGCTCCATCCCTTCATTCTTTCTGGAGTTATTTCTCCTCTGATCTCCAGTAGCATATTGGGTACCTACCAACCTGGGGAGTTCCTCTTTCAGTATCCTATCATTTTGCCTTCTCATGCTGTTCATAGGGTTCTCAAGGCAAGTGGTTTGCCATTCCCTTCTCCAGTGGACCACATTCTGTCAGACCTCTCCACCATGACCCGTCTGTCTTGGGTGGCCCCACACGGCATGGCTTAGTTTCATTGAGTTAGACAAGGCTGTGGTTCATGTGGTCAGATTGGCTGGTTGTCTGTGATCGTGGTTTCAGTCTGTCTGCCCTCTGATGCCCTCTCTTAGCACCTACAGTCTTACTGGGGTTTCTCTTACTTTGGACATGGGGTATCTCTTCACAGCTGCTCCAGCAAAGTGCAGCCACCGCTGCTTATGGGCTTCCCAAATAGCTCAGCTGGTAAAGAATCTGCCTGCAATGCAGGAGACAGGTTCAATCCCTGGGTTGGGAAGATCCCCTAGAGAAGGGAAATGCTACCCACTCCATTATTTTGGCCTGGAGAATTCCATGGGGTCACAAAGAGTCGGACACGACTGAGGAAGGCAAAGGAAACACTTCAAAACCTACAAGACCAGTTGCGATACACAAAGAGCATCATTATCCCATAGAGTATCGCTACAGTAAAACCCTGCCATGAGGCCCTTAATGGGGTGGGGGAGCTGAGAAATCCAAGGCCCTAAAATGCAGAGTCGTGGAGCGTTGCAAAACAGAAGAATGAACGAGGGAGCCTTGGGTCCCTGGTAGTGTATCGTCTCTCCCAGCACAAGCTCTTGTTTGGCGCCACCTGGTGGCACCTGTCTACCCTGCCTTAAGTATCAAAGATTCTAGGTCCTGGGACTTTTGCTGGGACTTCCAAGACAGATCCCTGGAGGGATCACGAGGTCACAAAGAGTTGAACACGATTGGGCGACTCAGCTCGCATGCACACACACAACCTCTTCTGAAGAAGTGATTTTCTATTCGAAACCTGTGTCTTGCATGTGATCTATTTCCCAAAGGGTGTAACATGTGTGTGTTCAAGTGTTTACGTGTGTGTATGTGTGCATGTGTTTGTGGGCATGTGCACATTTGTGTGTTTGGGGGATGAGCCACGCTCACTTATCCTGTCTTCTGTCACATTCAGATGACTCAATCCATCAACTATTTCCACTGAGATTCGTCACCCCACTCCAGCACCCCCCTGCCATCGGCCAAAAGGGACCATCTTCCCTCCAGGACTGCTTTGAAAATCCCCACCGTGGCCACTTTCCCCTTACTGTTTTGTTCCTTTTTAAGAAGTTTTATATATTTATTCTTGGCTGGGCTCGGTCTTCATTGCTTTGTGGTCTGTGTTGCCTTGTGGGTTTCTTCTCTAGTTGAGGCAAACAGAGGCTACTCTCTCGTTGCAGAGCTGGGCTTCTCATTGCAGTGGCTTCTCTCGCTGAGGAACCCAGGCTCTGTGGTGTGCAGACTTCGGCAGTTGTGGTGCGTGGGCTCAGTAGTTGCAGCTCCCGGGTTCTTAGAGCACTGGCTCTGTGGTCCACGGGCTTAGCTGCTCTGTACAATGTGAGATCTTCCCAGCCCAGGGATCAGACTCCTGTCTCCTGCATTGGTAGGCAGATTCTTTACCGCTGAGCCACAGGGAAGCCCCGCTGTCTTCTTATTTCAGAGCACATGCAGAAGGTCCTTGAAGTGGTGGGCTTGGAGCACCATCCAGTCTCCCCTTCCTTCTGGGAGGACAGTGGAGGGATATCCTTTAACAGCAGTCTCTGCTCAACACGCAGTAAAGGTCATGCTTCACAGCTGAAGGTCAAAAGGCACAGGAAGCAATCCTTCACACAGGGCTTCTTACGAAGCTCCCTCTCACTTATCTGCTTTCCTCACAAGAGGATAACTCTGTGAGGCAGAAACACCAGTGACTTAAAAATGCACTCATTCATTCACTCACTCAATCATTTTGTTATTGAATAAGAGTGAGTGCTGAGCGCCTCACTCTGGGCTGGGAATCACAGCTTTTTGCTGCTGTTCATGTTTTTTTTAGTGTCCTCTGAGAGGTCACTTTCTTTGAGAAACCTTCGCAGTCATCCCCAAAGAGTAGTTGGGTGATATGCTCCAGGCTCTCATAACTATACACACCTCTAGCATGCTCCCAGCACCCAGGTTTTAACTACCTGTGAACTTGCAGAGCATCTCCTTTGGAAGAAACATCCTTTCTCCAGCACCTGCCCCTGGTGGGCATGCAATAGAAGCGTGGATGAACATAAATGGATGAATGAATTCATGAATGCATGAATGAATGAAGCTGTGTAGGCTAAGGCAAAGTGAAGGGGGCTTGGAGTAACAGGTGCTTCTCTGGGGTCCAGCCAGGCAGGGAAAGTGGTGGGTCCCCCTCCCTGGCTGGAATTTCACTCCTTTTGCTGGTGGTGAAACAAAGGAGAAGAACCTCGTCTCCTAGTGGTTAATCACAAGCAACAGCTCCCAGCATACAAACAAAGAACCCAAACTGGAGCCCAGAGAACTAAACCCCTGAAGTTCCTGCAAGTCCCCTGCATCCCACAGTGGATATAGATTTTGGTCATTCCTCTGTAACTGGGCAATTTTCAAAGAGAAAAGAGAGCCCAGACCTCAGTCTTAGGAGCACATATTCACCCCTGGGAGGCCTTTAGGGAGACAACAAGGCCATGAGGTCCTCCCTGAGTGGACTCCAGAATTGCTGCCTCTGGAGCGTTTTGGGGGGATTCCTGAGACTCCAAAGGCTTAACAGGGAAGCCTCCTGGAATGGAGGCCTGGGGCTCCAGGTAGGTGTGAGCCTTGATGGTCCCAAATGTGCTGACATCATCAGCTAGAATAGAGCAGAAACTCACATCCACGCAGGGGATGCTCAGCCCCATGAAATCTGTGAGGCAGTACCTAGACCCGTCCTTGGGCAGTATTTTCTTCTGCTCCTAGGTGGCAGCTGTCCGTGGTTTTACTGTCACTACCAGGGGAAGACCCCAGGAGGGGACGATGCTGGTTCAGAGGGTGGCTCAGGCCTCAGGCCACCTGGGCTATGAGTCTGGAAGCTCCCTCAGCTGAGATCTCCTCTGTGGTGACCCCAGACCCACCCTTCTCACTCCAGCATCTTTGTCTCCAACAGATGTGACATTTGCATTCCTTTTCTGGGTCTCCTGCCTGGACGTTCACTCTAAACTGGCCTCTCAGTCTAACACTTGTCCCCAAGTCCCCCAGACCTCAAGGGGAAGAAGTTGTCTTTCCCTCTAAAGCAGATATTGTCCTCCTGTTTCTCTAAGGTCACTTGTTCCAAGTCCTACAAAAATTTCCCATTGGACCGCTTTTCCGTTTTTCCCTTGTCCCTCACCCCTCACATGGCTGCCTGATCTTGGCATGAGCTGTCCTCTCCGGGTGTCCAGAGTCAGCCTTTCCTCTTCCAACAGATTCTGTTGTCAGCATCAGACAATATTTCCCAAAGAGGGTTCCAAGGGTCCCACGGAATGCACTGTATTCAGGTGAGTTTTAGAAACTCCCTATCTTGGGGATATACAACACGTGTTAGCCCAGGAAAGGTCTGGAGAGTCCTGCAGCAAAGGCTACTGCTCAACCTAGGAAGACTCAGGCTTCCCTAGGCTTTCGTGACCTCGGAAGACCTTTCTCCATGTAACACTTGTGATCATCCCCCAAATAGCAGAGGCAGAAGCCATTAATAATGAGAGGACTTCCCAGGTGGCGCTAGTGGTTAAAAATCTGCCTGCCAATGCAGGAAACATAAGAGACACAGGTTCGATCCCTGGGTCAGAAAGATCCCCTGGAAGAGGGCATGGCAGTCCACTCCAGTATTCTTGCCTGGAGAATTCCATGAACAGAGGAACCTGGCGGGTTACAGCCCATGGGATCGCAGAGAGTGGGACACAACTGGTCACAGCACAGCACAGGGTTAGGGTGGGGGGGCCTCCTCTGCCCCTCCTCCAGCGAGCTGCCAGACACCTGTCCTACGTGCGGCCCTGGCCCAGGGGCTCAGGTGCATTGTCCCAAGGTCAGCACACCCAGGACAGATGCTACCCAGCAGAAAACCATGACCCCATCCCAGCACCTCATGCTCCTCGTCTCCCAAAGCCCCCCAACATCCCTGCACAGACCCTCCCCACAAACCCCATGGCCACCCCATTCCCATGCTCACTCCTTCTCCTCTAGGGAGCTCCCCATCACTGTCCCTCCACACACACACACACACACACCCCAGCCAGGGGCTATCCAAAGGGCAAACCAAAAAAAAAAGGGAAACCAAAGCAAACAAAAGAATTCCCCTGACCCCCCAATACACACACATACAAAAGAGCAGGCTTGTGGGAAGAGGAAGCTGCCCCAGCACCTAGCCCTGGGGGTGGGGGAGCCGGGCTCCCCGCATTGTTCTCTGCCCAGGCCTGTGATGACAATCCCAGCCCGGACAGGTTGCAGCCCCCCTGCCCTGCAGCCAGCGGCCCCCCTCTCCTCCCCACCTCGGCTCCTGAGAAAGACGCCTCAGAGCAGCTGTCATAGGCCCACAAGTGGTTCCCACAGGAGGAGGAAGTGGAGGCTCACAAAAGACCGGGCTTTTCCCTGAGGAAGCTGTGCTGGCCTTTCAGTGACAGACTCGGGCGAGGACGAGGGGCAGGGCAGGCCGGGGCCCAGGGGACCAGCCCAGGAGAGGAGCCGGCTCTCGGAGGAAAGACGGGCATTGTGAGCCCTTGTTTACGGGCGCGGGGCCCTGACCTTGCCACTAGTCAACAGGCCCTCCGGCCCCGCCCCCAGCAGCCTCCTGCATTGTTGTGGCTTCAGCCCATTCATAATTTTATTTGGGGGTGGTTGTTTTGTCGGTCTCCAGCCCCTCCCCCAACTGGCTCCCTTTCAGCATTGTAACCCAGATAAAAAGGCAAGATATCCTTCCCTTTTCCTGGACCTGGCTTCCTACCCTGGCCTCGCAGGCCTCGCAGACTCTGTTAACCCTTCCAGCAGCGGAGGACAGGGCTCTCTAATCACAGGTCTGCGAGACAGGCTGAGTCCCTCTTCCAACCTCCACCCCGTCTCCCCCCCACCCCAGCCCCTCCGCTCCCGTACCTGCTGGGGGGCAGAAACCCAGGGTCCCAGGAAGAGCTTGGGAGCAAAACACTTTGGGATCCCAGAGCCGGGGTGTCGGAATGGCTGAAAAGCGAGAGGATGCGAGGATGCAGAGGTGCGGAGTGGGGCCATCCCGAAAAGGGCTGACACCTCACCAGCTGTCCTTGTTTGGTCACTCAATCATGTCCAACTCTTTTGCGACCCATGGACTGTAGCCTGCCAAGGTCCAAGGTCCACTGGCACCTCGGTCCAAGCGGTTTCCCAGGCAAGAACACTGGAAGGAAAGGAAAGGGTTAGTCTCTCAGTCTTTTCTGACTCTGTGACCCCATGGACTGTAGCCCACCAGGCTCCTCTCTCCATGGGATTCTCCAGACAAGAATACTGGAGTGAGTTGCCATTTCCTTCTCCAGAGGATATTCCTGACCCAGGGGGAGAACCTGCATTTCCTGCATGGGCAGGTGGATTCCTTACCACGAGCCACGTGGGAAGCCTGCCTAGAACTGGGGGCCTAGTTCATGTCAATCAAGGTTGCTCCCCATTGGGACATTCTCGGGAGTCAAGGGGTAAGCCTTTGCCTTCCAATGCAGGGGGTGTGGGTTCAATTCCTGGTCAGAGAGCTAAGACTCCACACACCTCAAGGACCAAAAACCAAAACATAAAACAGAAGCAATTGTAATGAAGGAGGAAACAGACAGAACAGGCTCCATCTTGAAAGCAGGGCTCCAGCTTGGGCTGGACTGTGGACTTTGAGCTCTATGCCCAGTATCTATGGAAACGACATGCCAACTGGAAAACCAGGCCCCCCGGGTGGAAGAGCCCCAGGGCTTGTACCTAGACTTTCCATAGCCTAAAAGAATACCCTAATTATCTGTGTACTGAATAGAATCGTAAATTCTATTATGCTTATTGAGGTATGACCACAGGCCTATTGATAATTATCCACTGTTAACTACCTAGGCTTATGGCATATGAATCTCAGGTTAACTTTGATTGTATCTTTCTTTTCCTTTGTTCAGACTATTTCAGGGAATTTGGGGAGGTGGGTTTGGGCACGTACACTTAGGGTATATAAGGTTTTCAGAAAAACTGGTCAGGGTCCTTGGCTAAGAGGAGACTCTGCCATGGGCCCACCGGTGAAATAAACTGCACTCCACTATCTGCATTGTCCTTCTGAGTGAGTTTGTTTACCAGGATGCATGGCTACACCACCATGAACCCATGTCTCGAAGCGGAGCCTGGGCATGAGAGTGGGGCCACCAGAAGGTGCCCAGGTGCCACTGAGACCAGGCGTCCAGGGCCAGAAGCTGAAGCTCACCCTGTGACCAGCTCAGGGCCACACGGGGAGCCCAGAGCAAAGCTAGGACAGGCACCCAGGCTCTGCACTCCGGGAGCCAAAGCCAAGGCTGGCTGCCCCTGCCAGGGTGACACCTTCAGCCAGAAGGTGGTCCCATGGGAGCTTAGAGCTCCTTCCACACTGAGATCAAAGCGTGGAGGACTTTGGGCTTCACCCTCTTGCTCTGCATGGTCTTCCTTCATGACACCCTGGGTAGTTAGACCCATTTCTTCCCCGATCTGGTCCCTCACACCTCACACCTCCTCTACTTGATCCCTGGCTCCAGCTCAGGATATCACATGCTGCCTGAGCACCCAGCCAGCTTGTTCCCACCCCTGGAATTACTTCCCTGTCCTAACAGGCCACCTCCCACCTGCCCCCCCCACCACCAGTCCACTTGCCTACACGAGGCCCTGTCTAACTCTGAAACAGCACACGTGCCCCCAGGGACACTGCCCTGAGGGTCCCAAGTGCTCTGAGGGTTTCCTGACTCTGCAGCTACCACAGACCCTTTGCGATGTCTTATTCACCCCCACAGAGGTATCATATCCCGGAGCTTCCGCCATTTAGGTTTCTGCCCTGTAGGTGATGGCTCAGACGATAAAGAACCCACCTGCAATGCAGGAGACCTGGTTCGATCCCAGAGGCAGGACAATCCCCTGCAGAAGGGAATGGCAATCCACTCTAGTGATCTAGCCTGGAGAATCCCACAGACATAGGAGCCTGGTGGGCTGCAGTTTGTGGGGTCGCAAAGAGTTGGGCATGACTGACTGAGCACCCATGCATACGAATTGGGGCGGGGGGCACGATTCAGCTCAAAACAGGGGGAGTAGTCTGTCTCTAAGATCATCTTGAAGAGTTCACTGATTCTAAGAATAGTCGAGCAGATAAAGAAATAGAATGAAAATAGAAAGGAAGGATAGAGGGATCTGAATTTGGAGACTGGGCTGGGGGCTAATGTCCAGAGAGACATGTTTCCCACCTCAGTCGTCTCTTTGCTGTATAACCTGTTGGCATCTTGGGTAGACTGAAGCCCACCACGGCCATCCATGGCCTTTTGTGAGGGTCTCAGTCAGGTCTGCGTACAAGGTAATGATATTTGTGACAGTGATGGAAGTGAGCTGAAAGGCAGTAGGGCCCACTCTGGGGAGATGCTTTGAAAGAAGTGGCCCAACTGGGGATGGGGAGAGGTGTATGGGGTTGGGACACTGAGGGATTAGGGATGCCCAGAAAGGCTGCTAATCCTGACCCACCAAGGTCACAAAAAGGTGAGGTTAGCAAAAGCCTTCCTAGGAATCCAAGATCCCTGATGGGGAGCCAGCATCTCCCCCAAAACTCCCTTGCCCGGGTGTGCATGTGTGTATATGCAATGCATGTTTATGCCTCTGTGTGTATATGCTTGCATGCATCCATGCGTGCAAGTTTGTGTGTATCCTCATGCACTGCAAGTGACTGAGTATCCCAGATGAGGTGAGGGAAGATTTGGGCCCAGCTGGAGTGTGGAGGCTGCAATTCAGGCCCAGGGTTCCTTGCACCTGAGCGGCCCCAGCAAGTACCCAATAAGCACCTGGTTTTACCTTGGAGCAGGTAGGGGTACCCACTTCTCTCCACAGTCCGCCCCTTCTGCAGAGGCTTCTTTCTGGCTCCTTGTGGGTCTGTTTGCTCTTCTTCAGAGTGACAGGGACCAAAAGGATTTGAGAGATTGGACATCTTCTGCCCAGGGTCAATGTGAGGGGTTCTGAGAAGCCCTTACACCCCTCATGTTGCTCTGGAGCCCAAAGACACACTCCCGTGAGTTCCTCTGTGTGGTTCTCCTGGGGGGTGGGGGGATGGGGATGAGGGAGACTGTGGAGTGCAAGGACATGCTCCCATGAGTTCCTCTGTGTGGTTCTCCTGGAGGGTGGGGGCGAAGACTGCAGAGTGCAAGCCATCCGCCTTCTGCAGCCTGGCCACGAGCGCTGGCAGTGGGCATGGAAGCCAGAGGGACCAGGGCTGGGCACCTGGCTCAGCCACTAGGCAACGTGGAACTGCGGGCAAAATCTCTGCCTCCCAGTCTCCTGAAATGTAGAATGGGGTTCTCTGCGCCTTCGGGGGAACCGTGAGTTGATGAAGGAGATAAAGGAACTAAACCTGAAGCTCAGAGTAGGTGGGGCAGCCCCCCACCCCCACCTCCGCCAGGGGTCGCAGAGAGCAGGGTGGGGGGCTTAGACTCCCGAGTGACTGTCTCTATCCACCCTCTGTCTGTCTCTAGAAATCTCTTTGTTCAGTTGTCCCACCCCAAGGCTGCCTCTTAGCCAAACCTCCAAAGTCTGGGATTAAGATGAAGTTGAATAACCAATGCATCTTTTCCACTTCCAGCAGCCCCCAAACTAGCAAAATCCTGGATTCGAACTAAAAAGGCAGAGGTAGAGTTGCCTAGACCCTTCTCAGAACCCAGGGCAGCCAGGGGTCCCCCAGCCTCACAGAGCTTCACCTCCCCAGTGGTCTGCAGATAGCGGCTCAGAGGCCAGGAATGCATCCCGCCCGACCCCACTCCTCACCTCTCTGTTCCACGCCCCCACCCCATGTCCATCCCCCACACACTCATTCCCTTGACCTCACACATTCATTCCCTACTTACTGAGCCCCAGCCCATGGTAGAGAAGAAGCCCCACACCCACCCAGGTCCTCCCAGAGTTGACAACTGCCCACTCCGCTCCTCCAGCTACAAGCAACTGAGAAAATGTTGAAGAACAAGAAAGGCCAAATGCCCACAGGCTGCTCCATGTCAAGCCTGTCATTCCCAAAGCACATCCTAGACTCAGAATCAGAAGACAGCTGAGTGAGGGTCTAGACCCCGTTCTCAGCTGAGCAGAGACCCTCCTACCAGGAACCAGGAGAGAACTTGCCTGTAGGCAGGGAGGCGGGTCACCAAGACCCAGGAAAGAAAGCTGGGATGTCCCTGGCAAACCCACTTCCCAAGCCTGAGGCAGGCCTGTGACAAAGACTCAGACCCCTCCGAGACGTCTATTCCACCCAGCCTCAACCCTGGGCTTCTGTCTGTTCTTTCAGGGTCTAGTTTTAGGGAGAGTCTGGCTAAGTCCGTTTGCACACTTGACATCTAATCACTTTTGACATCAGATTAAATTCCTCATCCCCCAAGATTTCCCAGTTGATAACCAGCCACCCCAGGCCTGCCTTCAGGGAGAATCATGCTCTCAGAGCCTTTTAGCAAGAATCCCACTACCCTTGATATTGCCTGTTACAGATCTCCATCCACTGAGATCCACTTAGAGATCTCCATCCCTGCCAACTGCTCCTCTGCTAGAAATCCCCACATATTCATGTGATATTCAGGGTTCAGCCCCATTTGTCTCCCCTATTACAACAGCCTGGACACTATTACAATAGTCCTGAGGTCTGAATGCTCATTTCTTTAGCAGTTAATATTAAAAGCAATGGAGAAGGAAATGGCAACCCACTCCAGTATTCCTGCCTGGGAAATCCCATGGACAGAGAAGCCTGGTGGGCTATGGTCCATCGGGTCGCAAAGAGTCAGACATGACTGAGCATGCAGACATTAAAAGCAACCAAGCAAACATGTCTGTTCTGCTGGGGTGGCTCTGTTGAAGACAGGTGCTGGCTTCTGAGTTTTACGAGCTGTACAGCCGGCCAACTTTTGAGGAACAATCGTGAGGATTATTAACAATCCACAGAGTCGTGGCCAGGCGGAAGGTTCCAGGCTCTATCTAGGATTTCCCTTTCAGGGACAAGAATTTAGAGACAAGGACAGACGTCTCAGTAGGTCCAGGCGTCAGCCCTGGCCCTGACCCCCTCTGACGGAGTGGAACCCCCATTACGTTAGAGGCTAGCAAAGCTGACACCTCTTTATTATGGATATGACTCAGAAATGAAGCCTGAGCTCGTGGTCACCCTTTCTCTGAGGGTCTCTGATCATCAGGGGGTGCTGCCCAAGGCCATCTGTGGAACGTCAGGAGCTGTGGTTGCCTCTGGCCTGGGGATGAACTGGGCTAGTCTTACCCTCTTGAGACAGAGACTCCCCTCCAGGGCCACGTTTGAGGAAGATTTGACCATGTGCTGTTTGATTCAGAATTTTGGAACCAAAAGAGACCCTAAATGCAGGCAGAGCTCAGAGACACTGCGGGTTCAGTTCCAGGCTGCAGAAGTAAAGCGGATATCACAATAAAGCCAGTCACACACATTTTTTTGGTTTCCTACTGCATATAAAAATTATGTTTATACTACACTATAATGTAGTCTATTGGGTGTGCAATAACATTAAATTAAAAACCCAGTATCATACCTTAATTTAAAAATACTTTCTTGCTAAAAAAAAAAATAATACTAACCATCATCTGAGCCTTCAGAGTCATCATCTTCTTGCAATAGTAACATCAAAGATCCCTGGTCACAGAGCACCAGCACGGATATCATCATTAATGAAAAGGTGTGAAGAACTGTGAGAATTACCAGCATGGGACACAGAGGCACCAAGAGAGCAAATGCTGCTGGAAAAATGGTGCTGAGAGATTTGCTCGAAGCAGGGTTCCCACAAACCTTCACTTTATAAATAATAATAAAAGTCATATCTGTGGGTCACAACAAAGTGATGATACACCTCTATGTGGCCCACTCCCTCCTGTGACAGTTGGGAGCTGCAGCGTTGGGTAAAGAGCCCCCACCCACCCAAAACCAACCAGGTGAGGTGCGGGCAGAGCCAGATTAGCATCTACACCTGGGTCCTTCCAATGGGCAGGCTCTCACACCGTCTTCTCCAGAAAGACTCAGAGATGGAGCTCATAGTTATTTTTCCCCTTGGCAGTTGGGAGAAATCTACCCTAAGTTTTCTTTGTGGGAGGAGGAAAAAATAAGAACCTGCAATTCAGCGGGGAGTACAATTTTAAAAATAAGTCTCCGGGCCAGTGCATTTAATGCCGGCCCCTTGGGGATGCAGGGCCCATAACTCAGGAGCACAATGGCTTTTCTTGTTGTGAATGAGTGTGAAGTGCCGGCAGAGGAAATAGGAAGCCCCCAATGCAGCCTGAATGGACCTGTGAACAGGCATAATAAAAGTTGTCCTGGATTTCCGCTACCACCAGGTGTTTCCGCCGGGACTTGTATTCATTCAGGCCTGGGGGGTGGCCACCGTGCCAAACCTTCCCCGCGACCCCAGCCCCTGCTCACTCTCCTGACCTCACACACCCAACAGGGGCCCCTCGGGCCTGGACTCCTGGGACTGGGTGACAGGTGAGCTTTCACCCCACCCCCAGCGCCCCAAAGGTGGGGTTGGTTTTAGAGTAATGGGGAGGGCTTGGGGTGGGAGACAGCAGGGGGGATCACCAGATTACAGCGCCTCCCTGTTGCAAGTCTGATAAGAGAGGCTTGTAGAAGGAAACCCGAGGGCACGTGGAGACAGGTGGTCAGCAGCTACGAGTGACAGACACAGTGAGGGGTTTGGCCCATGAGGCAGGAGGTGCCAGCTGCAGAGAGGGTGGGGGTGAGAGCCTGAGAGGGACACCCATCATTGAGGGGGGTAGAGATGCAGCCACACCAGACACGGACACTCGGGAACAGCCAGAGGCAAGCACCCACAGGCCACCCACTTGCCATGTGACCTCGAGCCTGTGGCTCTCTCCCGAACCTGTCCCTGCACTCCCAAAGGAGAAGGTTGAATGGAACACACTGCCCATCTGGTGCTGCCTCCTGTGATCTGAAGTCCGAGTGTAAGCTGGGACTGCTTCTAACAAAAGGGAAAAGGAGACTGCGGTCTCAGAGGCCCACACCACCCAGCGGGGCATAGATGAGCCCCGCTCACACACAGCGTGGTGTGAGGCGGGGACTGTGGGGACAGGAAAATTCCAACAAGACATGGGCTACAGAACACGCGCCTGCCCGCTGCCCAAGGGGGACTCCATCTAGGGCAGGCCTCCTGGCACCGGACGCTGAGGAAGCTACTGAGATGGCATGCGTGCATGCTAAGTCGCTTCAGTCATGTCTGCCTCTGTGCGACCCCAGGTTCCTCTGTGCATGGGATTTCCCAGGCAAGATTACTGGAGTGGGTTGCTGTGCCCTCCTTCAGGGACCTTCCTGACCCAGGGATGGAACCCGCATCTCTTGTGTCTCCTGCATCGGCAGGCGGGTTCTTTACCACTAGCGCCACCTGGGAAGCCCACTGAAATGGCAAGCCTGCCCTTTATTAAGGGTCTTAATAGAGTAGATTCAGAGAGATGCTGCCACATCCCTATGACAAAGCAAGGGGGGGCTTTGTCATTCTGAAATGGGGTAAGGCGAGGGCGTGGTGGATTTAATCTCTTGAGGTATGAAAGAGAAAGCATCGGAAATGCCTTGGCTCTTAACACGGTAGATGGTTTATAACAGGGGTCCCCAGTCTCTGGGATCTAATGTCTGATGATCTGAGGTGGAGCTGATGTAATAATAGAAATAAAGTGCACAATATATGTAATGTGCTTGAATCGTCCCCAAACCCTTTCCTCCTCCCCTCGCCCTGTCCCAGTGCATGGAAAGATCGCCTAACACAAAACTGGTTCCTGATGCCAAAAAGGCTGGGGGCCGCTGGTTTGCAGCACCCACCATCCAGGTGGATAAGAAGTCATGGACCAGCTATGGCCTTGATCCCGAGTAGGGGATCAGTAACTACTCCCCATCACAAGTAGGAAGCCTCACCTCTTCCTGGAAGCCTTCCCAGCTCTGGGGGGATACTGCCTGAAATCCGTGGAGAGCTGACCCCTTGGGCACTAGAACATATTAACTGGGTTTGACACTGTAAAATCCCCTGAGTTCTTGTCTTTTGAAGTAAAATGCTGACTCAAGAGGTAATGACGGGGAAATGTGAAGATGTAGAGCTAAAGAAGAGCTGTTGAGCTGAGAAACTGGTAACAATTTAGACTATAAATCTGCACATAGCAGAATTACCAAACTCTCAGTTCCCTGAAAGATAAGGATAAAGGCCTGACACACATTCGCAAGCTGTTTTTACAGGAAGCAGACCTCCCTTCAGATGAAAACTGCTGACCGCAGGAGCATGGACCCTTGACTGGTTGAAACCAGAGAGCTGATGATGCCAGAAACATCACCTTAATGTCAACCAATCCGAGAATTGACCACGAGCTGATCACGCCCTACTCCTTGAACACAATAAAACTCCTCACTGCCCCTTCCAGTCTTGAAGGCATTAGCCCACTGTGGCCCCCTTTGCCTGGCAAACCAATAAAAGCCACTCTTCTCTCCTTTGCCTAGAACTCCATCTCTGCGTTTCTGTTGGGCACCAGTGAACCAAGTTCCGACAATAGGATCATTCCTCTTTGGCGGCAGCACTGTGGCAAGGGAGGACCCTCCAGCTGGAAACCCTTCGTCCTCCCACATCTAGCCTCCTGGTTCCGTCTGTAAGAGAGGAGGTGAGCCAAGCAGTCAACGTGGGCTAGGAACCACCTGGGAGCTGGGCAGACCTCTGGCTGCCAGTGTTCGGAGAGCAAGTTGGGACTATGGACAGCCCAGGTGTCTGATATCTTTATTAGTCACCTAAGGGCTGCTATTATCAGTGCTCAGAGTTAAGCATCCATCACAGAATCAAGATAAGATTCATCTTCAGTTCCCCCAGGTGATGATGAAAACGATAATGATACGGCAATGGTGATGTTGGTGATAACTCGGATAAGCAGCATCAGAGGGAACAGAGTTACCGGCTTCTTGTACCATATGCCTTATTTGGAGTCTAGCAATGATATGATTCCATAGACAGAGGAGCCTGGCTGGCTACGGTCCATGGGGTCACAAAGAGTTGGACTGAAGCGACTAACACTTTTACTTTCAAAGATGATAGAAGAAGGGTATATATTACTTTTAAACATTTCTTAACTTTTTATTTTATACTGGATTGTAGCCAGTTAACAAGGTATGGTTTCAGGTGGACAACAAAATGACTCAACCATGCATATTGTTGTTGTTGTTGTTTAGTATTGAGTCATGTCCAACTCTGTGGGCCCACGGACGGTAACCCGCCAGGCTCCTCTGTCCGTGGGATTCTCCAGGCAAGAATACTGGAGTGGGCTGCCATTTCTTTCTACGGGGCTCTTCCTGACCCAGGGATTGAACCAGTGTCTCCTGCACTGCAGGCAGATTCTTAACCACTTAGCCACACTCCCCTCCCATCCGTACACCCCTCTCGTCCAGGCTGCCACGTGACATTCAGCAGAGCTCCCTGTGCTATATAGTAGGTCCTTGTTGGTTATCCATTTTAAATACAGCAGTGTGTACGTGTCCATCCCAACCTCCCTAACTATCCCTTCCCCCTATTCTTCCCCCACTCCCTGCAACCATAATTTCATTCTCTAAGGATGTGAGTCTCTTTCTGTTTCGTAGATACGTTCATTTGTAGCATGTCTTTTCAGATTCTGCATATAAGGGATGCCATATGATATTTCTCAGAAGGGTGAATATTATTCTGCAGGTAAGAGCATTGAGGCTTATCGAAGCACAAGGGTCATACCTGCATCAAAGTTCTCATAACTAGTAAGTATCAGAGACGATTTCTCTTTCCCCACCCAAGGAAGGCAGGTCTGCCAAGTGCTGTCCACCATGATGGCATCACTCAGAGATGGTAAATGGGCTGAATATTGTCCACATTGGGGACATCTCCTGGGCTCTGAAACATCCCCAGGACTGGATGACTTTAGCTTTTCTTAAAACAAACATGGGACTCTTGGTCCTCCTCCAACTCTTTGGGAAGCTGAGTGAGTGTGGGGCCTCTGGCAGATCTCAGAGGATGGCCCTCTTCTCAATTGCCCACAGGACCAGAGCCTATCTGGGAGGGCGTCCTTGGTCAAGACCAGTTTGGGCCTAAGACCATGGGATCAGCTACGTCGTGTGCTAGAAGGAGCCTGGGCTCCAGCAGTCCAGAGCTTGGCTGCTCTTCTGATTCCTTGACGGACTAGCTGTGGAATCAGGGGCCAAAATGGCACGGCATGAGCATTAACCGCTGCTCCACATGGTCAGAGCACCTCCTGAGTCCCCAGGGCTGTTAGGAAAAGCACCTGAGCACAGCCTGGTACCTCTTAGGGTGCACTAGATTCACACACCTGACACAAACATCACAGGAGAAAATGCAAGCCAGGGACTTCCCTGGTGGTCCAGTGGCGTAGGCTCCATGCTTCCAATGCAGGAGGTCTGGGTTCCATCGCTGGCTAGGGAACTAGATCCAACTTGTCACAAATAAGACCCAGTGGTCAGTCAGTCGCTCAGTCATTTCCCACTCTGTGACCCCATGGACTGTAGCCCACCAGGCTCCTCTGTCCATAGGATTTTTCAGGCAAGAGTCCTAGAGTGGGTTGCCATGCCCTCCTCCAGGGGATCTTCCTGACCCAGGGATCGAATCTGCATCTCCTGCATTGCAGGCAGATTCTTTACCACTGAGCCACAGAGGTAAACAAACAGAAGCCAGACAGAAAATCGGGATCCAAAGTGTGTGGTCAGCAGAGTCAGGAGGACCGCTCAGGCCTGGGGTTCAGGCGCTGCCCCAGCTCCGAGCCCTGTAAGGAAAGAAAGTCTAGGATGGTGATACTCCGTTCTAGGCCAGAACCTCCACGTCACAGGGCAGACTATGGTCAGCAAGGAGCCAGAGGCTGAGGTTCATAAAATAACCTCTTTTGGGGGGCAGGGGTGGACAGAGAAGCTTTCTTTCCCTTGAGCCTCTTGTTCAGGTCTTTATTATTCCATACGACTAAAGGCAGCGGACCCCTCCACTATGAAGACGTGTGGACCAAACTCACCTCCTCTGAGACCAGAGGCAGCACAGATGTGCTTTTGTTCCCAAGGACTTTGATAAACGGGAACACGGTTTCAGCCTGAGTCCATAGTCGCTGGATGGTGGTATCTAAGTTCGAAATGACTAGTTGTGTTGAATACAGGCAAATAACACACACCCAGCCCTGATGTGTATCATAGGATACGATGAAGGGGTGTAAGGGGAGGCTTTGTGGACTCAGCTACTGTGAGGCTAGACCTGGAGTCACAGGATCTGAAGGCACCCTGACCACAGGACTCGCTGGGTCCATGGTCCTGGGTGAGGTACTTAGTCCCAAGAGCATTTGTTTTTCTCACCTGTAAAATGGGACAGTGGAATGACATGAGTGTAGGGACATTGTCTACAGCTGAGTGGGATCTGGAGCTTCATAGACTGCGAAGTGCTGTAGAAAAGCAGAGTATCGTGTTCTTTGAGCTCTAAGATTGATTTTCTTGGCCTGAAGTCTCTCTTGGGACTTCCCTGGTGGGGCAATGGATAAGAATCCACCTGCCGGCACAGGAGATATGGGTTCGATCCCACATGCCTTGGAGCAGCTGAGCCCAAGCGCTGAAACTCCTGAGTCTGTGTGAGCCTGTGCTCCACAACAAGAGAAGTCACTGCAATGAAAAGCCCACACGCCGCAACCAAGAGAAGCCCCAGCTCCCTGCAACTGGAGAAGGCCCGCATAGCAATGAAGACCCAGGGCAGCCAAAAACAAGCAAATAAATAAATGAAATCATAAAAATAAACTTTAAAAAGCTCTCTTGCTCAAAGCCATCACGGTCTGCCTTGGCTGTTGTCCTTCTGCTCTCCTTGGGTGTAGGGAGGTGGGGCTGTCCCCGGTGAAGTACGGTAATGGGTCACAGGCTTCTCCTGTCCCAGTTCCAGCCCGGTTCCTGGGCAGGGATTGGGGGGAGCATCCGGAGAGCCAGCTGCCTCTCTCCCCACCTGCAGGCAGAAGGCAGTCTCTCTGGGAGTCGGGGAGATGCTATGGGAAGCAGGACGTGCTCGGAAAACCGAGGTTCTCGCTCCAGCCCTGCCATTCACCTGTCCTGTGGCCTGGGGCAAATCACACCCTCACTCTGAGCCTGTTTGTGGCCTGGAATGATCTCTAAGATCCTTGACAGCTCTGATCATTGTCCTTCAAAAACTCCACATGTAACCCCTTTGCTCTTAGAGCTCAGAATTCAATGCTACAGCAAGGAAAGCAGTTGATTCATTTTGGTCTGCTCCTCTGCCCCACTAGATAACCCCAAGAGTCATGGTCACCCTAGGCTTGTCCCTCTGACACTGGCATGTCCAACCTGGGCCCTGGCACTGCCCCATGCCATCCTCTGACCTCCAGGCCTGTCTGACTGGCTCTCTCTTCGCAAACAAGGAGATTTAGCTCTGGGGTGATATCAGATCCCCCTCCCAGGCTATGTCCACACCGACAGGGGCTCATCTAACGCAGTGCCCCCACTCACAAAGCACCCCAATTATTCGTTTAACAAAGAATTGAGTCAAGCGGAAGACACTTCGTTTTGGAAAGGTTAGCAGACTGATGAGAGATTTGGGATCAAGCCGACGCGGTGGCGGGGAAGGGAAGGGTGGGACGAATGGAGAGAGTAGCACTCTAGCATGTGTGAGACGCTGGCTTGTGGGAGGTGCTGAGCAGCTCAGGGCACTCAGCTCAGCGCTCTGCTCTGACCTGGGGTGGGGCGGAGGGAGGGGGCTCAACTGGGAGGGGATTGTGTGTACATTTAGCTGTTTCGCCTGGTTGAACAGCAGAAACCAACACATAAAGCGACTATTCTCCACTTAAATACATAAAGAAATAAGATCTGGGGTCAGTAAGGCCTTCCAGGGCCCACCAGGTCAAACAGCTGGGCAGACTTCACATCGTTCTCTGTGGGTCGTTCTCTGTGTTGGTTTGATGATGCTCAGGGCAGGTTCATTAGCTGGATGGGAAGGGGCCTCCTGGCGAGAGAGGAATTCGGCAGGGTAGGGACGGAGGATGGCTCTCACTGCACCCATTTGGGCAATTGCCAAGGGGCTGAGTCTGGTGTTCAGATACTTTATAAAACAGCCAGTTTTGCTGTCCCTTCTTCCTTAATCCTAAGGCAGTGTCTGTTCTCAGATGAGCAGGGCAGAGCAGTCTGAGCACGTGATTAAGGTGGCCCCGGAAGGGCAAGCTGAG
Source organism: Dama dama (assembly GCF_033118175.1). NCBI lineage: Eukaryota > Metazoa > Chordata > Mammalia > Artiodactyla > Cervidae > Dama > Dama dama. The sequence continues at coordinate 18,107,139 of NC_083709.1, read as the reverse complement.
ACCCAGATTCCAGCCCCGGTGTGGACCAGCTCACTCTAATGAGTGATGGGACAGGAGGAGGACCCTGGTTTCCATGCCAGCAAAGACAGGGGACACTTGTCCTGGCGCAGTGCCCAGGCCGGCCATCAGAGGTCATCCTGGGAGCCAGACACACAGCTCCCAGCCGGCCACCTATAAATAGCTATAAATAGCCTTGGTTCTGCACGTGCACACGCCTGGCCGCCGTGTACAGGGCGGCGTGCACAAGCCCAGGGCGCGGTGAATGGGGATTGTTGAGCAGGAGATGGCTTGTATTCACAGGCGCTGCTTGGGTTGGCGCCAGCCTCTTTTCTCCGGGCAATCCCATTTGGGCTATTGTGCCCATTATGGCTGATCCTTATCTTGGTTGTTTATGCAGTTGCTGTATAGATTGACTTTCTGAATGTCAGGGTTGGGCTGTTTCCATAACAGGAAGCTGCTTGCTGTCTTACTGTTTAAGAAACTCCAGTCAATACAATAGAGTCCCAACAAAACCCTAAACACTCCATGCGCCAGGGGGACCTCATTGAATCCAGCTCTTATTGTTTCTGCTGCAGGCTGAATCCTGTATTTACAGTCAGAGGGGTGTGTGTGTGTGTGTGTGTGTGTGTGTGTGTGTGTGTGTGTGTGTGTGTGTGTGTGCCCGCGCGCACGCGCACACGCAGGCACAGGATATTAAGCCTGGCTTTTCACTTTCCAAGTTCTCAGCATAGATTAGGGTGCCAAGATTCCCCAGATGTAAACCTCCTGAAGCTGCGGGAGAGGGGCTGAGCAGGGCCCCGTCCCCAGAGAGTTTCCTCCTGTTCTCCTGGGGCCTTGTGTTCAGAAGGAAGTTGGCGTTTGTGTTTTCATACCAGGGCACAAACAGTAGAACAAATGCTCAAGTCAACGTTGACCCAGGCGCCGAGACCCCTGTGGAGGAAGTGGAGGATCAAAGGGAGCGCTCGGCCCTGTTTCTGTCTGTCACTATTATTTATTATCTTCTGAGGTGGTTCCCAGCCCAGTTTTCAAAAACCCCTCTAGGCTGGTTAAGGATCATAGATTCATCTTCAATTTTTTCAAGCCTCCTCTCCATCAGCAGCCAAGGAGCTTAGAGAAGAAATCAATTGGAGTCTGACCCCTCTAGGGAGAGCTGCCTCCTGGCATATCAGAGAATCACCTCTTTAGAGCTTGGCTGGGAGCTCCTGGAAGGCTCAGGATCCTCAGCCAAGTTCCTGGAGGGGAGTGAGAGGGTAAGTGCCACCTTGAAGTTGGAAGGACCTTATGAGCTTGCAGCCCCTTGGGATATAATTCTAGATGGAGAACAACCTTGGGTTCCTTGGCAGTAGAGCCTCCTGGTTATCTTTAAACCTTGAAAATATAAACACAGATGAGTTTAGGCATCATCCCTGATGTCACCAATGAAGCCAGGGAAATGGCTTATCAAGGCATCTCCAGTGGTTAGGGGAGTGTGTGCACAGTGGTCCTTCCACAGAGCGTAAGGGCTTTGCTTGACATTGTCCATCCTCATCTTGGGAAAGTGCAGGTGGACCCTGGATTCAGATGGTCAAGCAGAGGCTGCGGAGAGACCAGTCAGAAAATTCCTCAGGGTATTGTTAGTAGATCCCTTAGACCAGTCAGTAGATCCCTTTCTCGGCTTGAAGGAGCAACTGATCTCAGCAGAAGTTTGAGGAGAGAAAAGTGGGGTTGGTGGGTCCCAGAGGGAGCTGCAGATACTGAGTTAATCCAGTTCTTCCTTTTACAGGAGACAGGAAGAGTGAAGATGAGACAGTCAATCAAAGTGCCTGGGCTCAGACTGCTGGTTAAATGCAGAGCTTCGGGGGAGGCTGGCCTGCTCCCCCAGCCCCCCAGCCTCCCAGTGAGGGGCAGTGGGAAGAGTGACCACTCCCATCAAAGCCCCGGTGAGACGGAAGTGGCAGCCGTGCCACCCAGAAAGCCCAGGCACCAGAAAATGTAGACAAAGGGCTACGTCTCAAATGGCTGTGTCCTGGCCATCCCAAATCACCACTCACACATGTTGGTCACCTCCAAACATCTTGAGAAGAAAGTTTAGGTTTCCTGGGGGAGATGAGCCAATGGTCTGGACTTAAGTAAAATTGGAGGTCCTGGGAGAAGAGAAGTGCTTAACGCTTGATTATTAGAACAAGTTCTGAATTGACAAAGCCTTCCTTTCTGCTTGCAAAGAACTGATCTGGTGAGCTACAGACACCAGGCAAGCCACCAAATCCAAAGAGGTAAGAAAAATTATTTGAGTTTCTTTACCTGAACAAATGTGAACAGTCTTCTATTTCGATACTGATAGTTTTTTAAGGGCTACATAGTCCAACCCCTATCAGAGGCTTGAATCTAAATCTGAGAACAAAACTTCCATTTTGGCTGAAGACTCTTGTCTTATGGAGCAAACCATCACTGTCACCTTTTCCCACTCCCATTGAGGGTTCCCTGGAAACAGCCTGGGAGGGAACCATTGCCCTGTGAGCTGTCATGAAAGCCATTTAGCAGTAGAGGGCGCTGTTTACCTAATATCCAAGCATGAGCCTGGGATGAAATTCTGATGCTCTAAGAGTGGTCCTCGAGCTGCCTCTCCCATCTCCTCCAGACCATGTTCAACCAGCCTGATGGATGGGAAATTCCCAAAGAGCTCCCTGTCTTACTTGGGAACTCAGGCCTGTCATAGCCGTCTTCCTTGTTAAGAAGCTCTGAAACCAACCTGCTCCCATTGTGTTACATTTCCTCTCGTTCTGTGTCACTGACTTTGAACCTCGTGTCCACAGTGCTGCAGACTGAATTGCTTCCCTGAGATGCCTTCCCTCTATTATTCTTGTTTGCCCAGCATTCACTACCATGGCAACACCCCGCGGGTGGGGCAGAGGGTAGGGTTAGACAGCATACATTGGACCTAATGTGAACACTGCAGATTAAATTTAACATTGCCTGAGAATATGGGATGCAGCTAGATCTTATAAATGGTAAATAAAGGGCATTTAATTATCTATTGGGCTTACAGGTTAGGAGCCTGGTTCCTGTAAAACATAGGCAGACATCAGAATCACTGTTAGAAAATACTTTCAAGACACTCTGAACACAGGAAATAATCAAATGTCCTTAGTGTTATTTTCAAAATATTAGCCACACTTGTGGATAATGTTGACTTTGTTTTGAGATTTGGCCTTGGTCTATATGTGATGGCTCAGACAGTAAAGAATCTGCCTGCAATGCAGGAGATATGGGTTCTATCCCTGGGTAGGGAAAATCCCTGGAGAAGGAAATGGCAACCCACTCCCGTATTCTTGCCTGGGAATTCCATGGACAGAGGAGCCTGGTGGGCTACAGTCCATGGGGTCACAAAGAGTCGGACATGACTGGGTGACTGACACTTATATATGGTGGGTGGTTTACCCTGGAGCCGACAACGGTTAAGACTCAAGGCTCTTCTTGGCTAGCCAAGGGCCTAGCAATCTCTTTCAAACAGCATGTGTATTTGTGAAATTTGCAAGCATAAACTATTCTAATCCCAAATTGGTCAAAAGTGTTGCTTGTTTCTACTCTGACTTCTGTCCATCATACTTATCAACACACACACACACACACACACTTTAGTTGCTTCTGTGTAGTTAAACATTGCCAACTGTTCTGGTGTAGAAATAGCTTCCAGGCATACCCCAGTGCTGGCCCATGCCATTGATGAAGGCACAAGACAGGTGTGGTGATCAGTGGGGACCTGTCTTAGGGCTCCGAGCACTAGAAGCCTGTCCTGAGTAGAGGATAAACACATACATAGAGCCAGAAGCTTGTCTGGATTATTTTCCTGGTTTCCTAATATTCCTGTTTTCCATCTTCTAAAAATCTGCTATTTGGGCAGAACAATGGAGGAAATGAAAAGATCAGTGGTCACCAGAAGTTAGGGGAGGAAGGACTGAGCAGGTGGAGCCCAGAGGATGTTTAGGGCAAGGAAATCACTTTACGGTGTTCTCGTGGTGGAGACAAGTGATAGTACATTTGTCCACACCCACAGAACTTGCCACACTGACTCATGTCACGTCATGTCATGCTCAGTCGCGTCTGAATCTTTGCGACCCCAGGAACTGCAGCCTGCCAGGCTCCACTGTCCATGGGGTTTTCCTATCAAGAATACCCACCGAGTTGCCATTTCCTCCTCCAGGGGATCTTCCCAACCCAGGGATTGAAACTGCATTTCCCGCGTCTACTGCATTGCAGGCAGATTCTTTATAACTGAGCCGCCGGAAGCCCCACACTAAGCCTGACCCTAATGTAAACTATGGTGATGATGAGGTGTTAAATCAGGGCCATCAGCTGTAACAAAGGCTCCGCTGTGGTGAGGGATGTTGATGGTCGGGGAGGCTATGCACAGGGGGAGTGGCAAGGGTACATGGGAAATCTCTCCACCTTCTTTATTTTGCTGTGAATCTAGAAAGGCTCTGAAACATAGTCTTATAAAGTATGCAAATAGTTATCATTCATTTACACATTCCAAATAAATATTCCCTTATGAAACATGTTATGCATTTGCAATCATGCAGGCTGTTTTTAAGAAGCCCCCGGTTTGTTGAGATGCCCACAAAACCTGGGTCTGCCCTGTTCATAAGTCAAAAGTCCTTGCCACTGTTATTAGCTCATACTTACAACTATGTCACTTTTCCATTTGGATTATAAATATCTTAAATATGAAAAACTATCTTTTGTTTCCTGTATTCAATGCATTAAGTAAAACTTTTCATTGGCTGGAGTTGATAGATGCCTCTCGTGAGCCTCTTTGACTGTTACCTGCAGGAGCTGTGTTACTGGTTTGCTGAAGAGTGTAGAGAGCTCTGTCCTGAGATCTTTAGTTGCTTGGAGGTGTCTTGAGCTGAAACAGGGGCTCCAGGGAAGCATATAATTACCCATGCCAATAGAAGAGGACAGCAGAGAGTGAAACACCCACACGGAGAATTGCATTCCTGGTACGGAGAACAAGATGATAGCCAGTCCTTCCTGTTGCTCCCACCACTATTAATGACTCTGAGGTTCAGTATCTCATGGACTGGGAGACAGTTACCTTTTTCTGTTTCTTGAAATTCTGGAGCCCACTCCTTCCAGAGGGAAAAGTTAGTGAATGTTTTGTCTCCTTTTCTCCAAGGTCCTGCGTGGCAACAGTGAAAAAATCGAGTTTTTTCAAACAACCAAGACTCACGACGGTTAATCTTTCTTCACAGAAAAGCCACAATTCCAGCTGTCCCAGAGCAGATGAAGAAGAGTGGAAGATAAACTGAATGTCTGGTAATTCTTTCAGGGACTGTCCCTGGAAGAGACACCTGTCATACCAACACTTGCCAGCAGAGGGCGAGATGTCCCCGCTGGTGGGAATGAAGTTGGCTGCACTACCTGTCTGGGTTCTTTCTTTGGTCCACCTGGATTATCCGGACGAATCTGCAGAATTGTCTATCTGTACCCGCTCTCCTTGAGGAGGTGGCTCCACCAGAGGAAGCTGCAAAGAGCCCAGGGTGTGAATATCCCACCTGGGCTGTTCTGGGGGCCTCAGACGTGGGGCCTCCTTATGCCCCTGAGAGCCACCCCCAGCCCGCAGTTCTCCCAGAGGATTCTGGGATGAGGAAGATCTGAAGGTCCCTCTGCCCTCCCTCGCCACCCGGTTCTGTCTGAAGATCCCAACGACCTCCCTGCAGCACTCTGAACCCCACAAAAGGTCTTCTGTAGGGGTGCCAGATACAATCTAGGATGCTCAATTTGATCTGGATTTCAGGTAAGCAAAGAATAATATATTATTAATAATATATCCCAAATATTGCAAGGGACATACTTACATGTTACAAATCCTTCTTGATCCAAAATTCAAGTTGAATTGGGTGTCTTTTCTCTTTATTTGCTACATCTATACCACCCCGGGCTTCCCAGGTGGCTCAGTGGTAAAGAATCTGCCTGCCAAGCAGGAGACACAGGAGAGGCCGGTTCAACCTCCAGGGTTGGGAAGATCCTCTGGAGGAGGAAAAGGCAACCCACTCCGGTGTTCTTGCCTGGAGAATTCCATCGACAGAGGAGCCTGGCGGGCTACAGTCCATGGGGTCACCAAGAGCCAGACACGACAGAGGCGAGACTTAGCACACATACTTACCACCCCAGCTCTCCTGAGAAGCCTAAAATATTCTAACACGGTGCAGACAAAAAGCAAGATTCCTTCTCCCTCCTTCTAACTCCTCTTCCCCCAAAACACTCTGGCTAGGCTCTGCCTTATTAGGCCTGCTCTCATCTAAACAGCTCACTTCACACATTTTCATTTCCTCAGCCTTATATGGTCCTGTCAACAAAGCAGGCAGGCCTGCACCTAACCAGAAGGAAACAGACGCGAGATTCTGACTGCGCAGGGCATCAGCCTTGATGGAGAGACTTGGCAAGGCTGCCTAAGGCTCCAGATATGACAGCTGGAAGTGGGGGGTGGGGGCAGGCTCAGAGTCTCCTGTCCTTCCCCCTGAGCATCGAGAACCGGGATCCCCCCCAAGGAGCCCAGCCGTCTGCCGTGTACCCACTGCAGGCTCTGGGGCAAGCCTGGGAGACCCGACTGGGCAGGCAGGCCCGCCACCCGGACACCTGGGCCCTGTCCACGGGCTTCAGCCGCGGCCTCAGCGGCAGCCATGCCTTCCCGTGCAGCCGCCGCGGCGTGTAGGATGCTGATAACAGGAACAATGAGGCGGAGGAAAAGTGGCAGGAGCGGGACAATGAGCGGGCCAGAGGGACTCTCCCAGGCCAGGCGGGATGGAGGAAGGAGCTGCAGGTCCCAAGGGCCAGCCTGGAGACGACTCCATGGTGGGATGGAGCGGGGGGAGCCCAGGGCCCCGGGGGGGAGCTGGGGGGCAGCCTCAGCCTTGCTCCCACCCCTGAGAGAACCCCTTTCTCTGTGGGCGGGGCCCGGGAAGACAGGGAATTACTCCAAGCCCATTACCCCAAGAAGGGACCTTCCAGTCTGCCCCGGGCAGAAGAGGAAGCATCACACAGCTGGAGTGAGCACAGAGTGGCTCCTGGGATGATCTCAGCTCTGACACCCGGAGGCCCACGGCCCCTCACTCCCTCTCCTACTCTCCAGCCTGCCCCAGGCCTCGCAGGAGGGCTCCCCAACACCCCTACCTGTGCAGAGTGAAGGGTGCACATGCAGGACTCCAGTTCTGCAGGTAGACCAGCCACGGGCCAGCAGATGAAGACCTTGGGGTTTTTCCAGAATGAGGCCAAGTTGTCTTGTTGGGGGCTGAGTGCCTGCAGCTGCTGACCAAGTCATTCTGAGAGGAGCTGCCTCTGCCCTGGGCCAGGAGTGGCCGCTGGGACATCCCAGGTGTCACCGTCACTTCATTAATGGCTCATGGCATGTGACAGAGGTGGAGCAAAGTGTGTAGACTGTGTGATCAAATCTCCCCGGGCCAGAACTGGAGATGGTATAAGGGTGGTCCAGGGGCTAAATGAGGTGTCTTGAGGGTATTTATCTCTTTTCTGAATCCAGACCGTGGCTACTGAGTCTGTGTCTATTTATTATTCATTGCTTAGTTCAGCCTTAGTGTGAAAAAGATGACCAGCAACCAGTAAGATGCAGACAAAAGAAGAGGATAAAACAAAGTAGAGAACGAAGTGGAGGGAAACAGAAAACGAAGGAAGAGAGGTTCCATGGAGCAGGGAGAAAGGTGAGGATGCAACAGTGCCTGCCGTGAGGGCCCTGTGGGCGAGCGGTGCGGTCGCCGGGAAGGAGAAGCACCATCGGCACAGGCTGGGAGGAGCCAAAATAGCAACAAACGAAAACACCAGCGTGTTATTTCTGACACTAACACCAGAGACCAAGCCTCATCCAAAGTCCTCAGGGAGAGAACTCAGAGCAAGGTGCTGGAAACGTCCAGGCTCCGGGATCCTGCATCTCAGAGCTTGTCGAGGGTCGGGCAGGGGCCTCTCATGACAGGCTCTATGCGGAGGGCTCTGAGATGGGCCCAAGCTCCCTACTGTGGGTGGCTTAAGCCGAATATTTTAAATTCATTTATTTGAAGTGCAGTTGGTTTACCATGTTGTGTTAGTGTCAGCTGTACCTCAAAGCCAATCAGCCATGCGTGTACACGCATCCCCTCTGTTTGGATTTCCTTTCCACTCCGGTCACGGTAGAACACTGAGCTCCCCTGTGTATACAGTAGGTTCTCAGTAGCAATCTGTTTTACACACAGTATCAGTACTGTATGTTAGTCAAGCCCAGTCTCCCAATTCAGCACACCCTCAATTGCTGCCTTAGTGTCCATATGTTTGCTCTCTATGGCTGTGTCTTTATTTCTGCTTTGCACATAGGTTCATCTGTATCATTTTTCTAGATTTCACTTATAAGCGATATTATACAATAAGCGTTTTTCTCTTTCTGGCTTACTTTACTCTCTATGGCAGTCTCTAGGTCCATCCATATCTTTGAAAATGGCAAGTTTTATTTTTCCTTTTTATGGCTGAGTATATTCCATTGTATGTACAGACCACATCGTCTTTTTCCATTTGTCTGCTGAAGGACATTTAGGTTACTTCCATGTCCTGGCTATTGTACATATTGCTCCAGTGAGCATCAGGCTGCATGTATCTTTTTGAATTATGTTTTTCTCAGGGTATGTGCCCAGGAGTGGGATTGCTGAGTCACATGGTAGTTCTATTTTTAGATTCTTAAGGAACCGCTACACTGTTCTCCATAGTGGCTGTCCATTTACATTCCCACCAACAGTGCAGGAGAATTCTCTTTTCTCATAGCCTCTCCAGCATTTACTGTTTGTAGATTTTTTGATGATGGCCATCCTGACTGGTGTAAAGTAATATCTCGTCTACTCAAAACAATCTCCTTGTCAATGCAATCCCAATCAAATTACCAAAGACATTTTTCACAGAACTAGAACAAAATTTTTACAATTTGTATGGAAACACAAAAGACCCCCAATAACAAAAGCAATCTTGAAAAAGAAAAACTGGAGGAATCAGGCTCCCCACCTTCAGGCTATCCTACAAAACTACGGTAGTCAAGACAGTGTCGAGTGGCACAAAAACAGGAATATAAACCAATAGAACAGGATAGAAAGCCAGAAGATAAACCCATACACCTATGATCAAGAAGGCAAACAAGGCAAGAATATACAACAGAGAAAACAAGCTCATTAATAAGCGATACTGGGAAACCGGGCAGCTACACGTAAAAGAATGAAATTAGAACACTCCCTGACACCACACACAAAAATAAACTCAGAATGGATTAAAGGCCTAAATGTAAGGCCAGACACTATAAAACTCTTAGAGGAAAACATAAGCAGAACACTCTTTGACATGAATCGTAGCAAGACCTCTTTTGACCCACCTCCTAGAGTAATGAAAACAAAAACAAAAATAAACAAATTGAACCTAATTAAACTTAAAAGCTTTTGCACAGTTATGGAAACCATAAACAAGACTAAAAGACAACCCTTAGAATGGGAGTAAATATCTGCAAATGAAGCTGACAAGGGATTAATCTCCAAAATATACAAACAACTCACACAGTTCAATATCAAAAAAATAAACAGCCCCATCAAAAAATGGACAGAAGACCTAAATAGACATTTCTCCAAAGAAGACATACAGATGGCCAACAAACATGAAAAATCGTTCAACATCACTAAATATTGAGTGCGTGCATGCCGAATTGCTTCAGTCATGTCCAACTCTTTGCAACCCTTTGGACTGTAGCCCACCAGGCTCCTCTGTCCATGGGATTCTCCAGGCAAGACTACTGGAGTGGGTTGCCATGCCCTCCTCCTCCAGGAGATCTTCCCAACCCAGGGATAGAACCCATGTCTCCTGCATTGGCAGGCGGGTTCTTTACCACTAGCACCACTTGGGAAGCCCTCATTAATTATTAAAGAAACACAAATCAGCTGAACTTTAAGGAAAAAATCTAAAGCACAGGTGCCTAACGATGGAGAGAGGTGGACGTTTGGCCCCGCCCCCAGGTAGCCCTCCATCAGCCGATTTATCTGTCTCGGTTGGCCAGGGATGGGGTAGCCGGGTGTGGGTGTTCTCCCAGGCCACACCCCCAGTGCCTCTCTGTGAGTTCCTGGTTCACGGCCTGCCACCTCTCTGCTAAGGCTAAGCCATGTGCCCGGGTGGGGCCTCCATCCTCTTGTGACAGATGAGACATTTGGGAGGCCCCTCCCCTCTCTGCCGAGGAGGCTAGAAAGGCCCCAGCTCAGTCAGATTGGGCCTGGCCTGACGCAAGGTCTGCTGGATCACGAGCAGGTGACCTGGCTTTTACCCTCCTAAGCCCACCCCCCCCCCAATACCTCCCCTTGCCAATACCTGTATTTCTTGATAAAACTCATTTAACTTTAGACACATCACCTGCACTGGGGAAGACAGCATCTTTGCAGCAGGAGGCAGGACCGCTCCTTGAGAGTCCCTGACCTGGAGCAGCGTGGACTGCAAAGATCAGAGAGGTGTGTGCCCAGCCCCCAGAGCAGCCTTGGGGGTGAATCAGTGGCTCTCCAACACTGTGCTGCCCCAGTTTGGCAGGGTTCCGGCACATCCTCCAGGTCGGGGGACAGGATACCTTGGCACTGACCCCCACTGGTCTAGCCGGGCCGACTGCCTCTCCCTGGGTCAACTGGCTGGCTTAGTCCCCTGTGGTTTCCTGGCCACACAATCAAGCCCAGCGCCCCGGAGCTCCCTGTTAGGGACTGTTTTGTCAGCACTTGGCATGCAATCAACAGACGTGACACCAATTACTCGTGTCACAGCTTCTAGAGAAGACGGAGATATATGAAATCCAGCATGGGGACCATCCATCAAGGTCTGAGAAGAGTGGGCTGGGGGTCTGTCACGGTGACAGGGATCGGGGTGGGGGGCAGGGTCTCTCCGGACAGCTGCTTGGGAAAGTGCATTCCATCAGCAGAGCTGCCACCTCGGCAGCGGCACTGAGCCAAGGTGACGACGGACCAGGACTTTCAGAGCCGGGCATCCAAACCAAAAGGCCCCCCCTCCCCCAAGTGCTGGGTCTGGCCGTGCTGGATCATCCCTGCCTCCTACACCTCTGGGTTTTAGACCATTCTGTTCCCTCCCCCTGGAATCTCCCCAGCCCAGCTCCCAACGCCTCCATCAAAAGCTCCCTCTTTTGTCAAAGTGCTGATCAAATGCACTCTCTTTCTTTTCTTTTTTAAAATCAGTAACTCCATTTGTGTTTTATTCAATTACAATAATAAATAATTTATGTAACAACTTATGTGCATTTAAAAGTGTAGACAATAGAAGTTCTAGGGTAAGTGTAACTTCCATGAACCTGCTATACGTATCTAAAAATAATTCATATTTATTAGTGGAATGAACCCCTAAAATTCCTTTCTTTCTTTTCCTCTTTCTTTTTTATTTTTTTAATTATAAAAGTATGATAAGATATGTATAGGAGACTTGGAAAAAACAGAAGTGAAGTTATGTATAGTTCCACTATAAATTACAATAATTTTTAAGGTAGACAAATTAAGATTTTTCGTTGGAATTTCAATATTAAAAATCAATGGAATGAATATACAGGAAAGTAGAAGGGTATAGTAAACCCGAAAAGCGCCATGAACCAAGTCAACATAATTGAGAGTTATAAAATTTTCACACAACAGTCGGGTACAAATCCTATTTAAGTTCTCATAGACTATAAACTAGGAGACACTGGAGCGTATCCAGGGACATAAAATAAGGAAATGCGCTCTCTTTTGTAAAACCTTCCCCAGTTTATTCCTTTCCAGTGGGAATACGCTTTCTCTCCCCTGGCTGAACTCCAGGAGCCTCTGCACCCACCCCCCACCCTCCACCCCAGACAACTCATTTCCAACCTGTCCCAAGAATAATTGATTTATTAAATACTCAGTATGGCACATCCACAGTTATCACACTGATTAATTCTCATAGCCACTTAAACATGTGGGCATCTGGCCCATTTTGATAGATGGGTAAACTGAGGCTCAGAGACATTGGTAACTTGCCCTGGAGCAGCGTGGACTGCAATGATCAGACACAATGTTCTGACACATGATTGGTGAGTAGGGGTGGCAGATGGGCAAACTGTGGGTATAAAGGAAGGCATGACATAGGGATCTACCAGTGGACCCTTCAGGATCTACGGACTGCTCCTGGGGACTCTGCACTAGATGGAGCCCTCACTTGGGACACGAGGAGGATGAGACGGTCCATCCTGGAAGTCCCGCCAGTCACAGGAGGATGCTGGTCTTGCAGAAGGACCTGCCAGGGCCTGAGGAGGCCAGCACAGGTCTGCTGGTCGGGGGTCCCAGCTCCTTTTTGGCTGCGGGGGCCTGGTTTTGAGTCCCCCGTGGAGAGTCAACTTGGAATGTCACTCCAGGCCTAGGGAATTCGAGTCTTTCCTGTAAAATGTGATGCCCACTTAGAGTCACACACAGTGTGCATGGTTTACACCAAACCCCAAGATATTCCAGCGAAGGACACTTCATCCCTGGGGAGGGGCCAGCTTCACCTTACAGCCATCTGTCCCCTTGGCTTTCAGAACCCGGCTCCCATCCATTACACTCTGAGCATCTCTCCATGAGAGGCCTTTTACTAGAGGATTTCTCAACCCTGTTCATCCATCTGTCTGTATCAGTTTTTCCATCCATCAAATGGGTACAGCTGACCTTATATTGCTTCTTCCCTGGGTCATTCTGAAGGCCTAAGGAAAGCAGGCTGTGCTTTGTAAAATGGGCCCCTTGTGTGTGAAGGGTGGTCTGGGGGAGCCCCACAGTCTATTTTGTGGGACTGGGGGGGAATGGGAACAGAACCCCCAAGCCACAGAATGGTGTATGTCTCAATCAAAGTAAAAAATGACCAAGGCTGGCGACTCGCAGAATGGACCCAGGACTCAGGACCCAGGACCACTCAAGAGGTTTTGCAGAATGACCGGTAAGTATGCGGCCCTGGCTCTCTGATGGGAAGTTCAAGGAGGGTGCTCAGCCCAGCCTCAGAGCCGGAAGGGACTCTAGGGGTGTTGCAGATGAGGACACAGGCCTGGGGAGGGACGGGGCTGGTCCAAGTCACCCCACTCAGTTCACCGCCAGAGAGCCGGGATGGGGGGGCCCCTCCCCTTAAGGCGGTCCCACCGGGGGACCATCCCAGGAGACAGCTAGCAGCCAGCACAGATCTCCTCCTCTGCTTTCAGCGTCCGCGTCTGAGAAACTGGTTCTCTGAGGCAGCTGGGGAGTCACTCAGCCCACTCGCCCTTCAGAGGACACGTGGAGGGTGGCCCTCAGCCCCAGCAAAGGGCTGTCTTTCCTAACTCAGTTGCGGAAGTTGAAGCCAAACAGGGGGGACACGCCAGTGATGGATGCATTCCTGGATACTTCACCCTGTGGTCGCGCAGCCCCATACCGCCCCCACACCACAGCCCGGCAGCCCGCTGGCCTAGATTTTCTCCTCCTAATTTTCCTCATTCCAGCTCCTGATAACACAGGTTACCTCCAAAGTATAAATCACGCCCAACTCACCCAAATATTCAAGCCAGACCCGAGTTCTCTGCAGAGACACCAAGGGCTGGAAAGTGCGCCCATCAGCCCTTTTCTTATTTAAAGAGACCCTGTTCTGGGGGCGACATGGATACACTACTATGTATAAAACAGGGAACTAGTGAGAACCTGCCCTACGGCACAGGCTCTGTGGTGATCTAAATGGGAAGGAAATCCAAAAAAGAGGCGATATATGTGTACGCTGTGGAGCAGGACATGACCTCCCACCCCAGTATTCTTGCCTGCAGAATCCCATGGACAGAGGAGCCTGGCATACAGTCCATGGGGTCGCCAAGAGTCAGACATGACTGAAGTGACTTAGCACGCACACGTGTGTATATGTAGCCGGTTCACTCTGCTGTACAACAGAAATTAACACAACATTGTAAAGCAACTACACCCCAATCTAAAAAAGGAAAGTAAATGCTTAGGGAATAGACACAGGAAGAAAAATAGAATAAAACAAAGTAACTCTGTTATAGTAATTATTGGGTTGGCCCGAAAGTTCACTCACGTTCTTCAGTAAGATGATATGGAAAAACCTGTACGAACTTTAGGGCCAACCCAATAATTAAGCCTCCTCAGAGAAGAGGGCAGAGAGTTATTCCCACTTAAAGCTGGGCTGAGGGCAGGGGGAGGTAGGTGAGCTCCACCCCATCTGTTAAAAGAACAAATGAAAGCAGAGACACGGGTTCTATGCTGCACGCCTGAATAGAACCCAGATGTCAAATCCGAGAAGGTCCCACACCCCCTCCCTCCGGGCCACAGGCTGTGGGGGAGGGGCTTCAGAGCACGCTGGAAAGGGAAGGGGGCGGGGGAACCGCCCAGAAAATGCGAATCTGCTCAGGGAGCAGCGTAATGGGAAGATTTCAGCGTGATATATGGTGGCGGGGACATTATTAATGGTTTGCTGATTTTTACCTTTAAAACCTTTGGGCAGATTATTTATTATGTCCTTGGCGTGCCTATGATCTATGGAGCGGGCACTAATGTGCGAGCAGGGCCCCCATGTCCCCGCGCCTCTACAGCTCCTAATTAGGCTGCGATGCTGCTCTACCTGCCCGGCTCTCCACCCACCCGGGCAGAGGAGGCAGCACCGCCTGGGCTCTGAGGCTCTTCTTTTGTGGAATCAACTCATGCCTGCAAAATCCAGGGCACTCAGCTTCCAGGCCTGGCTCTGTACTGACCCATGTGTGACCTTGGGCCAGGGTGGGCATCTCTGAACCTCTGCGCTTGCATCTCTTGAACAACACAGAGATAAAAATGGCAGAACGAAGATGGAGCTGGGTATATGGTCTTCCTGGTCCGAAAGTCTCTGGCTCCTGGGACACAGAAAGTTGGAGAACAGCAGTGTTCTTCCAGCAGTTCACCATCATCCGCCCCAGAAACCAAGCATCTCTGGGTACGGTGGGAAGTCAGCCTTCCTCCTTCTGGCCCGTCTGTTGTGGCTCCACCAGGTTGGGATGTCTGGACCCTCCAAGGACCTCCAAGAATGACCCTCCAATGCCCCAGGTCGGAGCACTGGGCTAGCAGTTAGGGACAGAGCCAGGCCTAGAAACGAAGTGCAGCCAGCAAGGCCGCCCGGACTGTCTCCAGGCAGAAACACCGGACCAGGGAAGACCAGGCCCTCTGGGACCCCTCCCCCACGGAACCCAGAGGTCCTGCTGGTTCCCGCTTCTCTCTGCCTCATCCAGCGACTCCCCAGTCTGACAGCAGCCCTCACCTCCCTTACATTCTTTGCTGCCCCTTCCTGCGCTTTGCGGACCTACTGGCTGAGTGCAGCTTTGAGCCGGGCCAACCGGAGGTCTGGTCCCGCTTGAGCATGGGAAGACGCCTGCCCTTGCGCTGGCCAAAGCTCCAGCCTATTTCACTGGAAGTTCCTGGGGAGGTCCCAAGACTCTCACTCCCGCCCTCCTCCATTCTAATAAAAATCTTCCTCCTTCCAGAACAGGTGTCTCTCGGGTCATTGGCCTGGTGGTCAACAGAGCCTCCTTCTCAACCAGGCAGCATTTCTCTGACTCTCTACTTCCCTCCTGCCCAGAGACATCCCCCAACACACCACATGACTCCTGAAGGTTTCTCCTAAGTGCTGTCACCCCTATTCTACAGTCCCTGACTCCCAGTCTCAGCTCATGACGTCCTCTCTTCCTGGAGAGGACCCTGGCTCCTGTCCTCTCTTCCTGAAGAACACCCAGACCGCCACTGCCCCTGGTCAAAACAACTCCTGGCAAACTGGCCTCTCCGCTGCTATGGTTGGTATCGGATCCACTTCCATGCGTCTCCCAGTTTTCTTAGCCACCGTCTGGGTTTTGGCCATCACTGCCACCCGTGGGCACACGGGCAGCCCCACTGACTGCTGAGCTCCAGGCAGGGGCCACAGTAGGTCCAGAGTGGGGCTCGCGGGGGCCGTCTTTCATCTCTGTGTCCTCAGCAGTGCCACGTGGCCTGGCCCAGCAGAGCTGCTCATCCTAGGCTGGATAGAAGAACTAACAAATGTCAATGGTCCTGGTATGTACCGTGCCCTGAAGCGCAGGCCTGGGTAACATGGGGAGAGCCTATCACAATGAGCTTCTGCTGTTGTGACATGTGACTGCAATGACTCCATCGCATGAGTCATAATCCCTGTCTGTAAGAGCGGCTTTGTAGTAGGGGTGAAGAGCTCCAGACATAAAAGGGAATAGACTCAGTTTATCCTGTAGATGTTTTTCCTCCTCACCCTCATCCCTTAAATTCAGAACTTTTGTGGGTTTGATTCTGATAGGCCTTTGAGAAGGGCAGGTGGGCTTGGAAGGCTGAGACCAAACAGGGGGAGAGAGACCATGGCTCCTGGATGGTGGAACAGAAGATCTGCAAAGCATTCCATTTATCTCCGGGTCCCCAACATTTTCTGGAGCGGTCTGTCCTGTCGGGGCCTGTCTTTCCAGGGCAAGGAAGAGCTTGCCAAGCTAGGGCAGAACAAAACGGGATGTGGAGTTCAGCCTTTTCGAAAAAAATGAGTCACTTCCAACTTTCATCCTTCCCACCTTCCATTCACTGCACCAGAGGGCATCTGACCCTAGGTTTGTCTTTTCCCAGAACGGCTGTGATGATGAAGCTTTGAGAAGTCACCCAGGTCATCCCTTCGCCTTGAGGCAGGTGCTCCCAACTCAGCCTGGAGGGTTGGGAGCCATCTCATTCCTTCTCGGATATGACGGGAGAGGCAGAACTCAAGAAAGAGATGCTTGTCTGTGCCCTGGCCCTGTGCTCTGGGGAATCCACTGTGCCAAACTTCAGTCCCGCCGGCCGTAAAATGCAGCGGCCGTAATACCTGTGGCATCTGGGGTGGGACCACTCGTCCTGGTGAGAGACCAGCCCAGAGCTGCCGGGTGTTTAGCCTGCTGGCCCCTGCATGCCACACCATCAGCTGCTGGGATTGACAAAAATATTCAGTTCTTTTCCAGGCTGCCCATGGGTGGAAAACCACAAGTTCGCCTTTCTTTATCAGGAATGGGCCAAGGAGGGTGGGCCTGACGTAGGGGGATGTCGGCTTGGACAAGGTGTGAACTTGGAAGGTCAGCCCCCAAGCCAAGGGCAGGCAAGGGGGCCAGAGGTGTGGCTCAGCGGAGCCCAGCCTCCCCAGGTGGCCTCTGGCAATGGCGATCCAAAGAGAGGAGGCCAAGGGGTGCGAGTAAGCAGTCTGTCAGGGCCTTGACCTCAGGCCCTGGCTGCGTGGAAGAAGGAACCCAGGCCTAGGAGTGTCAGGTTTGGGTTTAGACCATGGCTTCAAGATCTATCCGACACATGTCCTTGAGCGACTCCCCTCTGAACCCATTTCTTCAGCTAGGAAGCAGCGACAGGTGACCGTGTATCAACGCGTAAAAGTATCTTCTGGATGTGCTTCAGGAGTGCAGTAAGGGATCATGGGTTTTCACTGGGAGTCCTTGGACCAAAGAAGGAGCAGAAACAGCCACAGTGGGTGAGGTCCTTTGGGGAGAGGAAGGAGAAAGACCAGCGGTCTGAGAATGAGGAGGCATTGGTGTTTGGCTGCAACGTGCAGGCGGAAAGGATGGGAAGCCAAAGCGGGGCTGGCGAGGGGCTTGAGGAGGAGATACTCGTTGAGTCAGGGGGCGTCATTAGGACCGTGGGCCACCACCATCTCAAGAGAAAGGGCTACTAGTGTTTGGAAAATTCACAACCAGCATCGATTTCAGGGCCAAGGGTGGAGGGGTGTGGTGAGCTGAGATAGGATGGGAGATTAGATGAAAGTGGGGGTGTAGTGGTGAGGGCTAGGCGTTCTCCTGAGCTGTAGGGGCTTCAACTGGTTTCTTCGTTAACAAACTGGGTGCCTTGAGCTATGAGTGCACCCCGCCACCAACCAGGTCTAAACATTTAACCCAGGAGGACATGGAGGACAAGGGTAGGGCTCTGTAAACCCTGCTGGGAATGAAGGAACAGGTGGGATCTAGAGGGGACTCTGAGTGAGGGTGTGGAAGCAAGGGGAAGGCGCAGAACTGGCCCAGAGGAGGGACCCCACCAGGTGGCCATTCCACTAATGTTGGAACTGAGTTGCTGTCATGGGGACATGAGCCTGATCATCCATCTCCAAGTCCCATGACCTTTTCATTTTCTCCTCTTGACCAGAGACGAACATGCCATTTTAGTGAAGTGCTGGGTCAGTAAGAGCTGGGGTGGTTGTCTCTGTCACTTGGGGAAATAGCAGATTATGAAGCAAAGAGGCTGAAACATCTCTCGGGAAATGACTGAGGACCTCAGGTCACAGAAGAGGTGCACATTGGATGCTCCATGTCAACTAATAATGACAAGGCCTGGACAAGCCTAAATACCATTATATCTAACCCAAGCTTACAAGGCAATCTGTTTCACTAGGAGTTTCTGACAAAGATGAGTGAGTTCAAGTTGCTTAGTCGTGTCCGACTCTTTGCGACACCATGGATTGTAGCCCACCAGGCTCCTCTGTCCATGGAATCCCCCAGGCAAGAGTACTGGAGTGGTTTGCCATTCCCTTCTCCAGGGGATATTCCCAACCCAGGGATAGAACCCAGGTCTCCTGCATTGCGGCATCCAAGCCACCAGGGAAGCCTAATCAGTTCATATATACATAAGTGTGTGTGTGCATATACACTTACATATATATATATAATATAAAACTTATATATATATGTGCATCTAAATATTTATTTTTAAAAGTTGAAGTATGGTTGATTTACAATGTTGTATTAGTTCCTGGTGTACAGCAAAGTGATTCAGTTATACATACATTTACACGTATTCTTTTTCATATATACTTTCAATGTAAAAACTTTAAAAACTCACCTCCAGAAGAACTTTTATAAACATGTCAAATTAAGAACATCTCCAGCACTCAGATATAGAGCAGAACAGATAACTTTCAGTGTGAGGACACAGCCTACACCCAACATTTGCTTTATTTTCTATTATTAACTTATCTATTTTATTTTTTTAATTTATATTTACATTTAAACAATCAGTGAACGATATCTGTTCTTGGAGCACAGACCTTCATTTTAATGATTCTGAATACACAAAATGGTCCTGTGTGGATGGGAATGCTGGTGAGAACCTGTGAAGGAAATTCTGCACCATCAAGGACAGCTCCAGTTCAAGGCTTGCTGGAGAAATGTGCTGAGAAAGGGCATTTTTTTTTTCAATCTCAAAAATGATAAATAGGAATTTTAAAAATTATAAAGGGCACATGTAAATCTATTCACCTAAAAAAGCTAGAATCCTGGCTGAAAATGGGCAAAAGACATACATATATAATCTGTGTGTAAATAGATTTTTTATAAAGACTAGAAAACTCTTCAACCTCATTAGCAATCAAATATAGCTAAAATAACCCCACCTTAAAATAAGGTACTATTTTTGCCCATAAAATCAGCAAAGGCTTTCTCATTTTTAATGACTCTACCAAACACAGATGAGAACGTAGTGGGCCAGGTGATGTAATTTAGTACAACTTAGATGTTTAGAAAAACAATCTGGTGGAAGATATGAAGAACTTTAAAAAAGCTGGTATCTTCAGACCTAGTAATTCCGTGCCTGGGAAACTACCCTAAGGAAATCATCTGCCATTTGGGGCAAAATAAATTTGTGTATATATATATATATTTATATGTATATAATACAATTATATATATGGAAAATCCCATATATATTGGGAAAAATAATGGAAATTATATAAATAGTCAACAAATGGAAATGGTGAAAAAGTATTTTATAGTCTTATGTTATTTGGGCATTAAAGACATTATTCAGGTATTAAAATAGGTTTATGAAGATTTTGAGATTAAAAGGGGAATTTCTTATGTTAAGTTTAAAAAAAAAGAAGTTTATAAGGATGAGCACAGCTATCAGATGATTAGAAAAATGATGGGAAAGAAATGCATCAAATTGCTAACATCAGTTATCCCTAAGGGATGGGATTAAGAGTGACTACTTTTCCTTCTTTCTGCTTTTTTGCATTTTCCAATGCTTTTCATTAAAAAACACATTTTATATATATATGAATTAAGGAAGGACACAGCCTTTGGAGCTAAGAACAAATTTTGCCCAATGACACTGAATTTATCTTCTTCTCCCAAGCATTCATATCTCCAGAGTCACCAAATAAAGTCAAGACTAGAAAAAAGTACTTCAGAGTCGAGCGAGGTCATTGCCCAGGAGAGGCCAAGGAGAGAGAGAACTGGAGATCAATAGGCAGAAGAAGGAAACTCAAGCCGGTAAAAAACAAACACAAGCAAAACCTCTCCTGAACCACAGCCAGCCAGTTCCATCCTCTGGGGTTCAGCAGGCATATGGAGGGGAGCTGACTTCTGATAACCGGGCAGATCTGAGACCCTCCCTCACTTGGTGGGTGGACAGGTCGATGGGGCTTCAGAATTTAGAACCCAGGGCAGTGAGGGCTGGCCGTGTCCTTGACAAGTCCTTGGTTTTTCCCCATGTCCTTTGTGCATCTCCAGTGGATTGAACTTCTGATTCAGGACTGTCTCCCAGGTAGTTCTCTAGAAATCTAAGTCATCTTCGTCAAAGCCATCTGTCTGGTCCATGGGGAGGTTTCTAAACCTCGTTTCTGTGGAAGCCAGATGTTTCACTACTTTTTTGGCTTCTAAGTCAGAGCCTTCCTTTGTCTCCTGCTCTGGAGCTGAGCCTTCCTCTCCCTCTTCTGAAGCCGGGCCCTCCTCTGTCTCCTGCTCTGGAGCCGGGCCCTCCACTCCCTCCTGCTCTGGAGCCGGGCCCTCCTCTCCCTCTTCTGGAGCTTGGCCCTCCTCTGTCTCCTGCCCTGGAGACAAGCCCTCCTCTGTCTCCTGCTCTGGAGCTGGGCCCTCCTCTCCCTCTTCTGGAGCTGAGCCCTCCTCTTCCTCCTGTTCTGGAGCCGGGCCCTCCTCTCCCTCTTCTGGAGCTGGGCCCTCCTCTTTCTCCTGCTCTGGAGCCGGGCCCTCCTCTCCCTCTTCTGGAGCTGGGCCCTCCCCTTCCTCCTGCTCCGGAGCCGGGCCCTCCTCTCCCTCTTCTGGAGCTGGGCCCTCCTCTGTCTCCTGCTCTGGAGCCAGGCCCTCCTCTGTCTCCTGCTCTGGAGCCGGGCCCTCCTCTGTCTCCTGCTCTGGAGCTGGGCCCTCCTCTTCCTCCTGCTCTGGAGCCGGGCCCTCATCTCCCTCTTCTGGAGCTGGGCCCTCCTCTGTCTCCTGCTCTGGAGCCAGGCCCTCATCTCCCTCTTCTGGAGCTGGGCCCTCCTCTGTCTCCTGCTCTGGAGCCAGGCCCTCCTCTGTCTCCTGCTCTGGAGCCGGGCCCTCCTCTGTCTCCTGCTCTGGAGCTGGGCCCTCCTCTGTCTCCTGCTCTGGAGCTGGGCCCTCCTCTTCCTCCTGCTCTGGAGCAGGGCCCTCATCTCCCTCTTCTGGAGCTGGGCCCTCCTCTGTCTCCTGCTCTGGAGCCAGGCCCTCCTCTGTCTCCTGCTCTGGAGCCAGGCCCTCCTCTTCCTCCTGCTCTGGAGCCGGGCCCTCCTCTGTCTCCTGCTCTGGAGCTGGGTCCTCCTCCCCCTCTTCTGGAGCTGGGCTCTCCTCTGTCTCCTGCTCTGGAGCCAGGCCCTCCTCTGTCTCCTGCTCTGGAGCCAGGCCCTCCTCTGTCTTCTGCTCTGGAGCCAGGCCCTCCTCTTCCTCCTGCTCTGGAGCCGGGCCCTCATCTCCCTCTTCTGGAGCCGGGCCCTCTGTCTCCGGCTCTGGAGCCGGGCCCTCCTCTGTCTCCTGCTCTGAAGCCAGACCTTCCTCTTTGCTCTGTTCTGGACTCAGACCTTCCTCTGTCCCTTGCTCTGGAGTTCTGGAACATGATGGGGCCCCTTCTTGCTCAGAAGTGGAGCTTTCTGGATACATGCCTATGACTTTTCTCTCTGGATCAGGGATGTCTGCGGCCTGGTCTTCAATGCTCCTCATGCATCTGTCCCACGGCTCATCTTCGGAGCCTTTCTGAGAGAGCAGAGAGCAATTCCCCAGAGAGGATGTGCTGAAGGATGAGAGGCCTGATCTGGGGCCTGACCTCTGTTGGGAGGGGTCTGCCCCTGGGGAAGGGCTCCTGTCTCCAGAAGCCTCACGGGACTGGCCATGTCCCAGGCCAACCTGAGGGCCCTCTTCTTCGTCCCCTCCATATCCTCCTCCTGTCTCTGTCCCCTTCTCCCTTGCAGCCTCCTGGGCCTCTGTTGTTCCAGCACAAGCCTCTTGTCCTCCTGGACCCGGGCCACCTCCTCCCAGGGCATGAGCCTCCCCAGTGTCCTCAGCCCCAGAGCCCGCCTCCGGGTCTCCTTCCTCACCGCCCATGCCCTGCTCCCCCCTCCCTACCCCCTCCCAGGCGTCGCTGCCCACACAGGGCTCTGTTTGCCCCTCCTTCTCCTGAGCACCCGCCTCCTCCTCTGTCCCCCAGGGGTCCTCATCCCTGCTGAGGCTCTGGTCCCCCTCCTCCGCTCCAGGGCCCTGGCCTGATCCCGGCTCAGGGTCTCCATCAGCTCCCGGGATAGTGCCTGTCCTCGAGGGGTCCCTGTGAAGGGGCTCCGCCTCCCTCTCCACAGCGGGGGCCACCTCCGCTGTCTCCCCGTCAGCACACCCTCCTTTCTTCTTCTGCAGAATGTGTTGCAGGTCAAAGGCCTTTCTGATGGGCGCGCTGGCTGACCCCACAGCATCTACTGGGGGTGCAGGAACCATTTTCTTCCTCACGCAGGCCTCGCAGGGACAGAACTCCTCCCCCTTGGCCTCTACCCCAAGTTGGGACCCCAGGGCTCCTCTGAAGACTGGCAGGTCCTCCAGGGAGAATGAGGGGGGCCCCCGGCCCCGAGTCTGCTCGGAGAAGGGTGAGAGGTTGCGCAGGGCCTGGAGGCGCCGCCTGCGCTGCTCCGTCTGCAGGGACGCCTCCCAGCGGAGGGCTTCCCTGGGTGGCCCCGAGCCCGCGCCCCCTGCCCAGCTCTGGACCTTGAGAAGCTCCTTCTCCACGCTGTCCTGGAGCCGCTGGCTCACGTCCCGCTGCAGCTCGGCCACCATCTGATCCAGCAGGGGGTTGCCCTGCAGGCCCCAGCGGGTGCAGAGCTCGGCCGTGGCAGCGGCGAGGTGGTCCATGAAGTTCTTCTCCATCTTCTTCAACAACTTGGACACCCATACAGGGTCAGAGATCAGAGACCCCCTGCGGGCCTTGCAAGTGCCCGTCTCACCAGCCCCTTGGGTGAGCTTGTCCAGGGTTTGCCCACAGCCAGTCTCAGCTGCTCCGAGCAACTTCTCCAAAGGGGGCTCAGCTTTGGGGCCACTTTGACTCCCACTGGCGTCCAGGTACCTCTCGCTGAGGCTCCTGGGGGGCTCTGTCGGGCTCCCTCTCCTCCCTGATGAGCTCTGCGTGGCAACGGCAGTGGGGTCTCCTGGCTCCTCTTCATGCAGGCTCTTATTTTCACAGACACCAGCCCCATCCCGAGAGCCTGCCCCCGACAATTCTAGTTCCATGATTCCTTCCTCTTCCAGAAACCCTCTGACACCCTCTACTTGCAGTTCTGCTCTTTCTTTTCCTTCTTTTATTTCCTCTAATTGTACCACCTCTTCCTCCATTGTGTTTTTATCTCCTTGGTCCAGGTCACCACCCAGCGTCTGCTCCCTGCCATTTTTTTCTGCCCTGTCCTCACTGGCAGCACCCTCAGCCTCATAACTACTCAGCGGTCGGTTTCCTGGAACTGCTGGGTTCCCCAAGGTTCTGGAATTAGGTCCCTGGCAGGAGATGCTCAAAGGCAGCTCCATCTTCTCGGACACCAGGCTGCAGTCCATGGTGCAGGGTCCGCTGCCCTCCCCCGAGCCTCCAGAGCCACTGCCGACATCCACCCCAGAGGAAGATGTGGGCCTGAAGTCCTCGGTTGCAACGTGGGGCCCGAGGGCTGGCAGGGCCTGGCGCCAGCCAAGCTCCCGGAGGTCCGATTCCAGCTCACTGTTCCTGAGGCCACTCCCTGGCCACAGGGCCTGGAAGGTACTTAGGAGCTGCTGGTACCGAGGGGAGTCTGTGAACCTCACTTTGCTAGCGGGAGACCCAAGATCATCGTCATCAAAGAAGTGGAGTCTGGCGAGACAGGTGATGAGGGCCTGGGCTGAGTGGCTGAGCCTCCTGCCCTCTGAGTGGGACACTTCAGGCAGACTGCTGGGCCGGCCCGGCCGGGACCCCATCAGCGCCTTCATGATCTGTAAGGAGGTGGAGACCCTCCTGGGAAGCACGCGCTGGCCCCTCCCACCGTCCACAGCCACTCCTTTGCTGGTTCCAGCCTCTGGAGGGGTTTCTGACACTCCACTGCAAGGCAGACCCTCTGCTGACTTGGGACTAGCACGGCTAGGCACTGGAAAGACTTCCTCTGGTTCTGCTTCCTCACTGGCTGCCTGTTCCAGGGGCAGTTGTCCGGCCCAAACTGATCCTTCCGGGCCATCTGGGGAATGTTTGCCCACAGGGTCCTCTTGAGGGCCTTCCAGGCCATGCCCGGCCACATCCTCACCCTTGTCCTCCAGCTCGTGTTTCATGGGCTCCTCCGGGATATTGCTCAGCCACGCACGGACCACGGCTTCCGGGGAGGCTCGGGGCAGAGCTCCCAGCAGCTCGCCGCCACCTTCCTCTCGCTCCTCCAGGCCACCTCCGCCTGAGAGCTTCCCCTGGGCCATTCTCCGGAGCTGGGGACCGCTGCGAGGGCTGCCCCTTCTCACAGCTCTGACTGCTCTCCCCGAGGCCGCTCTTCCCTGAGAGCCAGGGGGCCGTGGATGCCGCACATCCAACTTTTCCTCCCCCGCCTTGTCCCCACCAGGCTCCCCATCAGCACTGTGGTCACCCTCGCTGCGGCAGCCTGAAGGATGCCTCTTGCCCGAGGGCCGTGTCCTGGGGGGCGTGGGACAGTACCGGCTGCACACCCAGCAGGCCTTGGAGGAGGGGCCCTGGCCGCCCTGTGGCTGTGGGGCTGGCATCATCCGCATCGTCCCACAGGACGACCCCTGAGCCAAGGGTGTACCCAGGTGTGAATGGCTGCTGCCCCAGTGTGCTCCCAGCCTCCCTCCCTCAGGCCACCCCGCTGGCAGGACCAAGGGCCAGGAAGGCTGGAATCTGTCACCCCCAGTCTTTTCTCCCAGGCCATCAGCTGGGGCACTGAACAGGCCAGATGTGTCCGAAGGTGTGGGAGCCGCTGAGCACGGCCTGAACTCAGGGCCCCCTTCGGTCTCAGCAGAGGGGGAATCGGGGAGGTAGAAATTGGAAACACAGTCAGAATTGCTCCCAGGGGTAATGGGGATGCTGCTTAGCCCGCGTGTGTCCGGGGAATAACGAGAGGCCGAGAAGGGTGGCCCTGGGTCCCGGGAGGCCTGGTTCCAGGTGCCCTGCGGGCTTTCAGAAAGGCTGGGCGGGGGGCCGTGTGGGTGGGCCCTGTCTCTGCTGGACGGCCGGGGCGTTGGCCGGGACACAGGCGGGTCGAGTGGGCAGTGGATGTCCTTTGGGTTGTGCCGCTGCCTGGGGCGGGCCCTCTGGGCCCCTCGGCTGAGGACAGAAATGCTGGGTGAGGACAGGGCGCTGGCTCTGCTGTCCTGCTTTCCGCTCCTGCCCAGGGCTGAGGCACAGGCAGAAGATGGGGTGTAGCCTCCCGCATCATCCCCAGAACCAGCCAGGCCCCGAGCCGAGCGTGGCCTCACCCTAGACCTATTTCTGGCCTGGGGGTGCCCCATTCCCTGTCCGATCTCCTCTGCCTGTGGGTCCTCGTTCCCTATAGATGAGGGGTTCACAGTGGAGGAACCCGGAACTCCCTGCTGGGTGGCCCCCCGGGAAGTCTTGCTGGGGTGGCCCTGGGACGGCTTGTCCCTTTCGCTGCACTGCTCGTGGGACCCGGCGCTCATGGAGGAGTCAGGAAGAGCATCTGTCAGGCCATGGGTCCTGGGTTTCAGGCAACCATCATGGTCCCTGCGGCCCAGCGCTGCTCCCTCGCCTCTGCCTCCACCAGCCCCCAAGGCCAGATGTGGGCCACAGCTGGCCACAGCATCCTCCAGGGACCCAGAGCAGCAGGAGGAGTTTGGCTCAGAGCCTCCAGGGGGTCTGTCGCTGGAGGCAGGGCTGGCCCTGTCCTTGCTCCCTCTTCTCCTGCTGGTGACCCTTTGGCTCCTGGGGGCCCTGAACTGGGAGTTCTGGGTCAGCCCCGACCTCCACCGAGAGGCCGACCACTCTCCCTGGGAGGTGTACAGGGGGTTCATCCAGATCTCGTATCTGGACCCTGGCTGCTGCTGGCCTTGGTCAAAGGCTCCCTCCCCTCCCGCCTCACAGGGCCCCAGCCCCTGTGCCCTAGGCTCTGAGGGGTCCCCAGAGTGGCCCTTCCACACACAGTCAAGGAGATCCTCCTCCCCAGCGTCGGGGCCCTCCCCACAGGTCACGGTGAGGGTGCTGGCCCCCCCGAGCCTCCTGGACCACAGAAGCGGGTCCTCCCCCAGCAGGTGGAAGCGGACTTTCATCTCTACCGATAGGCTGCCATCCTCATTCACGCTCACGTTCTTCTCGATGTCTTCACTTGCCACCAAGGGGCCGAGCCGGGCAGGAGTGTTCAGAGGGTGCCTGTCGGGGGCAGGGCACATGCAGGCTCGATGTGGGCAGACCGGGGGGTCGCTGAGCCCTGACCTCTCCGACATCAGGGAGAACTGCCGTGACCTGTTCTCCAGCGTGGACCGTGCGTGGATCACGCTCTGTTTGGCCTTGGGCCCCCAGCTCCCTGGCGCATAATGACGAGCAAGAGAAAAGAGGGAAAGATCATGAGCTGACAGTGGGGCTTCAGGGCAGAAGAGTCAAGGTCATGAGCATTTCACAGCCTGTACACGCCTCTCTGTACACTCCCATCTCAGTAGTGTCTGACTCTTTACGACCGCATGGACTGTAGCCCACCAGGCTCCACTGTCCACGGGATTCTCCAGGCAAGGATACTGCATACCCCTGCCACCTCCCGAACCAGCAATTAGGACAGAAACCACTCTAGAATGAATCTTTGCAGAGTTCCCTGGAGGTGAACCAGTATAGCCCAGTGAGATGAACTTGAGGTCCGAGTTCAATCTCAACCCTGCCACTTCCTAGCTGTGTAAGCTTTGGCAGAGCCTCTTTCCTGAACTGTAAAAGTCATAGATCTATCTGGCAGGTCTGTTTTGAGGATGCGAGGCAGTGCATATAAGACTTCCTCAGAGTTGCCGGCACAGAGTAGGTTCTTCATAGACAGTAGAGTGGGTTGTAGAGCATCAGTGCCCTGAGTTAACTTCTAGCCCTCTTCACACCCACCCCCAGGACAGGAAATAAAATCAGTAGGTTGCTGCATTCACCCCTGATTGTATAACTGTAAGATGCTTTGCAATTACTAGTGGTGATTTATCATTTATCATCTTAACACTCATCAAGTTTTGGGGTTGATAAATGATGGCAAGGAAGGGCCTACACACGTGATAACTAAACTTGCCCCTCAGCATGAAAAAGACAAAAAGACGGGGTCACTGGGGATAGAAAGACGTGACCCTGAGAAAGAAGGAAACCCCTAGTACTTTCTCATTTTATCTCCTGAGCTAACACTTGGCAAAGAGGGAGTGGCTGGCGGAGGCTGAGCCTATGGCCAGCAAAAGAGCAGACTCTCTTGAGTCCAGCTGGGTAGGAGAAGGTTTGCCGAGCTCTGCCCCTCTTTAAGCATCAAGTGAGGCTGAGGGCTCCTCCAGAGGAGTGGCTGGGATTGACAGGTCTCTGTCCAGAACTTGGCATGGGCAATCACAGAAACCATTGTTGACATTCTCTTAATAGCTTTTCACAAAGGGTATTATTTTGCTTATTCACCAAAATTTGCCCATAGTAATTCCAATAATTTTGCTGAAATTTTTCTCTGCACTTGTTGATTGTGCTTTAAATTTTTTTTTTTTTTTAATAACAAAGACTACCTCTGGCACATAGACTTTTTGGATGGGTATATGACTGGCTGCATAGATTGATGGATGGATGGATGATCTGTGGTTATCATTTGTTTCTTTGGTCTGTTTGACCCCCACTGTTGCCTAAGAGTTGTAACTCTTGAAAGATGCAAATGCCACATATCCATGATTCACTGTGTCCATAATGTTATACGCACTGTGGTCCTTAATAAAAGTTTATTTTAGATCCTAGAATCTTAGAGCTCACGGTCTCTTAATTCTGCTCTCTTTAAATACCAGACTCCCCTCTTTCCTATCCCAGTCAACTGTCTGGCTCAGTTAACACGATGAGAAGGAGGAAGGGGCAAGAGAGACCCCTAGAGAACTGAGATGCCCCAGATGTGGGGCCAAAGGCACGTTTCCCAAATTATCTAGAAAGGATATCTGCCCGACCCTCCTGAACCACCATCCAGTGCAAATAAACTGGGCATCCTCCAGACCCAACTCACCACTTTTGTTCCTTGAAGTCTGCCCAGATGAAGGTTCACTTCCTTTTCTTCTTATATCTTCCATCGCCAGAGGTCTGAAGGGCTCGAGACCGGCGCACACCAGCACGGAGGGGCTTCGCAGCAGAGCCTTCAGAGAGTCCAGCTGGCGAAGGAGAGTGTGGAGTCAGGAGGCCTGGTCTGCAGGACCCCTTCCACCCGGCAAAGCACAGCTAGAGGGAGGGATCGAACCCATGTCTCCTACTTGGCGGGTAGATTCTTTACCGCTGAGCCTCCTGGGAATCCCATATATACACACACATCCTCTGTCCTGAGTTCCTTCCCAGTCCAGTCCCCACAGAGCACTGCGCAGTGTTCCCTGTGCTGAGCAGCAGGTCCTCACTGTTACTATTTTATACCTGGCATCAGCGGGGTCTGACTGCTTACCTGGTGGCTCAGAGGGTAAAGAATCTGCCTGCAATGCAGGAGACCTGAGTTTGATACCTGGATTGGGCAGATACCCTGGAGGAGGAAATGGCAACTCACTCCAGTATTCTTGCCCCTTGGACAGAGGAGCCTGACGGGCTACAGTCCATGGGGTCACAAAGAGTCAGACACGACTGAGCAACTAACACACACACACACACACACACACACACACACACACGCACACACACACACATCAATTGTGTCAGTGCCTCTTTTAAAGGAAAAACTGCCCGGTTCCATCTAAGTGTTTCGAGCTGAGATCCGGACAACTTTTTAAGGAAACAGTATCCTGGACAGCCTACCCTTTTCCCACTGGCCGTATACACATGCTTCACGGGAAAGCGCAGTAGGTCCGACGCTTTGCTGAGAAAGGCCATCAGGCTCCTGGTGTTTCTGTGGCTGAGAGCCACTGTCTGCTGGAGCCGAGGGTCCCCATTCTTAACCAGCGTGATCCTCCTCGAGGCTTTGAGACCTTTGCCGGTAGAGGCTGTTCCCGGTGCCTCGAATTCCCTCAACTGCTGAGCGGAATGGCTTCTCCCCCGGGGCTGGCCCAGCCCGCCGGGGGTTCTGGGGGGCTTCTTATCGGAGCAGAGATAGCAGCCACCATCCTGCAGCTGCTCCAGAGCGCTGAGGCTGTGCAGGCCCCGGGGTGTGGTGACCGACCGCACCCCAAAGGAGAGCGGTACCCGCTGAGAGAGCTCGTCCATCAGGGCCCCAAAGCTCCTGAAGGCACGCTGGTGAACGGCCAGGCGGACCCCAGCAAACCGGGGATCCCCTCGCTTGAGGAAGGTTATCTTCTTGGCCGGCGTGACCTGGGTGACAGAGGGGGTCCGGGCCACAGAAGGCAGGAGGCACTCGCGGTGGCCGGGGCCCGGGGCGTCCCTCGGAGTGCTGTTCATGGTGGGGAGGGCCAGGCAGCTGAAAGGGATCAGAGAAAGAGCAAAGTCAGAGAGCAACCTGAGGGTCTGTGCATCTCCTCCTGGCGTTGGCACAGAGGTGCTCCCTTCCCACCCCAAATCTGCCCCGCCCCGTCTTGTAGAGGTTAGTTCATTCTGGTGAGCAGCTACTACTGCTCAGGCCTGTCCGACTCCTTACGACCCCAGGGACTGTAGCCCGCCAGGCTCCTCTGTCCATGGGATTTCCAGGCAAGAATACTGGAGTGGGTTACCTTCTCCAGGGGATCTTCCTGACCCAAGGATCGAACCCATGTCTCTTGCATTTCCTGCATTGCAAGCAGATTCTTTACCACTGAGCCACCCAGAAAGCCCTTTGAAGAGTAGAAGGAAGAGCAAAGGTTTGGCATCAGAAGATATGAGTTAAAATCCCATCCCCCCACCTTCCACTTATGGCCTGTGTGACCCAAGAGGTTGATGACTAGTCCTCATTTTGGTAAAATGCAGCTGTATTCATCTGCCCAACACAATTCAATGGATTTACGAATACAAAGCAAGCATCAGTAGCCCAAAGGCATAGGGCACAAAACCTATAAACCTCAGGGCATGCAGCCCCCTGCTTGAGACAGCAGGGACCCAAGAAATACTAGTGATTGATGACACCCAGGCTTCACAAGCTGCCCCCAGAGCCCAGGCCTGCCAATCACCACCATGCACACAGTCAGGACCAGTGAGGGGTCTCCCCTGATGATGTGGGTTCAGACCCAGCAGGACCTGCGCTGCCATGCACACGGCGGTGACCACAGGCTCCCCTGCCACAGCCATCTCTCCTCACTCGCGGTCTAGCCAGCAGCCACATCTCCTTTTTACCTTGACTCACCACGTACCCCCATTCATCGTCGGGGAAAGAGCTCTGCTCTCATTTTCAAAATCTTGGTGCACAAGAGCACTTGTAATCGTCTCTCATCTCTGCACAAACTTTATAATTAGCTTCTTCAGCCTCGTCCCTCCCAGCTAAGCCCTCTAAGCTGCTTTCTCAGCACCCCCCATCCCCCACCCAGCACAACCCTGGAGCTGCCAGGCACTGTCCCTCGGGCATGCCTTCCGGAGGGCTCCCAGGCTTCCTGCTTGATTGGCGGCTTCACGTGTGACCGTGAGCATCCTTTTTGGCCCCCACTGAAGGGCTGAGAGGGGGAAGGTCACCATGTCTCCTGTAGTCACCACCATGTCCCCCGGCACCACTGTGTTCCCCGTGCCATTGTGTCCCCCCCATCACATCACCGTCCCTCCAGTGTCACTGTGTCTTTTATTTTCACTATATCCTTACAGTCACCGTGTCCCCAATGGGACCATGTCCCCCAGTGTCATCGTGTCCCCTAGGGTCGCCATGTGCCCCAGCATCACTGCATCCCCCAGTGTCACCGTATCCTTTAGAGTCACCGTGCCCCCCATAATCACCACATCCCGAGCATCCCTATGCCCCTCATAATCACCACATCCCCAGCATCCCTATGCCCCTCATAATCACCACATCCCCAGCATCCCTATGCCCCCCATAATCACCACATCCCCAGCATCCCTATGCCCCTCATAATCACCACATCCCCAGCATCCCTATGCCCCCCATAATCACCACATCCCCAGCATCCCTATGCCCCTCATAATCACCACATCCCCAGCATCCCTATGCCCCCCATAATCACCACATCCCCAGCATCCCTATGCCCCTCATAATCACCACATCCCCAGCATCCCTATGCCCCCCATAATCACCACATCCCCAGCATCCCTATGCCCCTCATAATCACCACATCCCCAGCATCCCTATGCCCCCCATAATCACCACATCCCCAGCATCCCTATGCCCCCAGGATCACTGCAGTCTGTCACTCTGTCCTTCAGTGTCACTATGTCCTCCAGTGTCCCCACCACCTCCAAGGACTGCTCCTCCCAGTCTGCTTCTGAATAGACAGCCCTCAACACCTCCCAACAGCAGCTCTGTAGGGATGGGAGAGACCGTGAAGGCAGAGGTCATGCCGGCTCCCAGAAGACTCGGGCCCAGGAGTCTCATGGCAACGTTGCAGTCAGTACCCTCCAGTGCCGACAGCCCCTTTCCTCTGACATTCCTCTAGAAAATTCTAGGGGTAACTTCTTACTCTCCAGCCTCTCCAGCAGAAACAAACAGGCTCTGCTTCACCTGCGTGATGAGTCACTTGAGAACTGCCACCTCCTCCTCGGCCACAGGGAAGGGAGAAGTTAATCAATTTTCTTTTTCAAAGAGACAATGAACTTTTGATTCTTTCACCTTCAAAGTATCCCTGCCAGGATATTCCTTCATTCACTCATCTGTGTACCCAACAAAGATTTTTGAGCTTCTGTTATGTGCCAGCCTCTATGCTGGGCCCTGGAAATACAAGGATTACTGAAACATGGCACTCATCTTCAAAAACGTCCCATTCTACTGTGGCAGGTAGGCGATAATTAAGATGCAGCATAAGACATGTTCTGAGATAGAGATACAGATACAGATGTATTATAAACAGGGTGTGACTGAAAGCAGATCAAGGGGAATGCAAGTCAAGGAAGACTTCCTGAAGGAGGTGACATGCCGAGTTCCTGAGCAGAGACCTGCAGGACAACTTGAGGATTAACCAGAGAAGGAGGAAGTTAGCACCGGCGTGGCAGATAGATACGGCCTTGGTGCCAACTCTGACCTGCCGGGTGGGCTGGCAGGATGGGCAGAGGAGGTGCCAGGCTTCCTGTGAGCTGTGATCAGATGGCAGTGTGGACACAGCGTCAGGGCGGACGGGCCGCACAGTGCCTGGCCTTCCCATTCCTGCTCTGCTTCCAGCAGTCGGGGCGGGGGCCTATGTGCAAACGTGCGGTGGAAAGAGAAAGATTGGATGTTCTGGAAGGGCCTTCAATGGATGGACGCAGAGCATCTGACAGGCTCTATTAAGGGAGCTGACAGAGGGGATGGAACGGCACTGACAGTAAGATCAGCTCTAGCCCCTAGAACTAAAATAGCAGAACACAGAGCCCTTCCCCACTGAAATCTGAGCTGCTGGCAAAAGCCAACTCAGGGGGTTCCTGCTTCTGATCCAAAAACATGTAAGTAAGGAAGAAGGGGATGGTAACTGAGTCTCGCAAAAGCTAGTGGAAAGTTGCTATATGACAAAGGGAGCTCAGTCTGGTGCTTGTGATGACCTAGAGGGGTTGGGGCGGGAAGGGGGTTCCTGCTTCTGATCCAAAAACATGTAAGTAAGGAAGAAGGGGATGGTAACTGAGTCTCGCAAAAGCTAGTGGAAAGTTGCTATATGACAAAGGGAGCTCAGTCTGGTGCTTGTGATGACCTAGAGGGGTTGGGGCGGGATGGAAGGGAGATTCAAGACGGAGGGGATGTATATGTATGGTTGATGCACGTTTTTATATGGCAGAAACCAACAAAACATTGTAAAGCAATTATCCTCCAATTAAAAATAAATAAATAAATTTTTAAAAAGCAGAGGAGAAAGAAGAAGCAAGCGTCACTGCAGGCTGAGTTTACCTGGACTGCTCCGCTTTAGCACTGAAGGGCCCTGGTGCTGGGACCCCACCCTCCCCTGCCACCCCAGGTCCCCTGATAGGTTCCCAGGATCAGGGGGGCCTCTTCCTGGCACTGGCTTTGCTGGCAATGAGGCCAAGATAAGCTGACTGCCTCATGCAGCTGGATAAAGTTGCCGCCACCAAGGATGGGAATCCAACTCTTAGCGACCTGGCTGCACCCCTGGGTGCACTAAGGTTGGCCCTGAAAGTGAAGAGAGTGCTAGTCTCTTGATTGAGTCTGACTCCTCAGGCGCCTCTGTCCATGCAGCAAGGATACTGGAGTGGGTTGCCATCTCCTTCTTCAGGGGATCTTCCTAACCCCGGGATCTAATCCGCGTTTCTTGCGTTGTAGGTGGATTCTTTACCATCTGAAACACCAGGGAAGCCCCTGAACCCAGCACTCAAACTGGAAAAGTGGTCTCTTCGGATATACCAGCCGACAATTCTCCCCTTAGCTAAAGGAATTTGAGCTGGAGTTTCTGTCGTTTGAAATAGAAAGGGACATGGATCCTCCAGGGACCAGCACCAGTGAACACTCAGTATTTCCCAAACTCCAAAACTGGATTTCTGAGCTAGGGGACCCCTGTGGGTGGGAGGGCAGGGCTCTGAGGCCCCTCTAGGATCCTCCCACTAGGTTCCCAGGGATGGAGATCAGTTTGGTCCAGTTCAGTTGCTCAGTCGTGTCCGACTCTTTGTGACTCTGTGGACTGCAGGATGCCAGGCCTCCCTGTCCATCACCAACTCCTGGAGTTTACTCAAACTCATGTGCATTGAGTCAGTGATGCCATCCAACCATCTCATCCTCTGTCGTCCCCTTCTCCTCCTGCCCTCAATCTTTCCCAGCATCAGGGTCTTTTCCAATGAGTCAGTTCTTTGCATCAGGTGGCCAAAGTGTTGGAGTTTCAGCTTCAGCAACAGTCCTTCCAATGAATATTCAGGACTGTTTTCCTTTAGGATGGACTAGTTGGCTCTATCTCCTTGCAGTCCAAGGGACTCTCAAGAGTCTTCTCCATCACCAGAGTTCAAAAGCATCAATTCTTTGGCACTCAGCTTTCTTTATAGTCCAACTCTCACATCCATACCTGATTACTGGAAAAACCATAACTTTGACTAGACAGATCTTTGTTGGTAAAGTAATGTCTCTGCTTTTTAATATGCTGTCTAGGTTGGTCATAACTTTCCTTCCAAGGAGCAAGCGTCTTTTGATATCATAGCTGCAGTCACCATTTGCAGTGATATGGAGCCCCCAGAAATAAAGTCTGTCATGGTTTCCATTGTTTCCCCATCTATTTGCCATGAAATGATGGGACCAGATGCCATGATCTTAGTTTTCTGAATGTTGAGCTTTAAGCCAACTTTTTCACTCTCTTATTTCACTTTCATCAAGAGTCTCTTTAGTTCTTCTTCACTTTCTGCCATAAGGGTGGTGTCATCTGCATATATGAGGTTATTGATATTTCCCCCGGCAATCTTGATTCCAGCGTGTGCTTCATCCAGCCCAGCATTTTTCATGATGTATTCTGCATATAAGTTAAATAAGTAGGATGACAATATACAGCCTTGACATACTCCTTTCTCATTTTGGAACCAGTCTGTTGTTCCACATCCAGTTCTAACTGTTGCTTCCTGACCTGCATACAGATTTCTCAGGAGGCAGGTCAGGTGGTCTGGTATCCCCATCTTGAAGAATGTTCCACAGTTTGTTTTGACTCACACAGTCAAAGGCTTTGGCATAGTCAATAAAGCAGAAGTAGCTGTTTTTTTGGAATTCTCTTGCTTTTTCAGTGATCCAACAGATGTTGGCAATTTGATCTTTGGTTCCTCTGTCTTTTCTAAATCCAGCTTGAACATCTGGAAGTACACGGTACACGTACTGTTGAAGCCTGGCTTGGAGAATTTTGAGCATTACTTTGTTAGTATGTGAGATGAGTGCAATTATATGGTAGTTTGAACATTCTTTGGCATTGCCTTTCTTTGGGATTGGAATGAAAACTGACCTTTTCCAGTCCTGTGGCCACTGCTGTGTTTTCCAAATTTGCTGGCATATTGAGTGCAGCACTTTCACAGCATCATCTTTTAGGATTTGAAATAGCTCAACTGGAATTCCATCACCTTCTCTGGCTTTGTTTGTAGTGATGCTTCCTAAGGCCCACTTGACTTTGCATTCCAGGATGTCTTGCTCTAGGTGAGTCATCATACCATTGTGGTTATCTGGGTAAGGAAAATCTTTTTTGTATAGTTCTTCTGTGTATTCTTGCCACCTCTTAATATCTTCTGCTTCTGTTAAGTCCAGACAATTTCTGTCCTTTACTGTGCCCATCTTTGCATGAAATGTTCCCTTGGCATCTCTAATTTTCTTGAAGAGATCTCTAGTCTTTCCCATTCTATTGTTTTCCTCTGTTTCTTTGCACTGATCCCTGAGGAAGGCTTTCTTATCTCTCCTTGCTATTCTTCAGAACTCTGCATTCAAATGGGTATATCTTTCCTTTTCTTCTTTGCCTTTTGCTTCTCTTCTTTTCATAGCTATTTGTAAGGTCTCCTCAGACAACCATTCTGCCTTTTTGCATTTCTTTTTCTTGGGGATGGTCTTGATCTTCACCTCCTGTACAATGTCACAAACCTCTGTCCATAGTACTTTAGGCACTCTGTCTCTCAGATCAAATCCCTTGAATCTATTTGTCACTTCTACTGTATAATCGTAAGGGATTTGATGTAGATCATACCTGAATGGTCCAGTGGTTTTCTCTACTTTTTCAATTTAAGTCTGAATTTGGCAATGTTCATGATCTGAGACACAGTCAGCTCCCAGTCTTGTTTTTGCTGACTGTATAGAGATTCACCATCTTTGGCTGCAAGGAATATAATCAATCTGATTTCAGTATTGACCATTTGGTGATGTCCATGTGTAGAGTCTTCTCTTGTGTTGTTGGAAGAGGGTGTTTGCTATGACCAGTGCATTCTTTTGGCAAAACTCTATTATTCTTTGCCCTGCTTCATTCTGTACTCCAAGACAAAATTTGCCTGTTACTTCAGGTGTTTCTTGACTTCCTACTTTTGCATTCCAGTCCCTTGCAATGAAAATAACATCTTTTTTTGTTTTTTTTTCTAGAAAGTCTTGTAGGTCTTTATAGAACCATTCAACTTCAGCTTCTTCAGCATTAGTGGTTAGGGCATAGATTTGAATTACTGTGATATTGATTGGTTTGCCTTGGAAATGAACAGAGATCATTCTGTCATTTTTAAGATTGCGTCCACGTACTGCATTTCGGACTCTTTTGTTGACTATGATGGCTACTACATTTTCTTTTAAGGGTTGGAGATAACTGTCCTGTATTCCTACCTGCCCCGATGGGGGAAGGGGGAGTGTCACACAGGCCCTGAAAGGTGGGAAAAAGGGTTACTGCTCAGCTGATATGCAAAGTCACCTGTATGGGGTTATCTCTCATTGTCACTTTCTTCCTTTCAAAATCAAAAGATTTCTCTCTCCTTGATTCTCTCCCTCTTCCCTTGTGGCTCAGCTGGTAAAGAATCTGCCTGCAATGCGGGAGACCTGGGTTCGGTCCCTGGGTTGGGAAGATGCCCTGGAGAAGGGAAAGGCTACCCACTCCAGTATTCTGGCCTGGAGAATTCCATGGACTGTACAGTCCATGGGGTCGCAAAGAGTCAGACATTACTGAGTGACTTTCACTTTCTCTTCTCTCAGCAGGAGTGGAAGGACTTGATCTCTTTAACAAGACAAGACAGGTAGCTTACCAGGTCTGGCCCACACGGAGGGTCCACGTAGCTCTTCTTTACCACATATGACCTAGGAGGGCCACATGGTCAGGAGACCCCCCCTCATAGTCCTTCCCCCACTAACACTCACAGTGAGGGTGGGGGGCAGAGGATGGTGACAGCAAGAGAAGTCTGTGGAGGAAGTGGGGAGACTGACGCTTCCGAGTACAAGGAACTATTGGGGAGAAGGACAAAGAGATGACAGGGGTAGAGCTGTGGAACAGCAAAGGATGTCCCCCAGTTGGGGTCACTTGGGGGAGACCAATGGTGGACGAGAAATATCTGGATAAGGTGAGAGACACTCCGATAGCAAAGGGCTTCTGCCCAGCTATGCCCGTGACTGAGCACTAAAGCGCACCTCCTTTAGAACCCCCCAACCCCTCCCACTTGGGACAGGGCCTCAGGGCATGTTGGGTTGAGCAGATTGGAGGAGGCTCTGGTGGCGAGCTTTCCTGAACCCCCGGGAGGGCCAGGGTCCGGCTGGTAGGCTGTGGTGAGGGGGCTCGGTCAGCCTGCAGACTGGAGGGCAGGTCACTATGCTCGGTGTTGCTGATGTTCAATCCTAAGCCATGTCTGACTCTCTGCGACCCAGGACCACAGCACACCAGGCTCCCCTGTCCCTCACT
The DNA here is from genome assembly GCF_033118175.1 of Dama dama. Classification (NCBI taxonomy): domain Eukaryota; kingdom Metazoa; phylum Chordata; class Mammalia; order Artiodactyla; family Cervidae; genus Dama; species Dama dama. The sequence continues at coordinate 18,069,323 of NC_083709.1, read as the reverse complement.
ATCTTCTGGGGCTTGCTCAAACTCATGTCCATTGAGTCGATGATGCCATCCAACCATCTCACCCTCTGTTGCCCCCTTCTCCTGCTGCCTTCAATGTTTCCTAGCGTCAAGGTCTTTTCCAATGTGTCAGCTCTTTGCATCAGGTGGTCCAAGTATTGGAGCATCAGTCCTTCCAGGGAATATTCAGGTTTGATTTCCTTTAGGATGGACTGGTTTGATCTCCTTGCAGTCCAAGGGACTCTCAAGAGTCTTCTCCAGCACCACAGTTAGAAAGCATCAATTCTTTGGCACTCAGCCTTCATGGGTCCCAGCAAAATCCTGACCCACAGTACCACATCCTAGCAATGTTGGAACTGGTTTGGGACAGCAAAGGATGGGGGTGGGTGCCAGGGGATTTCAGGAGGAAGACAGCCAGCCAAGGAGGACTTCCAGCTGTGTGTGGGTGGGGGAGGGAAGTGGAGAAAAACAGATTAAGGGGCAAAAGGGGAAAAAAATAGAAGTCTCAGGAACTGTTCAGAAATGTGACAGCCCTGGTGGAGGAATCGGGCAGAGTGGGCTTGCCCGGGAGGAAATGGTCTTGTCGGCAGTCCTTCCAGGGCGCTAGGGTGAGGGGCTGGGGGCAGGGCAGGTAGCAAGAGTGATGGATTCAGGAAGAGAATAAATAGGGTGAGAGAAGTCTCCAGGCAGGATGGAGGGCCTCTTGGCAGGCAGAAAACTTCAGTGGCAAAGACACTAAAGTCGACCTAAGAGGGAAGGAGCAGGAAGGGGTGGGAGTGGGGGGGGGGGGCGTGGTTGCTGTGGAAAAACCTTGAAGGTGGATTGAGTGATGTTACAAATAACCAAGGAGAGAGGATGATGTGAACAGTAAATGTGAACAGAAAAACGCTTGCAGCACGCGTACAGCCTCTAGGGAGAACCGCCAATGATCAGAGGCACCTAAGCCCCCACTGGGGTCTTCCAGTACTGCATGGTCTACACAGGCTGTTTGGAGTCTGGAGACACTTTCAACACCACATTTCAGTGACTCGAATTTGCCATCATTTTATGAGTCAAGAAGAAAGAAAGAAAAATTGGTGATAGACGGAGACATGCTGCTCATTGCAAGGTGCATCCTGATTCCAGGGATATTTAAACAAGGCAGCAGGAGGGGTGCAGGAAATCTGCATTTTAAAGCCAGTGAGTCACAGCAGGACAAGGAGCTGAACGTAGACGGTACACGGATCCACGACAAAGACCAGTCTTAAGTTGTTTCTGTCCTGGCTCTTGTGAAGAGTACATATACGGCATCACAGCTTACAAAAGAACGTGTGCCCTTTGACAACCTAAATGTCCACCGATAGATGAATGAATAAAAAAGATGTGGTGCATAAATAAAATAGAATATTACTCAGCCACTAAAAGGGAAGAAATAGGGTCATTTGTAGAGATGTGGGTGGATCTGGAGTCTGTCATACAGAGTGAAGTAAGTCAGAAAAAGAAAAACAAATATTGGACCAAGGGATTCATGCTAATACATCCTTGCAAAAATATTTCTTGAAACAAATATGTCATAGTAAAGTCTCCTTCCTGGATAGTCACATATAAATTTAACATGTGAAAATGGCTACACTGAAGTGTTTTACTTTGCAATTACTTTGTAACTTGTGAAGTGGTATATACAACTGTGTGTTAGCCAGTGCTCTCTTAAACAAAAATTGTGAAAAATCCTTAGTATGCTGCTTGCATTCATGTCTTTGATAGCATTATTCAAAAAGAATTGGAGGCTTTTTTCCCCACAAAATGCTTCCCATTTAGTTATTTTATGTATATATAGATATATTTGTGAGAATATTTGACACTATGTAATTTTTGTGTGAAGTGAAAGTCACTCAGTCATGTCTGACTCTTTGCGACCCCATGGACTATACAGTCCATGGAATTTTCCAGGCTAGAATACTGGAGTGGGTAGCCAATCCCTTCTCCAGGGGATCTTCCCAACCCAGGGATCAAACCCAGTCTCCCGCGTTGCAGGCAGACTCTTTTTACTGTCTGAGCCACTAGGGAAGCCCAAGAACTCTTGAGTGGGTAGCCTAACCCTTCTCCAGTGGATCTTCCTGACCCAGGGATCAAATCGGGGTCTCCTGCATTGAAGGTGGATTCTTTATCAGCTGAGCTACCAGGGGAGACAGTAGCTCAGCTGGTAAAAGTTTGTGTGGTCAAATCTAAAATCAATAAATAAATACATGACTTCCTATATTCAAGGTTCTGAGTGGAGGATTCAGGAAGAAAACAAAGAGAGTTCTAGTGAACAAAGTTCTAACAAGAGTAGAACTTACTTAACAGGTGTAAAGTAATCTTGCAGCCTATATTGAGAGCTATAATGTGCTAGAAACTTGTTAGACACAGAGAATTAGGCTCAATGTTCTGAGATGGGCTCGTGCCTCATGAAATTTAAAATCCAGGAAAGAAAACAGAAGCTCTGCACCTGCGTCCTCCTTCTTTGGCCCATGAATGTCCCCACTGCTTCCAGGCAATCACAGGATCAAGAGCCTACCTTGACTCTGCCAGTAACTAGCTGATTGCTGTGGGCAAGCTACTTGACTTCTGGGAGTTTCTGTTACTTTAATCCTAAAATGAAGATGCTAAACTAAAGTGTCGCTGAGGTTACACTAGGAGTTTATGGGAAAGATAGCAGATGACACTATGACATGTTAACAATGATTACCCTTGACAGAAGACCTGTTGAGAAAAATATAAAAGGCATTAGTTTTTAAAATTTTTCCAGGGGAGGGACTTCCCTGATGGTCCAGTGGCTAAGACCCCGAGCTCCCAATGCAGGAGTTCTGGGCTTGATCCCTAGTCAGGGAACATAACCCCGCAGGCTACAGCTAAGGGTTTGCATGCTGCAACTAAAGATTCTGCATGCCGCAACTGAGACCTGGCCCAGCCAAATAAAATAAATATTAAAGACAAAATAATAAAAATAAAAAATTTCCAGGTAATATCTTATCCTTTCAAAATTCCAGTAAAGCCATGAACAGTGACCTTCTTCTAAATAATGAGCACATTCCCGTATGTGCAAAATACTGTATACAATTTCAGGAGACATGGGTGTCTAAAACCCATCCACAGAAAGCCCCCAGAGATCACAAAGCCCAAGTTATAAACCTTTGATCTAAGTCTAAGGATTTAACGTATAACATGGTGACTATAGTTGACACTGCATTGTATAATTGAAATTTGCTAAGAGAATAGAACTTAAATGTTTGCAACAACAACAATGAAAAAGAACCTTTGATGTAGTCCTTGAAGACGAGGAAACCGAAGAGAGGAGGAACAATAGAGAGAAAAAACGTGGAGCTCCGGTTTCCCAGTATACACGGACGGTGCGGCTTAAAGAGAGGCTATGTCTGTGAACATAAACCTACTTGTTTAACCTATAGCTCCTGAGAAAAGTTTTCACAAAGATGGTTCTCTTTCTGGTGATAACTGAAAGACATACACACGACAACACATTCATGGCAAATCAGGAAAAGAGACTCAGGGCTGGAAGAACCCAGATATCTGATATTGAAACAGGAAGGAAAGCCCTAGGAAAGTCTTAAAAAAAAAAACAAAAAACCCACCAGCATTAGAGTGTCTTCTTGCCCTGCTCCCCACACACTTGCTAATACTCTCTAGACAGTTTATCAGCAAGGAATTAGGCTAATGAGAAGGCTTGGATTTACAGAGCTTAGACTGCAGTGTGGGATAGCTGAGATTCTTGCAGGCAGGAAGTGCTGTGGCTATGGCCCTCTTGCCCCAGGCAGTGCTTGGCACATCATAAGTGCTTGACCAGTGGTTGCAGAACAAATGATGCTTGGAAGGCCATGCAGTGGTAAGAGTGGGTGAGTTCTCTGATCTTAGTTGCGGCACGTGGAATCTAGGAGGCTTCCCAGGTGGCTCAGTGGTAAAGAACCTGCCTGCCAGTGCAGGAGACTCTAGAGACACTAGTTCAATCCCAGGGTTGGAAAGATCCCCTGGAGAAAGAAATGGCTACCCACTCCAGTATTCTTGCCTGGAAAATTCCACGGACAGAGGAGCCTGGAAGGCTCCAATCCATCGCGTTGCAAAGAGTCAGACATGACTGAGTGCACACACACACAGACACATTCTCACAGTTCTTGAAGCTGGAAGCCCAAGATCAAGGAGTTAACAGGGTTGGTTCCTCCTGAGGCCTCTCTCCTCGCTGTGTAGACAGCCATCTTCTCCTCACGTCTTCACACACTGTTTCCTCTGTGTGTCTGTGTCCTAATCTCCTCTTCTTATCCAGACTGAGTCCTACTGGATTAATGCCCACCTTAATTAATCACCTCCTTTAACTCAATTACCTCTTGAAAAGCCCTGTGCCCAAATACAGTTTCATTCTTCAGAGCGCCCTGGGGTTAGCGCTTCAGAATCTGACTGTAGTGGGGAGCCAGGCGGGGAGTATGCAATTAAGCCCGAACCTCCGGGAAAGGTTTTGAAGGTACTGACATCCACACTCCACCTTCAGAGATCCAGAGACTGGGTTTGACCAGAGGCCCAAATTAGCTTTTAGTACTTACAAGTGTTTTCAGTTTCTTTTTTAAAGTTCCCCAGCTGATTGGAACACCCCTGAGCTAAAGTAACAGCTGGACGGATATGATGCCAATGGGGTGCCAGCCCACGCGATGAGGTGAAGTCCAAGTACAATACAGCAGAGGTTCATGGAAGGAGCGTCTGGCCAACACAACCAGAGACTTTGACAAAGACTTTCCAGTGGGTTGGGGGGATGGGAAGATGTCCATTGACAGAGCAGGGTGGGGCCTCCAGTAACTCTGCAAGCAGGGCCTTGCTTGATAGAGCGAATGCCTGCCTCTCAGGAGGGCGGCACTGCCTGGCTTGGGGAAGAAGGGAAAGAGAAAGCAGACACTGCAGTTGGGAGCCATGGCAGGCTTCTGAGCAGGGGCAAGATGTCGTAAATATGGTGATCACCCAAGATCAATGAGCAGGATAGGGTGGAGGGCCTGTGGAGTGTAACGCCCGGGTGGGGATGCTTTCATGGTGACAGTAGCCACACACACACACACACAGAATGGGGAGGGGCACTTCTTCAGAGCACATGGTGAATATGAACCACAGTTCAGAAAGAGTTCACAAGACCTAAAGAATTCTTAACTGGACATAAGAAATCATACAGTATATAATCTTTTATGTAGTTCAAAATAGGAATGATGCATCTATGTTGTTAAAAGAGAGGGACTTCCCTGGTGGTCCAGTAGCTGGGACTATGTGCTCCCAATGCAGGGGGCTTAGGTTCGATCCCTGGTCAGGGAACTAGATCCCACATGCTGCAACTAAGACCCAGCACAGCCAAATAAATAAATATTAAAAAAAATAATAATAAATATAAGAGAAGTTGTTGTTGTTCAGTCGCTAAGTTGTGTCCAACTCTTTGCGACCCATGGACTGCAGCACGCCAGGCTTCCTTGTCCTTCACCATCTCCCAGAGTTTGTTCAAACTCATGTCCATTGAGTCGGCGATGCCATCCAATCATCTTATCCTCTGTCACCTCCTTCTCATCCTGCCCTCAGTCTTTTCAAGCACCAGGGTCTTTTCTAATGAGCTGGATCTTGGCATCAGGTGGCCAAAGTATTGAAGCTTCAGCTTCAGCATCTGTCCTTCCAATGAAAACTCAGGGTTGATTTCCTTTAGGATGGACTGGTTTGATCTCCTTGCAATCCAAGGGACTCTCAAGTGTCTTCTCCAGCACCACAGTTCAAAGGCATCAATTCTTTGCCATTCAGGCTTTTTTATTATTCTGCTCTCACATTCATACATGACTACTGGAAAAACTGTAGTTTTGACTATACAGACCTTTGTAGGCAAAGTTGGAGGAGAGGACAGTGGCCCTATTCGAGGCAGAGGGAAGGATTGAAGGTTGCAAGTGCACTGAGGACCGCTCTGGAATACTGGTGATGTTCTTGTTCTTTTTTTTTATTATTATTATTTTAATTTTAGGTTTTTTTTAAAGTTGAAGTATCATTGAATTACAGTATCGTGTTGGTGATGTTCTGACCATTGATCTGTGTGGTGGTTGTATTGGCTTGCTAAGTGATAATACATCCAGTTCTCTACCCCCGACTTACATGCTTTTCTGTATGTATGTTGTATTTCAACAAAAACAAAATTTTATTTTACTTTTTTGGCCACACTGAGAGGCATGCGGGATCTCAGCTACACGACCAGGGACTGAACTAATGCTACCTGCATTGGAAGGTGCCGTCCTAACCCCTGGACAAACAGGGGAGTCCCTGAAGTCTAATTTTTTAAAAAGCTTCATGAGTGGCAGCCTGGATGGGAGGGGAGCTTGGGAGAGAGTGGACACGTACACAGGAATGGCTGAGTCCCTCCACAGTTCACCTGAAACCGTCACAGCACTATTTGTTACTCGGTTACACCCCAACACAAAATAAAAGTTTTTTAAAAAACTTCATGATGTCCCATTGAAAAGATTTATCACAAATATGCAGCCAATACTCTATGGGTGGACATTTCCCTCTGAGGCTATTATAGAGGACACTGAAATAAATGGCCTTGTAAACACAAAAAGTTTTTCAAAGAACTCATAAAACAGACATGCATAAAGCTCTTTACAGCTTACAAAGTGATTGTATCCATAAATCTATAAATATATACAGGTAAGTTAATATTTATTTATAGAATTATCTTGAAATCCTATATAAATATAATAGCATTTATATAATATAAATATATACACATAAGTGTAATCTCATTGCTCGTGCAATGACCCACACAGAACAGAGGCCGGGAAAGCCCCCTGAACAAAGGAGAAGCTGTGGGCGGGCAGAGTGCCAGGGTTTGCTAGTTCCTGGCCCCGGGTTGCGGGCGCCCTGGGAAGCTTCCCTCAGCCTGCCTTCTCATCCCCAGCAAAGCCTCCACCCGTCCATGAGGGTTGACTGAAAGCAAAAGAGAAGCAGCCCATTCTTGACAAAATGGAAACCAAGGACCCCTGGCCCTTAAAGGATTCTGCACCCACCAAGGGAAAGATACTGTGACCACAAGTGTCCGGATTCAAAAACAGGAAGGGGGAAACCAGTGCAGGGCCGATTTGGAACCGTTCCATGGAAGTGGAATGAATAACTCTGAATCCTGCTTTCTCTGACACTCGCGGTGGCCTCCATGAGCGGGGCAGCTCGTTTCCTTGGAAATGTTTTTGTCATTTTGTCATCAGGCTTCTCACAGTGGGGGGGCAGAGGGGGAGCTGCTGGGGGGGAGGTGAGGGGAGGGAGAAGGGGCAGGGGAGGGGTCACCCTGAGCCAGATCCTGCTGAGGAAGGAAAGGCAGAGAAGATGGGGGGTACCCAGCCCCGGAGGAGGTCGAGGAGTTCAGGCTTGGGGGGGGCGGGGGTAGGGGGGTGGCTCTGAGTTCACAGTCCTATCTCTGTGTTAGCCCAGGTTCTCTAGAGGAACAGAACCCATGGGATATATACAGATTCACAGACAGAGATTCATCATGAGGGATTGGGGCAGGCAATTATGGAGGCTGAGAAGTCCCACAGTCTGCTGTCTGCAAGCTGGAGGGCCAGGAGCGCCGGGGGAGCCATCCGATCAGACATCGGCAGGCCTGAGCACCAGTTACAAGTCCTGATAGCGGCGGAAGGCCCAGAACCGGGAGCTGGGTGTCCAAAGGCAGACAAGGGCTGTCCCAGCGCAAGCGGTAAGAGAATTCTCCTTCCTCAGCCTTTTTGTCCTCTCTGGGCTCTCAGTGGAATGGATGTGCCCACCCCATTGGTGAAGACCATCTTCTTTACTCAGCTGATGATTCAGATGCTAATCTCTTCCAGAAACACCCTCACAAACACACACTCAGAAATAATGTCTTAATCGCTAACTGGGCACACACTGACCTTACCAAGTTGACACATAAAATAAACCATCACACACCGGTTCTAACAAATGACACAAAATAACCTGAAGAAGCCACGGGGTGGGAGAATAGTGGAGAAGGACCTCTCTAGCGGTCTAGTGGTTAAGACTTCGCCTTCCAATGCAGGGAGTGCAGGTTCGATCTTAGTCGGGAAGCTAAGTCCCCCACGTGCCTCGTGGCCAAAAATCCAATATGTAAAACAGAAGCAATATTGTAACAAATTCAATAAAGACTTTAATTATGGCCCACATAAAAAAAAAAAAATCTTAAAAAAAAAAAAAGAAACAGTGGGAAATCCCAGTCCCCGATCAGGTTGATGTACAACCGGCCAGCACTCCACTCATGACCCTTCAGCGGGATGGAGGCAGAACATGCCTCTTGAGCCTTTTCTCTTCTGGACAATGGATGGGAGCAGCTTGTGTGTGAAGTCTGGAGGTGGAAGGGGCTGCAGGGAGACAGACCTTGAGTCTGGAGCTTGCTGGGCAACCGTCCAACCTTCAAAGCTGTTTCCTCCCCTGTGTGGTGGGGACAACAGTGTTTACCAGGAAGTTGGAGATGATGTGACGAAGCATCTGGCACACAGTAGGACATCAACAAAGATTAGGTCTCCCTTTCGGTTTAGCTCATTGGTAAACAGCTCTTGGCTATGCAATTCAGGTTACCCAATCGATGTATGTGACTATCTCCACCCAAAATTCAGGAGAGGAGATGCCCTATCTTATCCTAATTTCCTGTTTCTGCCCTAAACTCCTTTAGCACTTCCTGTCTCATTCTCATGCCGACCGTGTAGCTGTCGTTGTGTGTGTGTGCATGAGTGTGCACAGCTTATTTCTCCTGCTGTATTAAAAGAGGGCTGGGGGTGAGAATCAGGCATCTGTTTTGGGGTCCCCGGTGCAGGGCAGCATGTTTGCTCAGGAAATACGTGTTGAGCATCTGCATGAGTGAATGGATGAACGTCCATTGGACAGAACGGCCTATGAATCTCTACCTGAGGTTGACCCGATACAGGGTCAGTGAGGTCAGCAGTGGGATTTCAAAGCATTTGAGGACCCTTTGATGGTTCTGACACTATTTGGAACCAAGAATGACCTACCCTTTGAGACTGCTTGGTTCATTCATCAGAGACATGTATCTACCGTCTGCTCCTTGGGCTGAGGCTGTGCTGGATGAGTGGAACCCCAGTCACTACCCTGATTTATCTATTATGCTTGGCTGCCCTCACCACCCCCCTCACCTCAGGGCCTGGGGCCACTGAATCCCAAGTGCCACTCTGAGAGAGAGGGTCAGCCTCTGAAGTACCCTAACCTTGACCTCACTGATTCTATATTAGGTCACTCTCAGATGGAGAATCACGGGCCATTCTGCCCGAGTGCTCCTCATTTACTCATTCAGTTGCTCAACACACATTTCCTGAGTACCTCCAAGGTGCCGTGCACTGAGGACCGCAAAATAAATGTCCTAGTTCTCACCCCCAACCATCTCCTAGTACAGTAGGAGAAAGCAGTTGTGCGTAGCTGTGTCATTCAGGGTCCCCATGGGAAACACAGGGCACAGTCCAAGGGTTAATTAAAGGGTGTTGAGGGAGAAACAGGACTTCCCTGAGTCTTTACTCAGTAGTAAAGAATCTGCCTGCAATTCAGAGACAAGGGTTGAGGTCGATTCCTGGGTTGGGAAGATCCCCTGGAGTAGGAAATGGCAACCCACACCAGTAGTCTCACCTGAAAAATACCATGGACAGAGGAGCCTGGCAGGCTATAATCCAGGGGTCACCAAGAGTCGACACAACTGAGTGACTAAGTACGCAGGGAATAAACAAGGGAGCATGTCCAACACTCTGTGTCCTACAAGGGACAGAGACGTGCCTAGGAGACAGTGTCAGTGGGAAGCTATGCCTCCAGGGGCCCAGGGAGAAGACAGCACTGTTGAACCAGTGAGCGCTGAAGCCATGGAGCAGCCACCACGTGGCTCTGAGTGAAAGAACGCAGACAGTGCCTAAGCTATTACCTGGCAGGGAAGGGGAATGAAATATTCCAACCTCTCTCTCCTCTTTCCCTCTCATCTCCTGCTGGTGCTTCCCATTGGTCAAACCCAACCGGAAGCCAGAGGGCAAAGGAGCCCATGAGTTAAACCATGGAGGTCAACTCCTAGGTCAAAGGACTAAGAATAAATCAGGAAGGGCAGATGGAGATTTAACAAGCCAAACACCCCAAATGAGATCAGCTTCCAGCCAAAGGAAGCCTTGGGCAGGGTCATCTAAGACTCTGAGTGCATTTCAGCTCCATAAACACTCTCCATAACCCTACTACCTGGCAGACATTGGGGAGTCAGAAGCCTGCCCAGAGGAGTCCACAGTCCTGGGACAGAAGCCAAATGACATCTTTTTTTTTTTTTTTTAATCCTTCTTGAATCTGTTATCAATCTAGAACAATAGGTGGGACTCCAAACCTTGTCATCCCCACCCACCCTAGAAACCCAAAGCTTCATATGCTTTCTATCCTCTCTTGAGTGTCCTAAAAGAATGTGACTAGTAGAACTCACGTCATTCTATGAGACCAATTCATGCCTTCACTGGGCAATGACTTACTAAAGACCTACTACATTCTGGGCTATGTCAAGAAGGACCAGGCAACTTCTCAGGACAGAGGTTCTTTAAGGTTCTACTCTCCAGGCAACTGGGAAACTCTTTGATTGAAAAACACACACAGAGCATCCCATCTCCTCTGGTCTTCTCTTCCTTTCCCCTCCTGGCACAGAGTATTGGTCAGGGAAGCAGTTGATGAGGGTGGTGGGGCATGTGTGGAGAAGGTAGAGGCTGTGGGAGCTCTTTGTACTGTTCTCAAAACTTTTCTGTAGCTTTGGAAGTTCTTCAAATTAAGTGTTGGTCACTTAAAGAGCACAAATAGTATGGACTTGGGATCGGGTGGAGACAGCAGACACAAGAAGATGCCCCCCACCCCATCAGGCCATCGCACCGACCCGAGGACAGAACTATTCCCATGAAAGCACAGGCTGGGGGAGGGGCCTGGGCTCCTACCCCACATTGCTGCTAACTCCATCCTTTCAACAGCTTTCTGTGGATGATCTGCCTGTCACCAGGTATGGTGTTAAGTGCTGTGTGGGTGTGGATAAATTGCTTTCCCTTTCTAGGCCTTGATTTCCTTATCTCTAAAATGAGTTATTTGGACTCAGTAATGCTTATGGGTCTTTCTAATGCTCACCCTTTCTGAACCCACAACAAAGGCTCCAGGCCATCTCATGTCTGGTCCTTGAAGAGGGATGCTGGGGACTTACGCAGTAAGGTTAAGGCTAGCTTTGTCCAGCGTAAAGAAGGCAAAAGGAGAGAAGCAGGAAGGTCAGCCACAACCCCTCAAAGTTCCAGGGCTACCCTTTGGTAGCTGTAAAACCTTGAATTGGGGCTAATGAATGAACCTGTCTGCACCTGGTCACCTCTCCTGTATGAAGTGGTGATGTCAGCACCTGCCCTCAGGGCTCTGCTGGGGATTCCCTGAGCCCTCCCTGCCCAGGCAATGCTTTCCCTCTTCCCCTTCTCTCCTCAAATAGCATCTCAGCACCCCCACCCACACCCCACCAGCCCCGAGGAGCCTGCTTCATAATGACCTCCTTGGATGAAAGGCGCTGGGGCAACAGGAAGGACTGTTGTTTTAACTGCTCTGCGTTTCCTCCCATTGTCTCCAGCATTATAAACAAGCCTATTCCCCAAAGCCACATCTGATAATCCAGCTGCAGGAGGTCAGTGGTCAAGCAATCAGAAGTGCTCTTAGCTGGGATTAGGTAATTCAGAGCTGGGCTTGATGCCCGCAGCAGGTCGGAACCAACCCATCCTTGATGACAGGGGACTGACCTGGGCATAAATGCCTCTCAGCAGGGAAGATGTTAGATGCCCAAACAGTGACCAGGGCAAGGGTCAGCCCGCCCACACGGCTCCCTGAGACAGCTCCCCAGCCAGCCCAGCCTCAGAACCTGAGGTCATAACAAAAACCCTGCTCAAGGGAGACCCTTGGCAATATACAAAGCACTTTCACCCACTCTCAGCTGTTCATTGCAACTACTTCATGAGAGAGATAGGCAGAGTGTTTAGAGGGAAAGAACCTGGGACCCAGAGATTAGACACGTCTACTGAAGGTCCACAGAGCAGGTAAGAAGAGAGCAGAGCCTTCCGGACCAGATTTCTGGACCCAGATGGTCAGAAGCTTCGGCCCCTCCAACCTTATCACAGAGTCTGACCCTGAGTGGAGCTCACAGTCTCCTTCAGTGTTTCTCTAATGACTGAAGTCAAGCCAATTAGGGGACACATCAAAGGCACACTTACTGTGTGTGATGTTGTGTGGGGACCAGAAGAGTCCTCCAGGTCTTTGTGGCATTAATTGGAGGAATATGCTGTTGTTTAGTCGCTAAGTCGTGTCCAACTCTTTGTGACCCCATGGACAATAGTATACCAGGCTCCTCTGCCCATGGGATTTCCCAGGCAAAAATACTGGAGTCCAACAAAAATAATAAATTTTAAAAAAATACTGGAATGCTCTGCCATTTCCTTCTCCAGGGGATCGTCCCGACCCAGGGACCGAACCCACGTCTCCTGCATTGGCAGGTGGATTCTTTACCATTGAGCCATCATGGAAGCCCTTAAACAGAGAAATAAGTGTATCAATAAAAAAAAAAAAATTACATGTGTATATACTTGAAAGAACTCCCCATTTAGTCAGGCAACCCACTAGATGTGTACTACATGCTCTAGTTAATTACAGCTCAGCTGAGCTTTTCTGCAGGGAAGGGGTTAATGGAGCTGTTATTTGTGGTCACTTATTTCCCTAAATTGGTTGAGACAGCAGAGGAAAGGGGGGGGAATAGGAAGAGAGAGAGGAAAAATGGATTAGTTTCAAGATCAAAAGATGCTCAGAGATCCAAAAGGAAATACAAGCTCCAGGGGTGGGGGGATTTTCAGGACTCTGTATCCTCTTGATAAGGAACTAGTTCTTGGGATGGCCCCACCCTCCTGTCTGAAGCCCCAGGGCCAGGTCCCCTCCGCAGCGAGAGCAGGCGATGCACCCCCTCCCAGAGCCGAGGAGCAGCTTAGGTGGTACAAACCCAGACCTGGAAAAAGCCCTAAATCCACAACAAGAAAGAGCATCTAAAAAGCACCTGCTTTGTAATGTTTTGTTACTTTCAGGTACGGCTTATGTCAATGCTATACGTGAACACAAAACTATTGGCTCAGCTTGTCTGTGCAAAGTAAACACATTCCAACACATTTCCATTCATCCACAGGCATTTGTGATGCTCTACTGAGTTCTAACCAGTACTAAAGCAATGTGGTTAACCTTGAAGGTAAATGTATAAATGGAAGGATGAAGTAGGAACTTTCCATGGATGCTTGGGACTTCCACAAGAATTTGAGACTGTTTCATATGGGAAAAGGATTGAAGAAAGAATTGCAATAATACATTGCCTTGATTTTTTGTTTTCTCACAAAATTAGATCAAACTTTCTGCTCAAAATTTTCAAGGGTTGGACTATTGGGACCAGAGCTGAGGACAAATAAGAAGGTTCACCAGATCGAGGAATGCAGATAAAACCTGTTAATTGTTCAACAGATGATGGAGGAAATACATGTGGGCACTTGGGGCCAGTCATTCTCAGCTCCTCTCCTCTCTGATAGAACAGGTACGTGTCATTTCTGCTGAGGCCCTTGGATTATCTCCAGTTCTGGTCCCTATTACTCCGTTATCAGGAAAGTTGATGTAGCAGAGAAAGGAGAGAGTGAAAGGGAGAGAGATAGAGATTGACAGGACTTACAGATGTTTTGTAATCTAGGATTCAGTTAAAGCAGTTCTATCCTGGGTGTGTCCCATCTCTTTCCTTTGGCTTCTTGTTGATGTTTTCAATTTATTGAGTAAACTGTGCTATTTGAGCATCTTACTGTAAAATGTAAGCCTTTCTATTTCATGACTTCTGGGAAAGCTTGGCTAAATACTACTCATGCTACCAAACCATCAAAATATCCCCAGACAACAAATTCAAAAGATGAAGGGCATTTAACTTGGCAAAGATGAAATGAAAAGCATTTGAAGTAAAATGAATGGCATGGGCAAAGGCCGTGGGGCATTTCCCTCCTTTTAGGGCAGGGGTCCCCAACCTCTGGAATCTAACACCTGATAACTTGAGGGACACATTCTCAGCTTCTCAGAAAGGAGGAGAAAGCATTTACAGTAATGTCTTGAGGGGGATAGGGAGAAGCCCTGGCTTTCCATCTGTTTCTCTGGCCAGGTAACAGAGTCTGGAAAAAGCTGGAATGTGGTCTTTCCTGCCTGGGAGAGAAAAGCCAATCCTGCACCAAGAAAGAGAAGACCCAGGTTCAGCCAGCGACCTAGACCTAACGTGGGTGGTGCAAGGATAGTCCCTCCTCGCCCTGGAGCTTGCCGGCTACCTTTCACCTGGGCAAGTGATGCTATGTGGCAAAGCCTCCTATACCAGGAGAATGTTGATAGATCCATGGAAATTCAGAGGATGGAAGCAAGTGGAAGTTTATGAGAAACTGATATACAAGACCAGAGCAATAAAACTGGATACTCTGTGTCATTCTGGCAGACATGGCAGGGGCGTGTGGAAGAAGAGTGGGAGATAGTCAGGGAGGGTAGCAGCATGTTCCAGCATCTTTCAACAAGGGCGAGTGTTGCCAGGAACTGGTTTGGGATGTGGGGAGGCCCTCTTGGGTTCCAAGAGCACCCAGCCTAGTTCTGCCCTCTGGGAAAACTTGGCTGCTCCTGCCTCTCTTCTCCTGGAGGACCAAAGCTGCATTCAAGGGCTGGCAACTGGCACCATAGACAGAATGTTCAGGTCTGGGACCCTGATGCTGTCTCCCTGGGGTGGTGTGGGCTCAGGGACTTCATACCACATCTCTGGACTTCTTATTTCTTCTCCAAAAAATGATGAGGCTAGACAACATGGTCCCTAAAAATCTTGGCCATCTTCAGTCTATGTCTCTGCAGGAAACCAGTGGCTCTCCTGAACTGTACGGGAACATTCAGGGATGGCTGTCCATCCTTGCCACACCCTGTCCTTAGAAGGTGTCCATGAAGCTACATGGGTCCAATTCACCCCTGCTCTCCACTACACAGAGAGCTATGGTGACTAAGAGCTGACCAGGTCAAGATGAGGTTACCATATCCTCCAAGAGAGACCCAGTACCTGCCCTTTCCCTCTGTAGCTTTTAGCTGGCCCATTCACTATCTGGACCTTAGTTTTTTCATCAATAAAATAAAAACAAAGTCCCTGCCTATTTCACAGGTTTGCCCTGAGGATGCTAAGAAGCTGGTGATGGTGGGAGCTCTGTCCATGCCAGAGCAATAGTTCTCACACTTGGCTGTGTGTTAGAATTCACCCAGAGCCTCCTCAGAGACCACTACGAAATGGGCACTTTCTCAGTGTTTCTGTCAGGATCCTAATGTACAGCCAGGGGAAATACTTCTCAACTTTGTATAAATGTAGGGGCTATTAATGCCCATAAAGATGAAATTTCAGTCAAGCAATTATTTAGTTTATATAAAAACTAAGCTGGAGAAGACTCTTGAGAGTCCTTTGGACAGCAAAGAGATCAAACCAGTCAATCCTAAAGGAAATCAATCCTGAACTTTCATTGGAAGGAGTGATAGTGAAGCTGAAGCTCCAATACTTTGGCCACCTCATGTGAAGAGCCACCTCCTTGGGAAAAGACCACTATGGGCTGGGAAAGATTGAGGGCAGAGGAGAAGCGGGCTACAGATGATGAGATGGTTGGATGGCATCAACAATTCAATGGATATGAGTTTGAGCAAACTCCGGGAGACAGCGAAGGACAGGGAAGCCTGGCGTTCTGCAGTTCATGGGGTCGCAAAGAGTCGGACACGACTGAGCAACTGAACAACAACCAGTTTGATCCCATTTCTCTCCTAATGATTGCGTATGTTAACATTGTTTCATATAACAGTGAGTGATACAATGCTTCAGATTCTCCTGGAAATGAGGAAATAAACAAATAGAAAACACAAAATCTTAATCTCTATAAAGATCTCCAAACCAGTGGTTCTCAATCATCAGTCTTCAAGACCAAATGTGTATCTAAACCACCAGAGGTTCTGGTTGAAGTTACAGGTTTTCCAAACTCCACTCCACAAAATGAACGCAAACCTCTGAGTGGGGAAGGGGTATGAGTCATTAGTCTAGGTGGTTCTGAAGCACAGCCAGGCTGGAGAACCTCTGCCAACACCCTCTGGGACGGGTACCTCCTGCCAGGAGCGAGGGCCTCCTGGAAGGGAAGAGGTTGTGTGGCTTTGAGCCTTCGGGTTCTGCTACCTGGGCCTTCATGTTCCCAATTGTGAAATGAGGTTCTGTAAGAGACGGGTTCTGGGGAAGCTCAGAGTCTTAGCCAACAGGGAGTTTACTGTCGTGCAGCTCCCATCTTGCAGGCTTCCCAGGTGGCGTCAGTGGTAAAGAACCCGCCTGGCAGTCCAGGAGATGTCAGAGACATGGGTTCTATCCCTGGGTTGGGAAGATCCGGTGGAGGAGGGCATGGCAACCCACTCCAGTATTCTTGCCTGGGAAATCCTATGGACAGTGGAGCCTAGCGGGCTACAGTCCATGGGGTCACAAAGAGCGGGACACGACTAAAGCAACTTAGTACATGCATGCACACAGACCTGTCTTGAAGCCCTGTCACAACTGGCCTGAGTGGAGGCCTGCTAGTAGACTCAGATTCCATGCTGTTGCTGGCTTTGGCTGGCTCCCCACCCTCCCCGCACCGCCCCCGCATCCCCCGCACTGGCTCGGCCCCTCATCTCACTCAGAAAGCCCGGTTCCCTCAGCGCCCTGCAGACTCTCCTGCTCCATCTTCACCCCTCCACTCCACAGACACAGACTGAGCCCCAGACTCAGCACTGGGCCACCGCAGAAAACATGACAGAAAGCTCCCCTGTACCTGGAGCTTGGGGTCTAGTCTGGAAGAGAGACGAGGGCCGGGCTGTGATGGGAACAGCAGAAGGTGCCACGCGAACGCTACAGACAGACCCTGAAACGTTGCTGAGAGTCTGCTGTGACACTGATCTCACAACCTCAGCATCCGTTTGTGTCCTCGGGACCCACGTTATCACCTTCACTTGATGATGGAGGAAATGGAGGCTGGGAGGTTGAAATTACCCAGAGGCAGGTGACAACTGAGGAATGAAATTGGGGTTGGAACCCGAAAGTGAGGACAGCAACGCTGGTTTTCTGAATAAGTGCCCTCTGCGCTCTGTTTAGACCATGTCTTTTATTCAAGAGCCATCGAAGGATTTTACTTCACGTCCCTTACCAGGGCCCTAGGGAGGATGGACCCAGAGAAGAGGTGGTGCAAGCCCTAGAAACTTCCCAGAAATTCCATGTTCCCAGTGCCTGGTCAGGAAGGGAAGGAAAGATGTGAAGTCCAGGTGGGGCGTATCCCCTTGTCCCTCCGGATTCCCCATCCCCAGGAAGGCATGTAGATAGAGGAAGGTCGGAGACAGCCCTTCAAATGTCCAGGGCCCAAGGCAGAGCCTTTGTTGCTGGTGCCTAAGGGTGGAAGGCCTGGGCAGAGCCCTGGACTCAGATGGTGAGGTGAGAGTTCTAGAGCAGTTCAGCTGTTCCCTAGCTCTGAGGCCATGCAAGTGATTTCCCTGCAGGGTGCCTTGCATACAAAGCAAGGAGACACTGCTTGCCTCAGAGACTGCTACAGTGAAGACAGAAGATGGGTTAGAAAAGCCTATGGGGTACCCCTGCTCTTAGCACTTTGCATCCTTTTTTTTTTTTCAAATAACAGCTCTCAGCTGTCATCCTCCTTAGAGCTTGCTTCTGTGTAAGGCAGCCCTGTCCAAGGGCACACCCTTGCAAAATGACAATGACAACCAATGACAGGTCCACTCCCCGGCTCTGAAGGCCTGTCCTCCTGCCCCCAGATGGGGCTGCACTGAAGACCTGTCCTGCCTTCAGACTCCCTATGAAACTGGCTGAGTTGCCATCGAGACTCCGTGGCAACCTGGCTCCTCCTGCCCATCCTGCTTCTTTCTCTCCCCTTCACGGGGATGGTCTCATGTGCCACAACTACTGAAGGCTGAGCACCTTGATCCCGTGCTCTGCAACAAGAGAAGTCACTGCAGTGAGAAGCCCACACACCGCAACTAGAGAGTAGCCCCCACGCGCCCTGAAACTAAAGAACAGCACACACAGCAATGAAGATCCAGTACAGCTACATAAATAAATTAAATTAAGCTTAAAAAAAAAAAAAAAAAAAGAATTCCAAAGTCTTAACTTGGTCAAGCCATTGAAAGAAGCAACCTTGAAACCACCCTCCTCTGGACTTCTGGTTAGATGATATGGGGTTAGACAACAAGCTCCATATCTGAAAGCTACTTTTAGCTGAAATTCTATTTCTTACAGGCAGAAGCATCCTAACTTGCAACATGGCCCAACATGCAGTTTTGACCAGAGGGACCCAAGGACCCAGGGTGGCATCAGCCAGGATGTCAAACACAAACTTGCATTATCTACACCCAGAGCAGCGAACTGCCCCGTGACCAGCCCTGGCACACGATGTGAACCCGGAGGCCATCCTGCCAGATGACAGATGAGGAAATGAGGCTCAGGGAAATTATAAGAGCGAGAATCCATAGTTCTTTATATTTCACAAATTGCTTTTATATAGATCATCACACTTAATCTTTATAAAAATTACTATTATTATCCCCATATTATAGGTGAGTAAGCTAAAGCTGATGGCGGATATTAAACTATTAACAAATACGTTGTGATCTACAGTTTATAAAGTGCCTTGCACATCATCATTTGTCTAATTATTACCTTTGAATCCCATCTCCAAGGTGGAATTTTATAGATGAAGAAGCAGGCTCGGAGGGTCGGCTCACTTGGCCGAGCTCCACTAAGCTCCAGGCTGTTCTTCCTACATCAGTGGTTCTCACGGTGCAGGCCTGGGACAGACAGCCTCAGCATCACCAGAGAACGTCTTAGAAATGCAAATTATTGGGTTCCACCCTGACTGACTGAATCAGAATCTCCAGGGTGGAGCCCAGCCATCTCTTCTGCTGAGACCTCCAGGTGATTCTGATGCACAGTGAGAAACGTTCGCTTCGCAGCTACAAGGGTCTCTTCGCTGACTGGTCCAAAGTTGCCCTGCTCAGTGAGACAGGGGTCATAGTTAAGGCCCAGTGCTCTTTCTAGCACAGAAAGTGAAAGTGAACGTCATTCAGTTGGGTCTGACTCTTTGCGACCCCATGGATTATACAGTCCATGGAATTCTCCAGGCCAGAATACTGGAGTGGGTAGCCTTTCCCTTCTCCAGGGGATCTTTCCAACCCAGGGATGGAACCCAGTCTCGTGCATTGCAGGCAGATTCTTTACCAGCTGAGCCACCAGGAAA
The DNA here is from genome assembly GCF_033118175.1 of Dama dama. Classification (NCBI taxonomy): domain Eukaryota; kingdom Metazoa; phylum Chordata; class Mammalia; order Artiodactyla; family Cervidae; genus Dama; species Dama dama. The sequence goes on along the minus strand of NC_083709.1, from coordinate 18,049,953 downwards.
GCCCAGCACAGAAAACTGAGGCTAAACTCAAAAAGGAATTTGGATCCCGAACCAGAAGATAAAAGCTAAGTTCGCAGCTACTAACCTGAGATGGTAAAATGATGAAGCATGCACTGTACTGTTGAAAGGATTGTCTTTCAACCTTGAAGAAAACTGTCTCAGATCAAAAAGCAGAGGCAATGCGATTGTATACATCACACAATTGACAAACAGAATCCAGCTAGTGGGATGGCCAACAATATATCAATATATCCACCCAGAAGAATTGAATACTCTTTGGAAACGGATCCATAATTTGGTGTGGGGAAGAGGTAATAAATACAGATCACCAGCCATTTACAAATGTGATGTCATCTAAGCCTAAACAATCCTTCCTGGTAGGTATAATCCTGCCAAGTTATGCTTAAAGTACCTGGGGCTCAGAAAGCTTAAATAACTCACCCAGGACTCACTCAGTTAATGAATGGTGAAAGCACTATTCAAATAAAGATCTGGTTTTCTCCAGATTTTGAGGTGTTTTTTTTTTTTTTGGCTGCTTGACTGTATTATTGATCATGCTGCATTTGGGAGAAAACCTTCCAAAGCAGCCTAGCACCAACATTTCGTCTGCAACCTTGAGGTTGGCTTGGTCCCCGACGAGGACCGTCTTAAGCCCTCTTTGCTTCCATGCCCTCCACTCTGTAACCCTTGCAGTGATTCATTCAATGATTTCTTAAAATATTTTCAGACACTGACGCTGAGGGAAGGTCCTGCTCTTTGGGGGTTCTTCATTAAAAGGAACAATGTCCACCCAGCATGACCCCGGTGCCTCTGGCCGCAACCAGACAAATGCACCCACGATCTGAGCCAGAGTGAACATTTTTTGTGTTCCTGTGTGGTTGGTTTGTATCAGCCCAGCACCTCCTGCAAGCCACAGGGTGGTTGCTCAAGAGATATTGTTGACAGATTGATTTACTGACTAATTTATCCGACATACTTATCCAATGACATCGGTGTCTTGGAGGGAGTTCAGAGGAAAATAACCAAGTTGATTAAAGGATTGGAAAATGTGCTTTACAGGGAAAGGTTATAGGGACAAGGGTTATTTAACTTGGAGCTAAGAAGCTGATGAACACTGCATGTACAGGCCATCTTGCTGGAAAGAAACGAAGGCTGGTTACGTCTAACCAAGCCTCTTCCCACCTGGGAGCCAGGCCCCAGAGAACGTGGGTACCACACAACCAGCCAGAGCAGGGCTAGGCATTGTGGCTGCTGGTGGCAACTGTATCTCCCCAGTGCCAGGTCTCCCCCACCCGCACATGTGCACATGCACCCCTGCACATACACACACACACACGTGCAGGCTCACACACCCCGCCCCCCACACATACGTAGACGTGCATTTGAGCACCTCGGTGTTGAAAATGGCAACCAGCTCTCCTGTTTCCCCAAGGTTAGCCAAGGCCCTTCCCAGGTCACCGCAACTGACAGGAATCTGTGATGATGCTGACGCATCTTAGAGGGCACGCAGGGAACAACTTAGGTTATACTTCTCTGGAGCTGCCCCAAGAGGGGATGTTCGCACCGTCTACGTGGTCCTCCTGGCTGAAGGAAGGACCACATGCCCGCCCAGAGCCTCCTCCACAGTCACACTGCCAGGAGGCAATGGCTTCTGCCCTTTCCCATGACTGCGGAGCAGATTCCTCCTCCACGGAAGGAGCCATCAGCGGGGGCAAGAAGAGGATGCAGACCAAGGTGCAGGGACACTTAGCGCCAGTCACGCTGGGCTTGGTCCTCGCTGCTTGAACGCCTTCTGCCAATCACCCTGGTCCCCCGGCCTTGGTCTCTTTGTAGGCAAACCTGGGACAGGAGGATGGCACTTGCCCCACCCAGGGATGAACATGAATGTGCGAAGAACCAGAAGGAAAAAGCTCACAGGCAGACGTGGGCTTGGCTTGGTGGCCTTCCCATAACTTAATCCTTTGGCGCCACCCTTTCCTCTTCTGTAGAAACAGGCTCAGCGATGCTAGCCTTGAAGTCAGAAAATGCAAAGAGGCGATGCCTAGGGACCCCGACCCACTCCTTGCCATTCTTTCTGTCACCCTGGCTCTGGGTCCTCCGAAAAGCAAATGTGCCCCAACCCCCCCACCACGGGGGTTCTGCTTCCCTGCAGGCATCAGGGTGGGGGCAGTCTCCCTCCTCCAGGAGCCCGAGGAGGCTCCTCAGGAGGGATTTCTCCTTCTCTGGCTCCAGAGACTGTCTTGTTCCCTCTCCAGGTCCAGGCTCTGATACTAACAACCTGTAAATCAACGAGCTGGAACCTGCATCTCAGCGATGCCGTGTTGCAACATGACCAGCCAGCAGGGGAAAAGACCCGGCCTCCCGTCATGCGAGCATCCCACTCAAGACGTCTGTCCCGCAGTCTCGGGCACAAGCACCTCTCTGTTGGCTGTTGCCCAGACCCCAGATACTCTGCCCCTGGGCTGACCATTCCCGTGACACGGACTCACCATCCTCTGGGAGAGCACCAGGGCAGGCCAGCTCCCCTGACTCCTCTGAGCCCCCTGGGGCAGGGGTAACATCCAGCGGAGGGAAGTCACGCCTCTCTCCCTGCTGTGGTTCAGCCTCCTGGGCCCGCAAGGCTGGCGTCTTCATGGCCGCTCTCCTTGTCTCCAGAGCCCAGAGTCCCAGCCCCAGAGAGCAGGTACTTGGTCTCCTCCGCCCATTTGCACTGAGGCCAGACACCCAGCATCTCTCCCCAGAACAGAGCTGGATTACGACAAACCCAGGGAGGATTAGGGGGACGCCATCTGCAGAGAGAGTAATTAGCTTAGCGGGCTACACAGACTGTTCCTGGCCCTCTGCCCCAGGGTACGCTCTTCAAGACAGTTAAATACAGGCTTGTAGGGGAGCCCGCCAAGCCTCTGGGCTACCAGGGGCTCCCCTCAGCCACGATTCCAGTTGCCTGCATGGACCACAAGCAGCCTGTGCTGGCAAAGGGCACAGCACACCCACCCCAAGGAAACACACCCCCCCCAAGGCCTGAGGGGGGGACACTGGGGGACAAGGTAGCTGGTTGGTTGCCATACCCTTGAATAAAGCAGAAAAAGAAATATGATGCCATCACACGAGATAGGAATTAGGTACATTAAGTCCCCTATGTATGAACCTTCAAGTGAGAGCTTTCAAAGCGCATCAGCGTCAGGCATGAGTGAAAGCGCAGGTTGCCCTGCATCTCATGGGCTGATGACCCTTCAGCTCTACCACCTCCCACCTCCTCTCCTTCCTCCAGTAACTCTTCTTGGCCATTCACCCAATGCCAGCCCCTGTACGCCTGCTGTAAGTACTACCCAACTTTTCAGGGTACTGTACTGTCAGATTAAAAATGTTTTCTTTATTTTTTGTGTTTGTTTTTTAATACATCGTTTGTGTGAAAAGTATCATAAACCTATGACAATGGAGTACTACGTAGCCGACTGTGTTAATTGGGCACCTGGGCTAATGTTGTTGGGTTCTGTTGGCTGTTGTTTACTCACTAAGTTGTGTCCAACTCTTTTGCAACCCCTCGGACTGCAGCCCACCAAGCTCCTCTGTCCATGGGATTTTCCAAGCAAGAATACAGGCATGGGTTGGGGTTTCCCAGGTGGTTCAGTGGTAAATATTGTTGGATCTACAAACAAATTGGATTTACGAACATGCTTTTACAACAGAACTCATTCAGATGAGGGGACTTAACGTACACGGAGCCCTGAAAGAACCAGCTAACACATTAACCCATCCATCAGCTGTTTTCTCTACCAACACCAAGTAACCAGTTTCCCCTGGGAGGACTGTTCTTACTGTTTTAGAGTAAATTGGTCATTTGGGTTTTATGTTGGCAGCAGTTTGGGGGGAAACCTAGCATTCTCAAATTTACTCTGAGGGCAGAAATTGATTCTTTCTTAAAATATCGTGTTTAGCTGGTCCAGGACTGCCTGCAGGCAGGGATAACCATGTGATCTGAAGCATGGCGTTTTCCTCACTGGAAATCACTCAGGTTGATGAGCCATCTGTAGGAACTACCGAGCCTGAGAGTGCTGGGCCCCAAGCACAGTGCTCTCTGAGATCAGCTCTCCTATACTGTCCACCCTTTTGTGACATGAGCCCTCCACTTCCTCACTGTCACTGTAGCCCCGCCCTCCTAGTATCCTCGAGGGTTCCCCCATGTTACCCCCCACCCCGTGCCCTCCAAGGGACCGACGGGTCTTCCACAAAGCTGCAGCCTCCAGACCACACTTCTCACTTTGGGGCAAATTCCCTGTCCCTTTGGGGAGTTCACCACCTATCCCATCCAGACTTGTGCACTCTCTTTCTTAGTCCCCTTAGGCACATTTTATAAAAAAGAAAGAAAGAAAGAAAATCAGGTATCTATTTATTTGGCTGTGCAAGGTATTAGTTGCGGTATGAAGAATATTTTTTTTTTTTAGTTGTGGCATGTGGGGTCTAATCCCCTAACCAGGTATCAAACCCTGGCCCCCTGCATTGGGGGCGTGGAGTCTTAGCCCTGGACCACCAGGGAAGACCCCTCTTGGGCACCTGTGATGGAGATTCTCCCTCCCACTCCAATCCTGCCACCATCCCATGAGACTGGGATGTGCGTGGCATCCAGCCCACAACCTGGCCTCATGTTCCCTTGACTCAACCCCCTGCATCTGCACCCCACATCACCAGCTCACTGCCCAGGACTTGGCCCTCATTTCGGGCTCGACTCTGGGAGCCTCGACCTGTGGCGGGAGTCTCAGCCTGGCCGTCCTGCTCTGGCTCTTTCTCTCCCCCCACCTCCTTTCTTTAGCCTTAGCCAACCACAGCCACCCTCCCCAATTCCATCACCCCTTCCTGGCTTGAGAACTCTCTGCACCCGTCTAGCGCCCTTGGGCATGACTTCAGTCGCTCTGTTGGTCCACTCTTGCCCAAGACAGGAAGCATCTGTGGGTAAGTCCTGACTCCATTCCTTCAACAAATGTGCATGGAGCATCTGCCACATGACAGACCCGGTTCTAGGCACGGGGTCCTCAGAGCGAACAGAGCGAAGACCCTGCCATCACGGAGGTTATGTTCTTGTGGGAGAGAGCAGAGTAAATCCATATGTGTCAGGTGGTTGTAAGTGCTGGGGAGGAAAACAAAGCAGGACCAGAGGCTAGAAGGGCTTCCCTGGTAGTTCTGCTGGTAAAAAATTCACCTGCAATGCAGGAGACCCCAGTTCAATTCCTGGGTCAGGAAGATCCCCTGGGAAAAGGATCCCCACTCCAGTATTCATGGGCTTCCCTGGTGGCTCAGCTGGTAAAGAATCCACCTCCAGTGTGAGACCTGGGTCGATTCCTTGGTTGGAAAGATGCCCTGGAAGAGGGCACGGCAACCCACTCCAGTATTCTTGCCTGGAGAATCCCATGGAGAGAAGAGCCTGGAGGGCTACCGACCATGGTGTCACAAAGAGTCGGACACAACAGTAATTAAGCACAGCACAGTACGGAGGCTAGAGAGAGCAGGGGAGTGGGCCTTTTAAAGGCGGGGTCAAAGGGTGCATCTCTGGGGCTGTGTCCTGTGGTGTTAAGGCCAAAGTGAAGTGAGCTGGCCAAACAGGCCCCTGGGAGATGAGCTGCCCCCCACCCCGAGGACAGGGGCAAGAAAAATACAAAAGCCCTGAGAAGGAGCGTGACCGAGGCCTAGAGAGTCCAGCAGAGCAAATGAAGTAAAGGAGAGTGAGCGCAGACAGGATGGGAGAGGGAGGCAAGAGCCGAGCTAGAGCAGACTTTGGAGGCTGTGTCTGCATCTCACACTTTTAGCAGGCTGACGGCTCTTCTGTGCTCCATTCAGTCTTTGAGTGAAAGATCCAAACTTAGAATCATATGGAAGTTTATTAACAGGCTGAGGTGTCTTAAAAATGACCTTTGTCAACTGTGCATCTGCCCATCCCTTCAGGGGTCCTCCTCTGGGAATCCAAGGATCCCCATCTGTTGAAGGGCTGCATACTCCCAAGGCTTAAATCTGCCTTCGGAGAAGTGTCCACTAGGGTAGACTCCTGTTTCACCAGCACGATATGCCCTCCACGAGGCTCCTTTTCTATTCATGAGCAGACTTCCTACTCTCCCCAGCCCTGGAAAAGTCTCCCAAAACTGTCCCTTTCTCAGGGCCCTGCCAGGAAGTTGGACGTGCAGCTCACTTTGGTGACCAGGGGACGTATCCGGCAACCAAAACACCCCCACTTCCTGGTTCTGGCAAATCACTTTACTTCTGTGAACAAGAACGTTTCTCTGCCTGGTCCATCTTATGACCTGGCTTGACCCAACTAGAGCTCAGAAATCAGTCTCCATACACAGAGAGACTGAATATAGTTACACGTAATTCTAAGCCCAAGTAACAGTGGCTTCACCAAGATGTGGGTGGTTTTTCCTCTTACATCACAAAAAGTCCTGAGGTCAGTGGTCAGTGGCTGGTGCAGCAGACCTCAGCTGTATCACCAGGGGCCCCAGGATGGGATTCCCACCCATGTGCTTGCAACATGACCACAGGTGTTGTGAGACCCAGTTGCTGTTGTTGAATCGCTAAGTTGTGACCAACTCTTGCGACCCCACGGACTGTAGCCTGCCAGGCTCCTCTGTCCATGGATTTATCCCAGGCAAGAATACTGGACTGGATTGCCATTTCCTTCTCCAAGGGATCTTCCAGACCTGGGGATCAAACCCACATCTCCTGCATTGGTGAGTGATAAAGAATCCACCTGTCAATCAGGAGATGTGGGTTCTCTCTCTGGATCAGAAAGATCCTATAGAGGAAGAAATGTCAACCCACTCCAGTATTCTTGCACGGGAAATCTCATGGACAGAGGAGCTTAGTGAGCTACAGTCCAAAGGGTCACAAAGTCAGACACGACTGAGTGACTTAAAAACAAACAGCAACAACATATATGTGAAAGAAAGCTATGCATGCCACGCAAGTACCTTTACGGTGGTGTTATCAGACAGGAGTCTTCAGAGAAACAAAACCAAGAAGATAGATAATAGAGGGATAGGTAGGAGATAGATAGTCAGACGGTAGGTATGTAATAGATTGATAGATGATCGATGGATAATTTGATAGATGACTGACAGATTAAATGATAGCTAAATAGATAAACAGGTTTCCCTGGTGACTCAGCTGGTAAAGAATCCACATGCAATGCAGGGCCCAGTGAGCCATGCCATGTAGGGCCACCCAAGATGGGCGGGTCATGGTGGAGAGTTCTGACAAAATATGGTTCCTTGGAGAAAGGAATGGCAAACCACTTCAGTATTCTTGCCTTAAGAACCCCATGAACAGTATGAAAAGGCAAAAAGATGGGATACTGAAAGAGGAACTCCCCAGGTAGGCAGGTGCCCAATATGCTACTAGAGAAGAGTGCAGAAATAACTCCAGAAAGAATGAAGAGACGGAGCCAAAGCGAAAACAACACCCAGTTGTGGATGTGAATGGTGATGCGAGTAAAGGTGGAGGCTGTAAAGAACAATATTGCATAGGAACCTGGAGTGTTAGTTCCATGAATCAAGGTAAATTGGAAGTGGTCAAACCTGAGAAAAGAAGAGAAGCTAAAGACAAAGGAGAAAAGGAAAGATACACCCGTCTGAATGCAGAGTTCCAAAGAAAGAATAGCAAGAAGAGATAGAAAGCCTCCTAAGTGATCAACACAAAGAAATAGTGGAAAACAATAGAATGGGAAAGACTAGAGATCTCTTTAAGAAAATCAGAGATACCAAGGGAATATTTCATGCAAAGATTGGCACAATAAAAGACGTAAATGGTATGGACCTAACAGAAGCAGAAGATATTAAGAAGAGGTGGCAAGAATACACAGAAGAACTATGCAAAAAAGATCTTCATGATCCAGATAACCACGATGGTGTGATCACTCACCTAGAGCCAGACATCCTGGAGTGCGAAGTCAAGTGGTCCTCAGGAAGCATTACTACAAACAAAGCTAGTGCAGGTGATGGAATTTCAGTTGAGCTATTTCGAATCCTAAAAGATGATGCTGTGAAAGTGCTGCACTCAATATGCTAGCAAATTTGGAAAACTCAGCAATGGCCACAGGACTGGAAAGGATCAGTTTCATTCCATTCCCAAAGAAAGGCAATGCCAAAGAATTTTCAAACTACCACACAATCAATTGCACTCATCTCATACGCTAGCAAAGTAATGGTCAAAATTCTCCAAGTGAGGCTTCAACAGTACATGACCCAAGAAATTCCAGATGTTCAAGATGGATTTAGAAAAGGCAGAAGAACCAGAAATCAAATTGCAACATCTGCTGGATCATAGAAAAAGCAAGAGAGTTCCAGAAAAACATCTACTTCTGCCTTATTGACTACTCTAAAGCCTTTGACTGTGTAGATCACAACAAACTGGAAAATTCTTCAAGAGATTGGAATACCAGACCACCTTATCTGACCCTGAGAAACCTATATGCAGGTCAAGAAGCAACAGTTAGAACCTGACATGGAACAATGAACTGGTTCCAAATTGGGAAATGAGTACGTCAAGGCTGTATGTTGTCACCCTGCTTATTTAACTTATATGCAGAGTACATCATGCAAACTGCTGGGCTGAATGAAGCACAAACTGGAATCAAGATTTCCAGGAGAAGTCTCAATAACCTCAGATATGCAGATAACACCACCCTTATGGCAGAAAGCGGAGAGAAACTAAAGAGCCTCTTGATGAAAGTGAAAGAGGAGAGTGAAAAAGCTGGTTTAAAACTCAACATTCAAAAAATGAAGATGATAGCATCCAGTCCCATCACTTCATGGCTAATAGATGGGGAAACAATGACAGACTTTATGTTTTTCGGTTCCAAAATCACTGCAGATGGTGACTGCAGCCATGAAATTAAAAGACACTTGCTCCTTGGAAGAAAAGCTATGACCAACCTAGACATCATATTGTAAAGCAGAAACATTACTTTGCTAACAAAGGTCCATCTAGTCAAAGCAATGGCTTTTCCAGTAGTCACATATGGATGTGAGAGCTGGACCGTAAAGAAAGCTGAGTGCCAAAGAATTGATGATTTTGAACTATGGTGTTGGAAAAGACTCTTGTGAGTCCCCTGGACTGCAAGGAGATCAAACCAGTCATTTCTAAAGGAAATCAGTCCTGAATATTTACTGAAAGGACTGATACTGAAGCTGAAACTCCAATACTTTGGTCCCCTGATGCGAAGAACTGACTCCTTGGTAAAGACCCTGATGCTGGGAACGATTGAAGGCAGGAAGAGAAGGAGGCGACAGAGGATGAGATGATAGGATAGCATTACCGACTCAGTGGACATGAGTTTGAGTAAACTCTGGGAGTTGGTGATGGACAGGGAAGCCTGGCATGCTGCAGTCCATGGGGTCGCAAAGATATGACTGAGTGACTGAACTGAACTGAACTGAGCATGTACTCTTGTATATGTCTTGCATCCAAACTCATGTCTTAGTAGAGGTTCACTTCTGATGACAAAGATGATAAAAATGATGTTGATGAGAATCAATGTTATGGAGTATGGAGGTTCCTCAAAAAAATTAAGAGATAGAACTACTGTATGATCCAGCAATCCCACTTCTGGGTCTGTACCCAGAGGAAATGAAAACAGGATTTTGAAGAGGTATCTGTACCCCTATGTTCACTGCAGCATTTCTCACAACTGCCAAGATACAGAAACAAACTAAGTGTCCATCAGTGATACATATACACAATGAAATATTATTCAGCCATTAGGAAGAAGAAAATCCTGCCATTTCTGACTACACAGGCAGAACTTACCGGCATTATGCTAAGTGAGAAGACAAACCCTGCATGGTATCTACTTACATATGGAATCTAAAAAGAAAGTCAAATCATAGAAACAGAATAGAAAGTGTTACCAGGGGCTGGGCAGTGGGGGAGATAGGGAGAGGTTGGTAAAAGGGTACAGACTTTAAGCTGTGTGATGAGTAAGTTCTGAGAGTCAAACGGTGACGGTAAAATAAAAAATAAAAAAATAAAACCAAAGTTGATGAAGGTGATAAAGGATAAAAAGAAACAATAATGGCCAAATCTGCCCTGAATCATTCAAGGATAGTCAAAAATCTCTTGGTGGTGATTATGTATATAGTAGACTGAAGCAAGCAGTTCAGTCAGTTCTACTTGAGCATTAACTAGAGTCTATGAAGCCTGAATGTTCTGAACTTATCTAGAAGAGTCTTGAAGTCTGCAGTAGCATTTAGTATGGCCAACCGTGGTTTTCTTTTTGGGGGCTGCACTGTATATGGATCTCAGTTCCCCTACCAGGGATCCAATGAGCGCCCTCTGCGGTGGAAGCACAGAGTCCTAACCACTGAACCACCAGGGAAGCCTCATTATAGCCAATTGTTAAGACCAAGGTTCCAGCACTAGTTTTTGATCTTGTGCAAGATACACAATTGCTCTAGGACTCAGTCTCCTTGTCTGTCAAATGGGAATGATAATCATTACATCGATCTCATGGAATTGTTGTGAGGATTAAAAGAGAAAATGTATTTAAAACTCCCGGAATATAACGTCCATTATTTACTAACTAAAAACACTCTTTAGCATTGTTTGGTAATTCCATGAGATTTTTGTTTTGTTTCTATGACTAAACAGCCCTTTAGGATAAGTAAGCTGAAATATATACATTCATTCCACAAATGGTAAATAAAAAAGATACCTTAAAGGTTAATAAGTTCAAAGCCAGACTATGTGGCTTTTGTATGGATCTCAAGCAAGATTCAAGGATGTCCATTTTAATAAAAGAACCCTGAAACTGTTAGTTGCTCAATCCTGTCCAATTCTTTGTGACCCCATGGACTGTAACCCGCCAGGCTCTTCTGTCCATGGGATTCTCCAGGCAAGAATACTGGAGTGGGTTGCTATGACCTTCTCCAGGGGATCTTCCTGATTCAGGGACTGAACTCGGGTCTCCCACATTGCAGGCAGTTTCTTTACCATTTGAGCCACAGGGGAAGCCTCCTGGGTGTGGGAAAAATGAGTCAAATGCCTAGGTAGACTCTGTCCATAACCTGTTTTCATTCTATCGGTATTACTTTATGATGCTTCCAATTATTCACTTAGCAAAAATTTACTGAGTGCCAGCCACCATCCAGGCTGTCCACTAGGACTCAGGGCCCCAGGGGTGAAGAAGATATTGTCCACACCCTCAAGGAAAAAGTAGGCTGGACGGGGAGGCATCCATTCAGTAGAAAGGTGAAATGTCACATCATAGGGTCATGATAAAGATAGCCACTTTATCTTTAGCCTGGTGGTCCAGAGGCTAAGACTGCACACTCCCAATGCCAGGGGCCTGGCTTCAATCCCCAGTCAGGGAACTAGATCCCACATGTTGCATCTAAGAGTTACAGGCCACAGCTAAGACCTAATGCAGCCAAATAGAGAAATATATTTTTTTAAAGGTGAAATGCCACATCATAGGGGCTTGATAAAGACAGTCACAGGCATTCAACATACAGTGGAGCATACTGTGGCATGTTAAGTGGTAAGTAAAAGTCATCAATAAAAGGAAATGCCCTCGTGTCTCACAACCTAGAGGAAACAGGCATCAAAACAAATCATCAAAAGGGTTAAGTGAACACTTACAAAGTGTGAAGTGCTGCCGATGATGCATTCAGGGCTATGGACCCTGTCACACGGACCCGGAAAGGTTTTCCTGGGAAAGAGATGATTAAGCTGAGACACGAGGCGCTAGAAGGATGAGGGCAGAGAGAGGTTAGAAGAACTTCCAGGAGGAGAAGCAGTACATGTAAAGTTCTGGAAGGGGGAGAGGATGGGGCTGGAGAAGAAGGAATGGCCCAGATCGCAGAGGGCCTTGTAAGCCCCATGTAGTCTTCTACAAGGGGGCTGCTCCACGAACAACCGTGAAAGGTTTTAAAGCAAGAAATTGACATAGTCCATTTTTTTTACTCTGATGTAAACATTTAATTGTATTTTGCAATTGTGTATCAGTAAAAATAATAAAGAATAGAATTTTTAAAGCATGTGCAGTATGACCCTATTTTAAATTTTTTTTAATGTTTGTTTTTTTCTTATTAAGTTACTTCATATTATCTATCAATTATCTTTCCATATATCTATATACTCACAGACAATTGCCTGAATATTTATGACGTAGTTAATTTTTAAGTGCATGCGTGTCTGTGTGTGCAGAGAGAGGTAACAATATAACTCACATATCAGAGTTATCAGATCTCCTAATCAGAGATCCTAAGTGAGTTGCCCACAAGGTCAAGGAAGGTGGAGTCACATGGCCCAAGGGGATGATGGCTCTGTGTGGTTGGGAACTTTGGGAGCTCTCATGTCTGGCCAGGACCCCCTCTCACCCACCAAAGAGCCAAGGGGACCGGGGAGGTACCAGTGGGGGTGGCCCCAGGACCCGAGGGCTCAAACACCAACTCCCCACAGCATCCCAGGCTTTCCCCAGACGGCTCCTGGGCACGGAGTCAGGGCTTACAGGCAGGGAGGCAGGGGGGAGCGGGGATCAGGACTCGACCTGCGGGGCACCAGCTGGTCTTCCAGGAGAGAGCAAGGCAAGGCTAACCAGGAAGGAGACTGGATCCCCACGAATCTCCACATGTGGGGTGTTTGGGCACTGCACAGGGACACCCCTACAGAGCTGTTTTCTGTACCCGAGACAAAACTGGGTGGCACTAAACCAGAAGTCACAATTCCACTGGCCAGTGCAGAAGTGGGTAGAAACCGGATCCTGGCGGGACGAGGAGTCGGTGAGGATGGCATATGGAAGTCAATTTCTCCATGGAGAAAAATCCCCAACTATGGAAGGAAGGAGAAAAGTTCGGCTTGGGTTAGAAAGATGTAGCACCTGAGGGGCCATATGTATGTGTATGGGAAAGCCTGAGAAGGCTCACTGCCTGAAGGAGAACAACTTTCAAGGAGTAGGGCGAGAAATAAGAAAGGGCTCCAGGTTGCTGAGCAGGTATGGGGGGCTGAGACCCAGAGCCCGCTGGAGAAGAGGGACCAGAGGAGGGAAGCTGGGAGAGCCACATCCACGTGGGTCTTCATGACCTCACAAAGCAGGCATCCTCAGCCCAGCGTTCCTGAAGCTCCAAGGCAGTCCTGGCTAGGTCTCCTAGCAACTGGATGCAGGGGCCATGGCACTCCTAACACCCCAGGGAGTGAAAAAAGTCTTCCAATTTCAGGTGAAGAGAACACATGACTTTTAAAAGAAAGTGTGCTCCGGCTGGTCTAAGAGGGAGGTTTGTCCTCCCAGGGACGCCTGGACAGCTCTCCTGTCCCTGAGTGTCAGCTCAGAGGCCCGAGACAGGCGGGTGTGTGCCCAGGGAATGCCAGGCCAAAGTTGGTCCAGTCTTTGGAGCGGGGGGCTATCTTCCAGGCCGGCGGTGAGAGCCCCTGATGCAGCAGAGGCCACATGGAAGGACAGAGGAGGTGGGCGTGGAGGTGCTGTGCCCGCCTACACTCCAGGGGGAGCCTGGGAGGCCCCTGCGGCCGGTCACAGGGGTGCCACCTTCACCAGAGCCCTCGGGCCCTGTGAGCCCGTCAGGATTGTAGGCCAATGTGTGGAGGGAATATGTGTGTGGTTGTGGGTGTGGTGGGAGCCGGGGGGGTGGGGTGTCTGTGTCCTTAGGGCAGAGAAGGGGGCAGATTTCAACGGTTGCTCAGAATCATTTCTGAGGCCAAAATGCATGAGCAACGTGAACCCCTGTGGACTGAGGAGAATCTAGCCGACAGGGCCCAGGCCTCCAGTCTGTCCGCAGAGGCTCTGCTGTAGAACTCAGGCAAGACCACCCCGGGCCAGCGGTGTGCACAGGTCAGCCTCCGACCGGCAGTCTCAAGCTGACAGGGAGGCAGCAGGCAAGGTGCCCCCAGCTGAGGCTTCCCGCCCTGGCCCAGGACAGGTGCTTTCATCATCTTTCCTGGATTTTCTAGCCAGCTGTCCTTTCAGATGCTGACCTAGGGGGTCTACAAGGGCTGTGGGGGAGGGTAGAGGATCTCCAGGGGCTGAGACGAGGCTCTGGGCCTCCCTCAAGCACATCTGCCATCAGTTCCCCACTCGCCTCGCCCCAGGGGAGCAACACTCCTGTGTTCAGTGAATCCCCATTCATGCCACACCTTTTCTTACCCCCTCCTTGAAAGGGACTTGATTCTCCTACATGTGTTGGTGATCTCTAGGAAGCTTTCTAGAAAGGCCAAGTGAACTCTCAAGTAAAATGAATTCTAACCTAAAGAAAGGAATAAAAGGTACCTTAACCAGTCTTAATCCCTTAGCTTCACCAAGCAAGATGCATTCCTTCTGCTAAAGCATTGCTTCATCAAGCTTCTTCTTGGCTAGTCATTTACACTTTAGTATGAATTTCATGGTCATATCACTATCTCTGGAGCAGTCTCAGAGGGAAGTCAAATTTTGTTTGAGGGAAGAGGAAGCACGGATCATACTAATTCAGGACTTGAGGGCTGCTGGCAGGGTAGAAACCTGGAGCTGCAGCAGCTAGGATGAAAACTCCTAGATTCCTCTAGGAGTGGGGCTAGAAAGGTGAGGGAAAGCTGTCCAAAAATGAAAGACTAATTCTGCCCAAGTGTACCCCTAGTCCTGGTCACTCTTCAGGATCCTGGGGGCCCAGCATGGGCTCCCAGTGATGATGATGTCCCAATTCCTCAGTCTCACCCTCCACCCCTCATATCACACCCTGCAGAAACCAGAAGGTCGGGAGCACCTACGGAGACTGTTGAACTGGGAAGAGTTTGACGAGCTCAGAGACTCCCGCAGAAGCATCCTGCTGGACACCCTCTATGAAAGCATCATCTTTGCTGTGGGCAAAGGCTTCCCATGGGGGGAGGTGGCCCAGGTGGTCAAGTTCACAGAAGAGCTGCTCAAGGAAACCAAAGGTACAGGACAGGCGGGGCAGGAGTCAGTGAGGCCTGGGGAGGGCTCACAGCCCCAGGGGCCCTCCAAACAGCCTGGAGCCACTGGCTTTCTTTCTGTGGGATTTAGCCTCTTCACATGGCCCAAACAGGGCCCTGTCCAGACTTTCTGGAAAGTGGAACAAACAGAATGTCCTTGCTGAGTCTTGTTCCTGATCACCCTGGTGGGAACTCTTGTACCACACCAAGCTATTCACAAAGCAACCAGGGGTGTTTGTTTTTTCAGCCAGTCATTCACACTTTAGTATGAACTATATCGGGTTTCCCTGGAGGCTCAATGGTAAAGAATCCTCCTGCCAGTGCAAGAGACACAAGAGACACTGATTCGATCCTTGAGTTGGGAAGACCCCTGGAGAAGGAAGTTTCAAGCCAGTCCAGTATTCTTGCCTGGGGAATCCCATGGACAGAGGAGCCTGGTGGGCTACAGTCCATGGGGTTGCAAAGAGTCAGTTACAACTTAGCAAATAAACAACAACAATGAACTTCATCACTAAACCTATACCTCTGGGGCAGCTAGTTGAGAGTAGGGTCCAAGAGGAGTCAATTTTTGTTTTAGAAAAGAGAGAAGAAATAATAATAATTCAGAATTTTTATTTTGGTCCTGCTTAACTTAAATGTGTCACTGTTCTGCTTAAAATCCTTCATTGAATTTCCATTGTACCCCTGAGAGACTGCAAATTGTTCCCAGTGTCTGTTTTGGCTCTGCTGACTGTCTTGGAGGGATCCTCTATAGATGTCAGCTTGCTGGCAGGGGTGGGGGAACCAGAGTCAGGTTATGGAAGAACAGTTCTCCCACTGCTACCCTGTGTTGGGCTGCAGGGGAAGAGGGTAAGCATCTCTCGCTGTGATCCACAGCACGAGGGGGTGTGGCCACATCTTCCCACCCTTGTCTGAGATGCAGATTCATTCATTAAGCAGATACATGGAGCATCCCCTCCATGACCACCATTGTAGTAATACTCAACCAAGAATCATCAGTAGGTGCTAAAATCAGTGGCTGAGTGCTTGATGGGAAATGGGATATTTACACACTTCCTCAGAGTCTCCCCACAATGTCATTACTGACGGTAAAGGGGGAAAGAATACGTTTATGGTGAGGGAACCTGGTGGACACCTCCTTAATCAATGCTCCATCAGCAAGAGGACACAGATTATCGTGCCATCCAATGGGATGCAAAAGAAACAGCCAGCATCCTTCTGTGATGGTTTTAGCAGAGTTTCAGAGCCTGACATCATTGGAAAAAACTTCCAATTAGGGCACTACACAAAGTCCCTCTCCTGTAAGCTTCAAAGCACAAAGGTCATGAGAACCCAGGAAAGACAGAGGAACGGCTCCAAACTGAGAGACACTGAGGCAACGTGTCCGCTAAACATGACAGGGGGGCCCGACTTGGGTCCTTCTACTGTAAAGAATGTCACTGGGACAACTGGAGAGCCTTGGGTCAGGTCTGGGTATTGGACACGAGTGTTGTGTTGAGGGTGATCTCTGGACTCTGGTGGTTGTGGTTGTGAATGTCCTTGTGTAGGAAATGCACACAAAAAGATCCTGCTTGATGGGGCATTAAGTGGATCACTTCTTCTTTAAGTAGTTCAGGACATTTTTCTTTGTACTATTTTTTTCTAGCTTTATTGAGATATAATTGACATACAATATTGTATAAGTTTAATGTAAGCAACATGGTTTGATATATGTATATATTGTGAAATAAATAGCATGATAAGTTTAATGAACACCACCTCACCTGGTTTTTTTCTTGAGATGATAACTTTTAAGGTCTACTCTCCTGGCAACTTTCAAACACACAATATGATATTGTTAATTATAGTCATCATGTTTTACATTATATCCTCAGGTCTTAATTATCTTATAACTGGAAGTTTGTACCTTTGGCCACCTTCACCTATTTCACCCATGCACCAACCCATGGCTTCTGGCAACCACCTATCTTTACTATTTCCATGATGAAGTTCAGGGTTTTTTTGATTCCACATGTAAGTGAAATCATACAGTATTCGCCTTTCTCTGACTTTTCTCACTTGACACATAATGACCTCAAAGTTCATCATGTTGTTACAAATGCTAAGATTTCCTTCTTCTATGGCTGAATAATATTACTTTATGTATGTGCATGCATGTATACGCATGTATGCATGTATGTATACATACCCACATATATAGTGTATATTCACATTTTCTTTATCCACTTGTCTGTCATTTGATTCATGGGTTATTTCTGTATTGGTTATTGTGAATAATGCCACAGTGAATATATGTTAGTGTTAGTCACTCAGTCATGTCCAACTCTTTGCTCCCCATGGACTGTAGCCCACCAGGTGATTCTGCAGAATTTCCCAGGCAAGAATACTGGAGTGGGTAGTCATTCCCTTCTCCAGGGGATCTTCCTGATCCAGGAATCAAACCCAGGTCTCCTGCATCACAGGCAGATTCTTTACCATCTGAGCCACCAGGGAAGCCCACACCAAACATGGGCGTCAGACATCTCCTCGAGAGTGATTTCATGTCCTTTGAATATATACCCAGAAACGGGACCACTGTATCACGTGGTAGCTTTATTTGTAATTTGTTGAGGAATAGATTCAAGGGATTAGATTTGATAGACAGAGTGCCTGATGAACTATGGGCGGAGGTTCATGACATTGTACAGGAGACAGGGATCAAGACCATCCCCAAGAAAAAGAAATGCAAAAAGTCAAAATGGCCGTCTGAGGAGGCCTTACAAATAGCTATGAAAAGAAGAGAAGTGAAAAGCAAGGGAGAAAAGGAAAGATATACCCATTTGAATGCAGAGTTCCAAAGAATAGCCAGGAGAGATAAGAAAGCCTTCCTCAGTGATCAGTGCAAAGAAATAGAGGAAAACAATAGAATGGGAAAGACTAGAGATTGCTTCAAGAAAACTAGAGATCCTGAGGGAACATTTCATGCAAAGATGGGCACAATAAAGGACAGAAATGGTATGGACCTAACAGAAGAAGAAGATATTAAGAAGAGGTGGCAAGAATACACGAAGAACTGTACAAAAAAGATATTCACAACCCAGATAATCACGTTGGTGTGATCACTCACCTAGAGCCAGATATCCTGGATGGGAAGTCAAGTGGGGCTTAGGAAGCATCACTACGAACAAAGCTAGTGGATGTGATGGAATTCCAGTTGAGCTATTTCAAATCCTGAAAGATGATGCTGTGAAAGTGCTGCACTCAATATGCCAGCAAATTTGGAAAACCCCATAGTGGCCACAGGACTGGAAAAGGTCAATCTTCATTCAATCCCAAAGAAAGGCAATGCCAAAGAATGCTCAAACTACCGCACAATTGCACTCATCTCACACGCTAGTAAAGTAATATTCAAAATTCTCCAAGTCAAGCTTCAACAGTATGTGTACTGTGAACTTCCAGATGTTCAAGCTGGATTTAGAAAAGGCAGACAAACCAGAGATCAAATTGCCAACATCTGTTGGATCATTGAAAAAGCAAGAGAGTTCCAGAAAAACATCTACTTCTGCTTTATTGACTATGCCAAAGCCTTTGACTGTGTGGATCACAACAAACTGTGGAAAAATTCTTCAAGAGATGGGGATACCAGATCACCTGACCTGCCTCCTGAGAGATCTGTATTGCAGTTCAAGAAGCAACAGTTAGAACTAGACATGGAACAACAGACTGGTTCCAAATCAGGAAAGGAGTAAGTCAGGGCTGTATATTGTCACCCTGCTTATTTAACTTATATGCAGAGTACATCATGAGAAATGCTGAGCTGGATGAAGCACATGCTGGAATCAAGATTGCCAAAAGAAATAGCAATAACCTCAGATATGCAGATGACACCACCCTTATGGCAGATAGTGAAGAGGAACTAAAGAGCCTCTTGATATAAGTGAAAGAGAAGAGTGAAAAAGTTGGCTTAAAACTCAACATTCAGAAAATTATGATCATGGCATCTGGTCCCCTCACTTCATGGCAAATAGATGGAGAAACAGTGGAAACAGTGACAAACTTTATTTCTTTGGGCTCCAAAATCACTGCAGATGGTGACTGCAGCCATGAAATTAAAAGACGCTTGCTCCTTGAAAGAAAAGTCATGACCAACCTAGACAGCATATTAAAAAGCAGAGACATTACTTTGACAACAAAGGTCCATCTTGTCAAAGCTATGGTTTTTCCAGTAGTGATGTATGGATGTGAGAGTTGGACTATAAAGAAAGCTGGGTGCCAAAGAATTGATGCTTTTGAGCTGTGGTGTTGGAGAAGACTCTTGAGAGTCCCTTGGGCTGCAAGGAGATCCAACCAGTCCATGCTAAAGGAGATCAGTCCCGGGTACTCATTGGCAGGACTGATGCTGAAGCTGAAACTCCAATACTTTGGCCACCTGATGTGAAGAACTGACTCATTTGAGAAGACCCTGATGCTGGAAAGATTGAAGGTGGGAGGAGAAGGGGATGACAGGGGATGAGATGGTTGGATGGCATCACCGACTCAGTGGACATGAGTTTGGGTAAACTCCGGGAGTTGGTGATGGACAGGGAGGCCTGGTGTGCTGCAGTCCATGGGGTCGCAAAGAGTCAGACACGACTGAGTGACTGAACTGACTGACTGAGGAACCTCTACACTATTTTCCATAGTGACTGCACCAATTTACAGTCCCACCAAAATTGCACAAGTGTGCCCTTTTGTCTGCATCCTCTCCAGGACTTGTTATTTCTAGTCTTTTTGATGATAAACATACTGAAAGGTATGACGTGAAACCTCATTGTGGTTTTGATTTGCATTTCCTTATGGTAGTCATGCTGAACATCTTTTTCATGTACCTGTTGGCCACCTGTATGTCCTCTTTGGGAAAAAGTATATTTAAGTACATTCCCCATTTTTACTTGGGTTATTTGAATGTTTATTATTGAGTTGTATGATTTCTTAATATATTTTGGGTACTAACCTCTTATCAGACATATGACTGGCAAATATTTTTTTCCCATTCTGTAGGTTGCTTTTATTTATTTAAATATTTATTGTGATGATGATATTGGCTTTTTTTTTTTTTTTTTTTTTTGGTTCCTTAGTTCCTCAGCCAGGAATCAAACCCATGCCCCCTTCGTTGAAAGCACAGAGTCTTAACCACTGGACTACCAGGGAAGTCTCTTTAGGTGGCCTTTTTTATTTTGTTGATCATTTCTTTTACCGTGCGGAAGCTTTCAGGTTGATGTCGTCCCCTTTGTTGGTTTCTGCTCTTGTTGCCTTTACTTTTGGTGTCATATCCCAAAAATTATTTGCTAAGATTAACGTCAAGGAGCTTTCACCTGTTTTCTTCTAGGAGTTTTATGATTTCAGGTTGTACTATTTTTTAATAGACTTTCTTTTTTAGAGTAGTTTTATGTTCCCAGTAAAATAGAGCAGAAGGTACAAAGATTCCCCATGGAAACCCTGCCTTCCCTCAACCCACACTCACAGTATTTCCCATTATCAACATCCCCCTCCAGAGAGGGTACATGTGTTCTAATTGATGAGCCGACACTGATACGTGATTATCACTTCAAGTTCATAGTTTACATTAAGGTTCGCACCTGGTGTTATGCGTTCTTGGCTTTTGACAAATGTGTCATGACATGCATCCGTCATTACAGTACCATACAGAATGCTTTCACTACCCTAGGAATTCGCCAAGTCCAATCTAATCATCCTTCCGTCCCCCTCAACTGGTAGAAAGTAGATGTTTCCACTGCCTCTGTAGTTTTGCCTTTTGTCATATAGTTGGAATCCTACAGTCTGTAGCCTTTTCAGATTGACTACTTTCACAAGTAATACACATTTTAGTTTCCTCCATGTAAAGACATGGAGTTCATTTAAGGACGGAGTAATATTCCATTGTTTGGATGTGTCACAGCTGATATATTCATTCACCTACTGAAGGGTGTCTTGCACCTCAGCATCCAGCCTTAACCACTGTTCACGCCCTCCTTGTCTGCCACCCTCCTAACCTATCTCCATCTCTCAACCCGTCACTGCTTTCACATCGTGCATCCGTTGACCAAACTGCACCATGATTCTTTTCAGACACAAGTAAAATCCCATCACTCCTCTACTTCAAGCCACTCAGTGTTCCTATTGTATATCTTACACGCACTTGCATCAGCCCTTTCTTTTTATTTCTGGGGCTGTCAGGTGGGCACCCTTCCATGTCTGTCCTCCCAGCCAGCATTCCAACCCAGTGATCACAGCCCAAAGGCTGAAGCAAGACATGCAGTCCTCAGGGGCTGGTTTCAGGGATTCTTAGGAAATTTCATTGCACCCCAGACAACCCCCCGCCCTTTGGAGCCTTCCTGGCATCCCTCTGGATCCCACTCCCCGCTGCTCACAGCGATGCCTGGGTACCAGGTTCAGCCTTGTGGTTTGAGCTCTGCCGTGGCTCATGGCCAGAAAAAACACTGACGAGCAGGAGAAGAATGTCAGCCTCAAGCAGGTGGGAACTCGGGCTCTTTCAAGTTTCCATCAGAGCCTTCCACAGGCTGAGCCCTTGAAAAACAGTCGACGATGATGCAAACCCAACTCCAAACTGAGGAGATTAGATCGCTCTGGTGCTTTCAGTATTTCTGGCTATTGCATACCTTGCCAATACACGGTCTATCTATGTCTCTAGACTCTTAAACCTCAGAGTTACTAGGAGATTTGATCAGAAAACTCAATTCCCTCTACTGAAGGGACTCCCCCTTAACAAGCCAGCAAGGCTTTCCTAGCTTCTGATGGCACTGTAAGCAACAGGGAGCTCCCTCCTTCTGAGGAAGGTCATTCCTTTGTACAGCCACTCTCGTTATTAGAAATTCCTCCTCATATTTAGTTACACCCTCCTCTGGCACCTTCTATTAATACTCACACGCCCAAAGTCTATCCTCTAGATAGAGCAGTGAGTGGGCCCTGAAAATACTTAATGGGCTTCATATACTCTGATCGTCATGTCTTCACATGTCGACTGGACACCCCCAAGTGCATTTTATCATTCTTACCACGATGTCATTTCCATAGACCCCTCTACCCCACGGACGTCCCTGGTAGCTCAGATGGTAAAGAATTTTCTTGCAATGCAGGAGAGCTGGGTTTGATCCATGGGTCAGGAAGATTTCCTGGAGAAGGGAATGGCTACCCATTCTAGTATTCTTACCTGGAGAATTCCATGGACAGAGGAGCCTGGCGGACTATAGTCCATGGGGTCACAAAGAGTTGGACAGGCCTGAGTGACTAACACTTTCACTTTCCTTCCTCCACCCCACCTCTTCATCCTGTCCCCTTCTCTGAGCATCCTTGTGTTTGTCAATGTCATTCTCAAAATATGGCATCCAGATCCCAACATGATACAACCTGCAATTTGATCGATGCAGTGATAAGGGATTTTATCGTCACCTCCTTATCCTGGTGGTGATGCTCCTGTTTCTATAGCTTATGGACACATTTACTTTATTAGCATCAATGTCACAGTCATAATGGGCAGGCAGTGCACCACCCATAGTTGTCTTCCCCATCTTGCCCTTGTACTTAGCGATATGGAATACACATGCAGGACTTTACAATCATCCCCACTGATTCCATTTGTCACTGTTGACCCGTCTTTTCCTCCTCCTGGCAGCTTTTAAATCTTGATCCTGGGACATCCAGCTTACAAGATCTTTCTCTTACTTTTAAATCCACTCCAAGTTTGTGAAACTTGATTGTTACAAATATCAAGTAGGAGCAAGCTCTTGGGAGGGCTCCCAGTACCTGAAATTGGACTTGCTGAAGCTATCAGTCATCTGGAGGCTCCGAGCCCAGACGGAAGACTCAAATCCTAATTCTGTCCCTTGTAGGATGCGTGGTCCTGGGCAGCCACACCACCGCTGAGCCTCTGATTACACATCAAAAGGAAATTTTAAAAAAGAGCACCCAATTTGTAGGATTGAGGTTATGAAGATGAAGCCCACAGCATGGCTCTTGATGCATGGAGGGGTTCAGTGAGGACTGGCTCTTATTTTCAGGAGGGACCACAGGGACAAAGACCCAGAGCCTCAAGGTAGGTGATGTGATTCTGAGATGGCCTGATCAAGCGCGGCCAGGCATGCTTCATGCGGAACCTGCTTCTCATCAACCTCCAAACACACTGAAGTCATCAGCCCTTTCTCAGGAGGAGCAGAGATGGCCCCGGGACCCTTTCTCCTCAGATGCATCAGAGAAAAGGGGACAGGACAGTGGGCAGAGGACCTAGAGGTAAAGTAAACGGCAGACTCACTCCCGAAGTGAGTGCAAGGAAGGAGGCAGAAAAGACGGTCCCAGGAAACTGACCCGCCATGAGGGCCGACTCTGGCTTGGAGGGTGCAGACAGTGGGGTGCAGCAGGGAACCCCAAGAGTGGGAGCCACCCTAGAACTCCGCCTCCTGAGCTGGGTCCATGCACTCGAGCCCTGCCATGGCGCCAACCAGATGATACCTGCCAGGCCAGCCCAGACATCAGGCTATGTCCATACTGCCTCCCAGAACCCCATCCCCAGGACACTCAAGGGCATGAACAAGCACCTCAATCCTCTGAGGCAGGGGGTGCCTTCCTCCCCAGGGCACTCCTTCTCACTCTGCATCAGCTCCAGGCCCAGGCTGAGCCAGGCCAAAGGCCACACAGCAGAACCAGGAGGCACCGAACTCTGCAGTCTGTAGACCTGGGTTCAAGTCCATCTCCAGCATGTATTACTGTGCAACCTTGAAAACATCATTTTCTCTGGACCTGCAGTTCCTAATCTCTAAAATGAGGGCCATAAGAGTTCCAACTCACAGTGGGGTTGGAAAAATTAAAGACACAGGCCTGCAGAGGATGATGGAGTGACAGAGAGGAAGTGCTTGGCAAAGGTCAGACCCCCCAACCAGGCGTGGAGGTGAAGCGGGTCACACAGCAGAGACTGGTGGTCCAGGACCAGAGGTTGCTTCACGCTTCTCCCTCTCCCCACCCCTGAGAGTGGGGGGCTCACTGTCTGGCCCATTTCTTGTCTCCTCCTTCCTCACAGGCAGGGCTGCAGCTGGGTTCAAGTCAGGGGCCGGGGGAAGGGAGGTCCAGACTGGCCCGTGAGGCAGCTGCCCTGCCCATGGCACGCAGGCGAGGAGACCGCAGTGCTCACCACTCGTTCCCCTTGTTAGGGGACCCAGGCAGTGAGGGGCAGGCAGGTCAGATTCCAAATGAGCTGTGGTCCTTCTCACCTCCGGCCTCATCTCATCTCCTGCCTGGCTCCGGCCCCCAGGCCTGGTCCACCCGTCACAGGTTGTGAGGTGTGAGATGCCAACAGCCAGGGTTCCCACTGGCTATCAGCTCACCTTCAAGCTTCCGTTTCGGCTAAAGTCCACATGGGGCTGTCACTCTTCTTGGAAGGGAGCTTCTCTTAGGATGATTTTTTGTTTGTTTTTGTTTAGTTAATCCCAGACCGTGGTGGTTGAGTTCTGTTTGCAGACAAGGTAACAAAGTTGGCCGGCAGCCTCTAAGGAGGGTCATGTTTGCACAGCAGTGATTCAGAGCTCCGCCAGGCTGGCCGCCTGTTCAGCTTATCTCCGGGCCCAATCGGGCCCCAGAACCGAGAGGGAAAGGGTGGCCCTTTATTCAAAAGCAGAAGCTGATTCCACTCCAACAAACGGCTCACCGGCATGTTCGAGTCTCAGCTCCAAGCCAGAAGAAAGAGTCCTTGTGTTGGCCCCTCCTCTACCAGGCTCTGGGAAGCCCCGGGCAGATCCTATCCTGCCGCGTCCTTGGGGCCCAGGGTGAAGTCACCACTCTCGGCACAGAGGGACAGAAGCCTGCCAGCTCCGGCCTGGTGGGAGGAAACCGTAGGAAGTGGCAGATTTTGCACACCCTACCTCAGCTCTGGGAGAGGAGGGGAGAGAGACTGGGGCATTTGGGGACCTCAGGGAGCTGCAGAAATGCAGAGTGCCGGGGAGACCCCAAGCTTCCTATCTCCAGCGGGCCCATAGCAGCAGGAGAGGGGGAGCAGGGGGGTAGCCTCCTGACTCAGGCTTCGCTCAGCGGGGAACTGAGGGCTGGAGGCACCCAAACCAGCTCAGATGCTCACCTGGGACCTGGGAACACCTGCCCACCATCCCTGGAGCCACTTTGCAGCTTCCGCCTCTTGTCATCATCAACATCTGGTGGGCACTGGCCTCCTCTGGGGCTCCGTCTGCACCTCTGGGCTGGGGAAGACCCCTTTCCTGCTGACCTGGCCCCCAAATCATGAGTCTGTGAGGAAGTGGGCCTTGATGACCAGTCAGTGGAGGCAAGAGGCAGCCAGGCGAGGGTCCAGTGAACTGCGTCACGGCCCTGGCATCTGTGGTCCCACCCACAGCCACTCCTGACTCTCCAGGAAATGTCATCCAGGCAGCTGTAGGGTAGAAGGGGGCTGGCAGGAGCCAATGACTCCCCCAAGCTCCCTGCATGAATGCTCCCTCCCAGCGCACTCGCAGCCATGCCCAGGGGCCACCCCGCCAGCCCCTGAGCATCCGCTGACATGGGGGAGCCTCCACTGACTCAGGACCAGCGCTGCAGAAAGCAGGTGCCCTTCTGCCTTCCTGAGAGCCTGTCTGTCTAGCGGCTCTCTCCTGGGCAGCTCAAATAGAACACCCCTCGGACTAAACCCTCGGAGACAACTTTGCTGAAGGAGAATGGAAGTTCCCCCTGAAGGCACTAATTGAGACCCTAGGAGACCATCTCTTGGGGCAAAGAAGCAACTCTTTTTTTTTTTTTAACTTTTTATTTTGTATTGGCATATAGTCGATTAACAATGTTGTGACATTGTTGTGTGACATTTCCAGTGTACAGGGAAGGGACTCAGACATACATACACATGTATCCTTTCTCCCCCAACCCCCTCCCATCCAGGCTGCCACACGATGTCGAACAGAGTTTCTTGTGCTATACACTAAGTCCTTGTTGGTTATCCACTTTAAATATGGCAGTGTGTGCACATCCATCTCAAACTCCCTATCAAAGGGGCAACTCTTAGCCCAGAGATCTTCCCCTGACTGTATTCGTTTGCCCTGGCTGCTATAATGAAGTTCCCCAGACTGGGCCGCTTCGACGGCAAAAATGTATTTTCTCTAGTTATGGAGGTTGGAAGTCCAAGATCAAGGTGTGAGCAAGATTGCGTTCTTCCAAGGCTTCTCGGGCTTTGCAGATGGCCATCTCCTCACTATATACCGCACGCGGCCTCTCTTGTGAGTGTCTGTGCCCTAATCTCTTCTTATAAACACATCAGTCATAGCCGATTAGGGCCACCTCATGACCTCATTTAAACTTAATAACCTCTGTAAAGACCCTGTCTCCAAGTACAGTCATATTCTGGGGTCCTGGGGGTGAGGACTTCCACGTATGAATAGGGGAGGGGGGAACCCTGAGTTAATACAGCCCATGATGCTGAGAGAGGTCACAGACCACCAGGTGGGGCTGAACCAGCCAGCCAGCCAGAAATCAAGGGGCCACTGGAACCTTTCCTGAGGGGCTGCACCTGCTGCAGAGGAAGGTACAGAAATCTCAGCGTTTTCACACGTAGCATCTGTAAGCCTCACTGTGACCTTGTGTCATAGACATTATTTGTTTTAATTGGAATATAATTGCTTTACAATGTTGTGTTGGTTCCTGCCATATAATGAAGTGAGTCAGCTGTATATATACACAAATCCCCTCCTTCTTGAACCTTCCTCCCACCCACCCCGCTGGGTCGTCACAGTTGAGCCCCCTGTGGTCCACAGAAGGTTCCCACTAGCCACCTGTTTTACACATGGCAGTGTCTATGGTAAATCCTAATCTCCTTATTCATCCCACCCAGCTTTCCCCATCCCGAATCCACACGTCTAGTCTCTACATCTGTCTCTCTATTCATGCCCTGCAAAAAGGTTCATCTGTACCATTTTTCAGATTCCACATATGTGCATTAATGTACGATATTTGTTTTTCTCTTTCTGACTTACTTCAGTCTGTGTGACAGTCTGAGGTCCATCCATGTCTCTACAAATGACCCAGTTTCATCCCTTTTTATGGCTGAGTAGTATGCCATTATATACATGTACTACATTTTCTTTATCCATTCGTCTGTCTATGGGCATTTAGGTTGTTCTATGACTTGGCTGTTCTGAATAGTGTTATAATGAACAATGGGGTGCATGTGTCTCTTTGAATCGAGGATTTCTCAGGGTGTATGTCCAGGAGTGAGACTGCGCCCTCACCATCAGCTGATGTGTTTTGGCATGGATGCGCTCCCCGTGTGGGGCGGGGGGTGGTACTAGCGTCCTTGGGACCAGACTTCTGGCCCTTTGGAGTGATCCCTGCCCTACCTCTAACTTCCCGTGTCTTTCCTCAGTTGGTTGGACATTTTGGTCAGTCTCTGAGTCCCCCATCAGCAGAGGGGACAAAGGATGGTATGAAGTCACCAAGTTTTAGTCTTGGTACCGTGCCCTGTCCCTGAGACAGTGAGATTACGTGGTCATTTTCGCCTTGGGGGTGATGAACAATAGGATGAAGATCCAAAGTCAGTGGCCCTTCACCAAACTTGAGACAGCTGCAGGAGGCACCCACCTCACCCTAGAATGTGGGACCATGGCTGCTTAGAATCAAAAGGATCCAAAAAGTCACCCGATTCAACCCTCCCTCCCTCCCACCACCACCACACACTCAGGAATGCTCTTCCCAGCTAACTGCCTGCTCACTCCTCCACTGATAAAGCTCTCACTTCTAGAAAGTTCTCCCTTGTTGAACTGAAATCTTTCTCTCTGAGGCTTCCATCTGATGGTTCCTGTTCTGACCTCTGAACCTGTCCAAATCAGCTTAATCCTTGCTCCACTCACTCAGCCATCCTCTGGCCAGCACTGGCAGAGCTCTGCAGCAGTAGGTGGAGAAGAGCAAACATCACTCAGCAGTCGTGATGCGCAAGCTCTCCACCTGGATCACCTCATTTAATGTTCACACCAAGCTCTGTTGGGTGGCTACTATTGTCCCCATTTCACAATGATGCAACTGAGGTTCAGAGAGGTTAGGTAACTTGCAAATAGTCACACAGCGAAAAATAATACCAGCATTAACCTCGAGATTGCCTGGCACCAGAGTCTGTCCTTCCTGCCAAAGCTCTTTAGCATTAGCCAGCTTCTCAAGGACTAGGGGTGAGGGATGGTGAAGGGTGTATTTGCTGAGCAGAAAAGGCAAGAGGACCACTATGGACAAAGAGAAGAGCTTAGGCAAAAGCTCATAACAATCTTTAAAATACCTGATCCTGTGTTTGCTCCTTGAGTTGCAAGAAAGTGAACAGGGAAGAAATCTCTATAAGGACAACAAAATCTTTATAAATCCTAATGTTTGGGTAGATTTTTTCTTAATGGGACTGTTGGTTTTTCTTTAAGATAGACACAAAAACAGTGAATGGGAAAACATTAAGGCACTCGCTCAAAAAATTAAACATGGAATTAACCCACCCATAGAATTACCTATGTTCCAGCAATTCCACTTCTGGGGATATACCCAAAAGAAGTGAAAGCAGGGACTGGAACAGATATTTGTACACCCACATTCACAGCAGCAATGACCAGACGGTGGAAGTAACCCATCAACAGACAAATGGATAAACAAAATGTGGTCTATACATAAAATAGAATATTATTCAGCCTTTAAAAGAAAGGAAATTCTGATACAGGCTTCAGTATGGATGAACTTTAAGGACCTTCTGCTAAAGGAAAGAAACCAATCACAAAAAGACAAATACTGTATGATTCCACTTATGTAAGGTGCCTAGGGTGATCAAATCTGTAGAGACAGAAAATAGAAAAGGATTTGCAGGGGACTGAGGAGGGGAAATAGAAAGGAAGTGTTTAATGAATACAGAGTTTCAGTTTTGCAAGATGAAAAAAGTCCTGGAGGCGGATGATGGTGATCGTTCCACAGCAATGCAAATGGATTTAGTGCCACATCAGGTCAGTTCAGTCACTCAGTCGTGGCCGACTCTTTGCGACCCCATGAATGGCAGCATGCCAGGCCTCCCTGTCCATCACCAACTCCTAGAGTTTACTCAAACTCATGTCCACTGAGTCAGTGATGCCATCCAACCATCTCATCCTCTCTCTTCCCCTTCTCCTCCTGCCTCCCATCCCTCCCACCATCAGGGTCTTTTCCAATGAGTCAACTTCTCGCATGAGGTAGCCAAAGTATTGGAGTTTCAGCTTCAGCATCAGTCTTTACAATGAACACCCAGGACTGATCTCCTTTAGGATGGACTGGTTGGATCTCCTTCCAGTCCAAGGGGCTCTCAAGAGTCTTCTCCAACACCACAGTTCAAAAGCATCAATTCTTCGGCACTCAGCTTTCTTCACAGTCCAACTCTCACATCCATACATCACTACTGGAAAAACCATAGCCTTGATTAGACAGACTTTTGTTGGCAAAGTAATGTCTCTGCTTTTTAATATGCTGTCTAGGTTGATCATAACTTTCCTTCCAAGGAGTAAGCATCTTTTAGTTTCATGGCTGCAATCACCATCTGCAGTGATTTTGGAGCCCAAAAAAATAAAGTCTGACACTGTTTCCACTGCCTCCCCATCTATTTCCCATGAGGTGATGGGACCAGATGCCATGATCTTAGTTTTCTGAATGTTGAGCTTTAAGCCAACGTTTTCACTCTCCTCTTTCACTTTCATCAAGAGGCTTTTTAGTTCCTCTTCACTTTCTGCCATAAGGGTGGTATCATATGCATATCTGAGGTTATTGATATTTCTCCCGGAAATCTTGATTCCAGCTTGGGCTTCTTCCAGCCCAGCGTTTCTCATGATGTACTCTGCATATAAGTTAAATAAGCAGGGTGACAATATACAGCCTTGACGTACTCCTTTTCCTATTTGGAACCAGTCTGTTGTTACATGTCCAGTTCTAACTGTTGCTTCCTGACCTGCATATAGGTTTCTCAAGAGGCAGGTCACTGGTCTGGTATCCCATCTCTTTCAGAATTTTCTACATCTGATGGACATCACCAGATGGTCAACACCAAAATCAGATTGATTACATTCTTTGCAGCCAAAGATGGAGAAGCTCTATACAGTCAGCAAAAACAAGAACAGGAGCTGACTGTGGCTCAGATCATGAACAAGGATCCTTATTGCCAAATTCAGACTTAAACTGAAGAAAGTAGAGAAAAACACTAGACCATTCAGGTGTGACCTAAATCAAATCCCTTGTGACTATACAGTGGAAGTGAGAAATAAATTTAAGGGACTAGATCTGATAGACAGAGTGCCTGATGAACTATGGGCAGAGGTTCGTGACATTGTACAGGAGACAGGGATCAAGACCATCCCCATGGAAAAGAAATGCAAAAAGGCAAAATGACTGTCTGAGGAGGCCTTGCAAATACCTGTGAAAAGAAGAGAAGCAAAAAGCATAGGAGAAAAGGAGAGATATTCCCATTTGAATGCAGAGTTCCAAAGAATAGCCAGGAGAGATAAGAAAGCCTTCCTCAGCAATCAATGTAAAGAAATAGAGGAAAATAATAAAATGGGAAATACTAGAGATCTCTTCAAGAAAATTAGAGACACCAAGGGAACATTTCATGCAAAAATGGGTTCGATAAAGGACAGAAATGGTATGGACCTAACAGAAGAAGAAGATATTAAGAAGAGGTGGCAAGAATACAAAGAAGAACTGTACAAAAAAGTTCTTCACGACCCAGATAGTCACGATGGTGTGATCACTCACCTAGAGCCAGACATCCTGGAATGTGAAATCAAGTGGGGCTTAGAAGGCATCACTACGAACAAAGCTAGTAGAGGTGATGGAATTCCAGTTGAGCTATTTCAAATCCTAAAAGATGACGCTGTGAAAGTGCTGCATTCAATATGCCAGCAAATTTGGAAAACTCAGCAGTGGCCACAGGACTGGAAAAGGTCAGTTTTCATTCCAATCCCAAAGAAAGGCAATGCCAAAGAATGCTCAAACTACTGCACGATTGCACTCATCTCACACGCTAGTAAAGTAATGCTCAAAATTCTCTAAGCCAGGCTTCAGCAATACGTGAACCGTGAACTTCCAGATGTTCAAGCTGGTTTTAGAAAAGGCAGAGGAACAAGAGGTCAAATTGCCAACATCTGCTGGATCATCGAAAAAGCAAGAGAGTTCCAGAAAAACACCTACTTCTGCTTTATTGACTATGCCAAAGCCTTTGGCTGTGTGGATCACAATGAACTGTGGAACTGTACACATAAAAATGGTAAAAAGGTAAATTTTATGTTGTGTGTATTTTACCACAATAAAATTTAAGAAGTTCTAGTGGGAGTACTGTAGTTCTGTTCAGTCCATGTCTTCTGCTCACATTTTAAAAATACCCCTGTAGCTGAGGCGTACTTCTTGGAGCTGGAGAACATGGGTTTGAGTCCTGATTCTGCTTGCATACACTAAACCTCAATTTCCTCATGTGTTAAATGGCAGCAATTACCTCTTTCATAGGTTGGTTGTGACCAATTAAATAAATTGATGGATAATTAAATGCTTTAAACCTGTAAAGTAGCACACCCGTGCAGGCTGCTTGTATTATTATTTACTAAGAGCTGAATACTGGCCAGCAACTCCATGTCCAGAGCTTTTTGGAAAGATCTTTTGGAAATGAGAAATCGAGTCCTTCCAGCAGGTGCTGAGAAGTTCACAGTAGCAGGGAGAGAAGAGAACACTCCAGAGATCTGGGGAGAGCTGTGAACTACTGGGTCCTCACTACATGGTCTGACCAGAAGAAGGCTTGCCTCTTCTTCTGTCCTCTGCAAGCCTCTAGCTGGAGACAGCCAACCCCCAGCCATCCTTTGCCCTTAGCAGCTGGTGTGGGCAGGAGAGAAGGCACATCTGCATCCCATGCCGACCCCAGCAAGGGAGAGAGAGTCTCTCCGAGGTGAGTGGACTGAGGAAAACCAGCCTCTAGGAACTCATTGCCCTAGGGGCCTGTGGAGTCCTTGGGGAAGACGGGTTTATCCCAGTACAGCCCACAGCCCCCAGGGAGTGGGGATGCCTGGAATCGTCATGACGACAATGATGACAACCATGTGATTTACTGAGTGCCACTGTGTACCAAGGTTTCCCAGGTGGCACTAGTGGTAAAGAGCCCACCTGCCAATACAGGAGATGTAAGAGACGCAGGTTCGATCCCTGGGTCAGGAAGATCCCCTGAAGGTGGCCATGGCAACCCACTCCAGTATTCTTACCTGGGAGAATCCCATGGACAGAGGAGCATGTCAGGCTACAGTCCATAGGGTCGCAAAGAGCCAGGCGCAACTGAAGTGAAACATGCACTGAAGTATGCACGCACGCAGTGTACCAAGCACTGTGGGAGCTCTGTCCCCTATGCGCACATCTAACCCTACGAGTCAGCTGTCTTTACTGCCTCCATTTTACACATGAGAACAGTGGTGCCTGGGCAAAATAACTCATGCAAGTAGCTAAGAAGCGGAAACAGGCTAGGAGCCCACAGCTGCCTGAATTCCCAGTCTGTGCTCTTACAACCACAGAAAGCTCTGAGGCATGGCCCCAGCGTCGAGGCCGTCTTCAGGCCAGGGGGCTGCCCTGGGCTCCCTGGTGGCCTCCTCGAAACTCTGAATGGTGGCTGAGAACAGAGCACATGGTTGGCAAGGTGCAGAGCGAGTGGATCCTGGGTACTGTGGTCTTGGTGTTGGTCAGGCAGCAGCCATCAGCATGGAGGCAAGACTCTCCACCAGCAAAAAGATGACACCTCCCTGAAGGTTCGGTGATGGTTAGCATTTTCAGAAGTAAATAATTTTTTTAAAAGGGTTGCACAATATTTTTTAGACAGAGTGCTATTGTACACTTAAGACTACATATAGTGTAAGTGTAACGTTCATGAGCACTGGGAAACCAAAAAATTCAGGTGACTCACTTTATTGCAAAGTTCGCTTCATTGCAGTGGTCTGCAACTGAACTTGATATACCTCCAAGGTCTACATGTGTTTGCCTCCAATACATCTAAGAAATATTGCATAGACTCAACCCTTTCTGGCCATTTGCTGAGCCTATTAGCATATTCTGCTGTGCTCATGAGCATGTTAAGGACACCTGTTTAATTTCCCTGGCTCCAACCTGTATTCAAGGCCACGCATTTCTGTGTAATACCTGTTGCAAAACCACCTTTGGAAAACTGTGACCGAGAGTGTTGGGGGCCCCTTCCAGTGTCCATCTCCAGGGTTTACAAAGCAAGTCCAAGCCACTGCAGTCTGGATGCTGAAAGAGGCCTCCCCAGGTCAGGCTGGGGTTGGAACTCTGGCTCTGCAACTCTTCAGCTGTGTGTGTTCATGCGTGCTAAGTCACTTCAGTCATCGTGTCCAACTCTTTCGCCACTCTGGGCCGTAGCCCACCAGGCTCCTCTGTCCATGGGCTTCTCCAGGCAAAAATACTGGAGTGAGTTTCCATGCCCTCCTCCAGGGGATCTTCTGGACCCAGGGATGGAACTTGCGTTTCTTATGTCTTCTGCGTTGGCAGGCTGCTTCTTTACCACTAGGGCCACCTGTGTGCCCTGCGGCATATCCCTTGACCTCTTGGAGCCTCAGGTTCTCTCACAGGTAAAGTGGGGCTGGCGGTTCCACCTGCTCACCTTGCCGGGAGGCCTTGGGCGGCGCCTGAGATGACCCAGGGCACGCGGGCCAACAAAGGGAGCTCCCTGAATAAGAGTCCTCTCTTGCCCCAAAGAAAACACACACCCTCTTCTGAGCTGGCACCAGCACCCTGGGGCGGATGAGTTTGGCAGAACCTTTTCAAGGGCACAAAGGGGGTCATTGGGGGCAGCATTCGGGACCCCCGAATGGGGGTGGGGTGGAGGGTCCTGGCTTTCCTCTGCTTTCCCAGCGTCCCAGGTTGCCCTGGCAGGAGCTCAGGCATTGGGAACTGTAAGGCAGGTCAGGCTGCAGCCTGACGGGTTTCCTCCCCTCGCAGCCAAGGCGGGGGCAACCAAACTGGTTTGTCAGGGGCCACCAGTAGCACCTGGATTCTCCCCCTCATGCCCACCCAAAAGGAGCAGCCCCTCTTCTCCTTTCCCAACCCCCCCTCCTTCCATGTGCTCCCCATTGTCCAGCCCCAGATCCTACAGTCTGGGTGGGAGGAAGGGAGGGAGCCCGGCCCACCTGGTCCAGGCCCTGGGTCCCTTTGCCCTGATTCTGGAGCATCTAGGCTGTCATCCCACCCACGCTATCCCCAAGCTCCCCTCCCCACTCCCACCAGCTTTGCGCAGGTGCTGGCCTCCAGGCCCTTGGGGACCGTCTTCAGGAAGTTCCCAGCAGCCAAATGCAAATGAAGCCAGACACTCCCTGTAAATTGAAGAGCAACTTGCAAGGACAGATCTGGCCGCCTGGCAGCCGGAGACTTCTCCCAGAGACTTAATCCTTAGCTTTCTGAGTCATCAGGGGCTTCTCTTGGCAGAGAAGAGTGTTATGGGGCTTTGGCACCATCCTTCTACCAGTTGGTCAATTCGTGATGGCCCCTGGGTATGAAAGTCTGAGTTCTCTGGCTCAATCTGCCTCATAACTCTGATGGAAGTCAGGCAGCAGTCATCGTGGAGTCAGACCCCATCGTGGAGTCAGTGGTTCTTTTCCTGAGATGGTTGGGAGTATGTGTATATGGGGAGGAAGGTGCTGTATTTTTAGAAAGCTCTGGGTGGTGATGGAACCCAGGGCTCCCGCTGGTCCCTGGGGCACAGGTTCAGGGGTTGAGACCCCAGAATCAGCAGCCAGCTTATTTCCTGGCACAAGAGACAGTCCAAGGAATGAATGGGTCACTGGTCTCTGTGACACAGGTGGGAAGCTATGAGGCTCAATCAGAAACAGGAGGAAAGTGCGTTGTTCTGGAGCTGCCGGAGCTGTGTCTCCACCCACGTAGTTTTATCACTATCATTTCCCTGAGAAGCTGTCATATTTATTTATTTTTCTGGGTGGTTGTTTGTTGTTTAGTTGCTAAGTCATATCCTACTCTTTTGTGATCCTCACGGACTGTAGCTCTCTAGGCTCCTCTATCCATGGGATTCTCCAGGCAAGAATACTGGAGTGGGTTGCTATTTGCTTCTCCAGGGGATCTTCCCAACCCAGGGATTGAACATGAGTCTCCTGACAAATAAAATGTATCCATTTGTCAATAATTGAGAAATAAGTGCTGAACTTACACCCCAATGATTTCCTCATCCACTACCTCACAGAGTCACCACTTCAGTTTGTAGCCAGAACACTTGTAGCACATTTCAAATACACAGAGCGGTGTTGTTGGCTGTGGGGACGTCCTCTGTGGTCCGTCTCCAGCGCTTTCTCGTCCTGTATAACTGAAGCTCTGTCCTTGACTCACAGCTCCGCATGTCCCCCTCTGCGACTACGAGTTCCACCTTTTTTAGATTCCAACTACGAGTGAGATCATGCAGTATTTGTCCTTCTCTGTCTTGCTTATTTCAATTAGCATAATGTCCTTCAGGTCCATCCATGTTGTTGCAAATGACAGCATTTCCTTCTTTTTAAGGCTAAATAGTATTCCATTGTGTGTGTGTGTGTGTGTATCATAGTTTATTTAACCATTCATCCATCAACAGACCTGACAGGCACAGGCTGTTTCCATACCTTGGCTCTTGTGAATAACATGGGGATACAGCTACAGCTTCAAGATCTTGGTTTAATTTCTTTGGATGTATACTCCGAAATGGGATTGCTGGAGCCTTTGAGAAGCCATTTTAGAGCTTTTTTTCCCTAATTGCCCAACCTCATCAAATTTCAATAACATAAGTATTCTGTATGTATGATTACATACTATATGTATATCTGCTTTATACATTATAAAACTTACTCTTTATATTCAATGCAAGGTTAAAGATGAATAAATAACATTTTAAAATTAAATTGAAAATTGAAAAACTATTAACATCAAACTTAACTGTACTTTCTGAGTAACTTTTAATGTGGCTTATTTATGTACCTAATTTGTAATTGTCAAATTATATAAGCAAAGAAACTATATAAATATGACAAGAGCAATGCAAACAATTCTTAAAATGTCATTCAAAACTGTTATTTTCCTTGGAAAACAATGGACAAAATTAATTCCTTAAAATTATTTTCAGTAAATTTAACTTTCAACTGTTGCTTAATACAGCGAGGTAACCAGTTGACTTTGGCCACCTCATGTGAAGAGTTGACTCATTGGAAAAGACCCTGATGCTGGGAGGGGTTGGGGGCAGGAGGAGAAGGGGATGACAGAGGATGAGATGGTTGGGTGGCATCACTGACTCGATGGGCATGAGTTTGGGTGGACTCCGGGAGTTGGTGGTGGACAGGGAGGCCTGGTATGCTGTGATTCATGGGGTCGCAAAGAGTCAGACATGACTGAGTGACTAAACTGACACTGAACTGAACTGAGCTGAACCAGTTGATAAGAGATGTGGGGTGGGTGATCTAGGAGACCTCTGTGAGAACCAGGGGTCCCGCTGGCTGCTCTCCAGCCCGCCAACCCCCAATCCTCAGCATTTCTATTCCTCAGATGAGCCACATTTTCTCCAGCCATGTGGCCTTTGTGCATGCTGTTTCCCCTGCTTCCCCCTTTTCCGCCTGTCTTTGCTCAGTGATTCCCTCTGACACAGCCCATCCCCCGTCCTTCCCCACTTCCTCAGGGACCTGCTCCCTGACTTCCTTGAGAAAGTCCCTTCTTTCTACGGTCTGCCCACCCAGCACTAAGTAGCCCTGAGCAGGATTATACTGTGTGTGTTTCCCCCAGCACTTCACCACCTTCCTGGACCATAGGTGAGTTCTTGGCCCATGGAAGGAAGGTCCCTAATGAATCCTTGTTGAAGGGATAAATGAATAGCTCCATCACTACACTTCACATGTCACAATTTGTCCATTGACTCACTAGATATGTATTGACCCTCACTGAGCACAGAGCCCTGAGCTGGGGGCTGAGAGAAAAAGAGGGGATGTCATCTGTCCAGCTGTCTCCTCTTCCCCAGACTGGAAGCGCTCTGAGGGCAGGGGTCACAACAGACTTACATTCCACGTGTGTCATATTATCGTGGTGGCCGTCCTGCCCCTTAAGGGTCCCCAGGAAAAGGCTGTGAGTCAGGCAGGCCTCTATCCCCCTCCACACCCGACCGTTGGTCCTGCCACTCAAATCTGTCCTTGCTGCCCGTGCCTGCTGACCTGGCACTCTCAAGCCACATGAGTCCTGTCTGGACTGGGCCGAAGTCTCCCCACAGGCCACCACGTGACCAGAGTCTCCCTGGGCAGGCCCTGGGCTGCCTGGAGTACAAGTGCTGGCTTCCAACACAGCACTCAAGGCCCTCCCATCTGCCTTCCTCCCACCTCTCCACTCAACATGCTGTTTTCTGCCTCTACCGATAGGTGCCAACGACAACAAACTCAGTCTTGTTTCCCACCCGGGCCATGTGGCTCCTTGCCCCTCAGATCTCGCTCAGGCCGCACCCATGCCGTGCCTCCCCCTCAATCTTTCCTGGCTCAGCCCCACTCAGCCTCTGAGATGTCGCTTATGCCTCATCTTCTCCAGGAGAACCCATATCCTCTTCTGAGCATTCCCTATCACCTGATTCTGTTCCTCTTTACACATGTGTCAATATCAGCTTGTGTATCTCTCCTGTGTGAACTTTGAAGGCAAGAGATGTGTCTAGTAAGACACATCATGATGTTGCTAGAACTTAGCATAATGCCTAGCAATTAATAGGCCCTCAGTAACAGCTTGACAAATTAATTGTGGATGGATAAATAGATGGATGCAAGCATGCATGGATGGAAAGATGGTTGGGTGGAGAGATGGATGAATGAATAATGAGTGAATGGATGATAGGTGAATGGAGAGATGGATGAATGGATGATGAGTGAATATTCAGATGATGGACAGATGGATGGAGAGAGGGATGGATAAATGACAAGACCTATGGAGAGACACAAAGATGTGGCCTGGAGAGTTTTCTCACAGTGCAGAAACAAACACTTCTTTTCCTGCAGCATTCATTGACTACTACCTTGTCGTGGGCTCTGTATAAGGCACTTGGACACACCATCCCATTTGATCCCCCTAGCAATCCTGTGAAGTAAACATGACTATTCCCCATTTTACATTTGAGGGAATGGTGGTCCAAGAGTCACAACTAGGAGGAGACAGAGTTGTGTCCATCATGTAGGCCCAGCACCCTCCCCTACCCTATCCTGAGACAGGCTACTGTCTTGGACCGTGGAGTTGCTGATTTGCCTTGAAAGGAAGGGAAAACACAGCCCACTAACCTTTAATTCTGCACAGTGGAGAGGCTCCCCGCTCCCTTCCCCCAGGAGTTGCTGTTGTTCAGTCGCTCAGTTGTGTCTGACTCTGTGACCCCACGGACCGGAGCACACCCGGCTTCCCTGTCCTTCTCTATCTCTTGGAGTTTACACAAATTCATGTCCATTGAATGAGTGATGCCATCCAACCATCTCATCCTCTGTCACCCTCTTCTCCTTCTGCCCTCAATCTTTCCTAGCATCAGGGTCTTTTCCAAGGAGTTAGCTCTTCGTGTCAGGTGGCCAAAGTATTGGAGCTTCAGCTTCAGCAGCAGGCTTTTCAATGAACATTCAGGGTTGATTTCCTTTAGGATGGATGGGTTTGACCTCCCCTGTGAGACTAAAGCCTAAATCTTAGTGACACTTCACAGCACTTTCTACTGAGGCTCAAGGTGGAGCAATGCTCCATGTGCTAATATTTCTGTAAGCCCTGCTCTCTCAGACTCTGGGGAGAGTTAGGTTAAAACACCCATGCAGAGCCAAGACTGAGGAGCCAAAGTGAAGCCAGAATCAGTGGGTGGGGAGGGCTTGAAAAACAGCCCTATGGGCCGGGCAGAGACAGCCCCTCCTGAAGGCCCCAGGGGCACTCTGGCAGGGCCCTGAAGAGGGTGGTCACCAGGTTGGGGGATCTGCAAGCAGGCTGGCCTCCACCCCAGGAGGCTCCCTGGTCTCTGTCTACATAGAGGGAGCTGTGGAATCCCCCTGTCTGTGCCCAAGCTCTTGTCCTGCAGAGCTGACAATGAGTCAGGGGGCGAGAGAGACATGGCTGAGCTCACGGCGCCCCTAGAGGGTGGCACCTGTGTGAGGGTCCAGGGTCCTTCTCTGTCACTTGTCCTGTCCTCTCCCTGCCAGAGATCTGTCCACAGGGCACACACCTCACTCAGCGAGACCCTTTACTGAACCACCTCTGTTCTGAGACGCAATCACATGCTCGGGAGAGTCCTGCCCTCCTGGTCAGGACTTACCCTGAGCCTCTGATGGAGTTGTGAGCCAGAAGCATGAAAGGCGGACTTCTCTGGTGGTCCAGTGGTTAAGAATATGTACTTCCGTTGCAGGGGGCATGAGTTCGATCCCTGGTCAGGGAACTAAGATCCTGTATGCCACACAGTGCGGCTGAAAAGTAAACAAATTAAAAAAGAGTGAGATGTGAAAGGAAGAAGATGGGAGAAGATGGTTTATCCTCCAAGGAGCATTGCCCAGTGCTACCCTCAGGGCTGATCTCTACACGGTCTAAAGAATACTTGCCTAAGTCAGTGACCCAAGTGGCCAGTATAATGTCTCTGTCTCTGCAACCGTCTCACACTCCACTCATATCAGAATCGCTTTGATACCCTCACTTCATTCCTGAAGGGTCTGAAGTGGAAACAGCATAAAGCACAACTGAAATAAGCCTTTAAAACAAGAGCTAAATGTCAAAATATAGGCAAGGAGTGGGATAACCATATAAGAGAAAAATAGGATAAATAAGTTACTGCATAAATTTGCCCCTGAGCTTCCCAGGAGCCAAGGGAAAAAGGGAAATATGATACACTCCATGACTTTCTTGATCTAAAAAATGGTGACATACAACAGTTGGTAGGACATGGTCTCTGGAGTTAGCAGATATTGATCAGCTATCCCTGCCACTTTGGTCCGGTTCATACTTGCTACCCGGCCCTTCTGTGCCCACAGGCTGCTCCATCACCGAGGTTGTGACAATCCTGGGGAACAAGCTCAGAGATTACCAGGGGCAGTTCAACACCACCCACCTGCTGGCCCTGTGTGACTACTTCCACAACACCTTCATCCGCCACTACAAACTCTACCAGTACGTCCTGGGCCAGGACCAGGATGTCAACCTGACTGTTGCTGACCTGGAGGTGTGCACGCCGCCCCAGCCGCTCCCACTGGCTGAGGGCAAGGACCGGGAAGTCTGGAAGCACAAGCAGCAGCTGGAGGAGCTGAGAACGGCCGAGGTGCAGAAGCGGACCAACATGCTGCTGCTGAAGGGGGCCTTGCGCCTGGAGCAGCAGCATCTGCTGCAGGAGACATTCTCCGAGCTGCCGGGGCGGCGGCACCAGGCTCTGAAGAGAGAAGTGAGAGGGGCCCGTGGGGCAGGGGGAGGCTTGCCTGCCCCAGCCTATGTCCCTTCCCGCCAAGAGAACCTGCGGGTGGGACCCTGGGGTTCTCACACCTGGGAGGGCGCAGGAGGGGTCAGGTTTTGTGCACATGTTTCATGAAACATCCCTCAGATGTATAATTCATGTCCCCATTTTAGTGATGAGATGGCTGAGGCTCAGAGGGTTTAACTGATTTGCCCAAGGTCCCCGAGCTGGCATGTGGTCGAGTTTACATTTGGACTGAGGTCTGGTTGACCCCCAAGTCCAAGTTCTTTCTAGCACAGATTCCACCAAAGGAGCCCCCAGTTTCCAAACCACCATAGACTCTCACAGTGCCCTGTCTGCCTACAGAGCTGGCATTCATGGAGGCCTGAGAGTGAAGGAAGGGCCATGGAGGTTTCATCCCGTCCTTGCCCTCTGATCTCCTAACCAGGGCCTCCCATTGGCTGAACCCAGTCGGTAGTGACAGGTCAAGGGAGCTGGTTGATGCAGCTCCTAAAAGTCACCTCCTGGGGCATAGAGTAGGGTAGAGATGGATAGAGAGTAAGTCTGGGGAGCAGGGGATGCAAGGCCCCAGCACACTGAGCAAGGAGGCTGCTGGGTTGAGGAGTGGCACCTGTGGTGGGACTCTGCCTGCAGGCGGCCTCAGCTTTCCCCAGGCCCTGTTCACCAGCCACGTTCTGTTTCTTCCAGGAGCTAGAGAAACTCATCAATGAGGCCATTCACATCCAGATAGAGTGCCTCAAGGAGCTGCTGCAGTATGAGATACAGATAACCTTTGATATTTTGGACCTGAAACTTCAGAAGAAGACTCTAAACCTCAACGCTCCCATCCCTCCCTTGGTCCCCTTTGCTGGTCAGTCAGGCCAAGACGAAGCTCTTCAGTTGTCCAAAACCAACAAAAGGAAGAAAGCAAAAGCAAAGAAGTAGAAGGCCCCTGATGTCTACAGTCTGAAGACTCTGAGGAAGAACCATTTTCAATGATGAAAGGATTATGTGATGTGCTCAGCACCCTATAGGTCAGAGATGTCTAGTGATTAAAAGAAACACACATAAGTCCTGGCTGCAGTACTTGTTGAGTGTCTGTTTCATGTGTAACTGAGTTACGTGGGTGAAGGAGGTGGGGACAGGGAAAACACAACACTTATTGCATGTTATGTATCTTCTTGCTGGACACCATCTTTCACCACCTGAAAATCCAATCCAAATAGATTTTCCCTGCAGGACGGGAGAGGGCTGTCCCATGAGGCCAGTCAGACACCACTGGTGACTAAGTCTGAGCTCAGACAACAGACACGAACAACACAACAGCCCCGAGAAGGTCTCAACAGGAAAGAGGGAGGGTGGTCCTGTCCCCCAAGGAAGACCTGCAGCACCGTCCGGGGAACAGATGCTGGGACCCCTTCCTCTCTGAGGATCTACCACATGCAGCCTGCCGTACCTAGAGGCTTTCCTGCTGGAGGGCGCAGAGCCCACACCTCTGGAAAATGCTTCTTTCTGTGAGAATCCATCTTATTTAGCCTGAGACAGGAGAACGGGCACCATCCTGGAGGCCAGAGACCCAGCGTTGCACCCAGCACTGTTGGCATCTGTGATCTTGACCATGTCCCTTCCGTCTCTGAGCCCAGCGCTCGGAAGTCCCACTCCCACACTAACATCCTCAGCGAGAGACGAATCACCCCTGAGAGCCCAAGAATAAAGCGCTCCAGAGGCGCGGTGACCACCCGCTCCAGTTGGTCTGGGACGGTCCTGGTTGACTTTTATTGTCCTGGAGTCTTGCCTGGTGTGTCATTGTTCAATGGAGTGTTATTCGGAATCTCTCTACAAGAAGCCAGGATGAGACCGACACCCCTCCACTTGGACTTCAGCTCCTGCCAGCTTCCTAGTTTGTGAGTCACATGGACAGTGAGTGAGTTTTCAGTAAACTTGAGGCTAAAACCGGAAGATGACAAGGCTTGACCTCTGTCTCCTTCCCAAGCTTTTCCTGCCTTGGCGTAACCCTCTCAAAGACAGAGTGTGCAGCTCTCCCTGGGATGCTGGAATTCTGGCGGGTACAAGCAACTCAGGAGAGCTGACTCCTGCTCTGGGATGGGCAAAGGGACGGACTGTTGCTGCTCTAGCCAGTGGTGCCAGGCCTGTAAGAGTCACGAGGCCACCGGGCCACCGGAAGGCCAGTGGGGAAGCGGGAGTGGCAGGCGAAGGGTATATTCGTGACGTGCAGGACCTCCAAGGCAGGAATCTTGTAGAAGGGCTCAGAGGCAGTAGTTGGAGCAGACTTGCTGCAGCAACTTTGCCACTTACTGGAGGGTGTAAACCTGCAACTATTTATCTTGGTGTTTGCAATTGAATTTTCATTTTTCAATACACCTATAGCAGCAATGAGTTCAACGAGAAAGTGCCTGAGTTGTGAAAATGTAAGGATCTAGACTTCCTCTTTTTCAAGAAAGTTAATGCAAATGATTCTCTGCATTTACCAACCACCCTGAGAACCATACTGGTATTCCTGAAAATAATACAAAAATCTGCTCTAGGATCATCAGCATGTAACTCAAAAGACTGTCTAAAGTCCTGGCCAAACATTATTCTGCATGTTTCTGACAGGGTGTTTTTTGGATGAGATTAACATTTGAATCTGTAGATTCAAAGTAAAGCAGATTGCCTTCCCTAATGTGGGTGGGCCTTGTCCAATCAGTTGAAGGCTTAATAAACCAAAACCCTTTAATAAACCAAAACCTCTTGAGTAAGAGCAAAATGATTGGAGGGATATAGAGGCTGGAAGAGGGGAGACCAGGAAGGGAGCTATTAAAATAATTCAAGCCAAGTATAATATTAACTATCAGGTATGTAGTACACAAATATTTAGTAAGTACTTACTGTGCGCTAGCAGCTATTCTGAGCCTTGAGAATACTGCACCAAACAGTCAAAAAAGAGCCCCTGCTCATGAA
The DNA here is from genome assembly GCF_033118175.1 of Dama dama. NCBI lineage: Eukaryota > Metazoa > Chordata > Mammalia > Artiodactyla > Cervidae > Dama > Dama dama. The sequence goes on along the minus strand of NC_083709.1, from coordinate 18,006,650 downwards.
GTTTATAATCTCATGGGATGAGAGAAAGTCAGTGAATTAACGAGCAAATATTTGATGTAACATGATGACAAGTTACATGAGTTGAACATATACTGTGTGCTAGGTACTCTTGTAAGCACTTGATGTGTAGTAACATTTTATTTTCATGACAATCCTATGAGGTGGGTACTATTATTACCATCACCGTTCTACAGATGAGAAAGCTGATGAGCAGGGGCTAAAAAAACACCAGGGAGGCTAGATATAGATAGTATTCTTCGCCTCCCCATTTTACTGCCTTTCAAGTATCGGTGGCCTGGCAACGGCAGGGGGTGGGGAGAAGTCCAGAAGCAGGGGCCTCCCTCTCCCCAGACCAGACATCCTGAGTCCCTCAGCCTCCCTCCTCTCCTCCACTCCAACAGCTCCTGAGCACTCATCATTTTGCGCTCCTGGTCCTCATTTGCAACTCCTGCCAGCCTACAACTCCTTTGAGAGCCAGGAGTCATTGTACATCTGTGATGTCTTCTTAGATCATCAGACGGTGTCAGGCACATTGTATGGGTGTAGACTGGAGAGCATTGCCAAAAATCACCAGTTCAGCAAAATGCGGCTGTGTGGATAGAGTAGAAAAAGAAAACCACGGTGGGAGAAGTCCTTTAAAGGCACTCACAGTGTTCTCTGTTTTTAAATGAGAGAACTGTTTTATCAATACGACATGGAATTTTCATTAATAGGTGATAAGTCAAGTCCTCAACCTTCTTGGCCAGGATACTCAGACTGGAGCAGGGTCTCAGTTCCCGGTCATCCTCGCAGAAACGCAGGTACAGGGCTAACAACAGAAATACTGACATTACTTTACAGGGACCCGGCACCTATAGGCTTACAAAGTAGCCCTACACCTCAGTGAACACTTACGGTTTTGACTGCTCAGATCAACAACTTCTTTGAAAAACTGGTCTCCACTGCCTGCCCCAACCAGAGGGTTCTGATGGAGGCTCTCAGCCTTAATGCCTCCCTCCCTGGCCAAAGGAAGAGCACATTGTGGACCAGTACTAGGACACCATTGCGCTGGGCCAAAGTGATTGGGCCAGGCATGGGCACATGACCCGAGCTAGACCAATCAAAATGCTCCATAGTCACCCCACCTACCCCACCTCCAGCCCTGGTGATTGATTCAGGTGTTTTTCTGCTTAGAGCTGCCAGGGCTCCCTCCCTTTTGGTGGGAGGCTATAAGGATTCTAGGAGACTGATATTCTAGCAGTTAAGATTCCAAGCTGAGAGAAGGAAGACACCACGCAAAGGGGAGCAGAAGAGACAGAAGAGAGGTTGCTCCTTAATCCAGTCGCCTGAGAGGGAGCTCCACCCTGTCAGTGGTTTGAGCCGCACACCCATTACTTGATTGATGTCAGTAAGCTGGCAAGGCAGGGAATGCTTCTCCCATGACAGATGAAGAAACTGAGGCTCACACAGGTGAAATGATTACTCAAGGTCACTTGACTAATGGGGGCGGGGGGTGAAGTCATGACAGACGCATCCAGAGCTCCAACCTCTAGATGAGAGCTTTTGTCTTCTCTACTGTCTCAAAAGGCAGGGGCCCTGTAGCCAAGACCACCACCCTCCCTGAATGTGTAATGACACCTGGGTTTAAGCCACACTTTTTGTTCTGGACTCTGAGCCAGACCACAGTATCCACTCTTAGATGGAAGACTATTCAGGGGCCAGGGGACAGAACCTGGATAGTCTCTTCTATGGGAACTTGCACTTTTAAAGTCAAATGGGTGATTTGAGCAATGCTGACCTGACTCATATGCAGAGTACATCATGAGAAACGCTGGGCTGGAGGAAGCACAAGCTGGAATCAAGATTTCTGGGAGAAATATCAATAACCTCAGATATGCAGATGACACCACCCTTATGGCAGAAAGTGAAGAGGAACTAAAGAGCCTCTTGATGAAAGTAAAAGAGGAGAGTGAAAAAGTTGGCTTAAAGCTCAACATTCATAAAACTAAGATCACGACATCCGGTTCCCTCACTTCATGGCAAATAGATGGGGAAACAGTGGGAAAAGTGGCTGACTTTATTTTGGGGAGCTCCAAAATCACTGCAGATGGTGACAGCAGCCATGAATTTAAAAGATGCTTACTCCTTGGAAGGAAAGTTATGACCAACCTAAACAGCATATTGAAGAGCAGAGACATTACTTTGTCAACAAAGGTCCGTCTAGTCAAGGCTGTGGCTTTTCTAGTGGTCATGTATGGATGTGAGAGTTGGACTATAAAGAAAGCTGAGTGCCGAAAAATTGATGCTTTTGAACTGTGGTGTTGGAGAAGACTCCTGAGAGCCGCTTGGACTGCAAGGAGATCCAACCAGTCCATCCTAAGGGAGATTAGTCATGGGTGTTCATTGGAAGGACTGATGTTGAAGCTGAAACTCCAATACTTTGGCCACCTGATCTGAAGAGCTGTCTCATTTGAGAAGACCCCAATGCTGGGAAAGATTGAGGGCAGGAGGAGAAGGGGACAACAGAGGATGAGATGCTTGGATGGCATCACTGACTCAATGGACATGAGTTTGGGTGGACTCTGGGAGTTGGTGATGGACAGGGGTCCTGGCGTGCTGCATTTCATGGGGTAGCAAAGAGTTGGACACAGCTGAGCGACTGAACTGAACTGATGACCTGACTTTATCCATCATTATCATTCCCTCTGCAGAAAACATTCACCCCAACAGTAATGTCATCATACCCTGTTCATTCAGTAGTCTCTGCTATAAAATTCATTAAGTCCAAACTTCTGTCAACCATTCATGCTTTATTATTATAACTCCCTGTGATGGTACTTTTAAAATGTCCTCCAAAGGACCCCAGGACTTCCTGACATTTTCTGTAAAGTTCTTTCATACCAGCTCCAAAGGTTGATTAAACAGAGACCATCCCCAGTTCCCACATTTTTGAAATGAGGAGCAAGGTAACCCTTGTAACCTTTCTGAAAGTGAAAGTGTTAGTCATTCAGTCACGTCCAACTCTTTGTGACTCCACGGACTGTAGCCCGCTAGGCTCCTCTGTCCATGGGATTCTCCAGGCCAGAATACTGGAGTGGGCTGCCATGCCCTCCTCCAGGGTATCTTCCCAACCCAGGGATCAAACCCGTGTCTCTTATATGTCCTGCATTGGCAGGTGGGTTCTTTACCATCTGAGGATCCCGCCTACTCCAATCTTCTGATAACTTGGCCACGTAGCTCCCAGCCTAGGTTCCAAGACAGAATGAGGGCAGAGACAGTTTTCTGAACTTGCTACAATATTGACACGTATACACTACCATGTGTAAAATAGATAGCTAGCAGGAGGCTGCTGTATAGTGCAAGAAGCTCAACTGGGTGCCCTGTGATGACCTAGAGGGGTGGGATGAAGAGTGGGAGGGAGACCCAGGAGGGAGGGGACCTGTGTACACTTATGGCTGATTCACGTTTTTGGACAGCAGAGACTAACACAGCACTGTAAAGCAACTATACTCCAATTGCAAAAAAAAGGACGGTATTCTCCAGGCGCCATCATCCCGGAAGAGTGTCCTGGGAGGCTGTCCTTCCTGTGGATTTCAGATTTCCAGCACAGCCTGGGAATGCCGCCTCCATGATCCCCGTCCAAAAGAAGTGGTACAGCTAGAAAGAGTCTCTTCTGTAAACCGGACTTAGGTGTTTTCTTCCGGAAGACTCCCAGTGCCTCTAACATTGTTGCGAATAATTTAGGCCAGATGGGTGAACAAAAGCTTTGGAGCTCTCTTAGCAAAAGGATAGAGCTATTGCTGGAAGGTGGGCAGCGCTGCTCAAGGTTCTTCTTTGCAAGAAGCACTAACATGGGCCAGCAGCTACTGCCTCCAGGACAAAGCCAGTTGGACGTCTTAGTGTCCTGAGGAGACTCGCTTTCAAACTCTGAACCAGGAGGTTGCTGGTGATCGGGACTCAGAGCCCAGAATTATCACCAGCCTGCAGGTGCAACTGAGAGAAACCGACAGCTTCACGGAGGAGCCACAGGGCATGCGCTAAGAAGGGCACCAGCTGTTCCACTTCTCAAAGGGCCATGTCATCCCAGGCGTTTCTTGTGGGCCACCTCCCATTCTCAGGGCCTCACCTCAGATTCTAGCCACGTCTGCAGTAACTGCTCCGTGCCGATTTTGTCCATTCCGTACTGCCAATCCTTACTCCAATGTTTGCCAAATGTCCCCCGCTTCCTGCCGGGGGACATTGCTCCTGTCACAGCCTGAGGCACTGTCAGGGACCATGCACATTCTGGAAGTGCGGGGGGCCCTAACATCCCATAGCACACTCCAGCCAATGGGAGGGGGCTGGTGGCTAAATACTTCTTCCTTTCATCTCTCAGGCAGACCATTCTAAGTGAGACACCATCTATGGGGCTCCTCAGAAGGTCCCATGGGATCAAGCACTAGTTGCCCACAGTAGTGGACAACTCAGAGACACACCTAAGTACTGGCTTTCCCCCCTCTGTCTTCCCTGTTTGGGCTTCATTTCTGCTTTTTGAGGTCACTTCTCAAAGAAACTATATGCTGCAAGCAAGCCTTTATCTTAGGTTCTGGTTTTAAAAGGAACATAGGCTAAAACATGAATTTATCTTTGGGTTCCCACATACCAGCACTCCTGGAGAATGAAATGGCTACCCACTCCATTATTCTTGCCTGGAGAATTCCATGGACAGAGGAGCCTGGTGGGCTATAGTCCATGGAGGTCATAAGAGTTGGACACTGCTGAGAAACTGAACCATCACCACCACCACCACCATACCAATGCTAGCTCTGAAGTTTCAGTGACTATTGCTGAGTAACAAACTATCTCCAAAATTAATGGCTTAAAATAACAACAATCAGAATCATTCTACCTGGGCAGGGTTCATATGGACTGCTTGTCTCTGCTCCACATGGCTCCACATGGCTCAACTTGGGCTGAAGGAGCCACTTCAAAGATGCTTGACTTGCATGGCTAGCAGGTATGTTGGTACTGGTGGCTGGCTGGGAGCTCAGCTGAGACTGTTGACTTGGAGCCCTGACCTTCCATGTGGGTTCTCTGTATGGTTGCTTGGGCTTCCTCACAACATGGCAACCAGGTTCCAAGCAGTAGGAAACAGAAGGTGATAAACCTCTTAAAGCAGAGCATCACTTCAACTGCATACTATTGTTCTATTGGTCAAAGCAGTGCTAGATCCAGCTCAGAATCAAGGGAGTGGAAAAATAGACATGCCTTTCAGGGCAAGGAGTGACAAAGCATTTTTAACCAACTTTGATCTGCCACACTGACACAGAACACAGGATAAATGAAGAGTTAAGTAAATTGTTAATTACAGAAGCAAATTCATTAATGCTACCCACCAATACTCAACAATTACTATCCCCTGCAACCCATATGGCTACTGTCATTCTATCTGAAATTTGAGAATAAAATACTACTTTTATTTGAGACAAGGAGGATTTTTTTACCTCAGAGTTGTAGAACAGCAGAGATGAAGGGATCCTCGGGGTACCCACTTTAGCCACCTTGCAGTACAGCGGAGGAGAATGAGTACCAGGGAGAGAAAGGGAATTGCCCAAGGTCACCATCGTGGTCTTTGGTGATGACACCAACTCAGGGCTCAAATACCTGGAATGCTGGGTGGAAGGGTGCCAGAGGGGCTGCCTTCTCCCTGCCACCAAGTCTTTGTCCCCGAAAATCCCACACTCAGATCTATTGTGAACAGCTATTGAAAACTTTTCAAACGTGCAGCACAGGAGGGAGCCTGTGAAAGGGCTGAGGGTATCAACCCGGGGAAGGGGCTCAGATTAGAACCGAAAAGGCCTCCGGGAAGAGCTTTGCTTGTTCCACGTTCGTGACCATCACTGGCACACAACCCAGCCAAGCATGCTGGCTGCTACTCCATTCAAAGAGCATTTGTGGAACCCCCAGAATGAATGAGACACAGAGAAGACTGCAAAAAATAGCACAGTGAAGGTCATCTCTAACTTAATACCAAGTAACTACCAGGTGCCAGACACCTTATTTCAATACCCTCATTTTACAGATGAGAACACTGAAGTTCAGAGGAGTCAGAGAACTCATCTACCATTCCCAAGCTAATAAGTGACCTGCTGGGTTTTGAACCTATGCCCCTCACACCTAACCCTAAGTGTCCACTCTTCTCCCTAAACCAGGTGTCACATCAATGCAGCCCCTCCCTTCTAGGAGGCTGGAGCTAGAGGTGAGCCCCACAGGAGCTGGTACCTTGTCCATAGAGCACGTGTGACCGTGGGTGACAGCCCACAGGCACACAGGTCAGGAGGGTGCCAGAAGGGAGGCCTCAGGGGCAGGTGGAGCTTGAGTAAGGGCTCCTGCTGGGAGGAGGGTGATGGTTAGGGTGGGTGGTGGTGGCGGAGGACAGGCTGGCTGGTGGAATCTGGAGCTCAGGATGTCTGTGTATAGAGGGGTGCTGGGGGCCTCCTAGAGTCCAGGTTTAAAGGGAAATAAGGGAGCCTACCTTGAATTTGCATTTGCACAGTGACCCTCTTGTATTTTAATTTCTGTGCACCCAGGCACCGTCCACCAAGCCAGACTGGTGCAGACCAGGATTGGGAGGGACTATGGGAAAGGGCCCCCAGTGTGAGTCGTGTCCCCAGATGGGCAGTAACAAGATGAAACCAAAAGAAAAGCGTGTATTTATTAAGCACCACTTTTGAGTCATTTGATGAGAAACTGGAATCGCAATCCACCCTCCCACCCAGTGAGGGGGGCCTCAGGATCTGTGTTCTTCCAGCTAAGGAAACTGAGGCTGGAGGAAGTGAGTGACTCACCCCAGGCCCCACAGGCAGCAAGAGGGGGAGCCCTGCCCTCTGGGCATTCTCTTCCCCAATATCGGGGAGACAGGAAGACCATGTCCTGCACAGTCACAGTCAACCTGGACCGAGGAGACATGCACAGGAAAAGGTCACCCCAAAGTCACTGGGCCGTTTCTAGCAGAGGAGGCACCTCCAAGCCTGGTCACCCCTGGGCCTTTACCCTCCTTCCCAGGAAGAGAGGTTTCCGCCCTGAGCAAGACGGTGCACGTCAGAGGCCGGGCGGCTGTGCTGGGCCCCGGGCTGGTTCCCAGCACTCAGGGCAGCCGGGCCAAGCTGCTGACTCACCGCGAAGCCGCGGACAAGTCACTTCCCTCTGGGTGCCCAGCCTGGCCTTGCAGGTGGGCATCCTTGCAGCCTGCACCTGGGCCCTAGGGGCCTTACTCTGAGAGCCGGCTGGTGGATGACTCGGGGGAGTATGGAACACATCATTCGAGAATAGACATTCAATGGCAACTAAAACCCACATTTATTTATTTAGCCCCCCAGCAGGTGGGATCTTAGTTCCTGGACCAGGGATCGAAACTGCACCCCCTGCATTGGAAGCATAGAGTCTTAACCACTGGATCACCGGGGAAGTCCCAGAACCCACATTTAGAAAGTGAACATGTGCCTCCTTATCTTTGTGGCAAGAAAGCCCCACACACTCTTTGGGCAATGGGAATATGTTCAGGAGAGAGCCCTGAGGTGAGATGGCTTCTGCATAGGGGGCCTCTCTGAAGGCTGAGGTACACCAAAGATTGCGGTTGTACACCTTGCTCCTCAGTGGGACTGGCAGGTCAACTCTCTGGTCGAGGAAGTAGGTTCTCATTTACGGCAGTTCAGGCTTCGTCAGCAAACTGGGGCATTCGTGGGGTTCCGTAACATGGGGATCGGAAACGTGATTTCTAGAAGAGCCCACAACAGAGTTCATCACCTGTTCAGAGGCCCGCACTACTGTAAAAATGTATTCAGGCTACATTTTCACTTTTTACAAAAGCGAATTTACAAAACAATGTAATCCCAATATCCTAAAATAAAATTTAAAAATATATGGGTAAACACATACATAAACCTAGGATGAGAAAACTCTAGAAGGACTACAGCAAAAAATAATAAAAGATTTTTAAATTAGACCTGGAAAAGATAACTTAGCAAGGGGCTAAATTTGCTTCCAAAGTGAACGTACATCCTTATTACTATAGAATTAGCAGCCAACTCCTTACTTTGAAGGTTGAGCACCACAGAATTGATGCTTTTAAACTGTGGTGCTGGAGAAGACTCTTGAGAGTCCCTTGGGCTGCAAGGAGATCCAACCAGTTAATCCTAAAGGAGATCAGTCCTGAATATTCATTGGAAGGAGTGACATTGAAGCTGAAGCTCCAACACCTTTGGCCACCTGATGTGAAGAGCTGACTCATTGGAAAAGACCCTGATGCTGGGAAAGATTGAGGGCGGGAGGACAAGAGGGTGACAGAGGATGAGATGGTTGGATGGCATCATCGACTCAATGGACATGAGTTTGAACAAAATCTGGGAGATAGTGAGGGACAGGGAAGCCTAGCGTGCTGCAGTCCATGGGGTCACAAACAGTTGGACACAACTGAGCAACTGAACAATAGCAACAGGAATCTTTAGAGCCAGCTGCTTGGATTGGCCCCATTGGGGTGGGAGAGTAAGCTGGCCCAAAGTCTTTTGTATCAGGCCTTGGAAAGTCATGATATGTGTGTATATGCATGCAGTATGTATTTATGTATAAGTGATTATGTGCAATATATGTGTGTACAGGTATATAATATATGTGTATGTAATACATATGTGTGTGTAATATATGTATATATAGGAGTTTGTGTAATATATATGTGTATGTATCATCTCCCCATATGTAGCACTGATTTTCTTCCTGACCTGCTCCTGTGGGGACATTACAAATAGTTTTCATTCCTGACAGACGGCCAAGGGTGGGGTACAGACGCAGGCTAAAAGGTGGCAGACAGCCAGTGTAGAATTAAAATTTTCCAGTGATCATCAAAAGGTGATTGTGGGACTTCTGTGGGGGTACAGTGGATAAGAATCTGCCTGCCAATGCAGGGGACACAGGTTCGATCCCTGGATCAGGGTGATTCCTCATGCTGAGGAGTAACTAAGCCCATGCACCACAATTACTGCAACTAGTGAAGCGGTAGTGAGCCTGCATGCTGCAACTAGTGAAGCCTGTGCTCCGCAACAAGAAGAGCCACCACAATGAGCAGCCCACTGCTCCCCAACTACAGAAAGCCCCAACAGCAACAAAGACCCAGCGCAGCCACGTTTAAAAAAAAGAGAGAGAGAGAGATTGCATTATGAATGTAAACTTCACCATCGATCATCTCCTGAGTTTCGATTTTTAATTACCGTAATCTGAAATCTCTCAACATAAGCGAGTACTGACCGATTTACAAGTAGAAAAACCGAGTCCCAGAGAAAAATGAAGCGACTCGTCTAAGGTCAAACACTGAGCAGAAGGCAGACCAGAAGTGTTGGAGCCCTGAGCAGCTTCTATCATCCAGCAGACGCTGAGGTGGCACCTACTGTGTGCCTGGCACGAAGCAGGTCCCATGGAATCAAAGATAAAGACGATGCTTTTCCCAGATAAATCCATTCCTAGACTAGCAGGAGGACACAGGCTGGAAAACAGAGGCATTATCACGTGCTCGGTACTGCATGAGAGGCTGGGGGGACATGCACACACGCTCTGGGGGCGTGGGCTGGGGGAGGTGGGTCGGATGGGTGGAGAGTGCTTGGAGGAGGCTTTCTGAGAGGAGAAACATCTGAGCTGCGTCCTGAGACATGGGTAGGAGTCCAAGTGAAGATGCGGGGAAGGGCATCTCAGCCTGAGGGAACAGCCTAAGCAAAGGCAGGGGGGAATGAGGAAACAAGCCCCGTTTGGAAATCTGCTGTGCCCAGAACACAGGGCGCGCTGTGGGCAGTGAGTCAGGGAAGAGGAGGCTGCCAGCTGGGCTGGGGCCTGAGCATCCCTCAGAGAGGTCCGGGCCTCACCTTGCTGGTGGTAGCAGGCAGGCAGAAGCTTGCCCCAAAGCGACATTTGCAGACGTTATGGGCCCCTCTGGCTGGACTCAGGACCATAATCAAGTGACTGTGGGGAGGCCCGGGAGTGGACAGCACTTGTGGGCTTGGGAGGGTGGAGTCCTGGAGTCCCCCTTGACCACGGAGGGCCCAGCTGCAGCCTTCCCTTGGTCCCGCCTGACGGGAGGGACGCTCCTGGGTATCAGAGTTACGTGAGGACCTACCAGGCTGGGCTCTGACAGCAGAGGCCTCTTGCCTCATCTCGTCAGGCCAAATACCCTCTGCGGAAAGGGAGACGGATCAGGTGACTTGGGCAAGGTGAGGCAGAGTTCCAAGGAGGTGGTGCCAAGGGCTGGTGACACATAGAAAGGGGCCCAGCCAGGCGTCTGGGGGCCTTAGGCCGTGGCCTGGCGACAAGGCTGGGTGAGAGCCCAAGGCAGCTGGGCAAGGAGGGATGATGAGGAAGGATGTGTTCAGGGCCTGAACGTGGGAGCCACACCCCCAGCACAGGTGTGTGCAGCTCAGGGGGACCCCACCCAGGGACCCCCCCCATGACTGCCACCTCCCTAGAGACCACTCCCAGGCTGAGGCCAGGAGTAGAGAGGAAGGGAACACCTCTTCTTCTTGCTCCTTTTCACAGGTTCAGAGAACCAGGGTATTCTAGCCTCCAGAGACTCTCAAGTCCAGATTTCTAATTTACAGAGGCCCAGAGAGGGAAAGTAACTTGCCCAAAGTCACACAGCAGACAAGTGGCTGAGCCAGCTCTGCAGAGCATAAAATGGAAAGGCTTAGAATACAGTTTCCTTCCTCCACCCACCTCTCCTATCTACAGGCCTCCCATGACCAGGCGACCCCAGATCAGGGGACAGCACAGCCCAGGCAGCTCGCGTGGCCCTGCACCATCAGCCAGGCTGCGAGCTGACTAGCAGCCCAGGGAATTCCCCACCTTCCTCTCCGCTGCCCACCAGCTGTTCAGGGTCAGCTGTGATGGGTGGACGCTCACCCCAGGCACAGCCAAGAATCAGTCCATCCTCTGAGGCAGGAACCAGGGAGGGTACGTTTGTCTCCTGCTCCATCGGCGGGATCCCCGTCTCTAAGCGACGGGACCTGACTCAGCCCTGCTTTGCCTCACCTGAGCATCAGTTCCACCTGTGAAAGGGTATAATCATACCTGCATTGGGATGGCTGCCATGGTCACGGGAGACACCATTCATCAGAAGCGCTTTGTAGACAGTGCCCCCAAGTGTGAAGGGCAGAGTGCTGCCCACGTCTCCTCATGCACGTGCCCACTAGGATGTCCGCCAATACCTAGGCACATGTCTTCTGCAAGGCAAGCACATGTTCACCTGTGCTGGGCATTAAATTCTCCCTCTGCACACTTTAATGACCAAGAACTGGCTTCCTGCTGAGGGTGGAGGGGGTGCCTTTATCAGGGGCCTGGGGAGCAGGTCTGGGCTTGAGGGAGGAGGTGCACCCCAGTTTGAGGGCAGAGTGCCCAGAGCAGAGGGCCTGTGAGAGGGCCAGCTGCTGGGTTGGCAGGGAGCATGCCTGGATGTTGGCAGCCTGCGGTCCTGGTGGGGTCCCCATTGATGGCTGTGTGTCTGAGCAGCCGCCTACCCTCTCCAGGACTGGTGTCTCTGAGAAGCCCCCTCTTGCCTGCCTTGGGGTCCTAGGCATAATCCTTGCCCCCAACCTGGAATCCCAAGTATCCTGACTCCCAGGGAGGAGACCGGGCCCAGGGACGGGATGGCGGGAGCGAGACCAGAGAGGATGTTCTCTATGGGAGAGGAAAGCAGAGCAGGGGCAAGTCAGCTCAAGGTGACATTAATGAGCAGGCGCTGCCCCTCCAGGCGCTCCTTCCCTCCCTCCATGGGGACGGGCTGCTCTCTGAGAGCCAGCCCTTCTCAGGGGGGTGGTCACTGCCCATGCAGCTCCCCAAGTCCCTGGGAGGGAGACCCTCTGCTCCTGTGTGGCTGCTGCTCCTCACCCTTCCAGTTAGAAGGGAGCAGGGCTCAGAAAGGGTCGGGACCTCACTCCAGCCACACAGCCCATTAGGGCAGAGCAGGGCAGCAGCTGGGGCCCCGGGCAGCCCGGGCCCCTCCCTCTGCGCCAGCCTGGCGTCGGGCCTGCCAAGCCCACCACTGTCCGCCCTCTGCCCTCGGATGGCGGCCAGGTGGGAGGGGGCCAGTGCGTGGACTGACAAGAAATGGACCAGCTTTGCAGCCTGAACCCCAGGCATGAGATCTGACAAACACATTAAAAGATTTGCAGTCCCTGCCCTCCTTGGAGAGGATTGACTTTGGAGCAGGAAGGCGTCCGCTCTCGGGGGACGTGGCCTCTGAGGCCCCAAGACAGGCCGGAGTCCCTGGGCCTGGAGCCTGAGTGCTCTGAAGGTGGGGACCTCTGGGCGTGCTGGCCCCAGCCCCGTTTCCTGTGGCTGCTTCAGTACGGGGCGGGGGAGGAAGGCTCGGCCTGGGCTAGCTAATCTGGAGAAGTGATTTTCCTCCTCGGCCGGCCCCTCCCTGGGCAGGGCTCTGGGCGCGAAGGTGGCCTGGCTGTGGCTCCCAGGGAGGGGCCGGCTTATCAGGCAGGAAACACTGGGCTCAGGCCACATCCTCCTCCTCCTGGTCACAGCAGCTCCCAGGGGCAGGAAAACACTCGGCACCAGGCTGCTCCTCCGCCCTCTCCGGGCCCCTCCTGCAGGCCTTCGTCCTCCTCTCGGTCCCCCAGCCTCCAGGGAGGCAGACCATGCTGGGTTGTGATGGCCACTTCGGGGTTCTGCCCCGGCTTCCCAGCCCCTCTGCCAACCCTGAACCACCTACTACTTTTTTTGGGCGCTGGCAGCCTGGTCACAGAGGGGGCAGGCGGGGGTGGCAGAAACACTACAAAAGGGCCCAGGCTCCCAGAGATGTCCGGGTCCTTCTGTGCCCCCCTCCACCATTCCCAGAAGGGCCAGGGAGCCGAGGGCCGGGTGCCCACCTCCCACCAGAGCACACGGAGGCTCTCCCTTCCCAGGACACTCATCCCCAGCCTCCCTCTCCTGTGTCAGCACCCGGAGGCTGCAGGAATCCAGGAAGAAGCTTCTGGGGAAGTCTCCTGGTCATGCCCACTCACAGGCTCCTGCATCCCCTACCGTCTGCATTCCGAGGAACACTTTGTCCCATCCCCTGTGTCCTTGCTGTGCCACTAGCCAGCCCCCCACCCCCCTACCCCCGCTCAAGGCTGAGACGCCCCTCATCCAGCAGAGAGGCCACGGAGGTGGCGTTCTCCCCCAGCCCTGTCCCAGCCAGCCTCCTGGGCCAGCACTGCTGAGGATGACTGGCCAGGCTGGGTCCTGAGGGGCGGGGCCCCTCCTGGCCCCTCCCCTTCACAGCTCCCCACTCAAGGCCCTTCACCAGTTTCTGCTCCAAGATGCTCCCTCTCAAGTGAATCCCTTGACCTCTCCTGGCCTCCAATTCCTTTTTCATCAAATCTGGGGATTGACAGCAAGATAACAGTTCCTGGGGTTCCCTGGTGGCCCAGTGGATAAGAATCTGCCTGCCAGTGCAGGGAACACAGGTTCAATTCCTGGCCTAGGAAGATCCCACGTGCCAAGGAGCCTATATCCCACAGCTGCTGAGCCTGTGCTCTACAATAGGAGAGGCCACCACGGTGAGAAGCCTGTGCACCGTGAGAAAATAGTCCCCACACCCTGCAGCCAGAGAGAGCCTGTGTGCAGCAGCATAGATCCAGTGAGTCAAAAGTAAATAAACAATAAATAAATAAAGCAAAAAAAAAAATTCCTTCCAGCTCTGACCTCTCATTTTGTTCAAGGTCACAGAGCTAGGATGAGAATTCTTTCCAGTAAAAATGTAACTGCTTTGTTTACATGAGGACACCTCATTCGATTGATGGTCCTCATTGGAACAAATCAATCTAGCTTATTATACCCTGTCTTGCAGATCTTAAGGACGTTACACATGCTTTCCTGAAGCTTCACAGCACCCTGAATGGGGCAGCTGGTGCTTCTACTTTTCAGGAAAGGGGATAAAGAAAAAGGAAGTCATAAGGCTTGTCAAAGTTGGAGCGGAGGAGCTACACAGCTCTCTTGGGTTCTCTGATGTGACAAGGACAAGCCAGCATGCTTGTGGAGCACATGGACACACGTGTGGAGCATGTGGACACCCTGGGGCACCCGTCCTCATGGGAGGACCCCCGCCTGTGGAAGCTGACCACATCTCTCAGGTCTCATCAACAGAACCTCTAAGACACAGTGGCCCTGAGGCCCCTGCTGCAAAGATATTTCACTCATCAGAATCCACTGATTTTTCCAGAATCCAGGGGCTTACGTTCCTTGTTTTAAGGTTCCCCAATTTGTCCCAGAACTGTGCCTCCCCAAGGCCCCTTAGATGGATGGAAGGTGAGTGACCAGTGAAAGGACAGTGAGCAGAGCTAGGGGACTCACATTCTGGCCCAGATGTGACCCTCTGAGAGATGGCTACACCCCAGGCCTACACGTAGAACATCCCAGAAGTGCCCACAGAGTCCTCTCCCAGTCTTGGGTGATCCCCCGCCTTCCTCGCTCATGGTTTGTATAACAGGGGGACCTTCCTTGTCACCCCCACCCTAATCCCATGTCCCTCCAGTTCAAGAGAAGGCAGGCCTGAGAGGACCTGGAGGAAATCCAGGCTGCATCGGGGCCTCTACATGGTCTCATGATGAAGAGGGGAAGAGCATGACCACCAGCCTCCAGGGGGAGGACCACTTGAGGAAAAGTCCCGTTAATTTCTGCAGATGACATTAAGTGTACATGGATTGAAACTGAGCAGGAGGGATTTAGGCGAGGTACAAGAAGGTACAAGATAGAACTTTTTAAAAACTTTTTGGCCGCACTGTGCAGCATACGGGATCTTGTTCCCTGTCCAGAGATCAAATCTGCACCTCCTGGAGTGGAAGCTCAGAGTCTTAACAAGTCAAGGATCTTCCTGGATCGCCAAGGAAGTCCTGAGAAAGAACTTTTGATGATGGAACTCATTAGACTCTCTTAAGAGAGAAAAACCCCTTTCTGTAGAGGACTCAAATCAATTAGAAACCCGTCTGAAGAAGAATGGCTAAGACTCAGTCCTCAGTATAGACAAGGGAGTGGACTGAATGACCCAGACTGTCTCTGTCAATCCCAGCTCAGGGCCAGACAAGGAAACAGAGGGTTCCTCTCTACAAGCCCCTCTCCAGCATCGTGAGGTCTATTACACAATCCGTCTCAGTGTGATAAACTGACTAACACATAGCTCCAGGCTCTTTAAACTAGTACCAGCCTCCAGGTCTAAAAGAAATAAAATTTGTTTAAAGAGATGTGAAGGAGACAACAGCTATTCTGTACGTGTGTATAAAAGCTTTACAATTTCTCACGAGCCCAGAAATTCACTAACTATCTGTCCCAGATGAGAGAAGAGGTCCAGACATTAGCCCAAGTTCCAATCAAAATCCAGGGATGTGGGGAGGTCACTCCTGCCCTAGTTCCCAGGTCTTTCCAGACCCTCTCCTGCTCCCCGGAGCTCTGAGTGCCCTCTGAATGCAGCCAGCTGCCCTGTGCCCTGGGGGACTCTGAGGACCAGTTCGGTTCCCACACTGACTGGCAGGGGAAGCCTGTCTTCCGTAGAGTAAACTGATGATGCTTCAGGAAGGGTGTGCTGTCTACCGTGGTGACTGAGGAATGGAATACCTCCAGTGCGTCAGTAAAGCCAGTGGCAAGCTCATAACTGGTCCTTAGGAAGACGAGCTGCCGTGACAGGGGAAAGCCACTGAGCATGAGCAGATTGGAACCAAGTGTAGACTGTCTTCAGGAGCCTTCCTTCTTCCTGGTAGGAAAGAGTTCATTCTGGGGATTGATTGCATGGAGTCATTTTGTGCCTCGATGAAAAGCTGTAAACTTACTCATAGCTTAGACCTGCGATACCCGACTGTGAATGCAGCCAAAGGCAGAAACAAGTAAATGTTCACTGCCGTGCTATTTATAATGGCAAAAAATGAAAATGGAACAACTTAGTTATTTAGTACCAAGTAAATTAAGCCACAGTCCTGCACTGAAGTACTGTGTCGTCATCAAAAGTGATAAACATGCAGACAGCTATCAATGTGGCACAATTTCTATAATAAGATGTTGGAAGGATAAAACCAAATACCAATGGTATCTATATCTCGAACGCATGGGGAGTTGAGTATACAAAAATGAACCAGTTATGTCAAGGTCATGGAGTGTGTAATTTTTCTTTTTTTCTAATATTTTTTTCATGTTGATTTTTCAACTGCCCTTTTCAACACTCTTAGCAGAAAAATAAAGCTTAAGGACATAAGAAAACATTTATTTAATATTAATGAATAAAAATGCCTATCATAAAACACATGTGTCTCTGGAGAGCTAGACAAACAAAACAGGGCTGGCATGAGTAAACAAATAAAAGCACTGATGTGTATAAAAAAATTACCAGTAACGTTGCTAAGTTGTTGACCATAGATGACTTAATTTTTTCCCTATGATGTTATTTTTTCCTAAGCTTTCTACAAAGACTATGTTTCTTCTGAAAATTAAAGTATCAGTAGATGATAGCTAGATAGATAATAAATGGCTAAGTGGGTGGATGAATGGGTAGAAAGATGATCAATGGGTAAGTGAAGTGGGTGGATGGGTTCAACGGATGGATAGATGATACGCAGATAAATATTTCGTTCCCTTCCTTCCTTCTTTCTGTCCAAATCCCTTTCACTAGGATGACATCAACAGCACAGGCTTTCCAAAAGAAAGGTAGGAAGTTACAAATGCTACAAATCATCTGCCCTCAGCTGTATTCTGGTACTCTAGGATGAGACGGGAGAGGAGATGCTTGGGTCCCCTGTGCCCACCTCCTGACGTTTACTCCTGTAACAGGGGAGGGTATCTGGCCACGGCTGCATCAGATTCTGTCTCAGAGCCCCGAGAACCGCACACACAAGGGTTCCAGGGTCTGGGTTTCCAGAGATGAGTGAGGAGATTAGGGACCCAGAAGATTTCAGGTCTTTAGCACCAGGACTCACTGCAACACCTACAGGACTTCTCAGATGTTTACCTTATTCATTTATTCATCCACTTACTTGTTGAGCAGCTACTATCTGCCCTGCTGGGGAAGACTCACACAAATGGATGACACCAACACCAGCTGTAAGTGCTAGATCCCATCAAGTCCTGCTGGAGCTCAGAGAGGAGAGTGACCCGCTTCCCCCCACCCCCGAGCCAGCACAAATGGGAGTGTCGGAGCTGGATTTGGACAGTGGGTCAGATGTCATCAGACAGGCCGTGAGAGTGAGGGTCTCCCTGGTCGGGGAATAGTGCTGGGACACGCACAAAAGCCTGGGGAAAGAAAGCATTTTCAGAGAACAATAGGCTTTCCGTGCCATGGGTACACTGTGGGGAAGGGGCAGGGGGTGGGGGCTGGCCATGTGAACACAGTACCAGGGCCCCTCCCCGGACCCATGAACCTCGCAGGGCCCCTGGGGACCCACCTCTGCACTCACCCTGTGTGCCATGGGCGACGCACAGGCACCGAAGTGTCTTAAGGAAGTGTGACGTGGTAACGCTCATGTTTTAGGAAAACAGCCCATAAAACGGGGCACACGCATCAATTCTCATCAGCCAAAGCCAGAAGTACGCGTGTCCTGGGAGGGGCAGGCAGGAGAGCTGGGTACCTGGGAGGGGCGGCTAAATCTCTAAAATACCCCTGGCTTCCGGGCATGACCGTTTCACTCACAGCTGAGCAAAAGTGAGAAAGCACCCTGTCGCCGGCCAGTTTCCTGCCCTCCCGAAGGCGGGGGACACCACCCTCGCCCCCACAGCGTGGCCAGAGTGAAACACGCCCCTCTGGCACCGTCCAGGGCCGGACGCCGACGCTGACACCCAGATACGACCAGTGGACGTTGCAGGACAAGCTCTCCTGCCAGCGGATGACACTGCAGGCGTTCACTGTCAGCTGGCCACGGTGGCGGGCCTAGGCAGCACGGAATTCGGGTGTCATCTAACGCTAGCCTTGTCATTTCCCCTTTGTTCATCCTTTTTCCCTGGGATGTGAGAGGTAAAAATGGGCCGGATGTAACCCCATGTCTGGTGAGTCTCTAGAAAAGGCATGAGCCTTCAAACTGGGAGACTGTCAATGCCAGCAAATGTATTTGAAGTGCTGAAAACCCAGCCTCCACCAGTTGAGTAGGGTGACCCCAGGGTGCCACCTCCCTCCCTGGGCCTCAGTGTTCCTGACTGTGCAATGGGGTGGAGTGATGACGGGCCCCATCTGGGGTTGGGAATGAGAAACAGACCATAAAACTTGCTGTAAAACTCCCTATATCTATAAAGTGCTATTAAAGTAATGACTAGAGATTACGATCCAATTTGCAGAAAGAACGTCTGCCCAATCAGACCCTCCCAAGACCTACTCCTTGGCCCAGAGGCCCTGGAAGAACACAGGGCTTCTATTGACATGAACAAGTTACAACAGCTTTCCCACAGAGAGGAGCCAGATGTAGTGAATGGCCTGGGGACTGAGGAATCATCACTTTTTTCCTGACACTGTTTGGCTGGGATTTTCATCCTAAACCCTAACAAGATATTACATCCTTTAATTACCCACCCTTGTGCTGCCCTGTCTTCTCTGCAACGTTCCAGGGAGCTTTGAGAACACATGATTCTTGTAAGACCACATCCCTAGATGCATAGATGCATAGAGGACAATCTAAGTAGTCTTCAAAAGATGATTTCAAAAAGAAGGGGAAAATGGAGTTTCCCCTTAAGGAAGCAAATACTTGGGCCCCACTTCCCATCCTGAGACAGCCTGAGAACCACTGCATTCCACCTTACAAGTGTGAAGTCATCCTTTCCGAGGAGAAAATTGTTTCACAACTAGGCTATGAATTTTCTTTTCTTTCAATATCAAGAAGAATGACACTGTTTCTAAGGTGTAAAATTAGGCTTTATCTCTTTACCATAATTAATAAAATCAACCAATCAACCACTCCAACAAGATAACTTTAAAAAAAAAAAAAAGATGATGAAGAGAACATTTTGACCAACACCAGAAGGAGAACTGGCATAAATATCTACGCCTCACTTGAAAACTTTTTCTTTCACCAAACTGTATTTCAAATGATAGAATGATCGTGGTACAAAAATGTTTATTTAAATTAAATATTTTAGGCAAACCAATATCTACAACCATTCCAAAGCATATATAGTTCCTACAGAAAATGGAACAGTTTAGCTTAATGTCTGTGATACTGTTTTATAAGATTATTAATACACATTCTGGACTGCACCAATCATATTGTCCATGGTTTACTATTTATTACCAAAAGTCACATACAGTAATAGCATAAAGATTAATCATATCTTATAAGTGATTTTACAAGAGAATTCCTTGGAAGCAAAAAAAAAAAAAAAAAAAAAGGATCTTTCAACAATACAAAATATAAGGTGAAAATAATAGGAGAATATATAAAAACACTTACATATTTCATACAGGCAATAAAATGCTGAAATCATAAGACAACTGTCTTTTATGTCTGATAGGTATGTTCCTTCAACGGAGATTTGGAGGAAGGATAGAAATGTTTTTGGGATGGGGTCAGGGCTCAGAAATATTTTCTGAATCACAGTGCATTTCTATTCTTTGGGAAGTAAGTATAATAAAGGGAAGTTGCTTTGATGTGTTGGCTGAAGATGTTACCTGAAGAACCAGAGGGCTGGTGAGGAGAACAAATTCCCATTTCTGCCATAGGAATCATGCCTGGGATTTTTAAGTCAAGGGATCTTTGAATCAGTAGCCAATTCAGGGGTGGAGAAAGAACAGAAAAGAAGAGAAAAAAGAAATTTCAGGAAAGGAAGATCACTTTGCATCTGCAGAAGGGAGAGCATGGTGAAATTTTGCTCAAGAAATCAGCACAATCAGATTGGAAGAAACTGATGCCACGGTGCTGAAACTCTTTCCAACTCCCTGCTCTTTGGTTCATTAGGAACGGAAGGCTGACAAGAAGTTGCCAAGGTCAGCAAACTGTATCTGATTCAGGCTGAGCATGAAGGTGTATATGTTGTGTGTGTCTCATACACACTGTAAATATTCAGGCATGTATTTTGTTTTGAAATGTATGAAAGTGAAAAGAAAGTGAAAGTCACTCAGTCAGGTCTGATTATACAGTCCATGGAATTCTCCAGGCCAGAAACTGGAGTGGGTAGCCTTTCCCTTCTCCAGGGGATCTTCCCAACCCAGGGATCGAACCCAGGTCTCCCACATTGCAGGTGGATTCTTTACCAGCTGAGCCACAAGGGAAGCCCCAAAAAACTGGAGGGGGTAGCCTATCCCTTATCCAGCAGATCTTCCTGACCCAGGAATCAAACCAGGGTCTCCTGCATTACAGGCAGATTCTTTACCAACTGAGCTATCAAAGAACTTATCTTAAAAAAAAAAAAGTATGTTTTTAAAAAAGCAGCTTGAATTCAATTTCATTGTCAGTGATGCAGTTAACCCCCGGCGTTAATTCCCCAAATCACGATGAGTGTTTTTTCTCAAACTCATAAAGGGTCCTTTTGGAAGACTAGGATCATTCATACTGGAAGATGGTGACCAAGGGCAGCAGCCTGGCGTCCTTGGGCAGTGCACGGAATCCTCACCAGGTTGCACGTGAATGAGTTCACTGAGGCCAGCTTCAGCTTCCTTTGGAGAGAATCCTAAATCAGAAAACCCTGGAGTGGAGGGTACCTAAGATACGGAGTCTGTCCCTCACTCCGCAGATGGGGGGGATGGGCTGGAAGGGGAGGCAAGGGGAGTCGGGTCTCCCCAGCCCCCGGAGGCAGAACTGGGATTGGACCGCCAGCGCCCCGAATCTTAGCCCAGGGCTCCCCTCACCTGGAAGACCAAACAAAGGTCAGGACGGCAGGACCCCTGCGGCTGTGTCAGAAGCGGCAGGGGTGCGAATGTTGCTGGGCTTTCCCAAATTTGTTTCCGGATTGAAGACTGAGAGGAGAGGTCAGTGAAAACTCTACCGGGAAATAGCGTCCTCAGCAACGACCGCGCCTGATTCCCAGGGTGGAGCCAGTGGAAACTCCTTTGAAGGAATACACTCCGAACGCCGGCCGCAGGCGGGCGGGGCGGAGGGGCAGGGGCGGGGGGCGGGGCCCCGGACCCGCAGAGCCGGTCGGCGGGCGGCGGGTGGAAGTGCGCGCCCACCCCGGGGCGCTGCGCTCGGCGCGGGAGGGCCCGGCGGCGGCGAGGCCGGGCCGGACGGGCCGCCCGGGCTCTAGGACACGCTGTAGCTGTTGTAGTACGTGGCCGTGGCGTCAGCCAGCACGGAAATGAGGCTGGTCTCTGTGGGGCCCGTCGGTGTCACCTCGGAGACCGCCGCGCCCTGCCCGCTGAGGGCCCCGGCGGCAGAGTCTGGGTGGCCGGGAGTGTTCAAGTACTGGTCGAATTCATTGCGATCCATGTCCCCCAGGAGTTCCACCTGGCTCAGCTGATCCAGGGCGTCGAAGCCGGGATGCTCGGGAGGCGGGGAGAGCTGGCCCAGGTGGGCGTGCAGGTTGGAGTGGAGAGGCGGGTAGGCGGCCTGGGAGTAATAGGCTGGAGACGCGGGACAGCCAGGCACGGTGGACATCATGGAGACGCCCGAGGACTGACCGAGGGTCAGGGAGCCCAGGGGGTGGCCGCAGTGGAGGGGGTTGGGGGCGTACTCCGGGGAGTAGGGGGGCCCGGGCAGGTGGGCGATGCGGCGGGAGTGCGCATGGTCCTCCTGGCATGGGGAGGAGAAGAAGGTCTGCTCCGGCTCCAGCACGTCCAAGGGTGACATCTCCGGCGGGGTGGGCAGCCCGTAGGGGTACGCGTCCACGCTGCCCGGGGTGCCGCCGCCTCCGCTGCTGCCGCCGGCTGGGCCGTCGTGGAAGCAGCCCCGCAGGCCGGGCAGCGCGGAGCCCGGGGAGTACTCACCCCGGTCCTCCTTCTCCCCCGGCGCCCCCCGGCCGCCGCCCCGCTTCTCGGGCAGGGAGTTCTGGTCGCGGGAGAGCGAGCTGAGCAGGAAGCCTGGGTCCACGCGCTTGCACAGGCGCTTGGCCTGCTTCTTCCTGCGCGGCCGGTACTTGTAGTTGGGGTAGTCCTGCATGTGCTGGAGTCGCAGCCGCTCCGCTTCGTCCACGTAGGGCCTCTTCTGGGACAGCGTCAGCGCCTTCCACGACTTTCCTGCTCACACAAGTCAGACAAGGCCGCCGTCAGTCTCTGCGCGGCTCGGGGCGCCCCCGTGCAACTGTCTCTGGGGCTGCCGAGCATCGCACAGGCTTGCTGCCTCGGGTCCCCTGTCCCTCCCCCCACCCCAGTGCCCCCTCTTCACACAAGGCGCCCCACACTCCTCGCACCCTCAGCCCACATCCTGCACGCGCAGTAAGGCCAAACCAACCTCTCCCACTTGCATGCTCCAAGGCATTCATGCAAAAGACAAACACACAAACACAATCATGGCACCTCTCCTATCAAAGCCACCAGACAACACGAATGTGTAAACAGTGTGAGATTCTCAGTGAAGGGTCCACCTAACCCAATGTCACCCACAGGACAAAAATATGTAGACCACAACATTGATTTGGGCTCCCTTTACCCTCAGAGGGTCAGCTCTTATCATTTGTGCATCCTAATGAAAACTCTGCCTTCCTGGGTTATCGCTGCCCTTCGGGAAGTGACACTATATTATTTATTTGTGGCATACGTCTATCACAGGTTTTCTTGTGAGGGAACTCAGGATCAGTCAGCAGCTTCACAGATGGAGGTAAATTACAAGATGTAAACTACAGGGTCTCACTTATGGCAACAGAGGATTAGCCCTTACATTTGAAGGTCAAACAAAAATCTTCATGCCACAAACACACACACACACACACACACACACACACACACACAAGCTATGGCTTCTAACTGTCTACTGTGCCCATGGCAGAGGGCACCTTATCAGCCAGACTCTCTATACAGAAGTAAACCCCTTACCTTCCCCGGATCTTTGTTTTCCCCGCAGTAAACCAAAACTCTCGTCTGAAGAAGCATCTCACAATTGTGTCCCACTGGTGCACAAATGCTGCTCTCATGTGTATTTTCTGTTCATCCTTTTCACTTGTGTGTAATTGCGTAGATTACTTTAGTGTCTCTTTCTTTCTTAAAGCACATTGCCCATCCCGCTGCAGGTTTTCTAAAGGTCACTTCTGGACACCTTAGATGGTTACCTCCTAGGGTAGGCTTGGGAACTTAAGTTCCCCTATGACTCTACTGTACCCTGAAGTCTGAGACAAACTAGCCCAGAGGGCAGCCCCCTGCCCCAAACCTTGGAAGGAAAGGGGCCGCATCTCCCACCCAGAGCACTCGGCACAGGGCCAAGTCCAGAGCTATGTGCGTGGCTGCCCTTCATGGGGGTGCTGGCTGGCACTGGGTGTCAGATATACTGAGGAGGCTGGAGGAAGGTGATCATCCAGTACCATTTGGATGAAAGTATATAACACTATTCCAGTGATGTTGTCAATTAATACAATTAGCTCTCAGTTGAAAAGACAACTTTAAAAGTGTCAGGAACTCCAATTTTAGTATATGTGCCGCCAAAGCGAGCACTGTCAGGAACTCCAGATTTGGAGTTGGCCATTAGTTTCCAGCCTGTGGTTAAGGCCACAAGTTGTGGCAAGAGGCCCAAGACCCAGACACACCCACACCCTGACTGTGGACTGAATGTAAAATGTGACTCAAAGTTTCTGAGTGTACCAAGATATTGTAGTATTCATAAAATATAGGTTCATTTTTAAAACCACTAAATGTATAACTGTCTTTACCTGCTTTCTCATTCATAACATACATGAGTGCTACTGTGTGATGTTTTTAGAGTCAAAGACTGGAGAGCTAATAGTCAAAAAAGTCTGGGCTCTCGCATTCAGCCTTTTCCCTTTCCTAAGTCAGAAAGGAAAGGGCTGGGCAAGATCATGGGCTTGGGATGGAAATAGATCATCCTGCTGCCCCCTCCCCTTCAGCAGGTGTAGAAAATCCACATTTTTCAAAGCAACACTAGGTCAGTTTCCTTTGCCTAGTGCCAGGGGCTGTGTGGTTAAGCAGGAAGGAATCCATATCTTTCCTGCAAAATGCACTGTAACCTCTAGAAGCCTAAGTGCCAACTGCCAATAGGAACCAGCTTACAGGAGGCATTTGTTACCCAAGTCCCTTTGCCTGTCCTTTCCCTGGGAGCAGGCAGCCCCAATCCTGCAAGGCTCTCCAACCTGAGTTCTCCCACCCTTGGCTGGGCCTGCTCTATCCTCCTCACAGGAGCTGTGCTTGGGTAACAGGCATAGCACCTGGGTCACACCAAAAAAATACGTTTAGGAGCTCACCAAAAAAAAAGTATTTTCATTGCTTTAGAAATCTCAAGAAAAATATAAACTTTCTGCTTGAAGAAACTGTTTTATTATTGTATATCTTAATATATTTTTCTTTATGCCAACACAGTATAAAGTATGATTTTTAAGTATTTTTTTATCTGGGACAGGGCTCGCTAAGACACACTGGCTCACTAACTCGTCCTGGGAACAGCTAGCCAAGGGGCTGGGCAGAGGGTGGGAGGCTCTTTGAAACCAGCACTCTATCAGCTGCTTTGAAAGGGCACTCAAACTCCAAGAGGACCCTTTCTGCCAGAGGGCCTGTGGCTTTAGACAGCACAAAGAGGGGTGTCAGGCCTCATTCCACCGATCTGGGGAAGGAGCCCCAAGCTCCAGCGGAAAAAGGAAAAAGAAAAGGCTCCAAGCTGGTCCGGGTGGGGTTGCTGGGGGCAGGGCCAGCCTCAGGTGACCACACACTGTCCTTTTTCACAGGGCCTGGCGCCTGCTGGGCACACAAAGTGCTTTGAAAGATTCCCATCCGTCAAAATGAATAAAAACTACCACGAAGGGCAAAGAGGTTAGGCGTTGGCTGGAGCTGATATAGTGCCCAGCTTCTGACAGTGGAGAGAGAAGAAACCCCCGACCTCCAGAACATCCTTTCTCTATTGGCCTGACTTGTCCCCAGCCCAGCGTCTGGGCCTGGGTCCGCGGGGCAGCCCCAGGGAATCGGCCGGGTTCTGGGACATACCCGCACAGGCCGTCCTAAGCATCCGAATCAAATTTTCTACACTCCTGCGACTGAGAAAGAGGCTCGAATCAAGTCCATTTTGCTGTTGGTTTGATAATTAAGTTAAAGCAGGAATAGGCCACCGCAAGGTCTCTCTTCAGGAATATTCGTTAATGAGAGGTACGACCTCCTTCTGTGATTGTGCCCGTGGTGAAGTTCAGCGGATGATGGGTTTTCCTGTTGCCTTACACCGGACCTGTCCGTGCACGCGAGGATCTCCGAAGCCGGGTCCCCCGCACCAGGCCGCAGCTCAGACCAGCCCGTGCCCCAGGGCCCCTAACTCGGATCCCGTCCCTTCCAGTGGGCCTCCCCGGCCACCCCGGCGGGCAGTGCCGGTTCAGTCTGGGCCTGATCCACGCGTCCCTGCGCGGAATCCCAGTCCCCGCGCGCACACCCACGCTCGCCCAGATGCCCAACCTCGCGGGCACGGTGCGCGCCCCCGTGCGTCCCCCACGCCGAGTCTGTCCCACCCCCGCCCCGCGCGCCCTCACTGCACCCGCCCGGCCTCCAGCCCCCAGACCCCCGCCCGCCGACTTCGGGCCGCGCCCCGCCCGCTCACTCACCCAGCATCTTGCTGAGCTCGGCGTTGTGCAGGTCCGGGTTCTGCACCGCCAGACGTTTCCTCTCGTCCTTGGCCCACACCATGAAGGCGTTCATGGGCCGCCGGATACGGCTCTCCGAGCCCTTGTCCCCCGGCGGGCGGGGGGCGGCCGGCGGCGACAGCCCGTCCGACAGCTCGGCTTCCAGGGCCGGGCACTCGAGACCCTCGGGCCACGGGTAAGTTCCTAGCAGCGAGGCCATGGCCGCACGGGGGTCGCCTCGCTTCGCGTCGTCGGGCCGGCGCTGACCTGGCCCTCGCACCGGTTGCGGCGTCCAACTTGGCCGGCAGCCGCGGCCCGGCCCCTTATTTATCAGCTTCGAGAGGCCGCGTCCTCCAATGACTCTCGAAGGCGGCGCGGCCCCTCCCCCCTTCACGACGCGGGCCCCCTCCCAGCGTCCCGGGCCGCCGCGTCCCGGCTCGGACCTGCGGGGAGGAGAGGCGGGAGGCGGGCCGCTTCCCCAGCGTGTGCCCGCCCCCGGCCCGCCCCTCCGTCTCCCCGGTGGTTCCCGGGGATCAGTGCCCCGAAGCCCCGGGGCGCCCCTCCGCCCGCCAGCTCCCAGCGCAGGTGCCTCCGGCCGGGAGGCGGGAGCCGCCTGTGATCGCGGGGCCCGGGAGCGGGAGTCGGCCTCCAGCCCCTCGTCCGACTGGCTGCGGCCTCCCAGGGCCAGGTTCCGCCAGCTCCTCCCGTGCGTGGAATCCTACGGAGAATAGAAGCCAAACAGGTTTCTCTGGGAATGGCCGGGCACGAGTGAGTTTTGGCCATGACACCCGGCCTGTGAACTCTTCTTGATAGAACACACCTGTGCTTTTGTAAATGACCTGGGCGGCCACAATCTCGCCCCCCACCCCCAGCCAACTTGGGCAGGCAAAGAGACTGGAGGCGGGGCTGGATCCCGTTTCGGGTTCTCCGTGGCACCCACTGGAGGGTCCCCTCGACGCTCAGCAGCTCCCTGGCTCTTCAGAGAGCACGCCTTCGGCCTCAGTTCTCTCATTCACCCTGGCCTCTGATGTCTCTCTTTTTACACCTCTACCCCCACCCCACCCTGGTCTCTGGCGTCCCAGCCTCCAGTTCCCTCGCCTCCAGCCTTTCTCTCGCGAAATTCCCTTTTCCTGTCTTCTCTGTTCTTTGCCGACCATCAGTCCTGCTTCTCAGAGCAGAGTCCTTCTGTCCCTCCACCCCTGCCGTCTGACTATCCTAGGCTTTGGCACAAAGCGGGCTCCCGAGTTCCCCTCCTCCTCACACCACCCCCCTCACCCTAGACCAGATTGGGCCTGCGCTCCACTGGAAGGCTTGCGGGCTGGAAGCTCAGGGCCCTCTGTGGGGCACATAAAGCCCTGCTTAGAGGACAGCTCCTCATCCTGCTTCATCTTGTGAATAGGGCTGTTCCTCACTTGAGCACCAGCACACAGTAGGTGGTCAGGAAAGGCCGAATAAGTGGATGAATAAATGAGTGAGCAGATATGGCTTAGACACACGCTACTATATAAAACAGGGAAGTCGTGAGGAATCCGATCCTGGAATCCGATCCACAGAGTATTTACTGAGCAGCCATCGCCGTGCAGGGCTCCGCAGAGGTGACCCTGAAAGCACCGGCATTTTGAGAGGACCGTGGGATTGGGTCTGGAGGTAGGACCGGTCTTCAGTGCTGGGTTACCTAATGCATGACTCAGGGCTCTTCTCCCAGTCGGAAATGAGGAGGAGGATAAGACTGACCTCACAGGGCTGTGTGTGAAAGCTGAAACTCCATGCATACATGACGGTTGATGTTAATATAACTTCACATGCAGCCGGTAAATTCTAAGCCTGCACTTCAGGGTCCCTGCTTGCAGTGACTGACTTCACGGGTGCCTCTGTGGGCAACATACCCTCCGGAAGCAGAGCCAGGGCTAAGACCTGGTAAGCAGATGGAAAAATGCAACTTCTCAAGTCCCACCTTCAACCTACAGCGCCCCGGACTTTACATGTAGAGTAGATTGCCTACTTTTCCTCCCTCCTCCAGCCGGGACCCAGAGGCAGCACCCTAGGCTCTCCACCCCTTCGCTCTCGCGGGCCCCAGATGAACAGCAAAGGACGGGGAGCAGCCCTGGCTGGACAGTGGATGCCGGAGCGGAGAGAGCATCTTGGAAGCCGGGGTGGAGCGGGCGGAGCTGGCTGGCACCGGGGACCGGGAAGGAAGGGGGTGATTTGCGTAGTGAATGTGTCCGCGGTCTAGGTGGACTTCCCTATTTGGGGAAGCCTAGGCCGTTGCCCCTGTTGAACTCCTCTACCAGAAATCTCTCAACTAAAATCCCCAGACCGGAATGCTCCGGGAACCTCGGGGAGCTACGGCCGCGCCTGGCCGGGGGTGGCCCTAGCTGTGGAGAGAGAGACGGGATCCCCGCAGGTGTATTTGCGCGGCAGCCCCCCTGGAAGGACTCTACCCTTTCTAACCGCACTGCCTCTCCAGGACGGGACGATGGTCCGCAGGATCAGAAGCCTCTAGGAGACAGCGCCCCCTTGCCGGCCGCGGGCGTCCCCTTCCCCGCCTGCAGCCTCTCGCGCTCCCAGCGCGCGGTTCCGGAGCAGAGAGTGCCCGCATTCAAGCACCAGGTGAGGAAGATGCTCGGGCGCCGGGGAGCGCAGGGCTGTCCAGAAGGATTCCAAAGTCCGACAGCAGATGGAGGAAACGGCGAGGGCAGAGAAAATAGGTGTTGCGGTTGTTGTCTACAATAATTATTTCTGGCATTTCGTCCGGACAGAGCGCGCGAGCCTGGATTGTGCAGGACCTGGGCGTTAAACGACGCGTTGCCAACAGGGGCTCCGCTCCGAGCGCGTGAGCTGTGAGCACCCAGGAACTCGGGCTCTCTAGCTCTCTCCCTTTCTTTATTTCTTCATTGATTTGCATCTACGCATTGATTCACCTGGGCAACTTTATGCAAAAGCGCCCTGGTGCGGGCGGCGCTCAGGGTTGCTGGGTAGCTGTGACCCCAGCTGCCTCTCGGACCTTCAGTGCCTGAGCTCCGCATGGAGCTCAAGCGTTCCCAAAGCCCGGGGCTCAGAGGGCTGAGCGAGAGGGTCCAGGACTGGCGTGCCCCGTCCGAGGCATCCCCGATACTTGTCTGAGCAGCGCTGGGCCCGGGACCTGTCTGACCAGTTGTTGGCAGAGGTTCATCTGTGGAGATGGCGAGGTGCATTCAGGGCAACTATGCCAAGAAGGACTGAGATGTATAAGTCTGCGGTGCCGGGGCCTGCGGGCGCTTGGACCGCCTCGGGATGGGATGGGTGTTTCTGAAGCCTTGGAGAGTAGAGCTGAGGGCTTGCCATGTGACGATTCAGGGGGACAGTGGACCTGTCTGCTCACAGACTGAGCCTTACTCTTGCGGTGTATATTGTGCAAACTCTACCCTCTCTCAAATGACTTTTTTCCTTCTTCCCTTTTTCCTTTCCTCCTCCCCTGCTTCGCTGCTCACCTCCTTCCCTTCCTAGTCTCCCCCCTCTCCTCCTTCCCCTTTCTCCTACTTCCCCTCTCTCCTTCCTCCCCTCTCCTCTCCCATCTCCCCTCCCTCTCATCTTCCTTTAGGTTTGTTGTAGTTCACTGAACAGCATTTACAGGAACACAGGACTTGAAGTCAGAAATGGTTGCTTCAAGTTACTAGTGGTGTGATGATAGTTCATTCACCCGATCTCAGCCTCAATTTCTTCGCCAGTGAAATGGGGATAATACAGGATATCCTGACATAGTGTTTTTGAAAGAACCTCAGGCATCCGGTCCCATCACTTCATGGCAGATAGATGGGGAAACAGTGGAAACAGTGGCTGGCTTAGTTTTTCTGGGCTCCAAAATCACTGCAGATGGTGACTGCAGCCATGAAATTAAAAGATGCTTACTCCTTGGAAGGAAAGTTATGACCAACCTAGACAGCATATTAAAAAGCAGAGACATTCCTTTGCCAACAGAGGTTCATCTAGTCAAGGCTATGGTTTTACCAGTAGTCATGTATGGATGTGAGAGTTGGACCATAAAGAAAGCTGAGCACCAAAGAATTGATGCTTTTGAACTGTGGTGTTGGAGAAGACTCTTGAGAGTCCCTTGGACTGCAAGGAGATCCAACCAGTCCATCCTAAAGGAGATCAGTCCTGAGTGTTCATTGGAAGGACTGATGTTGAAGCTGAAACTCCAATACTTTGGCCACCTGATGCGAAGAGCTGAATCATTTGAAAAGACCCTGATGCTGGGCAAGATTGAGGGCAGGAGGAGAAGAGGACAACAGAAGATGAGATGATTGGATGGCATCACTGACTCGATGGACATGGGTTTGAGTGGACTCTGGGAGTTGGTGATGGACAGGGAGGCCTGGCGTGCTGTGGCTCACGGGGTCGCAAAGAGTCGGACATGACTAAGAGACTGAACTGAACATGCACCTTAAATAACTGTGAAATGTTATATAATAATGAATGGATGGAACCTTAAATATAAAATTAATAGGGTTCAGCCCACAAAACTTTCCCCTCGAGGAGCTTCCCTGAATTCTATTCCCAACTGAAGAGTTCTGGTGATTCTAGAAGGAGAGAGAAGGGAGGCGGGCACACATCTCTGCCTTGAGGCAGCAGGCCTGGCTCCTGACCCTGGACTCTGCCCAGGAGCACGTGCTGGCTGGCCATGCTGAGCTGGGGCTGCCGTGGCCCCCAGCCCTCCCCGCTGTGGTTTTGTGCATGTGTCTTACTGGGGCTTTCTGTCCCTCACACAGGCTGGAGGTTGAAGTCATCATCACCAGGATGGTCATCTTTGCTCACACTGATTTATCTGGACTCCACTGACCGCCCTTGCAAAGGTCATTCCCAGGTTGTCCTTGCCTCCATACAACCCTCTGTGAATTAGGCAGCCCAGACGGTAGTATTAATTCCCAGATAAGGCAGGTGGCAGAGCAGAGACCTGAACACACATCTCTCATCCTCGGGTCTCTGCTCCTCAGTTCTGGGGCTTCCCTGTATCGGCTTCTGACTCAGATCAGAGCCCCACAGCAGACAGAGTGCTTCTAACGAGCACAGATGGTTAGTGCCAGTCCTGATGCTTCTAATCAGAGCGTAAGTGCTTCTAACCCCTGCTTGTCTACCCTCTCCACATGTATCGCTCAAGTTCCACTGGACCTTTCCTCCTCCAAAGGGCACTTGAAGTTCAAGGTAAGGCAAAAAGCAAATGGGTAAACCCTGTTGCCTACAGGGAAGGTGCATGCTGGAGAGGCGGGAGACCTGGTCCAGGCCTGCTGGCTGCCTTCTCCTTCCTCCTCGCCCCCTCCGCAGGCCTGACTTCCCTCTCAGAAACAGAGTTCCCCTCTTTCAGCCAAAAGAAATCTCCTCACAGTCAGAAGTTTAGGAGAAATGCATCATGTTCTTGGATTTAGAATAATTTGGGGGGATTAAACCAGACAGCAGAGATGTATGATAGACATGGAGGACCACCTCAGTGGACACAAGGACAGCTGGACAGAGTCCCACAGCATCCTAGATGTGACAGCTGCTCTACAGGGCACCTGGGGGAGGTGGGAATAGGATTTTCAGATGACACTGCTCCTGAGTGCGGGTAGTGGAGGTGCCTGGTAACATCAAAACCCTTGATGTTTGGATTTGAGAGTAACAAAACACTGGGGTAGAGAAACTTGGGGTTTCCCAGATCAGACTCTCTGGTTACTACAGAATGCCCCCTCTACATGTGTGTGTTTATGTCTGATCAGTCACGTCTCTCAGCGAATGGGGGACAGATCCTGACTTAGAGCTGCAAGTCCAGTCCCATCTGTGCACATCTGAGTGAGTCTCTCAGCCAGCAAACAGGGTAGGCAGCCTCGGAGGCCCAGGGAAGCGCTGAGGGGCTTGCCTGTGCTGTGTGCATGCCCAAGACAGCGCCCAGGTAAGCGGTGCTCATCCCGGGATCTGTGTCTGCCCCCTCCCTAGCACTGAGGGCCAGGAGAGTTCCATGTCAAGAACAGACGTTTTCTACATTAATTTTCTCCTGCTCCACTCTGAACAATGATCAGATTTCCTTCTGTAGGGAAGCATGCATGTAGAATGACTGCACTGAAATGATCTTTTTTTTTTTTTTTTAATGTTTATTTATTTATGTGTGTGTGTGTGTGGTTGGTTGTACTGGGTCTACATTGCAGCAAGCAGGGACCTTTAGTTGCAGCAGGCGAACTCTTAGCTGTGTCACTTGGGATCTAGTTCTCTGACCAGGGATCGACTCCGGGCCTGCTGCATTGGGAGCGTGGAGTCTTAGCAACTGGACCGCCAGGGAAAGTCCCTGAAATGATCTTTAATTGGTCAGAAGCTAAACTCTCAGACAAATTTAAATGGAAAACCAGCAAATGGCAAGAAAAACTAACAACTGGTTCAAGGAGGTATGTTTCTGTCTCTTCAATCCTATTGCCTCTTCTTTTCAAATATCTCAGAGGAAGAAGAGAGACTGACTAGGAATCACCTATAATTAATACAAAATGGGAAATATGTCTTTTCTGAGCCTATGTGTACACGTGTCAGGATAATGAGTGACATGATGAGGCAGGACTGATAGCGATCTCATCACGGGCCACTCTGTCATCAGTCAGCAATTCTGGTGTGAGAAACCAAGGATACTTCTTATTTGTTTGGCTCTGTGTGATTGCTTTAATGGGTGGGTTTCAAGCTACCATTATTTTGTGTTTGGTTTTTTAATCAGATGCTCGCTGAGGTTCAGTGTACCCACGGAGAAGTGCACAGACGTGCGTGCTGGCAGAGATTTCCCAGGGGACCACACCCGCGTTAAGCAGTGCTCACATCATGTGACAGAATGCTGCTGCCACCGCCACCAACTTTGAAATTCCTTTAGGGCAGGGACTGGGTGTCATTCTGTAATACTGTATCATAAAAAAATCAATTAATCCAATTTATACAAGACAGGAGAAGAGGAAAAAAGAAACAAACAAACAAAAAACATATGGGACAAAGTAGAAAACACAATAGGGTGTTAGATTAAAACCCAACCATATCAACGATTACATTAAGCATTTATGACCTAGCTACTCCATTTAAAAGGCAGCAATTGTCAGATCGGATAAAAAGAAGCAAGACTCAACTGCATGGTGACTGTAAAGAAATCCACTTTAAACACGAAGACACAGATGAATTAAAAGTAAAAGAATGGGAATTCTGGTTTCTAGTTTGCCATGCAAGGGGCTTAGAAGTTATCAGTCACATTTGTGTTGTTCACTCAAGTTATGTGCAACTGTTTGCAACCCCATGGACTGCAGCGTGCCAGGCTTACCTGTCCTTCAGTGTCTCCCGGAGTTTGCTCAAATTCATGTCCACTGAGTCAGTAATGCCATCCAACCATCTGATCCTCCGCTGCCCTCTTCTTTTGCCTTCAATCTTTTCCAGCATCAGGGTCTTTTTCAGTGAGTTAGCTCTCTGTATCAGGTGGCCAAAGTCCTTCCAATGAGTATTCAGGGCTGATTTCCTTTAGAATTGACTGGTTTGATCTCCTTGCAGTCCAAGGGACTCTCAAGAGTCTTCTCCAACACCACAGTTCAAAAGCCTCAATTCTTTGGCACTCAGCTTTCTTTATGGTCCAAGTCTTATATCTGTATGTGACTACTGGAAAAACCATAGCTTTGACTATATGGATCTTTATTGGCAAAGTGATGTCTCTGCTTTTTAATATGCTGTCTAGATTTGTCATAGCTTTTCTTCCAAGGAGCAAACATCTTTTAATTTCATGGCTACAGTCACCGTCTGCAGTGATTTTGGAGCCCAAGAGTATAAAATCAGTCACTGTTTCCACTTTTTCCCCTTCTATTTGCCATGAAGTGATGGGACCAGATGCCGTGATCTTAGTTTTTTGAATGTTGAGTTTTAAACCAGCCAAGTCACATTCTAACAACAAGAAAAAAAAGATGAACAAACCAAAAATCAACAATCTTCTTAGATCCATCAGAGAATTAGGTCACAGGATGTGAGATAATAGAAAATATATACTGGTCTCTGCCTCTGGTTCCTGGCACAGAGTTCCTGAAGCCCTTGTAAATTCCTAAGTGATAAGAGCACTAGGGGCATCTTTTGTTCTATTGAGGTGACTCTGGGTGGGCATCTGGACAGGGGCTGGTCACCAGAAAGACCAAAGCATAATTAGAAGCTTGGAATTTTCAGCCCCACCCTCCATCCTTCTGAGAAGGGAAAGGGGCTGAAAATAGAGTTAATCATGCATGAAAAAAACTCCATAAAAATCCTGAAGTACAGTATCCAGAGAGCCTTCAAGATGGTGAACGCATCCACATCAGGAGGGCGATGGGCCCCCAGCTTCAGGGGACAGAAGTTCCTGTGCTGGGGACCCTCCCCGACCTCTGACCTGTATATCTCTTCATCTGACTACTCATGTGTATCCTTTATTACATGCTTTAATAAACTGTTAAGTGTAAGGAAGAGTTTCCCTGAGTTCTTGCAATTTGATCACACCCCAGGAGGTGGGTACTGGAACCTCTGATCTGTAATTTGTTGGTCAGAAGCAGGTGACAACCTGGGCTTGCAGCTGGGGTCTGAAGTGGAGCAGGGGGCCCCCGGTGGGGCAGTCTTTTGAGACTGAATCCTTAATGCTATCTCCGGGTAGATGGCATCAGAACTGAGTTAAATTGTAGAACACCCAGGTGGTATTGCAGAAAATTGGTCAGTGAAAAACCACACATTTGGTGACCAGAAATGAAGTGTTTTGTCTGAGTTAGTGAAGGAGAGTCATAGGGAAGAAACATACAGTAGGGAAGAACTGGTCTGTTTGCTTCCTCGCAACACCGCCACCCCCTGCCATTCAAAAGACAAAAACTGAGGTTTTGTCTAAACACAGGACAAGCTGATGCTCCCAAGACTGGAGAGATACAGATGGATACGGAAGAAGGGCAACTTACCAGAGGACAAACCATGAGGATAAACCTCCTCAGGAAGCAGCACCAGGCTCCTTTTTACCCAGTACATCATGTCTGGCTTTCAACAAAAAAATTTACAAATTATACTAAAGGGCAAACCACACAGTTTGAAAAGAAGGAGCAAGTATCAGAGTAAATTCAGATATGACATGGATGTTGTGGTTATCAGACTGGGAATTTTAATTGTGATCAGTAATTCCCTGGCAGTCCAGTAGTTAGGACTCCTCACTTCCACTGAAAGGGCATGGGTTCAGTCCCTGATCTGGGAACTAAGACCCCACAAGCCTTGCGGTGTGACCAAAAAACAGAGAAAAATCTCTATGATTAAATTGCTAAAGGTCTAGTGGGAAAACTAGACAACATGCAAGAACAGATGGGTAATGTAAGCAGGGAGATGGGAATTCCAGGAAAGAGTAAAAAAGAGATGCTCAAAATCAAAAACACCGTCACAGAAGTGAAGAATGCCTTATGGGTTCATTAGTAGACTGCACACAGCTGAGCAAAGAGTCAGTGAGCTTGCTGCTGCTGCTGCTGCCAAGTCACTTCAGTCGTGTCCGACTCTGTGCGACCCCATAGACGGCAGCCCACCAGGCTCCCCCGTCCCTGGGATTCTCCAGGCAAGAACACTGGAGTGGGTTGCCATTTCCTTCTCCAATGCATGAAAATGAAAAGTGAAAGTGAAGCAGCTCAGTCATGTCCAACTCTTCGTGACCCCATGGACTGCAGCCCACCAGGCTCCTCCATCCATGGGATTTTCCAGGCAAGAGAACTGGAGTGGGGTGCCATTGCCTTCTCTGCAGTGAGCTCGAGGACATGTCAATAAAAATGCCCCAAATTGAAAAGCAAAGAGAAAAAAGACCAAAAAAAAAAAAAAAGAAACAGTATATTCAAGAACGGTGATTCAACTACAAAAGCTGTAAAATGTTAGTCACTCAGCCATGTCTGATTCTGTGCAACCCCATGGACTGTAGCCTGCCAGGCTCCTCTGTCCATGGGATTTCCCAGGCAAGAATACGAGAGTGGGTTGCCGTTTCCTTTTTCGAGGGATCTTCCCAACCCAGGCTTCCATGCCCAAATGGACTAAGTTACATCTTGAGCAAAATTAATTCAACTATTCAAAACAAAAATCAAATGTAGTACTCAGGCTTCCATGCCCAAATGGACTAAGTTACATCTTGAGCAAAATTAATTCAACTATTCAAAACAAAAATCAAATGTAGTACCCATAACCTTTCCAGGATCAAAAAAGGGTTGGGCCTGGGGAGACACCATTCCAATGGGCACTTTGTGAACTGACGACCTTGGTCAAGATACTCAGAAACTCTGAACCTCTTTCTTCGTCTTCAAGATGGGAATGTCGTAGGGTGGCTCTCGCGGCGTTGAGGAGAGCAGAATCGCTGTTCTCGGGGATGGCAATTTGGAAGGGTCCTCTGGTTTGGAAGCCCAAGGACACTTGTCGCGCCTCTGCCGGCACCGGCTCGCACTGTGCGTTCATCTCGGGTTGGCAGCACCTCGCCCCATCACAGCAGGATGTTGTAATCCCTCCAGGCTGAATTGCAACAACTTGCTCGACTCAGCCCACCAAGGAGACCCAGGGAGGGCAGGATCCGGAGTCTGCCACCTGAGAAATCTGAGTCAATGTGACCACACCCGGCCTGCCTCAGGGCCCAGCCCACAGCTCGCCTCCCAGTGGGAGTGCTAAGCCTTCCTGGGACTCTTCTGTTTTCAGGATGACCTGGCCACACCTTCCTCTGCTGCACCCAGAGCTGGTCCCCCACGAAGGGGTTCGGGAGCCCCCGGTGACAGGGAGCTGGCCCTGCTGCCAGTACGTCCTCTTCTGAGGGGCCACCAGTGCCTTCCCATGACTGGGGTCCCCACTTCGTGTGGTGAGTTAGTTGCTAAAGTGAAGTGAAAGTGATAAGTCACTCAATCCTCTGCGGGAATTCTCCAGGCCAGGATACTGGAGTGGGTAGCCTTTCCCTTCTCCAGAGGATCTTCCCAACCCAGGGATCGAACTCAGGTCTCTCACATTGCAGGTGGATTTTTTTTACCAGCTGAGCCACCAGGGAAGCCTGACTTAGTTGCTGAGTTGTGTCCAACTCTTGTGACCCCGTGGACTGTAACCCGCCAGGCTTGTCTGTCCGCGGGGTGTCCTGTAGGCAGCTCTTACTCTCATTCTCCTCTTGTGCTCAGAGGAAGAGACAGACTGCACTGAGAGTCTTCTGCAGGTGTTTCACTAGGTCCTTTTTTCATTTAATCCCACAGCCACCACTGGAGGAAGGAAGCCTTGAGAATGGGGCCCTGAGAGGGGCCATTTGAGCTCCCAGTGGCGAGGTGACAAGGAAGGCGTGGGGGTAAACTGGGGAGAAGTTCATGATCAAGCCCCCAGGCTGGGTGTGGAGGTCTCAGACATAGGGGTTCTCGTGTTGAGAATCGGAAGGAACTCCCAAGTTGGGGCTGTGGCTACGGCGATGCAGCCCTGATTGAGCATCTTCATCTCGGGATACACTTCAGGCCTTCAAGGCGCGGTACCCGCTGTGGTCTCTTCATTTGCTTCTTCATTTAAGAGTCGTCCTGAATCTGCGGTGCACCAGGCACTGTCCTGGGAGCTCCAGGAATACAAAGATTAACTCTGCCTCCAGAGGCCCTCCACCTGAATGGGGAAAATGATACATCCCAAAGTTGTAACACAGGGCTTCCCAGGTGGCACTTGTGTAAAGAATCTGCCTGCCAATGCAAGAGACATGGGCTCTATCCCTGGGTTGGGAAGATCCCCTGGAGAAAGAAATCGCAACCCACTCCAGTATTCTTGCCTGGGAAACCCCATGGACGGAGGAGCGTGGCGGGCTACAGTCCGTGGGGTCCCAATGCAGCCCCTCACCAGGGGAAGCCTCGAGGATGAGGGAGAAGGGGACTCTTCTGCCAGCCAAGGTGCTGGGCATCGCCCCTGAGTTCTCACACCTTCATTTCCCCAGGTTCTGAAGGCTGGATGGAGTTGGGATCTGCCTTCAGCTGTTTTCTATTTTCTTAACAAATGTTTGTTCTTTTGTTTGTTTGTTTACTTCTGACTGTGCTGGCTTTTCCTCGCTGCGTGTAGGCTTTCTCTAGCTTCCTTGAGCAGGGCTGGCGGCTCTCTGCTGTGATGCCGACCTCTCGCTGCGGCGGTGTCTGTTGCCGCAGAGGACTGGCTACAGAGTGCAGGCTCAGCAGTTGTGGCACACGCCTTTAGTTGCCCTGTGGCCTGTGGCTCGTGGAATCTTCCCGAATCAGGGCTTGAATCCATGTTCCCTGTGTCAGCAGGGGGATTCTTATCCACTGCGCCACCAGGGAAGTCCTGTTAATAGGCTTTTGTTCCATCTGGGTTCAAAGGGTGTCCCGGCTGTTAGGTGAAGGGAGGCTACCTGAAGGCCACCCGCTCTAGTTCTTCCACACCTGGTTCCCTCAGCTGATGCACTCGTGACAGGAGGGACAAGGGGAAGGGGAGGTTGAGATAGAAGCTGGGGTCTTTCTCACACTCCCCACTTACACAAAACACATTTCTAGATTACTCTATATGGAGGGATGTGGCTTCTCAGGTGGCATAGTGGGAAAGAATCCACCTGCCAATGCAGGAGACACGGGTTTGATCCGTGGGTTGGGAAGATCCCCTGGAGGAGGAAATGGCAGCCCACCCCAGTATTCGTGCCTGGGAAATCCCACAGACATAGGAGCCTGGTGGGCTACCGTCTATGGGGTCACTAAGAGATACTACTGAGCACACACGCATATGGAGGAATGTGCATATAATTCTGCCTATTTATCACAGAGTTAAAAATGTTGTTAATAAGGGAGATTGTAGGAGAAAGTCACTCTTCAGGTTCAGGTCAAATGAGTCAGCAAAGAACTTCCCGAAGCTCACCACCCAACTTGATAACGCCCACATGACAGCTGAGGAAGGTGCAGCACCATCAAGCCTGTGTAAACGTAGCCAGGTCTCAGGTATGGCCCACAGAGTATGTCCCAGGGCACGGCAACGCATTCCCAATGACACAAGTTGGTAGGTCTTGAGGGTGGGTGGACCCTGTACTAAATTTGTTTCTCTGTCCTGAACTGGCCTGGGCGCAGCCTGAGGTTGGGGCTCAGTAGACGTTTTCAGAACTAATAAATGTCTTTCAGCAACCATGTACTTTTCTCTGAGGAAATGCGACATGGGACATACCAACAGAAAATTTAAGATGAAACTGGTTACAAAATTCTTCCTTTGGTCAAATAATTCACTGTGCTGTAGTTTTCCTTAAAAGTTGACTACTTATGTGGCGGTAAAAAATCTCCCTGCAATGTAGGACATGTGGGTTTGATCCCTGGGTCTGGAAGATCTTCTGGAGAAGGAAATGGCAACCCACTCCAGTATACTGGCCTGGAGAATCCCATGGACAGAGGAGCCTGGCGGGCTGGCTCCAGTCCATGAGGTTGCAAAGAATCGGACACAATTTAGTGATTAAACAGCAACGCTTCTGCAAATGTTCAGCTCAGGTGGGAGGAAGGCACCCTGCCATCACCCCTCGCTGGCAACCCAAACGCCCATTCCTCCCTACCCTTTCCTATGCACTGCCTCTGTCTGCATCCCCTGCACTGACCCCATCAAGGCTTTGAGCGTGGCTTCTGAGTGTAATCAGGATTTCCTAAGTGAAGAGCATATTTTCCTCAAGGAGTCTAGTCATCCTCTTTATGAGGACACGATACTAATTTGCTCAGTAATAACTGAGCGCTATAAAACCTGGTATCAGAGCATCCAATCTGACCTGGCCAGCTCCACAAGCCAGTGCAACAGGCTCCAAACTGCAGTGGCTGCAGAACCTGCGAGACAGACAGGGTGACGGCGGGGAATTTCTTACTCAAATCCAAGGAAGGCGCTGCTGGCCGGACCAGAGGCTGAGATCGCTGGGGCAGACGGTGCTGACACATTTCTCTGATGTTGTTCCTAAAAAACGCAGGTCCCGGCTTGTCCTGCCAGGGTCAGCCAGCAGGTGAGTAGAGCAGAGATACGCACCGTGGGATGAAACAACTGCTCGTTTTGATTTCACCTTTCAGTAGCATGAGTATTTGCTACAAATTGGAAGGAATTCCATCTTTGTTTCATAGACTGGCAAACAGGTCTTAGGAAGCTGAGTTACTCACACAATATCCCACCAACCTCTTGACCACGATGGAAAAGAAAAACCTATTGAGAATTTCTAACATGCCATGAACCCAAAAGTATTTTCCGGTTTGTATAAACAATACTAACTCAAGTTAACTGTAAAACTCTTTGCAGTTTGCCAGCTGCTTTCAAATATATTCTCATTTAAAAGTAACTAGGGCATGTGAAGAGCATCAGCCATAGAAAACTTTGCTAAGATCCCGCATGTCGCATGGCCACAAAAAAAAAAAAAAAGAATTTTTTTGCTAGGACAGGTGATGTCACAAGGGTGAGGACTAAATAAAAAATCGTGGGTGTGTGGCCAGGGAAGAGAAGGGACTGGAGCATCGCTGGTTCCCTGGGAGCACCATCAACCTAGTGATAAAAATTGAAAGAGGTCCTTTTATAAAATACAGTTTACCCATAAAAGGGGATAACAATAATAGTTATCTTACTGGGTTGTTTGAAGACTAAATGAGTTGATTTATTTAAAGTGCTTGGAACAAGGCTGGGCACATAAGACCACATGTAGTAATATTATTTTCTATTACAATTAACAGTAAAGGAAAGAAGGGCATTACCGACAACATTTAAGAACCTCTTAATGGCAGAGAGATTTTCCTGGACACCTACATTCCCCTCTTAAAATTGAAGGATGCCAAAGAAAGCATTAACAGCTACAGTATTAACATATTTTCACCTAGTGAGATAACCTAATGCAAAAAACATGGCTCATATATTAACTGTTTTTAAAATATCACGCCTATGAAATTCAGGTGTCCACATGCACTTCATTGTTCTAAATTCCACCTTAGATCCGGAAAACGAAGTGGCCTGAGAAAGAGACACTTCGGAAAAATGGAAGCTGAGCATTTCTAGAGAAAAATAAAAGATTCTGTGTCAAAGCAAATGGTCACACTGTCTGCTCTTTGCTGCGTGTGTGCCTTTTTCTCAGGCTACCCTCTCGATTATTAAAGTCATCTGGTTCTTTCTGTGGCCCACTGAAATCATCATCACAGTCTACAGGTGCTCTCCGTGAGAGCCACACTTACCTAGCCTCGCGATGTCACTGCCCTGGGCTTCCAGCTCTGGGAGCGCCCCGCAACCCCTCCCTCCTCTGGTCTTCCCACACCCCCTGAACCCCAGATGACTGGTGTGCACTTAGCTGCTCCCTAAATGCCCATTCACTTCCTCCTCCTGCACACAGTTCAGCATATTCTCCTGACTCTTCATTTTTATTGGTAAAGGAAGTTAAAGTAAACAAAAGGCAAAAAAGAGACAAACCCACCCCAGTCTATATACATACAAAGATAATTATCTTTAGGTTTTCTACATGGCCACTCCCTTCTGAAATTCTAGTTCCATAACAAGACAGGACAAGCAGAGATAACTTGGGCATGTGCCTTCTGGGAAGAAAAGTGACTTTAAAAATCTTTGGTGCTTTATTATACCGGACCTTGCTTGGAATTCTAAACGCTGAGGGCCACGATAAACTCAGAAACTAGACCTCATAAGAATTTTCCCTGTGGGGTGTGTGTGTATACTTTTAAGCAGTTAGCATCATTCAGAGTATTAGGAGACTAAAATCAAACATACTTCATACACTTTCTCCGTTTTAAGAATCTCAGGGCCATGCTTCTTCATATATAATGTGTGACCCCAGGGGTTTAAATCAAGGGCATGAGTTCATCAGGTGGTGGTTTGAGTTTTCATTCCTCTTATCCAGGAGCATATCTACAAATCAGGAGGAAGGCAGCACACTGCCCGCCCGCGTGTCACAGCCCCGCGGCTCCAGACAGGTCTGCAGGATGGGGAGCAGGCAGCCAGCAAGGGCTAAGAGGAAAACCGGGAACGGAAAATAAGAGGGGAGCAGGGAGGAGGGAGTGCAAGGGTGAAAGGATGCAGAAGAGAAGGCAGAGGTCAAGAGAACAAAGAGAGCGGAAGAGAGGAAACCACAGCGCTGGACCTCAAAACCCGCTGCACTTTTCTTTTTCATTCTGTGTCCCAAAGAGGTGTTACGGTGTCTGCAGTTTTCTGGGGAAACCCGAGTGTGGAGAGTTGAACCATCACACAGGCAGACAGGGTGTGTCGGGGCGGGTATAAACACAGGAGGTGACACCAGTTGGTGTGAGCAAGGCTGAAGGTATCTTTTACACTTTATGTAATATTCATTTATTTTATTACTATTACGGGAGTCTCAATCGTGATGAAATTAACTTCATAAACTTAAGAGTCTCATTGTTTTGTTTTGTTTAGCCTCCTGAGGATCTCCTGATGGTCAGAGGTGAAGAGGAGCTCTCCCTAGGGGATCTGTCCTCAGGGACCCCAAATGGATACGTATCTGACCTCCGACTCCCGCTAAGGAACTGCGAGAGGCCTCCTGTGAGAGCCGGGAAGTTAAACTGTCTTCACTGTCACCTCACTGCTTCCAATCTGCAGTCTTGAGGAAGAAGACTTCAAAATACACGGCTGTCACTGCTCAGTGGGAGAGCGAGCATTAGCGCAATTTCCCCATCACCACCAAACCAGACCAAAGCAACTCTCTGATTTGGGAATGTAATCATATAAAACCAACTTGGCAGAGACACGTGGGTTGGCTATAGAACAAAAAGAACTCTCTGGATGCCTTTTAATCCTTTAATTAGACTAAGTCCTTCAGAAGCAAGCACAGTTCATTGTTACTGAAGGAAACCAAGAGCAAATACAGACAGTGAGAGACACACACGCGTGTGTGCATATAACGCTGTGCTCACACGAAGGTGAATAAATGTGCCAAAGGACTCAGAGTCCAGTGAGAAATTTATTTGTCTGTGACAGCCATGACTTGGAACATTGAAACGTTCTGGGAACAGGATTTGGGAAAACATGGTGTGGGCGAGACGTGGCAGGGGCCAGGCATGTCGGAGGTGGCGTGGCCCCCCGGGTGAACCCAGCTGACGCCCGGCCGGGAGTCTGTCCCGGCAGCGCCCCGACACAGAGGAGCTGGGAGGCACTGCCCCAGAGAACTTACTTGGAACCTTTCTTCTTTTTCTTCCTTTTCACTGGTGTTTCATCTAGCGTACTACCCACTGCTGCCTCAACTTGCTCTGGTCCCTTTTCCTTTT
Organism: Dama dama; assembly: GCF_033118175.1. Taxonomy (NCBI): domain Eukaryota; kingdom Metazoa; phylum Chordata; class Mammalia; order Artiodactyla; family Cervidae; genus Dama; species Dama dama. Next base: position 17,963,808 of record NC_083709.1, on the reverse strand, counting down.
CTCTCCTTTTCTTGGGCTTTGGCGGGGAGTCCTGCTCATCGAGTGGCCCCACGCGACCCTCTCCAGCCCCAGCTGAAGCCCCAGGATTCTCGTCCCAGCGAGGGTCTCCCAGCTCACATTCCACTTGGTTTCTCTTCTTCTTGGCCTTAGGTTGGATGTCGTTGTCCGCATTTTTATCTTTTGCCTCTTTCTTTCTCTTCTTCCTCCCTTTCCTTTCCACTGGGGTCTCTGAAGCCTTGGGCCCTGCAGCTACGCCTTGTGCCTTGCTGTTCCGCTCCGCCATGCGCCTGGCAAAGTACTCGCGGATGGTGAAGGCGCTGGTGGTCGTGCGGGAGGTGTCCGTCTCCTCCGTGGCAGACGGGCTGGGGTGGTCCTGGGGTGGGGAAGAGTGAAAAACGGTTATTTACCAGCTAATTACGCCTCACCACATCCAGGAGGCCTCCACCCGGAGCCCCACACACTTGGCAGCCCGGAGACCAGGCTAGGGGACCAGGTCTCCCCTCGTCTCCTCCTCCTTGCTGGCCAGAGCCGAGCTGCGCAACACGGAACAAGGCGGCCAGGTGCACCGGCTGAGGACTGCACAGGCCGGAGGCCGGACAGGAAGACGCTAACTTCACAAGGTAGATGGCAAGTCACCTGGACGGAATTCTCAGTGAACAGCTCCTTGGCAACAACACGATAAATGGCAACAAAAGTCCTAGAGGCTCAGAAACAAAGACCCTGAAAGCCCGGAGCTTTGTGGTTTCATCAAGACACCTCCTTCAGCTCGCTGTGGATACACAGGCTTTTGTGCCCTGACCCACAAGCTTAGAAACCGTGTATATGTAAACCCCAGAAGCCACGTGCCAACCTGGACCCTGGTGTGTCCAGGGCACCTTCTTTTCCCTCCAAAGGCAAAGCGTGGCCCTCTGGCAGCCACTCAGGGGAGGAGGTGCCAGGGCTGGGAGACAGGAGATGTCCCCTCCCGCCCCCCAACTGCCGTGACCTAGACACTCATGGCTGTGTCCGTTCTGCTTCTAAATGGAGGAATTACTCACTCGTAACCACTGGGATTAACTGCGGTTTACATTTTAATTTTAAATAAATACACTCCCAGTTGTAAAGCTTGAGAAGAGAAAAAAAAACCCTAACTTAATAGGTTGGGGAAAAAATGAAATGCTAGTATCACACCATATAGGTTGTGGCTGGCTGGTAGTAAGGAGATGAAAAGGTGTGTGTAAAAAAGGAAGTACCTTCAAGTGGAAGAATATAAGGACTGTGTTTTAAGTAAAGTCAGTGTCTGGAATAATTTTGCCCACAGTCTTTTAAAATAAGCCATTAAGCAATTAAGCTAAACTTAGGTTTTCATAATTACCTGGGTTCTTCCTTCATATTCACTTATTCACAGAGGAAGAGATTGGTTGTCCAACCCTTTCCAGGTTGGAAAACAGTTTTCTAAATAAATCCATTTCCAATTGGAGTCCACAAATTATTCAGAACTTGGCGGGCAAAACTCTGTTCATGCAGCTAACTTTATTACAACCAACACATATAACTGAACTACATATCTTCTTGTTACAGCAACACTGCAGACCCAGCCCAGTGGCCTCCAGCCTGAAGCTCTGACTGACTCAGTATTATTTCAGTGGGCAGTGGGGCTTTGAATGGCCATTGCCCCAGAGAGTTGTAACCAAAGATACCTTACCAACAACAGCAAACTTATTTGATCAATACAAACCTAATTTTACTCAGGGCTAAAAACACAAAATCATGTAGTCAGTTTTTTAAATTTCAAAAGGTAAAATGTAGAACACTTTTAACCAAGGTGGAATCAACCAACTGAGCTTTTTAAATGTTATCTATCAAAATAAATAAATAAATAAATGTTATCTATCAGTATTCGATTTTGCCTGGAAGCCCAAGAAGTAATTTTGAGGAAAATTTAAAATTAGCTGCACAGGAGCCAAAAACAAGGTCACTTTGTCTTCTGGTTCCTCAAATGTTGAAAAAGATCTGAAGTTTTGCAGAACAGGATGAAAAATCTTAAGACTCTCTTGATCCCAGCCAATCCCAGTCTCATGGACAAGAAAGGTCCTGCCTTCCATGAAGTAAGGGCACACAGCCACACACAGCAAGTCAGTATGAAGGCGGCCTGTTTATATAAAACAGGGCTTATTTAGTTTCACAGTATTAAAGGAGTTTGTTTTATGTGGGCCAACTCCTCTGGAGCGTCTCTGTGTCTTAGGAGCTCAAATTCAAGTCATATCCTATAGCTCCTTACCTTGTTCACTCATTTATTACCTTCTGAATTCCTGCTTTTAACAGTTAAATCACAGGAACTAATTACTGGTGTTAATCACACTTTTAGTTACTAGAAAATACAAGATCATTTTTGAATCACTTATTGAATTCAGTGGGCCTTTCTAGTCCCAGAAAATAACTCTGCTCATAATCAACTCCTCTGGTGATGAGGATTTTGATAATCACGGGCCACTGCACATCAAGCTCAGCAGGGCATGGAGACAAGCCAGAGGTGCCGGCACCCAAATGCTGTTGATCCCGAGGAGAGTGTGGGCAAGACAATGACTTTCGGGGAGAGCTGGGGAATGCCAGGGGCAGCCTCCCACACTCCAAGAGTGTATCTGATTTAAACACCATGGACACGAAGGAGGGACAGGTTGCAAATCTGAATGCTGTGGAAGCGAGGAAGGCCCTGGTCTCATATTTCATGCTTTTACAGATCCAACACCCAATTTTACTGCAGTGATTACAGTTCTTGTTTCTATATTCTCAGCCACAAATGTGAAAAATGCACACTTCTTCAAGAAAACTAATACTTTTCATATCTAGTTGCTTCTTCAAAGTAAATAAGTACTGAGAAACGCGCTAGATACTTTTTAGTACTGAGATAGAATCCACTTGCTTCTTCCCAGGTTTCCACTAAACACATAATGCAACCTCAAAAAAATAAATTCTGTAATACCAGATGTGACTCACACTACTTCATAAACTTTGAGAATCCCAATTTGCTAGCAGTGTTCTAAAAATGAGTAAAGTAAGTTTAACTGGAAAACTTCCTGGTTCATACAAAATACTAGCAAGGGAGGTATGGCTAACTAATGATTTTACCAAATATTTGATTAACCTCAGGGATTTAGGAAACCTCTTCTTTTAAAATTCCAATTTCTGCTATTAACTAATGGAGAGCCTTAGATAAATCCCATAACGTCTCTGGGTCTCAGTTACTAAGCAAGTGAAATAAGTAGATTAGATTCAACTTGAAAGTCTAAAGGTTACTGAACTCTGAAATGATATTCGGGGCAGCCATTCCTCTGGGCCACCGAGAGCAGAGGAGGGAGAGTGGGGCCGGAGAAGCAAGCAGCAGGATGAGCTCAGCTCAGAGAGGACGAGCACCCCAACTGCCAAATCAAGATGCAGAAGTGCTAGCGATGCACTCACAAGTCCATGCACAGAAAAATATTTTATACTAACCACCTGTATAAAAATATTTTATACCAACCATCTGCCAGAGAGCAGATCTAGTAATCCACTTAGGAGAGCAGAAGGGGTCAAATACTATTTGCACTGAATAATTTGTAAAGAATACATTTAAAAGAATTAACACTATATATTAGAAGCTAAAATCAATAAAAGCAAGAAACTGGGGTTGACTATTAACTGGAATATGAATCTATTTTAAACTTACTTCCTGGAAATCACTCCAATGTTTCTAAAAAAAGGTGGTAAGAAGCTGTAACTTTTAAAATAGCAATCCCATTTTGTACTTAAGGGTTGTTTTGTTTTTTTTTTTAATTATTATTATTTATTTATTTGGCTGCATCTTGTCTTAGTTGCAGGCTTCCCAGGTGGCGCTAGTGGTAAAGAACCCACCTGCCAACGTAGGTAGACATAAGAGATGTGGGTTCAATCCCTGGGTCAGGAAGATCCCCTGGAAGAGGGCACAACAACCCACTCAAGGATTCTTGCCTGGAGAATCCCATGGACTGAGGAGCCTGGCAGGCTGCAGTCCAGAGGGTCGCACAGAGTTGGACACGAGTGAAGCAACTTAGCACACACAGTCTAAACGGAGGCGTGCCACGTGTTAGCTACAGCATGTGGGATCTAGTTCCCTGACCAGGGATCAAACCTGGGCCCCCTGCATTGGGAGCGTGAAATCCCATGGACAGAGGAGACTGGCAGGCTACAGTCCATGGTGTCATAAAGAGTCGGACACAACTGAGCAATCGCGCACACCCACATCCCACAAGCATCTTGGGTGCCTGAAAGATGCCCGTCACCCTTTCTCAGAAGAGGCTGTCCTTTGCTTTTGTCAGGTGCTCTCTCTAGAGGCTGCCAGCTCCATGAGCCACGTGCTCAGCCTCTCTGGAGGACGTTCCCTGTCCTCCGTGCCACTCAAATACCCCATCAGATGGATTAACAGTAAAAGGACCAAATAAAGAGCGTTCTCTTTATTATTCTCAGAAGACTGTTGTTAGTAACGTCTGAGGCAGGGAAACACAGCAGTCTGGATGGAGAATTTAGAGAGAAGTTTAACGGCAGATGCACCTTAAACCTAAAATCTTACTTGTGATAAGCTTACAGTCCAGGATGAAGTTTAAAGGCAAAACTTTGCAACCCAGCCTTTCTCATGTGTCACTGCTGATCTTAAGTGACAAGATGATTGAAGCCTTTTGATTTCCACACCAAGACACAGAGATCACGGTGCAACAGTAATCCTTCAGTGAGCTTTTCTCACTGAAAGGAAAAGCAGACACCAGCGCTCCAGGGTGATAGACTCGGCAGTGGGGTCATTAGCTCTGAGTGCTGTGGCTTGTGAAGAACAAAAGCTCACTTCCACCCTGGCCTGTCGTCAGCTTGCGCTGGATCCGTCTGGGAAGAGTTAAGAGAGCTTGGCAAGTGACGAGTTCGAAAGAACACTTGGCATATTTTCTAAGCTCTCCAGAGGGACAGTTCTGACAAACACAAATTAATTACGTCTTGATGTCATCGTGGGAGGTAGAAATTGCACCCATCCACTTAGGACAGTGATGAATTCAGGTCAGAAGCGATTTCATGTCCCATCAAGAGGAGGGCAGAGCTGAGGTGAGGGCGGTGCCTGACTGTGGGAGCACAAAACGCTTTGCCGACAGAGGGGGCAGAGGACACTGCTGGGGTCATCCACTGTGTTCCCTGCAATGCTCTTCAGACCCTCCGTATGCAGCCACAGGCATCACTTCCTTAAAGATCAAGTACAAAAGCGCCTCCCCCCAGAAGCTGGTCCCTTGGGGAACGACCTCTCCTGTTTACTACCTGTGACTAGCAATTTGTTACTTTTACCTTCTGGTCTTGTACAGTCTGCTTTCTAAGCATCTTCCCATGGAAACTGTAAGTCCCCTGAAGGCAGGAACCATTGCTCTTTCATCGTAGCAAGCCTCTCAAGAAAAGCAAAGACATAGTGCGGGTTCCAGGAAAGCACCAACCCCGGCAGATCAAGGCTGGGACGTGCTCCCACCACCCCCACTGCACCGGAAGCTCTGTGTCTGCTGGCTCAGGGTCCCCTGCAAGCCAGGCAGGGCTAATGACTAGAAGGTGTATGGAAGAGTGGGAAGGAAAGACAGAGCTGGCATTCTGAGGTGGCTGTTCTTCCTACAGGATGAAACCATGCTCCTCTAATCAGATGCCACCTTGCCTCTTGGGGCTACTGCAGGTACATCCCAGTGCCTTTTTAATGTGATCAGCTGGTTACTCCCTGTGGCCCTGAGCAATGCACAGTTCTGCCAAATGATCCACTCATGTCTCCTCTGGTCTGTTATTCCACTTGTTATCACACCACCTTCCAGAAAATTAGGTATTAATAAATCAGCAAAATGAGGTGGTGTGTTGTAGGGGTATTGTCACAGGCATGATGTGTGGTGAGCTGAACACAAGCAATAAAATAACCTGCGAGGTTTAAGCTAACTGTTCTTGCCATCAAAAGAAGAGACTGGAAAGCAAGAGAGTTCTAGGGTACAGAGGCAAAGGTAGGAGACATTCTGAGAAGACAAACAGTCAGGTCAAGTTCCATGAGAAGCCCCACGTTGACAGCAGCCTGCAGGTTGTCTTGAGCTGATCACACAACTGGTGAGGCTGCTGACTGCAGGCAGTCATCAGAATGGTTTGTCTCCAAAGGTTAAGCTCAAAAGTGATCAACACGCTGGTTAGAAAATACGGACAGTGTGACTCTGTCGACACCTCTTCTCTTGCCTTCTATGGCATCTTTTTGGTTTCCATATGATTGAAAACAGTGTTTCACTGACAAAGAGCTATTTCTGCACTCACAAGAAGTTTACGCAAGTGTGAAATCTTGCGTGTTTTGTTTTTGGGTTTTTTTTTTTCAAGATTATCATTTACTCACATCTGGAGTTAGGCTAAACATACAAAGTTAGGCTAAACATCTCAGGAAATAACCAGCCTTGTGGAATCTGCCTGGAAGACACAATCACTTTCAGGTGGGCAAGTATCGCAAGAGTTAAAAACAAATACAAGACTCTACTGACCGGAGGGAAGGTTTGATTTGAAGAGGGGTTAAAAATAAAAAAGTACAATGGGACTAGAATTATGCAGCACCTCTTAACTTTATGTGTGTGTGTGTAATGTGTATCTGTCATGCAAACAGGTTCTAGGGCCTGTGCAGGGGTTCCAGGAAGGCTCGAGTTCTCTCTTTTTTGCCGCAGCACACAACATGTAACATACGGGACATGTAATATCAGTTCCCTAACCAGAGATCAAACCAGTGCCCCTCATCCCCATGTTGGAAGTGCAGAGTCTTAAGCACTGGACCACCAGGGAAGTCTCCAGGAGGGCTCTTTCTAGAACAGGGCAAGCAGAGAACAGCCCAAGGGCCAAATCCAACCGCTGCAGATCTTTGCACACCTCACGGTGTGCTAAGAACGGTTTTTACATTATAAATAGTTCAGGGGGAAAAGAAAAATCAAAGGAAGACTATTTCATGACATGTGAAAATTATGTGAATTTCAAACTTAAAGTTTTGAATTTCATCAGAAAAAAAAAATTGTGGAAATGTGTTTTTTCTCCAGTATATAAGTAAACTAAGTAACTAAGCTAAGGAAATACCTACTGAATGAATGAACTGATTGTGAAATATAATCTGCTATTTGGAAATGTTAGATGCATGTGAAGTACATACACGCACACACATACACACACACATACGGAGTTGGAGGGCTTGAGGCTTCGATGAAGTTCTAATTTTAGTCTCTTGCTACTTTACTGAATTATACTGGTGAGTGCTAGAGAGGGCCGCTATTTGCCATTTGATTTCTGACAGACAAGGAAGAAGTTTGGTTATGAAGTGATCTGATATTAAAGAGAACTCACGACCCCCTGTAAGCAGGCAGACACCTCTCTAATGTTAAAACGCTGGAACACTGCCTGGAACCTACAGACTCAGAGAAATGAACTGGACATCTCAGAGAAGATAATGGGAACTGGAAGGGACAAAGTATCTTGCTTTTCCCTGGACAACAGCAGAGAAATACAAATAACGCCAAATTCCTCATAGGAAGGTCAACGCTAACAAAGCTGTTCATTTTGTTTTTCCACTTGCCTCATCAGCTGCTCAAATGACCACTCATTAAGAAAAGCCAACATAAACATATTTTAAAAGGATGGTTCTCTATGACAACTCCTCTCAAGTAACTGACATCAGAGCTCCTGATAAGAGTCATGCAGCCTCTGGGGAAAGAAGAAAGGAGCAGGTTTTCCAGCCTCTCTGAAAGGTCTCAAGGCTTGGAAAGTTGCAGTGATCCATGTGGCAACAGCTCACAACACACTGACCGTTACAAGATAAACGAGGCTCCTCCAAAGCTAGAAATGATCAATGTGACATAGGTACCAACTGCTTTGAATGAAGCCTAAAAATAATCCAAGTTGACTGTATTTTATAATTCTAGGTCAACTGGTTCCGTTCCCTGCTCTCTGGAGGCAGGACAAATAGCTTTGATAAGTGGTTGAAGGCTTGTGCTGGGACCTCCAAAAGCAGACACAGCAGCTAACGAAGGGTCTGTCTCCTCCTTCCTTACTCCACTGACTTGAAAATTGCTTAAGAATCATAACAACTCAAATTTAGGCCTCTTATTATAGAAAGCATAGCATCTTATGAAGATGCTAGAGAATCTAGTATTTTGAAACAAGGAATAGAATATGAACAGTTATTTGGAAGAGTCACAATTATTAAGAAGAGAAAGATAAATTAATTTAGGTGAACGAAGTTATTATTAAGTCCTCTCCCTCTGTTCTTGTGTACTATATAAGATTAATTATCATATAGACCTCTTTTTAAATTTTTTATTGGAGTAGAGTTGATTTACAATGTTACGTTACTTTCTGATGCACAGTGAAGTCAGTTTTATATGTGTGTATCCACTGTATATATATGTGCATCCACTGTTTTTTAGATTTTCTTCCCATATAGGTTATTACAGAGTACTGAATAAAGCTTCCTGTGCTATACAGTAGGTTATTATTATCTATTTTAAATATAGTACTGTGTATATGTCATTCCCAATCTTCCAATTTATCCCCTCCGCCCCATAACCACAAATTTGTTTTCTACATCTGTGATTCAACTTCTGTTTTGTAAATAAGTTCATGTGTATCATTTCTTTAGATTCTACATATAAGTGATGTCATACTTGTCTTTCTCTGATTTACTTCACTCAGTATGACAATCTCTACTATAGACCTCTTTTTAATTGACCAGAAATTAAAATAGCAAATGAAAATATTTCTAAAATACTTCGAGGAGTAAATATGGAAGGGCAAAATAATTCTGTGTTTAAAGGATATTTAAGGTGCCTCAGTGGCACCTTCTTCCTGCCAGTGCAAGAGACACAGGAGACGTGGGTTTGATCCTTGGGTTGGGAAGATCCCTTGGAGGAGGAAATGGCAACCCACTCCAGTACTCTTGCCTGGGAAATCCCATGGACAGTGGAGCCCGCAGGGCGACAGTCCACAGGGTTGCCAAGAGTCAGACACGACTGAGCACACATGCACAGTTAGTAAGAGTAAATTAGACAAAATTCTGAAGTCCTTGAATCATGCAACAAAAGTGAATTATACAAATAAAAGGAGAGAGACTGAGGACCAAAAACGTGGCCATCCAGCCCTTCCTGGAGCAGCTAGAGTGGCTACTGCTTACTTGACCAGGGCCAGGGCCCAGAAAGGAGCTCCCACCTCGGGGAGACACACAGTTTAAAAAAAAGCCGGGTGGGGGGGGGAATGGTCTGAGATCTCATGTAAGTATTCTTACCACAATAAAATTTTTTTTTAATAATACATCAGGAGAATTTATTTTTTAGGACAGAAACTAAACAAGAAAACTAACTACAACACAACTCCATTCAACAAAACCTCTAACCAATTAAACTGAGATTACAATTCCAGAGAGTTCATTAAAAAAGAAAACATTATTACTGCTATTAAATATATAATCCTTCTCTTATACATCATCATACATATAATGTAAATATATAATCTCTTAGTTTCACATAAACTATAATTTTATTTTATAACCAAAAAATTATTAGGGAGAAAGAACAAGTAATATACTGCCTCCCTGTTTGTTCAGAATCCTAAAAGTTCCTAAAGCAAGAGCTGCCGCTTGTTTGTAGACCCCTGACTGGCTCAACTCAATGCCTACAGAACAGCACTTCCCAAACTACCAAAGGAGAAGGACCATTTTTTATTTTACTTTTTTTTCTTTTTAAAATCTCCAATCCATTGCTGGCCAAGATTTTTGTTTAAAATAAAAATAAAAATTACTAGGAAAACAAAATTTCAAAAAGACACATAAAACGCAAGTTCCAATTTCTAAAACTTAATATCACACTATTATAAAAGTTTCTAAATGCTTACTCTCAATTTCTTGCCCTGTCACAAGCTGGCCATACTTTGAGTGGCACTGGTATAAAATATTCAAAGGAAAGAAAGGTGCTGAGTTTGGTACAATAGAAATGGCAATGACCTAGGTGTCAAGAAATCTGTCCTTTTGGACCTCAAAGCAAATCGTCTGCAAAACAAGCAAGGAGGGCTACTCAGTGACTTTCTTTAAACACGGTTTTAGCAGTGTGTGCCTTTCTCCAAGCAAAATCTTAAACAGAAGGTTAGTGTCTAACACCTGAGGGGAACTGTGGTTGAGGTGTCACTGGGGAAAACCAGAGCTCACATACCTCCTCTCCCCTTGTCAGGCCCTTGACAAACTCAGTGCTCTATGGAATACAGTTTGAAAAGCAACAGCTATTGCTCAGGTCCATTACAATTTTAATGTTCATTGTAGCCTAGATAATTTCACAGCACTCAGTAACAGGAGGCTAAGAAGCTTTCAAGAATAAAATTGGACATTTACCATTACCTAATAAGTACAATTCTTAAGGTGTTAATAACTTTTGGAATTCCAACAATTGGCTGTTTGTGAGCACTGGCCAGTGACCAATGTCTTCCAAAAGTGGTAGCAAAGTACCAAACCTGGTCTCTTTGATGGTGTAAAGTCTTAAGCTGCAAACTAGACGCTGAGGGTCTAGATGACTGAGGATGAAGTCAAGGTTGACCGCCTCCTACCTAGCGTGGCTCCAAAGAGGACCCAGAGGAGAAATGGTTAACTCGTAGACCTGCGTCACCAGTGCCCCACCAGTCACTTCAGACTACAGCAAGACAAGCAAAGCGCCGCCTCACTAGCCACTAGCTGTGCCCTAACCCAAAGGAAGGTTCCTCTTCATCCTATTTTCATTACAGCACAGGATGGAGATCTCAGAGAGAATGTTATTTCTACTTTCCAGCCAGAGGGAGCAAAGGAAAAATGTGTCAATATTTCACTCGTCTCCTCCAACACTGGGCCATCTATGTGTCGATTTCTTAATATCACAAAAGCTTTTAAACCTTTTGTTTGATCTGTCAACAAACAAAAAGCCAAATCTAATCCTTTCAGGCCAAACCTATGTCCTGGCAAAAGTCTAACCAAACAAAACAGCCCAGGGACTTGTAGCTCTGGCTGTTTTGGTAGCCCTTTCCCTCAGCCCTCGCTGCTTTTTCTTTCCTTCTGCTTTTTTTCATTCGTGTCTTATTATGAAGTTATGTTTGTTGATCTGGAAGACGACACACATTTTTAGTGGTACTAAAACAATCTTCAAAAAAGTGATGACCCACTTTCTCCTTTCTGGCCTTACAGAAAGTAGAGGCAGGCTCCCGAGCCCTGTTTGAAGTCCTTGCTGCCAGGAGATGGTCGGTTTATGTCTCTTGTCTGAGGACAGGAAAAGGACGCACTCTCGGCACCGTGTGCTGGAGAGAGATAAGACCAGAGATTTCTGTCCTCGGCACCTTATCAGCTCTTCCTGCTACTTTCCAGAGTGGAGAGCACCATGACTGGCAATAAACTAGCCTAAGCAGGGGCTGGGTGGCGGGCAGCTTGGGGATTGGAGGGAGGGAGGTAGGAAGGGGTGCAGAATGAAGAAAAGATATGAGGTTTGTAATATATCTCAAAATGGTTCGGTCCAAATAAAATTGCCTTAAAAAAAAAGGTACAAATACCCATATTTTACATCTCACTTTGCTAAAACTGCAGCAACAGGGGTAGACGTTTTTATAAGAACTTCCTCTCTGGTTGGAATGCATTACCACCTTCCTTGCTCCGAGCCCTGCCCCTAACTGCTTTGTGCTACTGGCTTCCGGGCACGTAGCACAAGTCTGATCTGCCTGTCTGCCTGTCGACGCTCTGCCTGGCGGGGGAAGGGGAGGGATGGGGGGCACACGGCGGGAGGCCTGTGAACTAGAGGCTGCAGACAGAATGGTTTCTATGGGCACATGTGCCTCCACTTATTTGACTTCTAAGTTAATTTTTCTTGGAGTCCAGTTGCTTTATAATGTTGTGTAGGTTTCTACTGTACAGTAGACATGTCTTCATTTAGAACCAGTGTTTCTTTTGGGGATTATGTGCGGGCAGTAAGAGCTGCACGGCCTGACCAGTGGGATAACCAGGTAAAGAAGAAAGATCTTGGAATCAGGCTCCATGCAAAAAGTCTGTGCAGAATTTAAATTACAGAAGTGAATAATTCACAACATAAGAGAATAAAAATGGAGAATATAATCAGGAATCAGTAGACAAATAACAAAATTAAAATTTAAGAATGCAATTTCTAAAAATAAAATGAAGGCTTCCCTGGTGGCTCAGTGGTAAAGAATCTGCCTGCCAATGCAGAAGACACAGGTTCTATCCCTGGTCCTGGAGGATCCCATATGCCGTGGAGTAATTAAGCCCATGCACCACAACTACTGAACCTGAACTTGAGTCCGGGAGCCACAATAAGCAAAGCCACTGCAATGAGAAGCCTAGCACCCCAGCAAGAGAGTAGCCTCCATTCCCCACAACTAGAGAAAGTCTGCACACAGCAACAAAGACCAAGACAGTCAAAAATAAAAAAATAAAATGAAATGAACTTGATTTTGCAACCAGTCAATTGAATCCTTTTACAGAACAAAATTCCAAATGACTTTGAAACACTGCAATTTGACTGTACATAACCTAATAGATGTACCATAAGGGACAAAAAGAATTGCCAAAAATAGTTTTTTAAAAACACCTCAACCTACTTTTTCTTTTTTTTTTTTTTGATAATCAAGTTATTGATGTTATTCTGTGACTACTATATATTCAATGGGAAATAAGCAAATGAATAACGTGTCATTTAAATGCTTTTATTTCTAAAATTGAGAAATTCCTAGATTTCTTACTGTGGCTAAATAAAAATAAAAGATTAATGACATTAAGTCTTGTGGTCCTGAATTTGAATGAGCAATGTGAATATAAACTCATGATATACTTTATCATTCAAAAAGGGTTGTGTCTTATTTGTTTAATCATCTGTCATTCAACAATGCTCTTGGATGGCAAGGAGAAATATCTGAGTTAAGAAGAAAAAGGAATTGGAAGGGTCTGGATCAAGGGAACTAGAAAGGAAGAAAGCAATTAAAATAACGTTACTCAGAAGAAGAATGATGAAATAATGAGAGATTATACTGCAGGGAGTTGTGACCATCCCTGGAGCCTCTTTATACACAGCCTGTTATACAGTATTGGCTAAACTATAAGATCCAGGCTGAGCCTAAATGACTAGAAAGCGGGCTCTGAAGTTCACTTGTAACTTCAACTCAAAGACAGCTGCTTTTATCCAATAATTTTAAGAAGGTGCCTCCAAGATATCAGCCTAATAGTCCTAGATTTTTCTTGGGATCTCTAAAAAAGAGTCTAAGATACATGGTAACCAATGATAATGTGTCATACATCATGATTAATCCAATCCCAAGTAACTGGGGCCCATTAAAAAACAGAATAGTGTGAATGCCAAGCTTTTGCCTCCATAAAAACATGTTTATCATGGTAACAAGGAGGAAGGGCTGGGATGAGCATGGGGTGTGATAATCTAAAATTAGATGACTGATTTAACTAAATGAATAATGTCACTGTTTTAAAAGTACATCACACACTTTTTAAAAAGAATTTCTTAGGATCACAAAGTAAGCGGGTAAACAACGTCCAATCTGAAACTTTAATAATTTTGGAATAAGAATTAGATGACTATCTAAAACTGGCACTCTATTATAGGCCTCCTTTTATTTATTTAATAACTTCATTTACTGACTTTTGGCTGTGCTGGGCCGCCGTTGCTGAGCACGGGCTTCCTCTAGCTGTGGGCAGTGGGGCCCCTCTCCAGCTGTGGTGTGCCGGCTTCTCACTGCAGTGGCCTGTGTTGCTGTGGAGCAAGGGCCCTAGACGCACAGGCTTCGGTAGCTGCAGCACGTGGGCTCACAGTTGCAGCTCCCGGGCTCTACAGCACAGGCTCAGGAGTTGTGGCGCATGGGCTTAGTTGCTCCGAGGCATGTGAGATCTTCCTGGACTAGGGATTGAACCTGTGTCTCCTGCATTGACAGGTGGATTTTTACCACTGAGCCACCAGGGAAGCCTACAGGCTTCCTTTTAGAAAGAGCACCGGCAAGAATGTTCAGATCGTACTTAGGGAAAGCAGCTTCCTCCGGTCAGCTTCCGTGTTTGAAACCCCATCTAATCTAGGTTACAGAAATCCAGACATAAAATGCATTTTAAGGCTAATTAAATCATCCAACCAGTCCATCCTAAAGGAGATCAGTCCTGGGTGTTCATTGGAAGGTCTGATGCTGAAGCTGAAACTCCAATACTTTGGCCACCTCATGTGAAGAGTTGACTCACTGGAAAAGACCCTGATGCTGGGAGGGATTGGGGGTAGAAGGAGAAGGGGACAACAGAGTATGAGATGGCTGGATGGCATCACCGACTCGATGGACATGAGTTTGAGTAAACTCCGGGACTTGGTGATGGACAGGGAGGCCTGGCGTGCTGCGATTCATGGGGTCGCAGAGTCGGACACGACTGAGCGACTGAACTGAACTGAAAGTTCAGGCCCACAAAACGTTTCAAAATTGGTCAAGTAAAACTGAGGGTCAAGACCCTCCATGTGATTTTGAGAGTTGAGATGAGAATTACAAAAGGAGCCCTGGACAAATGTCAGGGGATGCAAGTGAGCAGGCTGACTGTCACTACAGCTACTACATTGCTTAAAATGACTCTTCCTAATGCAGAAAACATCAGAAAGGCAACAGATGACAAAACAAAACCCAGCCACTTTGGCCTTGAGCTATTTGCAGAGACTGAGTGCTGTTTGAAGAAAAAAAAAGCTGGGTGAATTTCCTAGCAGCTCACTGGGTTTTAGTTAAGAAGTAACAGAACCCTGACCAACAGAAGTACCATTTTATGGTGGGATGAAATGGGAGATTAGGGTTGACATATAGACACTACCATGTGTAAAACAGAAAGCTCGTGGGAGCCCGTGTAACGCACAGGAGCTTGGCTCAGTGCTCTGTGAGGACCTAGAGGAGTGGAATGGGGGGTGGGGGGGAGGTCCAAGAGGGAGGAGATATATGCATACATATAGCTAATTCACTTTGTTGTTCAGCAGAAACCATCACAAAATTGTAAAGCAATACACTCCAATTAAAATAACAGAATACCATTATAATATCAAAAAAGAAAGGCCTACCAGAACTCTGACTCCCAATAAACACAGAGAATTTATCATTTAAATCTTATGGAAGAAAAAAATTATCCAGCAAATTCCTGTAAAGCTTTAGGTTAAAGATTTTCTGTTTTAAACAGAATTTTTTGGCTGTTAAAAAGTAGATCCAGTGGAATTACTTAGGATTATGATGTAATGACTGATAAGCATTGAGAATTCCATTAAACTACACTAAGAGCTCCTGGTGAAATCCTACTAATTTAGGGCTGAGTTTAAGCTTCTCCCATTATCTCTATGGCCTAGCAAATTAACAAATCAGAATCCTCCTTAATACTTTCCAGCCAAAGTCTACAGAAGACAAGATTCTTACACTTCATCCAACAGTGCTTCAGTGATCAATTCTCCAAAAGACTTAATGACAAAATAGTCCAAATTACAAAGAGTGCCTAAGAGAAATACTTATTTAAACAACACTGAACAAGCCAGTGTTGAAACAGCAATTTTTAAATAACCAGTTTATGAATACACGTTGTGATATACGACTCTCTATATCTTTCTCTATATCAATATGTGGGTATACATTCTCCACGTGAGGATAGAGTCATGCATCCTAAAAGGAATACGGCAATGTACTGTGAAAAGTTCTTTCCTCCTTAGCAAAACAAGGAGTGATTTGTTGCCAGGGGAATCAAATTAAACATGGAAGGACTGGTTACCTAAAAGATCCTGGGCTGGTGCCATGGCTAGGAGATGAAGGGCTTTTGTGTGGTTAACCTGGCAGAACTAGGACATGCTGTGCGGAAAGACGAGGCCATCCATTTTCCCACTGAAGATGCATAGGTTCCACGGGACACACAACGTTCAGACTGTGCTTAGGTAAAGTAGCTTCCCTGTTTATAGAAACAGAAACCTCACCAAATCGAGGTTGTTGAAGTCAGACACATAAAACTAAGCACTTGTTGAAAAGCCATTTGGAGTTCATGACCCTGGTCGTTTTTTTCACATTTTCATTAATCCTTGCAATGCTATAGAATCAGCCCTTCATCACTTGTTTCTTTGTCAACATACGTGAAGAGTCATTGAGAGGAATTAGCCAGCTGAGAGTTTTGATGGCCAGAAAAACGACTCCTTTCTCAGTTGCTCCGCTGTTCTGCAGTAACTAACCATGTAAGCCTGTGCTGTGACATCTGGTGGGAGAGGATGCCTAAGTCAGACACCGCTGATCACCTGCTGCCCTGGCAGGAGCCTTACATTCTAGGTGAGTTTTTCAGGGCATTAAGCCTGATAATATCACCAAGAACAAGTCTGTGGATGGCGACACTTTCTCAAGTCAATAAAAAGGTGAAGAGGCCTTGGAATTATTCCTTTTCTCTTCTCTTGCCTAGCTTGTAGTGTGACAACAGCTGTATCTGTAACAACAAGCAGTTTGTCTGGCACAGGTGAGCAGGGGAAGAGTCATGGTAAAATATGGAAGCTGTGTGATTTTTCCTAGGCTAGGGGAGCCAGGACAGCGTGTGCAGAAACATGCTTCCTGAAGGAAAGGAAAACACCCCCCAAACCTCTCAGTCTGGCTGTTGCTCAGGCAGAACCCTTTTGGCTCTATTTTCAGAAAATTAAAATGAGCTCTGGCAGCAACTCCCGTGCTGCATCCCCAGACCTGCCCTTTAGGACTGAAGGGTTTGTTCCTGGGTCAGTCCTCCTGGGAGCAGCCCCCTGACCTAAGGTCACACTCCCATTCCTGGGGGACAGGGGCCTGGCCCCAGTGACTGCTCACTGCAGGGCCATGAAGGCCCAGCTCCTGCAAAGATCTGGAGGGATTCTGAGGAAGTCCTGGGGAGCCAGCTGAGGACTTGACTACATCATGGAGGCCCAGCTGCTCTCCCTGCCTGATCCCGTTTCCTCCCCCTGAGCACCCCTCAAAGCGAAGTCTCCACACAGCACCTCGCAATATATTTCCTTCATGCTAATTAATGTCCATTTGAGAGTCTGCTTCCCGGGGAACCAGGCTTAATGGTGTTCCCATAGTTCAGAGCTCCACTTCCATCCTTAGTAACTTAGCACCTACAAGCCAATATGTTCAGGCTACTGTTTTTGAGTTTTAAAGATCGCCCCTAGTAGCCTCCTTGGTCTGAGTGAATTATTTCATGAGGCAACACTGTGTGTGTGGTGGGGGGAGGGTGGGGAAAGGTGGGGTGGAGAGGCCAACGTGTGTGGTCTTGGTTACAAAACTGCATAGATTTCAGCAGTTTACCTCTTACCTGAGGTTCCCCACAAACTCTATTATTTTTAACATGGAATTCTGCAAAATATAACATTTTTCAAGAACACACACATTGTGTTTTAACAGAGACGCCTATATTTGACATTATGCTTTATAATATTTATTTCTGGACACTGGTACTTTGGAAGAGCTTACGATATTAACTACTGTCTTTCAGAATATACTGTGTCCCATGAAGGCAAGAACCATTCACCTGGTAAAGAGCCAGGCAAGTTGCTCTGTTACGATACAAGAGGGGTGTCAGCAGGCATGGTGATTTATGCTGTAAAAGGATTCATTGTGGGACTTAAAAAGTGAATGTAGTCAATATATTAAAGGATGTAGATGAAGTCAACAAGATCCAGCATACAGAAAAAGCCTGTAGGACAAGGAACTCAAGGTTTCTTCAACAATAAAGTACAAGGAAAAAAGAAAGGAGGAATTAGAACCTATAGGTTAGAAGAGTCTAAAGATATTATCATTTAACTGCAATATACAAATCTTGTTAGGATCCTGATTCAAACACACACACTAACTAAAAAATTACAAGGCAACTGGGAACATTTTTGAATACTGACTGGATCTAATGCCATTCAGAAATTGTGGTTCA
Source organism: Dama dama (assembly GCF_033118175.1). NCBI lineage: Eukaryota > Metazoa > Chordata > Mammalia > Artiodactyla > Cervidae > Dama > Dama dama. The sequence goes on along the minus strand of NC_083709.1, from coordinate 17,945,861 downwards.
ATATTTAGGTGTGATAATGGTGCTGGGGTGGTGTGTTTAAGAGTCCTTATCTGTTAGAGAAGTAATAATGAAATGCTAAAATCCGATAATAAGATAAAGTGATATGATGTCTAGGAATTGCTTCAATAACTGGAGAGAAAAGTGGGTGGAGTACAGCTGACACAATATTGGCCACTGAACTGATCACTGAGGATTGAGCTGGGAACAGATAGGTAGGGACTCTGATTATTCTGCATTTTTACATGTTAAGTTTTGCATAATAAAATATTTAAAAAAGTGAATGCCGGTATATAAGGAGAATTGTCCCTGGAGTAGAGTGAGTAAGCCAAGGCATCTACTGGTGAGTAAAAGTGATCACTATCTAAGTGGCCTAACTGAAGCTGGTGGTTCCATCATCCTAAGAGACATCACTTAGGGCTCCAAGAAGGGATAAAGCAGAGGGGAACCCGACCGTGGCCGAGCGGTAATCCCACATACGTGCTGACTCAGACGGGAACACAGAGGCCAGCATGGTGGTGTGCTTCCCATGTGAGATCATGGATTGGCCACCGACAGTCACTACTAATGTTAGAACAGGGTTTTTCCCTGAAAGAGTCACAATTCCTCTTCGCTAGCAAAACAGGAACTGATTCTAACAGGAATATTATGTAATTCCAGGGAACTGAGGAGACTGGGAAAAGCAGGATGAGGGGGAGAGAACAGCACAGGATGAAGGTGGAGGCGGGGAATGGAAACTGCTGGTGGGCTCGTGAAAGGGGCCCAGCCCGGGACAGCTTCCTGCCTGCCTCACCCCTTCCAGCCAGCTCCTTCACTCCCTGGATTACCATGCAACTTTTAGGCCATCAAAACATGATAGGGTGTGGGGGTCACTTGGTGGGGGGGGAACATGATGGGGGAGTGAAAAAGCCTCTCTTCTCCATAGCTAACAAGCAGAACTAAGGGGATCCTAGGGAAAGAGAAGAACAGTAGGCTAACGATGGGGCGGCAGGTCACTCTCCCTGTAGAAAGAACACTTGTCGGGGGGGGGGGGGGGGGTGCCTTCAGGAACTGGCCAGGAAGTATGGGGCCCGTAAGCAGCATGCTTCTCAGGCTCAGTGGCTAAAATCACAAGCTCCCAAAGAGACATGTGCACATTTTTTAAAAGCTGCACCAGGGTATGTACACTGTGATCCTGCTTTCGAGACGCCAGGAGGTGGTAGACACCGCCTCCAGCATGCCCACACTCCTCTGCATTCTGAGGTTTAATTAGGGTTATCTCTGGGTGTTTGGATCATGGCTTTCTTCCTTTTTTCCTTACCCTCAATTTAATGAGAAAGTCTTTTTTTTTTTTTTGCCATAGAGCATGGGGGATCTTAGTTCCCTGACCAGGGATCAAACCCACACCCTCTGCAGTGAAGGTGCAGTCTTAACTACCAGACCACCAGGGAAGTCCCTGGATCATGGCTTTTTTCCACTTCTAAATCCATACCTATAGGCAGTAGTTTTTCTACAGTGAATATTTACCACTTTTATAATAAAGAGATCATTTGAAATTTACACACACACACAAACAGGAAAAAAAAAAACAAGCCCACAAGCTTAGGGCAGAGTGCTCTTTCCTCCAGGATAATCACACTTAGGGCAGACTACTGTCATCCCAAGAGGCAGGTATAGCCTTGACTCTGAACTAATAACCCCAGGAGCATCTTCTGAGTTTCCTCTGCCACTCGCTCAGCTCCCTCCCACATCCCCGCACCTCCAGGGGAGTCCCTATGCCTCTCTCGAGGCCCCTCCCCCTCAAACCCACCAGCTTGTGTCTACAGGGACTCTCATGAGACCCAAGGGAGAATGCCTTCAATCACATGAAGTGATAGGAGAAAGAAGCCCAGTGACAAGGAAGGAGGATCAGCAGGAAGACATGGCTCAAGGGAAGAGAGGCTTTGGCAGACGTGGATGGGTCCACAGAAAAAGGACCTCATGGCATCAGGTGAAAGGTGAGCAAAAACAACAGTAACAGCAAGGAAATGAGAGGCAAGTGAATGCATAGTGAGTGGGAACAAAGAAAAACGTGTGACAGCAGGGAAGGCCCAGAATGACACGCACACGTGCTGAGCTAGTACTTCACTGCTGCGCTGATCAGCAGCCCAGATCTGTTCCTAGCTCAGTACTCCTCATCCCCGGGAACCACACTACCGTCCACTCGTGCGGCTGCCTAGCTGAGTCAGACCCCAAGTCCTGGGGCATCCATCCTGCCCTCCAGGATCACTCAAACCTGCTCCTTTCTCTCCAGCTTGGCCCAGGCCTTCCTGATCCCTCTGGAACAACAGCCTCTCCACTGAGGGGTCTGTTTAGTCTTGCCCCCTCCCGCCTGCACCCTTCTTCCCATATCTCCTGCAGCCAAGGGATCTTTCTAAATTGCAGAAATGATCATGCCCTTTGTGTGCCCTCAGTTGCTCCAAGTGCATGCAGCGTTCCCAGCGCTGAGTTCCCGGCGCATGTCTGCACAGGGTTCCCTGGAGGCCTGTCTCCAGTATGCCTGCATTGAAGAGTGCCTGGCACACGGCAGCCTCAGGAGTTGCTCATAATTAATGAAAGAAGTAAAGCAGATTCACAGTAAGACAGTCTTAGAATGGATTTATGAGGGATTTGCAAATGGCATGCCATATGCAGACGAGGGACTCATATAAGGTTTAGTGATATTTTAGGACCTTCAGACTAACAGTTTATCAACAGGTGAACACAACAGGGAACAAGCACCAATTAAGTGCTTCCGGTGGGCTTCCCGGGTGGCTCAGTGGGTAAAGAACCTGCCTGAAATGCGGGAGACGCCGGAGATGTGGGTTCGATTCCTGTGTCAGGAAGATCCCCTGGAGGAGGGCATAGCAACCCAGTCCAGTATTCTTGCCTGGAGAATCCGATGGACAGGTGAGCCTGGCGGGCTACAGTCCATAGGTCACAAAGAGGCAGACACGACTCAAGCAACTGAGCGTGAACAGGGATAGGACAGGCTCGCTCTGTGTGTGACACACGGCCCACAGTGTATATTACCTGGATTAGCAACAAATGGCATTCTACTGTATGCATGTGTGTATACAGACAACACACGTATATATGATGTAGTTACAACTTGTGATATTACTTATGTCATAATGTATATTCAGTTCAGTTCAGTCACTCAGTCGTGTCCGACTCTTTGAGACCACATGAACCGCAGCACGCCAGGCCTCCCTGTCATCACCAACTTCCGGAGTCCACCCAAACCCAAGTCCATTGAGTTGGTGATGTCATCCAACCATTTTATCCTCTGTCGTACCCTTCTCCTCCTGCCCTCAATCTTCCCCAGCATCAGGGTCTTTTCCAATGAATCAGCTCTTTGCATCAGGTGGCCAAAGTACTGGAGTTTCAGCTTCAACATCAGTCCTTCGAATGAACATCCAGGACTGATCTCCTTTAGGATGGACTGGTCGGATCTCCTTGCAGTCCACGGGACTCTCAATTACATACAGTTATAATATATCATATGTACAACTGAACAAAATAAACCCGTTTTTCACTGGAGACTCCCATCTTACAGGCTGTCCCAGGTCACTGCCCACCTCTTCCCCAGGGAGGCATCTCCCATGCCCAGGGAGATGCTGACACTCCTAGCCTCGTTCCATAGTCTTCTTCGCCAGTCATGCTCCCCTGGCGGTGGATCTCAGTGCACGCACACCTCCAACCCTTACACCATCTGCGGCGTGCCTGCTGCGTGCCAAGACTTTGCTAGAGGTGGAGATCTGCCTTGAGGACTTTCTAGAAGCATAAGCTCGAGTAGTTCCTGCCCTCAAATGTGTATCCACTCTTGCTTGCATTTCCTAAACTATTTTAACGAGCAAGTGTCTATATAATCCTCTATTAGCTGGTCTGTAAAAACTGTCCGGCCAAATGATTATTTATGACACAAGAGTTTTCTGAGCCAAGAATTATGTTCCTGAGCCTGGTCTGTTCAAATGTCTTGTGCCAGACGATTATTTCCCACTCAAGAGCTCCTAATGGGCTAATGCTAAGGGAAGCACTCAGAGATCCACTGGAACGTCGGCACTTGCTTTAACTTTTATGGCGAAAGGTCATTAGTTTTAATAACCAAACAAAAAGGAGTCTATCTTCAAAAATAAAAGTAGAGTAAGTTTACAAGTCATTTAGCCTCAGGGACCTCTGTCAAAAAGCAGCAACATAAATACAGTTAATGAATGTTGTTATAACAAATCATGGTAACATGAGTCATTTCAGTGTGTTCCTTATTACCTGTGGAGATCTGACTTAAGATAAACTTAAAACAAATATTATTGCAATGAGTATCCATTAACATATTGAAACAAGAAGCAAGATAACTCAAACAGGGTGTGGTGAAAGCTACGCAGTCCAGCACAGCTTTTGTACAAGAAAACTACATCCAAAGGTTTAGGAATTTGAACAAATGTAAACTGTTAAAATGGATTTGCTAGTGGCCTAGTAGTTGTTTGTCAATTACTATAATAACTCTCTTCATTGACTTTTCTGTTCAGGAATAAAAATGCAACGCAAGAGCCGTGAGGGTGTATTTCTAGGAACGGTCTCATAAGAACCAAAGTTACCAATGCTCACTGATTGGTAATCTGTCACCAATTAAAATCTGTAATTACAAATATATAGCTTCTGTACACATTCACACATACACCTCCTTTAAGAAGAAAAGGAACTTTTGTTTTCTCATAAGAAGTAGCTTTGTTATATACTTGCTTAAGGCTGAAGCAATATGGCGAAGTAAAAAGCATCAAACCTTTTGCCTATTATTACTTTTGCTTTTGTTCAGCTGTGCTACATGTGGGATCTTAGTTCCTGACCAGGGATTGAACTTGTACCCCCTGCAGTGGAAGTACAGAGTCGTAACCACTGGACCATCAGGGAAGTCCCTATTACTAGCTTTAAAATGAGTGGAAAAATAATGTATGCTTTCAAATTAGACTTTTGGAATTCAAAACTAAAATCCAACTGCACCAGTATTTTTAAGATGGCATTTTTTGTGTTGCGACATCAAAACAAAAAGTGCTCTGAATTCTTCTCAGGAAGAGAAAGACCATTTATTTACTGTATTTATTCAGGACAAGCTTTCTTGTGTGTGTCAGAATGGGAACTTTAACATCACTGTAGAAGAGAAACAGTGATAAAGGAGGTGGAAGTCAGAAAAAGCACATCACACATTTCCAAATATTTACAGAGGGTCAATGTTCTGCCCACTTAAAAAGTGGGCATTCATTTAGAGAATGAGAAAATTCAAGTTTCTTGATTTTAAAAGTGAAAAAGTCTAAGATTAATGCACCCAACAGCAGCAACAACAATCACTTGGACGGGGGTAAAGTGCTAATATCAAAGGAAAAAAATATCACCAGACCCACAGGGCTAGGGGTTATCAAGCTTCCTCCTCAGCCAAGTAAGCTCACAGAATTCCTCTGACCTGGTTACAAAGAACTTGGCTCACTCCCGTATGCTTTCTTTCTCAGCTGCTATAATCAAGAGGTAGAAAGGGTCCCTTCTAAAGGTGCCAACAAACATTTTCAACAATCAATGTCACCTTAAGTAAAAGAAAGTCTTTACCTTGTAACTTTGTGACACACTTCATAGTCACTACTTATTTAAAAAAAAAAAAAATCAAGACTCCCAAATCATACCTAAATTGGTAAAGTTAAAATTAAGGTGATCCCACAGTTTTTAAAATTCAAGTCTATGATAGGGAGTTTCAAATATTATGACAGTCACAAAAACCAACTAAAAAGGCCCCATCCACAAATATTACTTGAATCCTTTTCACACTGCCTACCATTCCTTCCTTTCAACTGAACATAGAATTTGTATGGGTGAATAAAATACAGATACTCCTTTAATTGCCAGTTGCGGTTTAAGCAAAACTATTATCCACACAGAAGAAAGGTAAAGATACTCCATAAAGAGAATTAGCTGATGACTTGGGATGCCAAGTGGTAAAAGAGCTCAGCGATCCAGAGAAATAGTGGGCTCAGAAAAGAATGAGATGGAAGGTTTCTAACGCTGCAAAGCGTATCTAATGACCACTGAGTGCATGAAGCAGCCTGTTCGCACTGATAAGACTTCTACGGAACTGGATGCAAAAACTAGGTGCTGGGCAGCCTGCAGGAGGGCTCCCCTCTGAAGTCAGAGGGCCGCAGGCAGGTGAGGGGCACAGGTGCTGTCCCCCGCCCAGACGGAGCTGCCGGCAATTTTGATTTGGTTAATTTCCACCAGAGTGAAGACAATCTGTAAGAAATCCAGTGAGTCAGAAACTTTCAAACTTACATTACAGCCTCCATCCTAATATTCACTTGGCCATCAAATCACACTCCAGAAAACAGAACAGGAAAAGAAATGACCGTAATTCTCTGTTATACAGAAGACCCAGTGAGTGAGGCATGCCTTGTCCACTGCTGTCCTATTTGTTTAGTTTTATCCTGGTAATAAATTTTCCTCTAAGCATACAATGTTTAGGACATAGGAAAGTTCTAGAAAACTAACTTGTTTAACTTCAGGTAGACCATAAAAATCTGTTGCTCTGCCTAGACTTCTTTATGGGAAATTTCTTCTTTTAGTGACCTAGAGCAGTGTTCCTCAACTTTCTGCAAGAGGCATAAACAGGTGGTTTTTCAAAAAGAGGTGTCCACAGTCAAATAGTAACAGAAGCTTTGAAGATATATCTTCAAAATATGCTTATTACCACATAAAGAATTTTAAGAATGCAGTAAAAAAAACTACATAAAACATATAAACTAAAACTACATATAAAAACTTATGTAATTATATGTTTCATCAGGTATTTCCCAAATGTATTCAAACATGTGACACAACAATCATCAACTCCCACCGTCAAATATCTACTAACATGGTCTCGTGTTTTGAGGAACATCTTTGGGGGGATCCCTCCCTGACAGCAATGTTGACAGTAAGACCCAACCACAAGAAACAGCACCAAGGTGTGAACTGAGGCTGATTCGGTCTCTCTCCGACCCTCAGCACAGCTCCCCTAGGTCAATCTGCACAGAGCACCAGGAGGCTGAACTACAGCACGGATGCTGCTGAGTTCAAATCGAAATCCCTGTTTTACGGCACAGGTCCTGACGCTTGTTTGAATCCTCAACAAAGTAATAAAATCTCTGAATTGTCCTCATATTCAACACCTGCCCTGCCCACCTCTCAGAGTTGGTATCTCATGATGTAGAATGAAACAATATTGAGACTGTACTTGCTAACCCAAAAGCGCCATAAAAAATAAGGCATTATTATTAACTGTTGTTGTAATGACAAAAACAACTCCTGGACCTTCTGTATTTAGTTCAGACCTGCCAGGGAGAGTCTAAACCAGTCAATAGTGGTTCTACTGATCTCAGTGAAAGCTTTGAACCCGTGTCTGGTTACAGCAGGCAATATAATTCCTATCCAAATGACAACAGTAAAACTCACAACAACAGAGACTTTCTAAAGACAAAAGCACGTCTGAGTCATGTAGATTACTGCAGTCTGAGAGTATTAGCACACAAATATTTTATTCAAAATAAAAAGAGAACCTCTGAGTCAGAGATACAGAAAAGAAATCTAAATCATAGATGCCCGGGATCAAAGATATCTGAAACTCACTTTTATTCCTAGCGTTTCATCATCACGATGAAAAGCTCCAAAGACATCTTTTGGTAATTTCTAACAATTTAAAGAAACAGTAAACTAGTAGCATACTTTCAGTCACAGAGAAATTCATAATTATTTGGTAATTACAAAATGGGACAATTGTAACTAATGTCTTTTCAGTTTCTGATGGAGAGAAGAAATCTGCATTAACACATCAATGTCAGAAGAATCTCAGTCATCCTAAAATGTGTTAAAACTATAAATGATGAATTAAGCCAAAACAACAGCTGCCACTCTACTTAGTCTTTAGGTCTCACATTTAAGTCTTTAATCAATTTTGAGTTTATTTTGGTATCTGGTGTAAGAAAGTAGTCCAGTTTGATTCTTTTGCATACAGCTAACCAATTTTCCCAACACTATTGATGAGACTGTCTTTTCCTCAGTGTATAGTATAATCTTGGCTCCTTTGTGATAAATTAATTGACAATATAAACATGGGTTTGCTTCTGGGCTCTATATTCTGTTCCACTGATCTATGTGTCTGTGTTTGTGCCAATACCATACTGGTTTTGATGACTACAGTCCTACAGTTTGTAGTATGGCTGAAATCAGGGAGCATGATACCTTCAGCTTCGTTGTTTTTTTTTAAGAGTGTTTGAGCCATTTGGGGTCTTTCGTAGATACACAGAAATTTTAGGATTACTAGTTACAGTTCTGTATTTTGAGAGTGGTTGCATTAAATCTATAGATTGCTTTGGGTGGTATAAAGACTCTAACAATATTAATTCTTCCAATTCATGAGTGCAGTATATCTTCCCATTTAAATGTATTGTCTTCGGCTTCTTTCATCAATGTTTTATAGTTTTTAGACTATAGGTCTTTCACTTCCTTGGTTAAATTTATTCTAGTTATAAAGTTCCTAGGTATTTTATTCTTATTCAGGCAGTTATAAGTGGGACTGTTTCTTAATTTCTCTTTCTCATTGCTCATTACTAGTGTATAGAAATGTAGGTTTCTGTATATTGATCAACTTCTCCTGGAGTATATGTGATCTGGGTAAAGCTTTCAAAGCCCACTAAAGTGTGTGCACGTGTGTAGGGCTAGAATACTGACAGCAGCATAGTGGTCAGCACCAAGGCCTTATTTAAAGATGGCTTTCAGGCCTTCCCACATCCATTTGCCCCACACATAACCAGTGAAGGAGGTAGTATGGCTGACATTTTTTTTAACCAGCTTTTAAATAGCAGGTGGTTCAAAAAGGAAAAGTCAATATGAAGGTATACTTTCAACTGATATATATTTATAAAAGAAAACCATAAAATGGAAATTATCAAAGAAGAGAAAAAATAAAATTTCTTATTATCACTCAAGCTTGCAGCTGGGACTCCTGATTTATGAAAAGTCAACCAGGAAATTAGAAAGCTGTGCTGGGTGGGTATTTAGGAGAAGTCCTTTGGCAGTAAGCTGCTGGAAACTGAAACCCTTCCACATCATTATCAATTACTTTTGCAACTAACATGGTGGGGGTCCGGGGGCTGTGAATAAGTCACTGCTCAGTAGCTCCCTCTAGTGTCAGCTTTTTTCAGAAAATAATGGTTTTCCCAAATTAGGCACAAGAAGCAATTATTTGATATTAGGAAAACAACCATCACCCCCGCCCCAAAGGCTTGCCTCAGTGAGAAAACCCTCCCCTCTCCTCGGCTGTTCATTTGGTTAGGGATTATCTGTGCTGAGTTACACATGTTGCCTGCGCCTCACTTTCTACTCTAAGGAAAGCTGCCCCTTCCATCACACACGTATTGTAAGAAAGTGAGAGCTTGTACCTAAAAACACTTTTACAGAAAAGAAATTAGAGATGAGGACTCTTCCTATTTTTTTAGAAAATAAGTGGAGCATGATGTTTAAGATTTGTTTGAATAAACTACAGGATTTGAGAAAGGTTTTCTGTTTGTCCATATTTTAAGTTTCAGTGCATTTGGAATCTATTCTACTATTTGGACAGAAGAAAAAAATTCAGAAAATGGTAGGCCTAGATAAATATACAACAGACCTGCATTTATGTTTTATACTGTTAACTGTATTTGAATACATTATCAGTGTAAGATAGTCTCAGTAAAACTGACAAGAGTTTGAAACGTGTGTTCACGCCTGAAGCATTTCAGTGTTGTTGCTTTTACGTTACAGAATAAACAGTTCCCTTCAAGCCCCAGAAGCCTGGCAGTTGCTGGGGAGATGAATGGACCTGTCTGCTCTTGTTTTAACTTTTCCCCAGTCTGGCTCCGCTACTCACCTTACTCTGCATTCTACAGCTGCTATGAAAGATTCCAGGTCATTCCCACCACATGTGCCTGGCTTATGGAAGTCCATCTTTGATGGGATCCGAAATGCACAGGTGAGTGACTAGCCCAGAGGAAGTATGCAGGAAGAAGCACAAATACTTGAGCCAAAGCCAAATGGGCAAGCAGCCCACAGCCGTTTGGTGTCACCCACTGCCACTTTCAGCTCGGGTGCAGTGAACAGAACAAGATGTCTGCATGCACCTGAGCATGCACGGGGGCCAGGAGAGGAGAAGTCAGCTCACAGGGTCAGAGGACAATGTTCAAGGAGTATGGGTTTGAACATGGATCTTAGAAATTTTATTGGGAAAAGTAGGTTCTTTTTCCCCAAGGTAGGGTAACTTCTAACAAAGCTGAAGAGGGAACCTGTTCCAAATTGGAGTCTAGGTAGTCTTGGCTGGGCTATCTGTCACCACCTGCCTCCTGGAAAGCTGGCAAAATTCCTGCTGAAGGTCGGAGAACTCACAGGGCTGAGTCAAGACTGAGACCCAGGTCTGCAGCAAGCCTGTACCTCATCTGCTACCCCACACCGCTCTTCCATTTGTTACCTCTGTTCTTTAAGATTTCTGTTCGTCTTAGTTTTAGTTTAAATTACATTTTCTGCTGACACTGTCCTGCCACAGAGCGAGACCCTGGGTGCAGGCACATTACCTAGTAAGACTCTGTTATTCGGTAGGAGCCTTAGGGTTTCGCGGCTGCTTTGACACTGGAAACGTATGAAGGCACTGGCCAATTGAAGGGTGACCCTGCACTAAACTGGGCTTCCCTGATGGCTCAAACAGTAAAGAATCCGCCTGGAATGCAGGAGATCTGGGTTCAATCCCTGGGGTGGGAAGATTCCCTGGAGAAGGGAATGGCTACCCACTCTAGTATTCTTGCCTGGAGAATCCCGTGGACAGAGGAGCCTGGCGGGTTACAGTGCATGGACTGCAAAGAGCCAGACAGGACTGAGTGACAAACAACACAACACTGTCACTAAACTACACCGATGCAACTGGCTGTCACTGCAGAGTTCTATACAGTGTCAACAACGACACAATGTCAGTGGGACTGCAAGCGCTGTTATGAGTAAACTGGGTTTCTCTTGGTCATGGTTAACTAAAACAATGGGATGGAGTTCATCTACACGTGCAGGTTGAGAGTAAAGTGCACATTCTTAAGGTGACACGAGCCTCAAAAGGAAAGGCCACCGCTCTCTTGTCCTTGCCCCCCACAGCCTCCCCCCCACACTTCCCCAGGCGAGCGCTCAGCAGAACCCAGTAACAAAGCATGTGGACAATAAATCTGTCCAACTCTCCTCTCTGCACTCTGCCTATGCTGACGTAGTGGCCCTGCTGGATCTGTGGCAGAGGTCTGCTACATTTTAGTATCACAAACTCAGCAAAATAGAGACAAATACATTTTATGTACATAACTGCTACTAAAAATAGAATGCTAGAACACACAAAAACTTAAGTGAATTCTTCCTAATATCACAGATTAATCTGGCCTCATCCTACAGAAAGAGAAGTAAGGTGGGAATAAAGACTGAAGACTCACACAACTGCACCCCAAACTCAATTTCTCATATGCTAAAGTAGAAGAAAATGAATATGATCCAGGTTATTTGTTTGTACTTACTTCCTATCATTTGAAAGATAATGACACTCTTTACATTTGCTTTCCGTCGGAAAGAAATGCTCTCTCTCTCTCTTACACACACACACACACACACACACACACACAATTTCATCCATACTGTGCAGAGGAGGAAGCAGAAGCAAAGGGCAATAAAGTAGCCAGATAACGGTGTAGTCCCTCAACCACAAGTGAAGAATGGAATCCTCTCACCCAGCCTGTGGTTGAGCCCAACCTCTACAGACTCTGGTTTCCTTTTCTGAAAGTTAAGGGGAGAACTAGATGGTCCGTTTCTGTTCCAAAACCCTACAACTCGCTAAAAGTCACACAGAGGGTTAAGTGACACAACTGGGATTTGTACCTAAGTTTTCTGGCTTTTGACAGAATCAATACTCACTGAACTATGCCAAGCCCCTTCTAATAAATAGAACATCCATTGTCCTTCTAATCTGATCCTGGATGTTTGAAGCCTGTGATCAGTAACTCAAGAATCCTAACTACCAGCCAAACAAGTTTGCCTAAAAGATAAAAGCACTTCTATTATGGATCGTGGATTTCATCATAGCCCCACAAGAGACCCTGCTGGTCATAGACTAAGAGTGGTAAAGAAAACATCGCATCTTGCAAGGGAGCCACTGAAATGAAGCCAACTTACAACACTGTCCCTCCAACGTGAAAAGGAAGTAAGAGATGTATTAAATGCCTGACAAGTCATGACTCTGTCCTATGAATACGCTGAAAATGCACAGTGAAGATAAGGAAAGGAACCCAAAGATAGCAGAGAAATGAGCAAATAAAGAGCTTGAGGGACGGGGGACCAGAGGAACAAGTCATAAATCGGAGGAACTCCCTCCCCAGCAGCACACAGAACAGCTTCAGGAGTAAGCTCAGGGAGCCGACACCTCAGTCCCCTGGGCTGGTGAGACAAACCTCTGAGACTTCACGCAGTGAGTAACTCACGAGTCAAAGACAATTCCCTCTGAATTTTTCACTGCACGGACAAGGGTAAACTTCACTCTGAAAACAACTTTCACTCGTGGAAAATGAAAGTGAAAGTTGCCCAGTCGTGTCTGACTCTTTGCAACCCCATGCACTATACAGCCCATGGAATTTTCCAGGTCAGAATACTGGAGAGGGTAGCCTTTCCCTTCTGCAGAGGATCTTCCCAACCCAGGGATCAGATCCAGGTCTCCCGCATTCCAGGCAGATTCTTGACCTGCTGAGCCACAAGCAAAGCCCAAGAATCTTGGAGTGGGTAGCCTATCCCTTCTCCAGTGGATTTTCCCGACCCAGGAATTGAGCCAGGGTTTCCTGCACTTGGGAATCAGTAATCATATCTGGATGTTGTAGGCCTGGAAAAGCTTTGCATTCCACTCCTAAGTCTGATAATAAAACCACCATTTTTTGAACTTGTTCCCATTCTGGGACTAAAGTCTCTTTGCCAGAGCCCAAATGATGACAAAAACCTATGAGTTACCCTATGCTCCTATATCTTTCTTCCTGCTTGTTACTCCCAGATCTAGATTTCCCAAGCAGGCACAGACAGGCAGAGGACAGTGGACCCAGGAGGAACCAAGGACTCTGCTGTCTCTACACCTCATCTCTGTGCCACGCCATCAGGAGGATGGACTGTAAGTAAGGACCGTGGCAGAACTCCAGGTACGGGGGAAGGAAGTGCTCAGAGAACAGGCAAATCATATTCAGTGAAAGAATCAAAATACCTATTCTCTGGTGGCATGCATCCTTCATCCACCTTTATTCCCTGTCTCCACTGGCGTCCATCCTTGATTTCTATTAATATTAACATAGATGACAAGAAGACTTATTGAAAGGATTTAAGGGAGGAGCAAACTAGGACACATTATGACAAAAATAAACTGGGCGCTAACAACCTTGCACTTGAAGAATGACCATGACATTTTGAACTACCATGAAAATAATTCAACTATTCTTTGAGCAGAGTGAAATAAACATTAAAGAATATTACAACTATTCTGGGTTCGTTGACAGATTTTGTGTTATGAGAACTTTCAGATATATACAAAATTGATGAACTCCCAATATTTCTGTCAATGTCTAGCAAGATTTTGTCACATCATTACTTCATTCTTTTGTTCTTTGCTAATGTAATTTATTTATTTTTTTTTTGCTAATGTAATTTTTAAAGCAGTAACCAGAAGCTTATCAATTCTTATGTACAGTTATCAATCAAGAAACAGGAAAATTAACCTGTAACTAAAATGATACATTTGGATTCCCATGAGTATTAAAAAAAAAGTTCAGTCTATCTAAGCATTTAATTATACCAATTAACTCACAGTTATCTGGTTTCTTAGGAAGCAACTATTAGAGACAGTGGGCTAGGGCCTATGAATGAACAGAAGTCATGGCCATGGTCTAATGGGGTAAGACAGGGACTCCCCAGGTGGTCCAGTGGTTGAGATCGCCTTCCAGTGCAAAGGTGCAGGTTCTATCCCTGGCTGGGGAGCTGAGATTACACGGGACTCATGGCCAAGAAACCAAAACATAAACAACAACAACAACAAAAAAACCCCAGAAACAATATTGTAATAAATTTAATACAGACTTCAAAAATGGTCCACATGAAAAAAAAAATCTTAAAATTAAAAAAAAAGTTAAAGAGAGAAGTGAGACAGACACGATGAAGAGGAAAATGAAGAGGTGCCTCGCTAAGGCAGCACCTTAGGGAGAGCAAATTCAAACAGCTGCAGAGGCGGGTGAAGAGAGAGGCCGCCGCGAGGAATCCTTTCCTGAAGGTGCAGCTGTGACGCAGGCCCCGAGGGCAGCACTCCCTGTCTGCTTTGCCACGGCTGCATCACTAGTGCCCAGCAAAGAGGCATTTAGTCAAAGCCTGCTGACATGAATGAGCCAGGACTTTAAGTCCAGTGCTTGCTCAACCGAACAACTGTGTGTCCCCTCTTACTTCCTCGATGGCAGGAAGCAGGACTAGAGCTGCACTGGAAGGACTCGGACAGGCAGGGCGGAGCAGGCAAGGGCAATGAAAGTGGAGGCGGTGATGTGGGGGCACGAAGATGCGGGAGGAGAAGCTGCCCGGGGCCGCAGGGGGCCATCCTTGGTGCGGGGCGGTGCTCTGCAGCTCGGAGAAGCAGGCATTTGCACCAGGACAGACAGCAGGGTGAGATGGTGGAGGCTCTGGTGAGCTGGTGACAGGGAGTCAGTGAGGGAGTGTGTGGGGGGGACGTAGGCGATGACTGAGAAGACGCTGATACTACGAGAGAGAGATTTTGAGAGAACAGATGACAATAGGACACTCTGAAAAGAAGAAAAACTGAGGTCAGGGAGGCCAGTTCCGAGAGAAATTCAGGGGCAATCATGATCAGGACATCAGTAAACATGGAAAACCAGGAAGAATGCAGTAGCTATGTTAAACATACAAAATCAACAGAGTTGGTGATGTCTGACAGGATATGAAGGTTAAAGGAAAGAAGCAAATCAAATATTATCCTCAAGTTCACTATCCGACTGCATCGGGTAAGTATGATCCACAACGATGAAAAAGATGCTTCATGCTCTTAGGTTATTCCCCCTGTAACTTGGGGTACATGTTTCATCTACTCATAGTTGTTCTCACCTGGAATGACCCTGCCAATGCCTCCATCTAAACTCAGGACCAGAGAAGTTAAAAGCTTGGCTTGGGGCCACAAGGGTGCCCTGAGACTAAAGAGGAGACTCTCTTGTCACTCAGCTCATGACCACTTCCACTTCGGCATCATGACTAGTGTCCACGCATCTCTCCCAACGAAGCAATGATAATTCTGAGAAAGGCACATCTGCAGCAGGTGAGGCTCCTGTCTTCCAGCAGAACACCGCACATTCTTTCTGCAGGAAAGGAAAATGGAGCCAGGGCCAGAGACATGACCCATGGCCTCCCACGTGTGCATGGAGAACACACACAAGAGGCAGCTGGCCGGCTATAGGAATCAGCCTAAGAGGCTTCCGCGCTGGACTCACAGCAACAACAGTGTACTTCTGGACGCTCCGAGTACTTTCTGCAACCCACTCACACGCCACTATGGGCTGAGTTAGGAACTGCACATTTTCAAGACATGCTATAGACAACCGAGGAGCTCAGCGACTGCGTTGTGCTAAATTTCATAACAAAGGTGAATATTAGAGCTGATTCTTTACCAGCTGAGCCATAAGGGAAGCCCAAGAATACTGGAGTGGGTAGCCTATCCCTTCTCTAGTGGATCTTCCCAACCCAGGAACCGAACCGGGGTCTCCCACATTGCAGGCGGATTCTTTACCAGCTGAGTAATGCAGGAGACCTGGGTTCAATCCCTGGGTTGGGAAGATCTCCTGGAGAAGGAAAAGGCTACCCTCTCCAGTATTCTGGACTACAGAATTACAGTCCATGAAGGTGCAAAGAGTCAGACACGACTGAGCGACTTTCATTTTCATTAGAGCCGAGGGAAAGAAGAGTAACGAAAAATACACAAACTCCTTCACTTCGAAGTGGGAGTTTTTTCATGTTCTTACCATGAACTTACCAGGTTCATGTTCTGAAGGTGGGAGCAGAAGATACTCAAGAGGATGGGGAGCAGGAAGAGGAAGTCCACAGGAGAGGCCAGGGACAACTTACAGTTTAAATTATTTCTAGACCAACCCTGTTTAAAGATACTTCATATAAGGAAGAAAATCTGAGCAGCAAATAAAGCAAGATTTTGGTTTTTTGTTTTAGAATCAGAAAAATGCTGGGGCCAGGATATGAAAACAACACCTCTACCCAAGTCTTTTGAGATAGAACAGTTTACAATTTGGAACTGATAAATGAGGAAAAGGGTTGTTAAATTTTGAACTAAAGTTTTCTTTTGATGCGAAAGGGCTTTCTCAGTTTCTAACCCTCTTTCCTTTAGTAACTATTAGCTGAATGTCCCTATCCACTTACAGAATGAGGAATAGACAATTTTTCCCCCTAAAATAAAAACGTGTGAGGAGACACAGGCTTACTCTTTCAGGGAGACTGAGCTTGAGTGGCTCCGCTAGGCCGCGGCCGGAGGGCAGGGAAGACAGCCACCCACGAGGGCAGAAGACCGCGCATGCGTGCAGGGACCTCCCGCCCCAGGCGCCCCCTGGGGCAAGAGTGCCTTTCCGGAGGAACCGAACCCGCTGAAGAAAAGACCTGCGAGAATTCTGACATCTGGGGGTTCCCTAAGGAAAAAGCCAACTCGCCATGACCACTCCACAGCACAACTCAGCCGCTGAGCGGTGCCGCCTAGGCAGACTGGGCCCTCGATCCGCTGCTCACTGACGGACTCTTAAAGCGCAGAGCGAAGGAGCATCAGACAGTGCGGACCTCCCCCGGCACCGAAGAAACGAGTCAAAACTGAGAGAGAAAAGGAGCCCGGGGACAAAGACAGAAAACAACCTGTACGTCTCATAACATCATGCATTCAGAGACAAGGGGACATGTATGGAATCCATGAAATAAGAAGATGCTATTTAAAGATAAAGATAAATAAAAAGGGACAATCAGCTGATGAAAAATAGCTCGGGGAAATTAAAAATATGAGAGCAAAACTCAAAATTAACAGAAAAATTGGAAGATAAAAGTCAAGAAAATTTTTTTTAAAAATCAAGAAAATCTCCCCAAAAGAAGAACAAAATAGGAGGCAAAAGATAAGAAAAATCTGAGGAATAACCTGATGTCCACCACTTACCTAATGATTCCAGATAAAAGAGAAAAAAAAAAGAATCAAAGAATAAAAAGTAATTTTTCAGAACTGATAGAATAACATGAATCTTCACACTGGGAGGCCTAGCAAGAGTCTGATGAATAAAAATATGCAAAAATTGACATTTCCACAAGATTTTAGAAATCCAAGAATAAGAAGATTCTAAAAAGTCTTTAAGACAAAATAAAGAAAATAAATATGTGTCATGGAGAGAAATAAGAAGGGTACCAATGGATATCAGAAGACACTAGAGCAACATCCTCTAAATTCTGAAAGCAAATAATGTTCAGTCCAGAATTCTATACCCACACAATGTGCCATGATATTCTGACAGAGATTTTCAGAACTGCAGGGCTTCTCAGAAAGCTGCTGGAAGACGGGCGAGCAGACAGACACGGGATGCAGGCCAGAGCAGGTAAGAGGAGCAAGGCAGAGTGGACCGTCTACAGTGAACAAGGCAAATCCAACAGCCAATCCAGAGTGAGCAGCCGAGGGAGTCTGAGGAGGGCGGGGGCCTGGGGAAAACACCGAGCTGACAGACCGTCAGACATAAATGACACAGCAGAAAGTTCTGTACGCTGTGGCCAGCAGACGGTACGGGGACATTACACAGTTACACCTCACTCCCCCACAGAAAACGTCACAAGAGTGTGAAAAGAAACGTCGTGAGGGTACACTACTTGGCTTAGCAGGGAACACTATTTACATAGTCATAAAAATATAAACACCAAACACTAAAATAACGCTATAATAAGAATAACGCATCAGCATTTTGTGGTAAAAGGCCTAAATCCTAACCTACCAAAATGAAAGTCCAGATAACATCAGGAACTAAGACATGAAGAGAGTCAATGTAAGATCTGTGCTTTAAATGTAAAGATAAATACCATATAAGATACCATGTAAAAAATGAAGGTGCTATAAGAAACAGGCTTAGGAGACAAAGAGGTGACGGGTATGACTGAGGAATGTTGTTTTTTGTGATGTTTACTGCAGCTTAATTTTTTAAATCTATGTGCATATATTACTTTGGAAGCAGGATTCAAATTCAGACAGTGTGGACCTAAATCTGGAGATCTTAACTTTGAAAGAAGGCAGGAAAATTTATAATCCATCAATTATTTTGGAGACAGCTATCTGATTTTCTTTCACCTCCTGATAAGCCTAGACAATCAAAAGCAATCAGGCTAACAGACACGAGTAAGGAGAAAGCATTTATTTTCTCATATCTAAAATCCTATATTTTTCTATCAACAGCAACAGAAAATACAGCCTAAACAGCCAGAGCAGCAGAAAAGGAAAAGTTGGAAAAAATTGCAGTCACACAAACTATAGTTAAAAAATGACTAAGTTTCCTTGATATATGAATTTGTTGGAAAACCATTTATCAACAGCCTGTTTCTCTCCAGCAGAGTCCCTCAAGCCGAGAGCCATGTCATTCCCCTTTGACTGATTAATTAGCCAATCAGGGGACATTTTTCATTGTGAGGCATGATGGTTTATTCCAGCTAATGTTTGGTCTCTAATGGCAACATATTAAAGCCAACTCGGCTATTTTAGCCCCGTGGAGTGACCAAAAGGAAAGGATAGAAGATAAATCAAAAGAGCTCCCTTCAGTTTCCCTTCAGTCCTTAACAAAACCCCCAAGGAGCAAATGGCTGGAGGAAAGATCCTCTACCAATAGAGAAAAAAACAAAGAAAAGAAGGGTGGAAATGCCTTCAAGCCAAGGGGGATCCTTTCCTGCTTCTGAAGAGCAATAATTTATCCTCTGTTGATTAACAGACTACTGATAGAACAGGCACCAAAAAGTCAATACCTAGCTCTTCTTGCTTTTATGAAAAGCTGTGTTCAATAGAAAATCTCGCTCTGCAATGCTTCTTCCTCACTTGGAACGATTTCACCCGCACTCTGAATTAGACGAGGCCAGCGAGGAACCTGATTGAAGGCACTATTTATACCCCTGCAGACAGGCAGCTGCCCACTGTGCTCCACGTTCCCTAAGCTTCTTACCCTTCTCTGTGCCCTTGACAGGCAAAGCATGGAGGAGAACTTGGAGCATCAGAGGAACACAAGCTCCTCCAGAGGACAGATATGAGCATTCACATATCAGGAGACAGGAAGTACATCTTACCCATGCTCAGTACACACTGCCACACATTCTCAACAAGACAGTCCAAGCAGCTAGTCTCCACCACGCAGTTCCACTCCTGTGTACATAACACTGCCCAGCTGTCTCACTTGCAGGTAAGTGAAGGATTACAAACTAGCAGTCTGCGTCCGGTGAGATCACCGACACCATCATCATGGTTATTATTTTGTGAATCTTGCACACTTTCAGACCAGGCTATGAGTTTCCCTGATTCTCTGTTATCTTAAAGTCAGACTACTCACACATTTCCAGTCACATGCCTGGACCCACTGGCACTTGAGTTTGAGGCCTGGGAAGAGCTGTTACTCATGGTACATATTCTTTTTTGTGCTTTGTCCATTCAGAGACTCCTGCCCTTTGGGCCCAGGTCAATCATCAGTTTTCTCTGTAGCTGTTTCTAACTTCTCCAGTAGTAGTGTTGATGATGCCCTAGTCTGTGCTGTTCCCCCAAGGATTAAAGTGTACATCAACAGCTGAATTCAATTCAACAAAAACTTCATTGAGAACCTACTCCATGGCGGGCCTGATTCTAGATGGTAAAAACTGCTGCCCTCATGGAGGTTCCAGTCTACTGAGGAAACACAGATGGTACAAGCAAACTATTTAGTACCTCAGACGGTGATAACTGCTATGGAGAAAAATAAAGCAAAGGAGAGGGGACGAGAGTATCAGAGAGTTTTGTTGTTATTGTTTGTATTTTCTGCTATTATAAATTAGGGTGTCAAGGAAGGCCAGCTGAGGCGACATTTGCACAAAAATGTGAGTTGGGGACAAGCACTCCATGCAGAGGGGCCACCAATGCTGAAAGTCAAGGCAGGAACCCTCCTGAAGTGCTGGAGGAACTGGAAGCCAGAGTGACGGGCAGAGCCGCAGGGAGAACCAGCTGAGGATGACAGTGAGCGCGAGGGTGAGTGAGACCTGGGAGGGCTGGTCACGCAGGGCTTCAGGCCCCTGTGAGGGCAACCTGCTATTTCACCTCAACCTCATTTGATTTCTTCTTTAAACACATCAAACAATTCACACTCATCTCCTGGAAAAAGGACATAAGTAGATAGTCAAAACTGCCCACACACCTGAAGTTAAGGAAGAGCATTTGGAGTAATGGTCCCTCCTTGGCGGTCTAGGAAAAGGTAAACCTTCAAGTCAAATACCATTTCAGATGTGCACATTTCGTGTGCTCACTTTCCTCCAGAATCAGAGAACCTTGGACCCGAGTGCTCCCATGCACACAGTTCATGCTCACCTATTACAAGAATCCCTCCAGGAATGTAACCACGCGGTACACCCTGCCCAGCTGGCCCGCTCTGCCAGCCCACACTGTTTCCTTTCTCTGAGAAGAAATCTTTCTATGAATTTCGTCCACCAGTACTAGTCTGTCCTCTGAAGTTTACCAAACCAATCTGTTCCTTTCCTAGAGGACCCCTGAAACCATTCAAATGTTCAAAGTCAGGGTCTCTCTGTAGTCCAGGCAGAATCTCCTAACTGCTCATCTGCTAATTCCTGTGCAAAACTTGCTTTCCAGGTATCTTTGGCCCAACTGCCACACTCTGAACACATTCTTATAAAATACAGCACCCAGTCACCAGTGCAGAAAACACCCCCAACATCTGTTGCTTCCAGTTGCTTTTAAAGCAGCCCAAGCCTGAACTCAGGACAGTTGCCACACTGCATTTCTTATTTTGACTTAGGTCAAACTTGTGGTCAGTTTACATGTTCCCAGCCTCTAAGTTAATTCTCATTCAGATGAGTTCTTTTCAAAGATTCAATTAGATTTTACACATCTTCACAAAATTTGATCTATCTGGCTTTGGTCAAATGTACCAGCTCAGAGAAATTATTATGAATCTTGATTCAAAATCAATGGTCAACATGCTGATAAAAATTACTGAAGTCATCACTGCTGGCAAAAAAATACAGACCTAAAATGTGTTAATGAGCTTGTTTGTGGGCTTAGTTTAAATTTACTGCTAACCAAAAGGTGCTTCCTAGTAAAATGACCTTAGCAAACTCTAGGCTGGGAAAGCAGCTCAACTCATGAATGGTGATGCCAGGTCCGGGTGAGGAGGGGGAGGCAGAGTGACAGAGACTTGTAGGAGGAAGGGAAATTCAAATTCAAGAGTCCACATCTAGCAAACCACTCACAAGACTCAACCCAATTCACAAAAAAGAACATGAAAATTTAGAACTAATGAGGAACAACCAACCAACCAGGGACTTCCCTGGTTGTCCAGTGGCTAAGATGCCGGGCTTCCAATGCAGGGGCCCGGGTTTCCATCCCTGGTCAGGGAACTAGATCCCACATGCTGCAACTAAAGATTTCATGTGAAATCAGTTAATCAATCAATAATTCTTTTTTTTTTTTAATTTAACCAACCAAAAAAATGTCTGCTTGGAAGTTAGTTTTCAGATTTGACAATCAGCAAGAAATGAGAGACACTAAAAAACTATTTCCATTTAGTTCCTATCTGGTTGAACTTCCTGATACTCCTTTCTTTTTTTTTTTCCTTCTCTCAATTTTTCCCTCCCCCACGTTTCCAGTTTCCTTCCGCTATCCAGCTTGTTTCCTGTTTCAGCCTTATCACTAGAGAAAATACTCCTAAACCACACAGAGGATCGAGAGTGTGCCCCCAGCATTCCTGCTCTGTTTCTCTAAACAGCACGCCTCTGGCTCAGGCTTTTGGCAACGGGAGTTCTTCCCTGAGGTTAGTCTAGTCCACACACAAGGAGGAAAAAACTCCAGATAATACACATTCTTTTTAAGGCTCCTTGTTCAACTGTTATTATCACCTATCAATTTATTATTAAGGGGATCACATTTAGCCTTTGTATGAAGCCTCTAAAATTTTTTTGGTAACTTTGTCTGGAAAGTACTATTAGTAATAAACATAAATAGCTCTATACACAGCTGAAAATCAGTGTTGAGACACAATGCATCAATCGTCGGCAGTTTAATACCTCAGGAGTCTTCTTCTTCTGTCTTTTTCCAAAAATGCAGTCAAGATCTGTTTGGCTCCGAGATGAGAGATCCTTCCCTAGAAAAACATGATGCCTTCAGTAATACATTCTAGAATAAGGAGCACAAATATAAACTATGAAACTGGGTTTTGGAAAATAAATAAACAATTTTGTAAACGACCAACTTTCTCTTTCCCTTTCACAGATTTTTGTTGTTGTTCAGTTGCTAAGTTTTGTCTGATTCCTTGCAACCCCATGGACTGCAACAGGCCAGACTTCCCTGTCCCTCACTATCTCCCAGAGTTTGCCCAAATTCATGTCCATTGAGTCAGTGATGCAAAATCCAACCATCTCATCCTCTGCTGCCCCCTTCTCCTTTTGCCTTCAATCTTTTCCAGCATCAGGGTCACACTGTTTAATCAGTAAATACAATTAATTAAACTTAAAAATCAAACAAGTGAACCAGAACCCCTGACTTCCTCTTAATGGTACAAACAAGCCTGAGCACGCAGGTGGAGAGGAAAACTAAATTCTCAAGCTAGCTCTACTACTGGTACACTTTCAAGGTATAATTTCTGGGCCTCTGGGTTCCCTTAGTAAACAGTAAAATTCCTTTACTTCAAGGAGACAGAAGTTATACTCCATGAGGGTTACAAACTCTAGAATAAAAATATGCTGCTAAGATACATAGCTCCAAAACCCCACCTGTGCACAGGAATGAGAACACCCTATGTTGACACATACAAGCTCAGTAATTAATTGAATGTATGAACTTTTTTAATAAATGCAAATAAAAATTGCTGCATTAGGGTGAAAAGATTTCAGACTTTTTTTGTTTTTTTCACTGTAATAGTGCTATCATTTTAAATAAAAGGATAATTAATGAGTAGGAAATTAAATGGCTTCTGGCAAAAATGGTATCCAAAGGATCCTTGATTCTTATTAAAAACACTAAACTCTTTAACTTAATTTCAAACCCACAAAGCAACTAATTTAAAATTCACTTCTATGGAATTTCCACTTTTACCAACAATACTGTTTGAGCAGCCAACCAAATCTATTCCCATTTGTCAATTTCGTGGTAGATGTATAAGTCTGAAAGCTCTGGGGGAGTGAGGCTCTGGGTTATACACAGGAATCTGTGCTTTGAGTTGGAAACCTGAGTGCACTGTCAGGGGCTCAGTTATCTTCTTGGCTTCCTGCAGCAACCTGACTTGGCACAGAACTGTCGTGACCCAGAAGGGTTCCAGTTCACTGGCTATCGCTGGGGCATTCAAATGTGATATTGCTCAGTGACTCCATGAAATTAAAAAAAAAAAAAAAAAAAAACACCCTGCAATGTAATGCAAAACCAGGTGCCAAAACCTGTCTCCGAGGCTGCCGTCCCAGGCTCGCGAGTCCAGTCGGCGCGGCCTGCTCCCACCTGGAAGGCGGGCTCTGCACTGCGTTCACCTCTCCTCTGAGCTGGGAGTAAAGATAGCTTCCTGCTTCTAGCCGGTTAGTCCACAGAGCCCAGACAGGTGACCCCAGAGCAAGCCTACTCGTGAGCAAAATGAAGCCTCCCAGATGGGAACGCAGACAATGAACCAGGAGAGTGGAGAATAAATCTGGCCACTGAGGGGAGACGTGCACAACCCTCAGGAGGCCTGCGGTCTGTTCTGAGCTTAGTCCTCAGTGTAACCCATTCCACACTGCAGAGAACATTCAGGGCGGCAGCTTCTATTTCAGAAAAAGGAGTTGTACTGGGATCAAAATATGTAGTGGCCACCCAGCCCTAAGCTAGCTTCTGAAACGGAACAGACACCCTAAAAGAAATGCAAATGACAATCACTTTTACAACAACTGAACTAAAAAGAATGCTCGAGGGATTGGCGGGGGGCGGGGGGCGAGCATGCAAGATCACAGTTCTAAAACAGGATGTCAAAACATGAACACGCAGAGATGAAAAATGAAGCTAAAAATCAAAGGGAAAGCTGTCAAGCTAATAAGAGAATGTACCAATGAAGGTGCAAGTGTCTCTAAAGTTTTGGTGACGGGTTCTTGTATCAGAAATGCTTATCCTTTAGCAAAGTTCACTTAAGCAAATGTGGAAACCAGGACTGTTACAGGCCTTGCTCTGGATTTGATCTGGAAAACAAAACACAGAGAAGAATTAAGAGTCAGAGACCAAAGGAAAGGAACTTAAAGGTAGATAAAACTGTGAAGATGGAAGTGATATTGAAATAGTTATTAGTTAATCGTCCTGGTTGAATAGTTTATAAATGTTATAAAATTATGGCCAGTTTTGAATACAATATGTATATTAAAAATGAGTTTGAAAGTTACTGGTCTCCATTCTCAATCATGGTCAAATCACAGCAAATACTGTTGATGAACTTCTCTCTTAGAGAAAAGGACATCAAAAAATTGAACAGAATAGGAAATATATGACATCTGCCTGGATTTGGTTTCTGTCCCCACTAGTCTTCAACTGGCCACAATATTCCAAGAATCAAGGAAAAAAGAGATTCCAGTAGCCAAGCTGATGTAACAAAGTCATGAAAGGATGATCTGATTCTTTCAGAGAACAGCACTTTACTTATGATCATTTTAGCTGTTTTTCTAATAATGAGGACTTTCAGGTGTTCTATCAGTGTAGCAATTTGGAGAGAAGAATGTGACCACTACAGCCAGACTCACTTTCAACACCAAGAAGTCCATGTGGAAGCATGTGAAACTGTAAAAAACCAGCACAAGAACCTCAGAATCATGGAGCTGCAGAGCCTCTCTTAGCTTAAGGGCAAAAGTCATAGAGCCCAACAAGTGAGCACTGTGTTATAACCAGAGCGCAAAAAGCTGAGTTTTTCTACTCATAGTAAAGGCACATGGGAAAGGAAATGCAGGTTGAAAAATACACCAGTTAAATAAAAAATACTGAAGCGTTATATAGGTAGCTAGCTTCACTTGCTTCAAAAATTTGCATTCCCCAATCAAGAAGGATAAAACAGATGATATTATATTTTGACTTTGTTTTTTAATGAAAACATATAGAACTGCTAATAAGCCAAGGAATGGAAGATTAGAAAACTTCTCTGAAAGGGTAATATTGTGAGAAAATCAGGAAACCTGAAAGAATCGAAACAGGGGGTGAAATGAGATCCTCACAACTGCTAAGACAGCTGGAATATTTTTTAAAGCCCGCAATGGTGCTCCTTTTACACTTAAATGTGCAAAGAGCCAGAAGCAGCAGAACACCCACCTCTAGCAGAGTCTGACTGCAGGGAGCCAGCCTCGTCAGGACACTAAAGTCAGTGTCGGACGAGCAGCTGACCACGGGGACACGCAAGAGGAGTGCAAGCACTTTCCTTATTTAAGGAGTGAAGTATCACAGACTGTTGCAGGAAAAAGAAGTCTAAATACATGAAGCTGCACAAGTAATGTCTACACAACCTTCCACCCACTCAGCCACCGCACGACCGGGAGCAAAAAGCTGGGCTCTCTGGACAAGGTCTCCCTGTTAAACATTTAAAACCCCAAAAGCAGCTTTGGAGAAATTGACATCTTCCGTAATTTTCTTTTCTTTGCAGATACAGCCTCACCGAATGTTTTTTAGATTAAAAGAAACTACCACTGAGTTTAGGCCCTTAAACAAATATGGATGGAATTAACATCTTGGAATTACGTAATAAATTATGTCAAATTTAAATTATAAACTTAGGATGAGAGAAAGGAATAATTATGTATCAGAACTAAAATGCTACAGCCAATATTTAAACAGTAACAAATTTTGCTGCTGTAATCTCTCTGCAGTGAAATTTTTATCTTCACTCTTCACACCAAGCTAAATAAAATGCTACCTTCTAGTGTTTTGGTTTTCTGGACCACTGATGGAGCTACAATATGAACCCTCCTCATCCAATGAGTGAGTTATTGTAACTAAGAGCAGATCCCTGAGCTAAAATCCTTATCATCCATTATGCTGAACACCCATGATTTCCACATAATGGCATCATTTCTGATAAATTCTAAAAAAGAACCTACTTTAGAACTCAACAATGACTTAAAAAGATCTTTCATTTCACAAAAAAGGAAACTGAGGCTGACAGAAGGCAAGAGGTTAAGTGATTTGTCTGAGAGAGTCACAGCCAGAACCCAGTTTCCTGTGACCTAAGATAGTCTGCCATGGAGGAAACAGAGTTTATCATTCACATGCAGTGACAACAGTTGCTCTGCAAGGAAGACTTCTTTCAATAAATTAAAGAACTTTAAAATAAACTTACACTGTGGACTGTTAAAATAGATGGCAACTGATTACTTCCTCACTACCTGGATTTCTGCCTCCTTTGTGTTTTCTACTGATTCCCACTCTGCTTTTCCTCTGTTTTCCCGCTCAATCTTCTCTGCTACCTTTGTAATATATCTTGAATTATCATCCCTGCATACCAATCCTCCCTTCTCCCCAAACAAAGCTAATAAATAAGCAAACCTCATATTATTTTATTTTTAAGAATTTTTTTTGAAGTCTTCAATTGAATTTGTTACAATATTGCTTCTGTTTTGTTTTTTGGTCCTGAGGCATGTGGGATCCTAACTGCCTGACCAGTGAATGAACCTGCACCCCCTGCATATGAAAGCGAAGTCTTAACCACCGGACCACCAGGGAAGTCCCACAAACTTCATTTCAAAAGAGACAAAAAGAAGGAATAACACACCAAGCAGGCTGACAGGGTGAACTGGCAAGGGGATGGCTTAACTAAAAATAGAAGATATTCCCGGCATCCATAGATTAAAGCAGATCGAAGAGGTTTATTCCGGCTTCAGCAAATGCTTCAGGTGAAATCATGCATGCAGGCTACCACCAAAGGAAAATAAGAAGATTCTATTTGCAAAAGTGAAAGCTTAAAAGGCTGCCATGCGATCCAAAAGTCACAGGGCACTTTTAATTTCATTTGTTTGCCCGGCACCCTTCTGCTGTATCTTTTTTTTTTTTTCTCTATAGGGTCTAATGAAAAGGAAGGTTATTTCAGGGATGGGGATGAAGTGAGCATTTAGCCCCTCCTGAAAAGGACTGAGGGGCCACCAAGGACTGTTTTCTGTCCTGCAGCAGGTCAGGCGTGGAGAGAACCCCTGCTCAGAAGCCATACAGGAGAATGACAGAGAAGGTTCTATCCTGGGAGAAAGAAGAGGGGCCAACCTGATGAGCTAGATGACCATGCCTGCTGGGAGACGGAAGGGGGGAGCCCCAGTCTCTCTCTGCACACGTCCCCAAAACTAATCAGCTCTGCCAGGAGCCCTCCCTCACACTGAGCCCAGTCTATCTTGTGGGGTCCTGCTCCAAATGAGAACCACCGTGAACAGTTTAGAGCAGTGGAAACTCCAGCTCCTACTGCCCCTCAGGGGGTTCTAGGAGTCAGGGAATTCCCAATCACGTCAACAAGACTAAAGCAAAGAGATGTGCTTTTCTCGCCATATAGAGGTAGAAATACACATCCAGTCTTCCATAGATGAACCATCACATGGTGACTAGATAACATAATTATCATCATACTTATACTTTAAGTATATTAATATAATAAACAGGGTTTTGTACCTGGGAAGTATGCATAATACATAACATTGGGAAAACATCTGGGGAGTTGAGGAGTGCAAGTTAAATGGTTTCTCTCCAATACAAGACTGCCACCTCCTGGTTAAAGAGGACAGCTGCACCCACGACTGACATGTACAGCCCTGGAACCGGAGTCGGGAGGTGGCGATGGAGGAAGACTAACACTACCTTTGCAATGACCATGGAACAGTTAAGTTTGCACTACGTGAAACAGAGAAACGGTGTGGAACAATAGAAGAGTCAACTCAGGAGTGAGATCTTTCATACTAGAGAACTCAATACAGAGACCACTTCATGAATATTTATGAATCTCATATAGATTCTATATGATTCTCTAAATGGGTCCATTTCAAGAGCTGTTCAACACCAAAATTAAACTCTAAAAAAAGCTTAATGCAACTAAGAGGAATGTAACTAAAAGTACTGAGCGATGATAAATTTAGCCACATAAAAGTCTGTTTTCTCCTCTAAATATTAATATCAAGTTAACTTCCGCGCCCAGCTTTGCCAGAGGACTTGCATACAGTCAGAGGGCGAATCTGGGGCCCAGGAGTGAGGCTGCGTCTGCACTCTAACAAGACCCCCGCTGACTCACAAGTGCGGACACCTCAGCACTGCTATGGATCAAGCCGGTCAGGGGGTCCCTCCTTTTCCAATCTGTACATAAGGCAAGTGATGCTGGCGAAGAGCTAAAAATGCGCTAAGAAACCCAGATGTGAACACAGAGATTTAAAACAAATAAAGAAACATGCAATTTTACCTTTTGTGAATTTCATATAGTGAACACGGTTTTTGGAGACTTTGGACTTCTCCTCAAGACTGAAAGACTTCTTTTCCCTGTTGTCTGGGGAGTCTTTTAAAAGAAAAGGATGAAAAGCATTATGTTAAACTCTGCATTCCATTCTCAATCCCCTACGGTGACACAGTCTTATAGAAATAAAACCCTTAGGAGCCTTATCATTTATTACTGAACTGTAACCAAAAATTAGAAATATTCTTAAACTATGTACTATGGATCAGGCAAGGCTATTTTCCAGAAACTTATAACATCCTGAAAGACGAGAAATGAAAATCTGTGTTCACACAAAACCTCCACGTGAATGTTCATGACAGTCTTATTTGTGACCATAAGATACTGGAAATAAACCAAAATGCCTTCAGTGGGTGAATGGCTAAGCAAATTCTGGTACTCCCCTACACGGGAGCATTACTCCAGATAAAGAGGAAGGAGATACTGATACTGAGTGACAATCGGGATGGCCTTCACTGGCGGGCATCATGCTTAAGAGAAAAAGTCAATCTACATACTCAACGGTCCACTCAGACATGCTGGAAAGGAAAAACTACAGAGATGGAGAACAGCGAGAGGTTTACAGGGGACAAAGATGAAAGTGGATTTTGGAAGCTGGAGGGGTAAGGTGGGTACAGATACAGAAAGGCAGCATGAGACAGCTCTTTTGTGGTGATAAAGCAATCCTGTGTCCTGAATGTGGTGGTAGCTACATGAATCTATACATGTGATAAAGCTGCACCGGAACTACACACACACAATTAAATGAAGGCTAAAAAACCCAAAAACTGGTGAAAGCTGAATAAGAACTGTGGTCCAGTTAACAGTCAACACCAGAGTCAATTTCCTAGTTTTGATACCATGCTATGGCTCTATTAGATGTCATCGTTGGAGAAACTGGATGAAAGGTATTCAGCACCCTTTCTACAACTATTTTTGCAACTTCCTGTAAGCCTAAAATTGTTTCAAAATAAAAAGTTCTTTTAAAAAGTGAGTAAAAGTAAGACAGACCAATGATGATCCAAACACAGATCAGAGGTGAGATGAGGAGCACAGCTGGCACTGAGCCACCGCCTCACACTGCAGACTCAGCTGGAGGCTCACCTTCCGGGGTAAAGCAGCAACAAAAACAAGTCACTGAGGAATGAAGGCAGTGGTTATACTCCTCTGACGAAAGAGGAAAATGGGGGGCAGAATGCAGTCCCTCGCCCGAAATACCAAAGCAAGGAGATCTGGGGTGAGAGTTAGTGACAGGATTCTAGCGAGCTGCCTGTATGCCCTCATCTTTATCTATTTGTCAAATTCAAGTAGCAGAAAGAGAACGTCATAGGTAGAAAAGAGACTGAATTTTCCTATAGTTATGTCATAAGGAAATACACAAACATGACATTAGAGAAAGGAGGAAAAAAAGAAATTTCCACTTTAATACTGAAGGAAAACAAGCGCATGGTTGTTTAACATGATTAAACATGTTAACTGACTGTAATTCTTCCCAGGAAATTACACAGTAAGTCTCCAAACAACATAAAGGTAGATGCTTCAAGTTTTCAGATTAAGCATGGCTTAATCACATTAACAGCCTGAAACATTCTCCATGATCACTTCCAAGAACAACTTGCAACTTCTTTCAAAGACATCCTACCCGTAAATTTCTTCTGCTCTTTTTGCAGGCAAAAAATTTCATATACCACATTACAGTCTCTATTTTGATGTTCCAAACACAAATCACCAAGTAACGTACCAGATTGAAGTACTTTTTACCAATGGAAGGCTTATTAAGTCCTAGGTGCTGGGCTAAGCTTTCTATGCATTCCTGCATTTCATCTCACAACCACCCTGGAAGATAGCTGCTGTGACTATTAAACCACCTCACAGGACACCGAAGCATGGGGGGTAAAATAAGACCCACTGATGAGGTGGCTGTGAGGGAACTGGAAGCCAGGCAGATACGTCTGAGAGTGCATCCTTAACATGTGCACTTATCCCCGCAGAGCTGTGCTCACTTAGGGGAGGGGAGAACCTCCTGGGAGCCTCACCACCTTCCCAGAGCAAACCTGAGCCCTGACATGTCCCAGGGCACCAGTTTCTACCTACCTGTCCACACGCACGCCCACCTAAAGCTGCTCTGTTCTGTGAAGACGCATCACTCTGGTCCTCCTCCTTCGCTTCTCCTCTGCGTCCTCCTCCCACTTTACACCAGAGGAGCACAGGTCTCCTTGCACCAGGATCAATAAGGAACAAGCTGCAGTGCTGGTGTGAGCGAGGGCTCCTTTCATCAGAGCCAGTCCCCTCCCCACCCTATCTATCTCATCAAGAGATGCAGTTCCAGAAAGGTTTTACCATTCTAACAATTGTTTATCAAAACTTGCATTTCCTGGTTTTGTTAATTGTTGTTCAGTTACCCAGTTGTGTCTGACTCTTTGCGGCCCCATGGGCTACAACACGCCGGGCCTCTCTCTCCCTTACCATCTCCTGGAGTTTGCCCAAGTTCAAGTTCATTGCATCGGTGACGCCTTCCAGCTGTCTCATCTTCTGATGCCTTCTTTTCCTTCTGCCCTCAATCTTTCCTAGCATCAGGGTCTTTTCCAATGAGGTGTTTGCATCAGATGACCAAAATACTAGTTTACTAGTTATAACCTACTAATCAGTAATGACAACTGAATCCAAAGGAAAAATATTTACACGGAGGCCTTGAGGTTACTAGAAATAAACCAAAAATGTATATGTATTTGTTTTGTAGCAGAGAAACATGACAAGGTGATAAGTTTTTTAAATTCAAGCAAAAAATACATTAATACAAAATATCATGGGGTACATGCAATGGAATTATTTCAGAGGAAAAAAACTAGAAAATATAGTATTGCTCAGTGTTAAAGGACTTGCTTTTCTATTTCTAAACAGAAGGCCACGGATATCAAACTGCCCTAGTATTAAATACCTATTGAACACATTTGGGACTAATGAAAAGCTCTTATTTTCAAAAGTCGATATTTCCCAAATAGGCCAGATACACATTCTTTGCAACTATTTAAAACTATGATTAAAAACATTATAGCCATCAATCTAAAAATGTGAGACAGAGTATCAGTTCAGTTCAGTCACTCAGTTGTGTCCGACTCTTTGCGATCCCATGGACTGCAGCACGCCAGGCCTCCCTGTCCATCACCAACTCCCAGAGTTTACTCAAACTCATGTCTATTGAGTCAGTGGTGCCATCCAACCATCTCATCCTCTGCCATCCCCTTCTCCTCCCGCCTTCAATCTCTCTCAACATCAAGGTCTTTTCAAATGAGTCAGTTCTTCGCATCAGGTGGCCAAAGTATTGGAGTTTCAGCTTCAGCATCAGTCCTTCCAATGAACACCCAGGACTGATCTCCTTTAGGATGGACTGGTTGGATCTCCTTGCAGTCCAAGGGACTCTCAAGAGTCTTCTCCAACACCACAGTTCAAAAGCATCAATTCTTGGGTGCTCAGCTTTCTTTATAGTCCAACTCTCACATCCATACATGATCACTGGGAAAACCATAGCCTTGACTAGACGGACCTTTGTTGGCAAAGTAATGTCTCTGCTTTTTAATATGCTGTCTAGGTTGGTCATAACTTTCCTTCCAAGGAGTAAGTGTCTTTTACTGTTTTTCAAATTGC
The DNA here is from genome assembly GCF_033118175.1 of Dama dama. NCBI lineage: Eukaryota > Metazoa > Chordata > Mammalia > Artiodactyla > Cervidae > Dama > Dama dama. Next base: position 17,913,438 of record NC_083709.1, on the reverse strand, counting down.
CTCAGAGGCTCTGGGAGCAAAAAAACTTGAAGATCCTTGTCCTAAACCACACCTCTGTGGATGACAGGCTATCAGCATCCCAGTTTATTTCCAAAAATATTTAAAATCACAAGGAACAAAATATCTAATAGAAGTAAAAAGCATTTCTTAAAACCATGAGGTAAGTCCACCAAAAAGCCAAGCTGAGTCATACGTTAACTACTTGAGATAGGATAATTTTTAAAAATAAAAATTTAAATTAAAGACTATAGAGTTTTCTCGTGTCCCACAAGGAAATAAGGGTTATTTCTAAAATTTTTGCAAGATTCTATGAAGAAAATAGTTTGGAATCTGTTTAGTTGACAGGCAAACTGTGTAATTAGGTAAGCAATCTTAAAGAACTAAAAATATTATAGCAGAAAAATAGGTTACTAGGTTATCCTATCAGCTTTAATTCAAGTAATATGACCAAAAATTCATCTGGATGAAGATATTGTATTTACCAGAGATGATCTGGCAGAAAAATGATCTCAGCTCTCCAGGTCCCTGGCCAGGTTTTCCCTTAAAGGAATATTTAAAGGCTTTTCATGACTGGGACTGGCAGTAGCAAGGCCTGGTTTGAACTGTCCTGGAGACAGAGCTAATAGCACCATACCTATCACAGGGAGACAGCGCCCTCTAGTGGTCTTGAGGTGAATCCACGGGTGGACAAGTTCAGAGTTGGGGCATCGTGCCCAGGGGACATGAGGCGATATCAGGAGATATTTTTGATTGTCACAACTAGGGAGAGGGTGCAAATGGTGTCCAGTGGATAGCGCTCAAGGATGCTGCTAATCATCCTAAATGCAGAGGACATGCCTCATAGCAAAGAATGATCTGGCCCAAAACATTAGCAGTGCCATGGCTGAGAAAGGCTTTACAGGCTCTCGCAATGATCCACAGGAAATACCAGCTGCTCAGACCACGTTGGTTACAGTGTAGGTGACAAGAGGAAGTCAGGGTCTGAATAGATTTTAAAGGCAGAACTGACAACAGCTCTTTCACTGGAACAACTAGAAGGATGAAGCTGACATCACCTGAAATGGGGAAGATGGTGGATAAAACAGGTTGTAGGGTATGCGGGCCCAACAGTTTGCAGGGTGGGAGTTGGGGAGGTGCAGAATTGAAGTCTGGACATGTTGAGTTCCGGAAGTCGAGGAAACCCTGATGAGGATGCTGAGCAGGGGGCTCAATACAAGTCTGGGATCCAGGAGACAGGGGGGAGCAGTAGCGAGAAGTGTGGCAATGGGCACCCCACCCCTGGGAGGCCGGATGGCATACTGAGTGCAGATGAGAGATGAAAAAGGGCCAGGCCTGAACTGCAGGGCCCCGGACACTGTAAGGCTGGGATAAGGGAACTGCAGCAGAGAAATGTAAACTGAATAAACTGATCTTGTCATTCTCAAACTCTTAACAGGGAAAAAAAGCCTCTGCTTATGACTAATGTTAATTCAATGCGAGTACCCGGAAATGTAAACAGACTATTTGTGATAGCTACAATCAATTAACTTTCAGATATGACACTAACAGTAAAAAAAAAAAAAAAGTTGATAAAAATATTTTATATTGAGATTCAGTTCAGTTCAGTCACTCAGTTGCGTCTAATGGATAAAAAGCAAAGGTTTCCCCACCTGTTGTTTCCTGCCCATGGCAAGTGTTCAGCTGGGCCAGAAGCTGGTTAAAATCATCTTGATGAGCAATCCAGTTGTCCTGAAAAATACCAAAAAATCAATTAGAGGCAAACCTGTTATCTACCTACACTGAGATAAGATATATACTGCAATCAAGGAAATCTGAATTTTTAAATGTTTTACCGAAACATTACTTTATAAATTTGAATGAAGAAGAAATAGTATAAATTTGAACTGTATTTATCTATTTGTTGTTGTGTCTGACTCTTTTGCGACCCCATGGACTGTAGCCCACCAGGCTCCTCTGTCCATGGGATTTCCCAGGCAAGAATACTGGAGTGGGTTGCCATCTCCTTCTCCAGGGGATCTTCTCGACCCAGGGATCAAACCCCAGTCTCCTGCCTTGCAGGCAAATTCTTTTCTACTGAGCCACTGAGCATCTTGGAAGCTTAAGCCCTGATTTCAAATGTGGGTAACTTATCAAGTCAACTAATAGTCAAATAAACAGCAGGCAACCTTTGTGCTAAATATTAAAATAAAGCAAAACAAAAAATGTTTTTTTCACACTAAGGGAAAATTATGTAGGTTAAAGGGAAAAAGCAGGGATAGATTTGAGGGCTTTGCTTCACTTTTTAGAGCCTGCATGCCAATTCTATTTGCTTACAACCATCCCAATGTGAGAAACCACCACTGGGGAGGGTGAGGGAAGGGCTCCAAGTCCCCCAAGTCAACAAGTGCCCACTGGTAAGGTGCTCAGTTAGTAAGTTCATCATAACAGAGTCTCACTTAAAACAGAATGAGCATCTTCAGAATAATATCAACATGTAGGGAGCAGGGTTTCCCTTTAGGAAGTTGCCTCATAGATACTTTTCAAAGAATGCTTAAATATGTTATTTTTGAAAATGCTAAAGCCTATTAAATAGGCAATGTTTCTCCTAAAAAATTAAGTATATCTATATATCCACCTCTAAGAAGCTACCTGCAAAAATCAACCTTATGCAAACTCTTTTTAAAAAATTGTCTACGGTGTGTTTATTAATTGATGAAAATACAGAAGATATCGCTACACATTGCATCTACTAAGTGTGTGCACTGTGAACCTTCTGAAGTACTGGTCTTAGATTTTGTCAGTTACAGCATTTGTTTCAGTTTTATTGATATAACTGACATAAAACATTGTATTAGTTTCAGGTGTACAACATGATCATTTGACAAATGTATAAACTCTTCCTTTAGAGGTTTAAGCTTTCAGCTGTTAGCCCAAACAATCTTAGCTGCTCCAGTCTACCACTCAGAGCTACGGAACAAAGCAAAGTCATCCAGTTCACCTAAAGTAATTCTCCAGATTTTCTACCAGATTCTGTTGGCTGCAAAAATGTAAGAACAAAGCTTTCAGTTTAGATGCTTTCCTACAGTGAGCAACGATACTGAAAATGAAAGGCAGGGCAAGCCATGAACTTTTAATTACAGGGTCATATTTTCACAGTGTTGGTGTTTACTAGGAAATGTGAATTATCTCAACTGCTATACACCAACAGTCAGAAACAGACAATGGACAAGAAAAGAACGGTACTCTCTTGCAGTATTTCCAAAACAAAATGCCACCAATTTTAGCAATATAAGCTAATAGTCCAACAGAGGTCAAGATGAAAATTCCTCTCTGTCCTGAAGTGCAAAAAAAAAAAAAAAACACCACTTTTTGCAAAGTTCAGCAATAAGGCTACCTGGAATCTTTTATGCATAAGCAATAAGGCAAAATGATTGCATGTTCCATGATGCACAGCAGCTTAGTCACTGGCTTGTTATCCAAAACATGGACTGCACACTCTTGAATAGCTTAAAACTGATCAATCAATTTGACTGGATTAATTTGTTTTTACACTGACAAAAATAACAACGATGCAAGGAAACCCCCCAGCAGACACGCTGTTGCTCACTTCGTTATTGATAGTAGCTCCTAGTCCCAGGTGGTTATTTTTGACTTGAACTTTGATATGATCAGTGGCTCCTTGCTCCTGAGCCCCTAAACCCTGTGGAGATTAAACATAAAGAGAGTTAGCATTTTCATCAGGTAGGAAAGAAATTACCTCTCTCTTCCTTCATTAACCGATTCATCACTCACATTAGGAGGCTCCATCCTTGTCCTCAAAGAGGACAGTCTAGTGGGTTCTTTCAGATATGTCTGTAACACCAAGGATGCGCTTACAGTGTGGTGCTGCGTAAGTTGCTTTAGCCATGTCCGACTCTTTGAGAACCTGTGGACTGTAGCCCACCGGGCTCCTCTGTCCATGGGATTCTCCAGGCGAGAATACTGGAGTGGGTTGCCAGGACCTCCTCCAGGGGATCTTTCAACCCAGATATCAGACCTGTGTCTCATGTCCCTGGCTTTGGCAGGCAAGTTCTTGACCACTAGCGCCACCTGGGAAGCCCTGCACTCAGAGTAATGAATGCCAATTCTTCAACCTGAGGCTCGCTTTAAAGACCATGAAAATACTGAAGAGAACGTGCCTTTTCCTGATGCGCAAAAGCAGAATGCTACTACCAAACTAACAGAAGCCCATCAGAGGCATTACAAGTCTGTGGCACTTTCCATTAAATAATTCTACAAAACAACCCTGAGGAAGGGGACCCCAAGTCCCGCGCATCATTAACAGTCATTTGTAAGGTGTCCCTGAGCACCTGGTGTACTAAAAGTCACTGAGGTGGCTCTAGTAGAGTGGATGGAGGAAAAAAATAAGAGATAAAAAGGGACTAGATCTCAAGGACCCTGGACATTATGGGAGGAATTTGGATTCTATTATTTTTTTGTTTTTTTGGCCATGCCCCCTGGTTTGCAGGATCTTAGTTCCCCAGACAGGGACTGAACCCGTGCCTGTGACAGTGAAAGTGCGGAGTCCTAATCAAGGACTGCCATGCAATTTCCAGATTTTATTTCTTTAAAACAATGGGAAATCACTGAACTTTGAAGCAAAGGAAGACATGATCGAATTTCTATACTTTAAAAGCTCACAACGGCTGCTGTAAGGCAAATGCCCAGAGAAGGAAAAGAAGGGGGGCAGGTAAACAGCTGAGAGGCCGCTGTGTCGGTCAGGACAGGCGGTGGCGGTGGCTGGTCCAGGACAGGCCCGCGCAGAGAGCAGTCATGACTGGGGGCATGGGGAGTGAGTGAGGGGTGGGGCCAGCACCACCTCCAGGCTTCCGGCTTAGGTAAAGAAACCCTTGACAGGGTATGTTTGCAAAAACGAGGGAAACTTGAGAAGAAAAAGATTTGGGAGGGATCAAAAAGTTTTATAATAAAAATAATCAACTTAAGATGCTAACTCAAGTGAAAATGCCAAGCAGGCTGATGAATTTATAACCTTGGAGCTCAAAGGACAGGCTTGAATCTGGACTAGATAGAAAAGTGACAACTCTCAGAAGTTAGATAATTCAAAGCATGGCATGGAATGAATGAGTTCACCCAAGCAGAGGACAGAAAAGGGCCTGGGGCTGAATCCCAAGGAATTCCAAAGCTCAAGAGTCTAGAGGAGGAAGAGCCAGCAACACATTTTGGGGTGGTTAGTAAAGCAGAGGGGAAAACCAGGACAGAGGGCAGTATTGTGGAAGCCAAGACAGAGGTACTTCAAGCAGGGGTGGTTGATGACATCCAAAGCTGCTAAGGGATGAAGTGATGTGAGAACCAAAAAAGGATCCATTGGGTTTGGAAACAAGATCTTTAAAGACCTTGGCAAGAACCGTTTAAGTATAGAGACGTCAGCAGAAGCCCCATTTGAGTAAGGAATAAATGAAATGTGAGGAAAAGGAGAAAATGTGTAGTCCAGTTATAAGGGTGAATAAAGCTTTACTCTAAGCAACGTAAAACTCTGATGGTTAAGTGTGATTCCAAATGCAACCAACTAAAAGGCACCATCTACGAATATCAGAGCAGGTTAAACGATTAACAAAGACAGCTGGCACGTATGTTCAATTCTAATTTTACTATCACAACGTCTTTAAAACTTAGTTACTTTTCTAAAATCACTTATTGATCCAAAATAAATTCTCCCAGTCTAAGAAAGATACAATCTCCTGATCTATAATCTCTCTGGCTGGCTCCAATTCCTGTGCTCTTCTCCGAGGTACCTTTCCTTTAGACCACCCCATCTTCTCCAGCATCCTCTGGCCAAACTTGGAGTCATCATTACTCCATGCAGTGTTTCTTGGGTCCACAGCCCACTTCTGCTTCCGCCGACCTGTCAATGACAAAGTATCACATGAGCAGCTTGTCTTTCAAGTCTGAAAACACCTCACAAACACACACACACACCTATGGCACACACACAACACTTCTATAAATGCAACATACAGTTTTATTAGATACAGATGTCAGATGCGGCATCCACTGGGACATAATATCAGCTTGGATCATTCATCCTAGTTTCCCCAAAAACTCTATAATCTGAACATACAAACTGATCTTGTAAAAGTGAAATAAAAATGTTTCCTCCAAATGTGACAAATCGAAATACATGATGCAGCATCAGTCGGGCCTTCCATTCAGCGATTGGCAGCAATGTAAGGCCCCTGGGACACCAAGGTCGCCATCACCCGTCATTACACACACATGGGAAGTGCCAAATGCATCCATATGCTCTCAGTTTCCATAGTAACCCAATGAGGGGAGACAGTCTGATCTCTGCTTTTCAGATGAGAAAATCTGAGGCCTTCAGGAGGCATACGCCTAATACCCCCAAAGACCAGAGTCTTTATACAAACCAAGGTCCTACCAACTCCAAAGCTCACATTCTTAATCCATGGCACACAGCTGTCATGAACTTGGGGAGAATCAACCTCCACACGACCTACAGATACTAATCTCACTGAAACACCCTACAGCCATATATGACCCCTTCTCTGAACTTACACGATAAATTACCTGTTTCTTTTCTTTGGCATTTATTTAACATTCCTCTGTATTACGGTTGTTTACATCCATCTCTTATGTTTGCTGCCATAAGCTCTTTAAGGCTCACATCTATGTTCTTATTCTTTCTTATGCTTCATTGTATTTGCCCATAGCAGGCATTCAGGAAAAAACATGATTGAATATATGAATGACTGAGAAACAAAAAAAAGGAGGGAAGGAAGAAGAAAGGCGACAAGAAAAGGGGAAAGGGAAAAAAGGAAGATAATTGAATTGAGGAAACTGCTTTGAGTCCCTACAAGTTGTTTTTGTTTTTTAATGTATATAACTAACTGACCCTGATGCTGGGAAAGGTTGAGGGCAGGAGAAGGGGACGACAGAGGATGAGATGGTTGGATGGCATCACCAACTCAATGGACATGGGTTTGGGTGGACTCCGGGAGTTGGTGATGGACAGGGAGGCCTGGCGTGCTGCGGTTCATGGGGTCGGACATGACTGAACTGAACTGAACTAACTGACCATTAGAAACTCAAACTTACTGCTACACTTTTAAGGAAACTTACAGCAGAGAAAAAGGACTCCAGAAGTTTATTACACAAGCACATGAAACCCAAAGTAAACGGTGGCCAAGTGGAAAATCTGAAGGTCAAATGCCATCATCATTTATCTGTCGCACCAATGGAAGCAGAGTACCAACAGCGGCTCATGCGTCAGCAGTGTCCTAATTGATTTACCGCACGTAAAACCAATTAAGAGATTTTTAACTATCCACACTGTAGCAATAGGTAAACCTTTACAGGCATGCAGGCAGAAAAAGACGACTGAAAAAGGAAAATGAGCTGGGCTTAGATTTATCGTGTTTCGCAGGGAAAGGGGGACCCCAAAACGCTACTAAGGTGACTAAGTTACCACTTACTTATCTTAGTAAATACACAGCCTCACGTTGCCTCTGCTAACGAAGAGCTTAAGAGATGAGCCTGGCTAAATAGGGCTCTCTCTGCAAGGCTGCTTCCAGGTGCATGTTGGAGCCATGTCTCCAAACTAGCGTCGGCCAGGGGCCTCTGACTGGGGCTTGTGTGAAAGAGACATTTTTGAGAATGTGTGTGCCCACCCTCTGCAATAAAGATGGCATTGAGTTTATGTCACAAACCCATATACTATAATGCTGGCACAAGAGACTAGAGAGTCAGCCGAAGTCAGCTTTGCTTCCCCAGGGAAATGGCAGGTATCTCCAACCAACAGAGTGCACACATATGTGCTCAGTCGTGTCCGACTCTTTGTGACCCCTTGCACTGTAGCCCGCCAGGCTCCTCTGTCCAGTGGATTTCCCAGGCAAGAATACTGGGGTAGGATGCCATTTCCTTCTCCAGGCGATCTTCCCAACCCAAGGATCAAACCTGCATCTCTTGTGTCTCCTGCACTGCAGGCAGATTCTTCACCAGTGTACCACCTGGGAAGCAATGCAGTAGGCCAGTATTTCCCAAGTAAGGATGTTAAATGCAGGGGAGGACTCAGGATAGAGTGTCCTGAATCTGCAGAATCACTCTTTGGGATGAAGGGGGTAACCATCCTCTAGCAGGGACTCCTCCTATATGGAGATCTAGCCAGATATTTTCAGGGTAACCCTAACAAACAACCGTGCACACAAGAGGTGCCAGGACTAATCACTCCACGCCCAGGACCACAAAGTTTATGCCAGGATTCAGCTTACTCTGGGAAGTGTTTTGAGTGCCAAGAGCCAGGGGCAAAAGTTTTCTCTCTCTTTTTTTTTTTTTTTGGCCAAAGACACTTTCAGATATTCAAGACCTCAAAAAATATATCCCCCACCCATGTATTCTTATTAAAACATTTTTTGAGACATAGATTAAGGCATAGATTAATTCTGAAATAGAGTCAAGATTAAGGGAACAGCAGCATAAAATTGTAATGCAATGACCACTAAAATCCGTTAATGATAGCACTGTCATTTGATTAGAAAATGTAATAATTGCAAGTGTCAAACACTGGTCCTAATAAAATGTGCGTCTAAGACTCCAAATTAAATAAGGATTGAGAAGTGAGAGTGATAAATGAAAATTTTCTCTTATGTTTCAGTAGGCTAGATTTCTTACCTTAAATAGGGGAAGTCAATAAAATATATTTGACAATTAGAGAAATGCAGGATAAAGGATGTTTTTGAGAAACATAAAGAAAAGTGCTACATTTTTAAAACAGGATAGATGCCTGTGAAGATAAAAGAGAACACAATCTAGTCCATATGGCAAGGGAAAACGAAGGAAACAGTGTACTTACTGTAGTGAAAATAGTAACTGAAGGTTAATCAGCGGAAAAAAGTAGGTTACAAAACTGTATCTACAGAATTATTACAATTTTACAAACTATCAGAGAAAATAACTGCTGGGTAGTGAAATGGCGAACTGGGATTTCTCTAAGCTTCTGTTTTCTCACTTCTAAAATTAGAACACCAGTCCTAAGTGTCTAATATCAGGGGATGCCACTAATTTAGTAAATCATATTACAAGGCAACACAGAATATTGGGTTGGCCAAAGTATAGGGTATGGAAAAAACTTGAGTGAACTTTCTGGCCAACCCAATGTTATCTATTATTATGTCAAAGATTTGAAAATCTGGAGACATGGGGATGGGGGGAGAACTGAAAATCCTCTCTTGAAATCCTGCAGTCTGAATTACTGATGTCCGCAGATAGCACCGCGCATCCGTGTTTTGAACTGTTTTCACATTCACCATCTCACTGACTTTTTTAAGGCAACCTAGTGATGACCATAATCAAAGATGTTTTTAATAGCCCCAGAGAAACGGATCATGGAAAGAGACATAAATGAATAGCAGAACTAGGGCTAATGTTTCCAGGTACATGCTGAACTAAGTGTACATCAGAGAATATTAAAACCAGGAGAGATTTAGCCACGCTGGTTAGCCCACAGGGTCACACTAACACATACATACTCCGATCTGGAAGTTCTTATTTAAAAACCAATAGTGGTCTGCTGACCCTAGTGACAAGAACGTAAAGAAACAGCGACAACTAGATCAATTTTGTCACTTTCTACCTCAACGACTTGGGGTGAATTATTTCCTCTGAATCTCAACTTCTGTCCCTGTAAAACTTACAGTGTCTTACCCACTTAGTTTTGTGCTCCCAATCCTCCATCTCTTTAGATGAGAGGATGCCGACAGCATTTATTTCATGGAGTCCCTGTGTAGTTGCTGTTGGTCTGTTAAATAAGCTGGTTTTGGTCCTTGTTCACCAAACACTTTCAAAGTGACCGGCCCGCTTTTCAGGACCAAAGCACGACTGCCCTCTGGTGGCCAGTAGCCTTAACTACAGGTGCCATTCAAAAGTTAAAAGCCGCTCCAAAGGAAGGAAATTGACGAACTTCACAAAATAATAGTGAATGTCAAAGGCAAACAGGCACCTCGAGCGTTGCGGCCAACACGCCTCTCAAAGACTGTTACTAATTTCAACTACCAAAGTCACACCCACCGCGATTTTATTTAGAATCACTCATTAGCCCTGCTTCCCCTTAAAAACACTAACTTCCAGTGTTTACTGCTTCTAAGCTCTTGGCTTTTCTTTTTCTTGAGTCAATACATCTTCAAGGACGGGCTTTCACTGCTGGCCCAACAACTTCTTTTTAGCCAAAGGACTCTGAGGCCTGGGGAAGTAAGAGGTCAGGTTCCCAAAACCAGAGTCCTGACCCCTCACTGGAACCCACCGCCCACGTGTCCAGGTTTGAGAGCGGGGACAAGAGTCCCAAGTGGACACTCGGTCTCATCAGCAGGCCTGCAGCTAACTTTCGAGGAAGGCTGAGCCGGGAAATATCCGCGGCAGCCAGGGAGAGCCGAGATGGGCTTCCAGGACACCCGCCCCCGGCAACCTCCGGCCCACTGCGCGTCGGGGACCCGCGCCGTCTATGGCCACCGTGTCACCCAGAACCTTCACCCTCGGGCCCGGTCGAGCCTCCGCGCCCAACACTCACGCTCAGCCAGCATCGACATGTCGCCGAGCCTGTGACGCTGAGGATCTCGGGACCTGAACGACCGCAATTACCGCAGGGCCGACCCGAAGAGAAGCTGAAACTACCAGACTCGCACGCCGGGGAAACGGCAGCGGCGGGGGCGCACTCTGATGACGTCAGCGAGACGCGACTCGCTCCTGAACCGCGCGGCGGCGAGTGGGCGGGGTGCGGGCCGCGTAGCACTCTGCCTTTGGGAGGATACCCGGTAGATTAAATGGTTTCTAAGGCTTGTTCCAACTTCAGCGTTCCGTGTGTCCGTGAAATATCTGTGAGGAACATCCACTGAAAAGAACCGTTACTAAGTTTGGGTGTTTTGTTTTGTTTTTTTATATTACAGAATCTTGATATTTTTAAATTGTCAGCTGGAAGTTCTGGTGGTTCAGACGGTAAAGAAAATGCCCGCAAGGCAAGAAGACCCGACTAAAATCCCTCGGTGGGGAAGATCCTCTGGAGAAGGGAATGGCTACCCACTCCAGTATTCTTGCTGGAGAATTCCATGAACAGAGGTGGGCTATAGTCAGGGCATGGAGTCGCGAAGAGTTGGATTCGACTGAGCGACCAACACTTTTAACTATTTTTCAATAGATACTGCACTTTTAAAAAGAAGGTGACAGTGTGAGACATTCCATCCTGTTCTTTAGTCTCATGGCAGACCCGCATAGAGCAGGGCTGCCCAAACTTTAAAGTGCGAGTAAATCACCTGGGAATCTTGTTGAAATGCAGTTTCTGGCTCAGCAGGTCTGGAATGGGGCCAGAGATTCTGTATTTCTAACAAGCTTCCAAGGATGTGGCTGATGATGGCCTTACTTTGTATAGCAGGCCATCGAACAACCAAAGGCAGGAAGGAACTCAGGGTTAAGATATACTTTCTTCTTTTTTCCTGTTCAAGAAAAATACTTTATGAAGAACACTAGATGATGGTGATAAACACTTTCAAAACACTTCAAAGAACTGAACCCAGATGATTTAGGTAAGTCATCTGTGCTATTCCCCTACCTTCAGGCAAGTAAAGACCAGTATCAGGGACTGAAGGTCACAACTTCTTTTCTACGCCTCTGGTAAGTCTCATATCCACCCTTGCTCGCCCCCACCCCACCGCCCCACCCCATTACACACTCACAGTTGTAAAAACTAGCTACACATTTCTGTACAATCACAAAAAAGGATTCTTATGTGTTGCGTTACATATTTATTTTCTATTCCAGATATGTCACTAACATTGTATCTATAAAGGAAATAAAGCTGAATCTTGCCAGTTTAATTTAGCTCATTTCTAAGCAGCACTAGAGCGATACAATGCAGGGCTGGGGAATGGGGAGCAGTCAGAGAACAGTGATAAAGCCTAAATTCTGCTACCAGCTTGGGGTGAGCCCTTGGGCAAGTCATTTCACCTCTTTTGATATCTCCTTCCATTCTATGAAAAAAAGATGATCTCTGGGATCATTTCCAATATCTGAAAGATTTTCAGAGAATTACTTTAATCAGATCTAGTTGCTGTTACCCAAAGAATGAAAGGCTCATTGCTCCTGGAGGATTTCTCCTGCAGTCCTGGCCATGTCTTCCTCAGTCCCCACGAGGAACACAGGTTGAGAAGCATCTACCCACCCTGAGATCTAATACACTGGAAATGGTTGCTTGATGTCTTGCTGAGATTTATTTACCTATTGTGGGAGATGGGGAGTGTCCGGTTTTGCCCGGTTCTTCCCCCTTCAATCTGCTTTAAATTCCATCCCATTTCAGTTGCTTATACTGCCTCTGAGTAGGAGAATGTGTCAGTCATACTGGGTTGTTTTTTTTTTTAAGATTTTTTTTTTTAATGTGGACCATTTTTAAAGTCTTTGGTGAATTCGTTACAGTATTGCTTCTTTTTTTTTTAACCTTTTAGTTTTGTTTTGTTTTTTGACCTGGAGGCATGTGGGATCTCAGCTCCCCAACCACAGATCCAACCTGCCCCCCTGCATTGGAAGGGGAAGTTCTCACCACTGGATGCCAGGGAAGTCCCTGATAGTGTTTTATTTCAAGTCGACAAGCCCAATAAATACCAGCTTACGGCCCTCACGTTCCAGGCCACCCAGTAGTTTATCTTGTCCTCTCTTGAAGTCTTTATCTGTTGTGGAAGCTCAAATAGAAAGGCAAGCCCTAGCCAACTGCTGTGGGCAGAGTACCCTCTTTCTAGATCCCAGTCTAGAAATGACTTCCGGCTCCCCAGCAGCAGTTCTGGCCGGCCATCCCTCCTCTGTTGATCCTGCCTATCAAAATGTTGTGACTTCAGGCTTTAGCCTCCACAAAATCTATGAATCTCAACAATGGAAAATTGTGTCCAGAGGTCAAATCTGATTTTTTTTACTGCCTTATGATCATTTTCTTTACTGTCTTAGGTGAGCCTTCTCTGGCCTTTGAGCAAAATAACACTTTAGTTTCTTTATCTTGAGATAGTTTTAGGACTATAGGTGGTGGGGAGGAAAGGTATAGGAGTGGGGTCAGGGAGATGCCTGCAAAGGGAACCAAGAGACACGAAGTGGGAGTTGGATGATGAAGGAGGAAGGGCTGACTTGGTTACCAAAGGCTGACATAGTCTGGAGGCCATGCTAGTCCACTGGGACCAGAGCTGAAATAGCTCAGGTCGCTTGTAGAATGTTGTGAGGAGTCCAGAGTGTGGGAGCCTGGCTGTTTGCAAAGGTATTCATTGCCCTTTCACTCTTACCTGGTATTTAGGAAGGGCATCTGGAAAGCTCCGGCAGTGAAGGGAGTGGGACTGGTGCAGTGGCAGGCACAGAAGGACCCCAAGGAGAGTCACTTTCTAGGGCTAAACCTAGCAGAGCCTGAAGTTGTTTTATTTATTTTTTCCAAACTTATTTTTAATTGAAAGAAAGTTGCCTCAGAATATTGTGTTGGCCTCTGCCATACATCACTGTGAGTCGGCCGTAGGTATACATGTGTCCCCTCCCTCATGAAGCTGCCACCCCTCCCCACTCCTCTGGGTTGTTACGGAGTCCTGGTTTGCATTCCCTGAGTCATACGGCAGGTTCCCATTGGCTGTCTATTTTACACATGGTAGGTAGTGTATATGCTTCCATGTTACTCTCTCCATTCATCCCATTCGTTTGTGTGTGTGTTTTTAATCTTTTTTGGAAATCATAATTGGACCACAAACAATTAACAGCAAATCTGGGAAACCTCCCTCCCAAGGAGAAGTAGGTGGAAAAACAAAACAAAAAACAAAACAAAACCAATTCTAGGAGTCTAGGCTCTAGGCTGAGCTGATTTTCTGGAGGCGTATCGATGTTTTCTTGCAGTCATCTGACATCATTTTATGATTCTAGGCTCTTGATTCAAGGTCTATAAAGGAATCAGCTGCTCCCAGAAAACAAACAGCAAATGAAAAATTTTCCAAGTGTTTTCTGTGTTCATGTTAATGTGGTATTTCCAGATACAGGGCCAGACACAAAAGAGTTTCCATCTTCCTAGTACAGCTTCTAAAATTCCTCCCCAAATGCCTAAGGCCCTTCCTCTTCAGCAGATAGATGAGGAGAGCTTGCCTAACAAGATGAGAGTACTGTCCAAATAAAGTTGGGGTGGAGGGGTTAATGTATGCATGAAAATTCTTGACTCTTCCTTTGTGTTCTACCATAATCTGTGCGTGGGTTGGAAAAGAATTTCCAGATATGAGGCAAAATGAGAGGAAATTAAAGTTTATTAGAGTGGAATACACTGTTAGAACAGTGAGCTGGCTCAAGGGAGAGCTGACCCCTTTCGTGGGCTGGTAGCCAATTTTTATGACCTCAAGACAGAGAAGATTCCTATGGAAAGGTAGCATTAGGTGATTGGTTAGGATGTTATATGGTGGGTATTTTATCTAATATGAGGTCAAGAAACTGGCCGATTTAAACCCAGAGGCTCATGGCAATAGTCACGAAGTTGTTCAGTCGCTAAGTTGTGTCTGATTCTCTGAGACCCCATGGACTGCCATACGCCACGCTTCCCTGTCCTCTCAGGAGTTTGCTCAGACTCGTGTCCATTGGTTGGTGATGCCATCCAACCATCTCGTCCTCTGTTACTGTGGGACTTGGTTAATTCTGGAGATTTTCATCCTGTGACCTTGGCATAGGGCTGCTCATTACCTTAGCTGATACACCGCCTCATTTCCCATTCTTCTGGAGTTGCCTTCAGAATGAGGCATTGCCTTTATTTGATTTTGTCTTAAGTATGTCTTTTTATTCTGATACTTTAACATCTGGGGCCTTGCTGACCCAGTTCATGGTTGAAGTAAACTGTTAAACAAATTCACGTGACTGATGCACAGTGAGGCCAAACAGACTGAAATGTTGGGGTTTTGTGTAGAGGAAGGTTTATTGCAGGGCCATGCAAGGTGGCCCTAAAAGATCCCCAAGTTCCCTGAAGTTTCAGCAAAGCACTTTTAAAGCCAGGTGTGGGGGCCGGGGGGCAGCGTTGTGCGATCTGTGATCAGCTTATGCACATTTCTCTGATTGGCTGATGGTGAGGTAACAGGGCAGTGTCCCAGGGTTGAACAGTTTCAATCCCTAGGCTCCAGGAATTCTGGGGCTCTGTGCTCCTGGTCGCCAGATAGTTAATGTTCTCTTTTTGTTGGAGAGGGGGAGGTTTTGTTTTTGTTTTTGTTTTATGTCTGCCAAATAAACAGCTCAGGAAGTGTGCATCAAATACTGTTATCTAGGTACTTCAGAGAGGAGCTAAAGCAGAGGATGTGGGGGAAGACCCGTTTCCACACACCCCCAATCTGCCAAGGTCCCGTGGGGACCTGCTCCAACTGAGTTACAAAACCACTTGGCTAGGAGCTCTCCTTTCCTATGCAAACCAACCCGTCCAGCCCACTTCCCAGACCACCTCCTTTATTGGGCTCTGACAGTCTGGGCCACTGTCTCCTTGTCCTAATCACCCCAGGCCCGGGTACCAGACAACTAGGGACAGCCCTGTGCCCCTCCAAAATTATTCAGACTAGCCCACCCCAGCCTGCTTGTCCTTGTGTAAACCACAGCTTCCCCTTTCTCCTGCTGCACCCTGACCAACCCTAGTGCTTCCCATGCAGCTCCCCTTAGCTTCGTGTGCGCCCTCCTCCTGAGAAGTGTGAGTCATAAACTGTTATCTCAGTGTGGCTTCTCTTGACCTGTCAGCCTTACCATACCTGAATCATAGTAAAAGCCCACATTTCAAAAGCAGACATATTGTGAAGTTGCAGGATATCAGACCCGTGTATGTTCAAGTGTAGGTTCCCAGGCAGTTTCCACTATCTAGAAGGAGTATCTGGCATATTGTGCACAGCACTTTAACAACATCGACTTTTAGGAACTGAAATAGCTCAGTTGGAATCCCATCACCTCCACTAGCTTTGTATGTACTAATGCTTCCTAAGACCCACTTGACTTCACATTCCAGGATGTCTGGCTCTAGGTGAGTGACCACACCAACTTGGTTATCTGGGTCATTAAGACCTTTTTTTGTACAGTTCTTCTGTGTATTCTTGCCTCCTCTTCTTAATCTCTTCTGCTTCTGTTAGGTCCTTACCATTTCTGTCCTTTATTGTGCCCATCTTTGCATGAAATGTTCCCTTGGTATCTCTAATATTCTTGAAGAGATTGTTTTCCTCTATTTCTCTGCGTTGTTCACTTAAGAAAGAGAACCTACTGTGGTTCAGAAATAGTGCTGCTAATGGAAGCTGTGGAGGGTGTCAGGCCCAGGCAGGGCTGGATCAGTGCAGCAGAGCCGCTAGAGTCTGTATCACGTGGTGTGTCCTGCCAGGGTGCTGGTATGGCGAGCTGCCTGCAGAGACAGGGGTGTGGTCCTTTGCAGCCAAGGGCAGGTGTTTGCTATCTAATGTGAGAGAGATGACGCCCCCCCCCATGGAGCAAAATTCAGACCAGCCTCCAGCCCACTGGAGACAACTGGGTTCATGAAGCTTCTTCCCTGTGAAGCCAGCTGCACCTATCAGGCACTGGTTCCTATCACATCACCTGCTGGGAACTGGGGTGGGGGGCCAGGCTGGTACCCTGGGCACTGCTGTTGCTCCAAGTAATAGCATCCTTTGTCTCTGACCCAGAAGTCTCGTGTCTTCTGCCAGCAAGCAGGAAACTGACAGGCTAACTCACCAGCTTGTTAGTAGGGTTACTCTTAGCTCCTCCTCCCTGAATTGTTGGCCCTCTCTACCCAATCCCAGTCTCCTGGGGTGGGTCTTGTTCTTCCCTCTGTCACTATCAGTGAGGATGGTCTCCTTGAGGAATGGCTGTGTGTCCACCTCTGGAGGGACAGGCGTCAGGAGGTAGAGCCAGGCTGGCTGTGCTTACCCAAATGAGGGGTCACTGACCACTGGGTCACAGAGGCCCCACCAACCACCAAGCCAAGTAACAGAAGGAACTTCCTTTGGGAAAGCCTGTCTATCAGTCTGCTCAACTTTCCATCACAAAATGTCACAGACTGCGGGATTTAAACTGCAGAGATATATTTTCTCAGTTCTGGAGCCTGGAAGCCCCTGGTCCAGGTCCAGGTGGACCCCTCAAGGTCCAGGTGGCCACTTCAGGTCCTCGTGAGAACACTCTTCCTGGCTTGGCCACCTTCCTAATCCATCCTGTACGGGGCTGCTCCACACACAACCCCATGCAGAGTAAGAAGTGCGCCTGTCCTTTTTCTTCCTTTTCCCCTTGAGGGAGAGGTGCCATCCACTTGCCAAAGGGAAGGGGTATCGGGTGGTATAGTCAGCTTGAGAAAGAATGTAAGGGTCCCATCACTTCCCAGCTGGCTCAGTGGTAAAGAATCCGTCTGCCAGTGCAGGAGATGCAGGAGATATGGGTTCGATCCCTGGGTTGGGAAGATCCCCTCGAAGAGGAAATTGCAGCCCACTCCAGTATTCTTGTCTGGAGAATTCCACGGACAAAGGAACCTGGCAGGCTACAGCCCATGGGGTCGCAAGAACTGGACACGACTTAGCGACTACATCATCACCATCATCATGGGGGAGGGAGCTTGATAGACAAGGAGCGGTGACAGGTAGCTGCCCCAAAAGAGAGGGAGACTTGGGGGACAGGCATCCAGGATATAGGACTAATACCAGGAAAGCTCATGAGACTTCTCGAGAGCTCTAGAAGCTGCACAGGGATCCTTTGTTAGCTGGCTTCAGTCTTGCTCAGAGGTGACCAAATAGGTGGACTTAGCTAAGACCCTCCCAAATGCCAGTGAACAGCCACTCACCTGGGCTCATATACTGCAGAAGAGAAGTCAGGGAGGAGAGGCGTAGAACCCCTTGTTGAATGCCTAGAATATTTCCTCCAGGACAACAGTGTGGAGCTGGCACAAGTGTGCTTCCCAACGTACATATCTGACTTTGGGTGCTTCAGGAAGACATCTGCTCAACCATCTCAAGCACCTGCCAGCCATGGAGATCCAGAGACATTTTTTCAATAAGCAGAGGGGTTTTTTGTTTTTTGGTTTTTTTTCTTACAAATCCCTGAGTGACAAAAGCACAGATTCTTGCTGGGACTGCAGAAAGCTGGCAGTGTTAGCCCGAGGCTGCTATCTAAGGAAAACATTCTGCTGAGGCCTTGTGGACAACATGGTTTCGCGTGCTCATTTATTTCACACCCGTGTTTTAAAATAATTCCTTTCAGCTGAAAATGTATTTTCACGTAACATAATAGAAGGAAGTTGTGAGCTGGTTCCATTTCCCCAGTGACATTAGCATATGGGCTACCTTTCCTTCCAGAATCCCACCCCCTCTTTCTCTTTTTGCTTTTCTGTCTTTTTCTGGCGCCAAGAAGGAAAATTTGAAAAGAGAATATTACTTTTATAACATAGCTCTTACTCATCTTCCTTTCCCCAACCATTTTAGAGGAGACAGTGGGGAGCCTTCCTACTCTGGTCCTTACCCTTTCCTGCGTTTGCATCCCCATGGTTTTTGCCCAAGTCAAGCCCTTGCCTTCTCCTGGATTGTTACAGTACCCCCACCCTCTCCTGGGCTTCCCTGGTGGCTCAGATGGTAAAGAGAATCTGCCTGCATTGCAGGAAACCTGGGTTGGATCCCTGGGTTGGGAAGAACCCCTTGAGAAAGGAATGACTACCCCCTCCAGTATTCTTGCCTGGAGAATTCCAAGATGGGCTAGAGTCCATGGGGTTGCAAAGAGTTGAACATGACTGAGCGACTAAGACTTTCACTTTTCACTGTCACCCTCTCCTAGTGGGCCTGTGACCTTCCATTTTGCCTTATAATCCATTGTCTCCATTGCAAAGAGGGTAATCTCTCTGCAACTGCACACTGCTGCCCTCCTGGTTCACCCTTTACTGACTTCCCATTGGTTGCAGGATGCACCCAGCCTCCATACCAAGCCACTCACCTCTGAGTCTTCACCCTCCTCCATCACTCCACATGGTATCAAGCTGTTCTACTCAGGTTCATGGTTTTTCTGTCTTCCCGAAATGCCTTTGCCCTGCTTGCAACTGGCGAACTCCTAGTCACTCAGTCATCACTTACTCTTGGAAATGTCTTAAGTCCACTCAGGTTGAGCTGATCAGTGCTTCCGAGGCTCTTCCGTCAAGCCTGGCATGTGCTCCCGGGGATTTCCCTGCCTGACTGAGTACCTACCTTTGAGGACTGATCTTCCTCTTCTTTGCAACTTCAACACTAGTCCAGTGTTTGACTTCAAGTAGACTCTTAAAAGCTATGTTGAAGAAGTTTGGCTGGTGGCAATGGTAAATCCTACCCTTTATGATTACTAGAAGGGTCACTGCAGTTCAACAAGTATGTATGGACTCTTTCAGTCTGTGCTGGGTGTTCTTCTGGGCAATGAAGACACACAGGTACACAGAGCATCATTTCTTCATTTGATGACCCCATAGTTGATGAAAGACTTCCCTGGTGGCTCAGACGGTAAAGAATCTTCCTGCAAGGCGGTAGACCTGGGTTCAATCCCTGGATTGGCTGGAGGAGAGCATGGCAACCCACTCCAGTGTTTTGAACAGAGGAGCATGATGGGCTACAGTCCGTGGGGTCACAAAGAGTTGGACATGACCTTTCCAGCGCTGGCCCCGGACACAGCAGCCGTCGCGATGTTGATGCCCAAAAAGAACCGGATTGCCATTTATGAACTCCTTTTTAAGGAGGGGGTGATGGTGGCCAAGAAGGATGTCCACATGCCCAAGCACCCGGAGCTGGCAGACAAGAACGTGCCCAATCTTCATGTCATGAAAGCCATGCAGTCTCTCAAGTCACGAGGCTACGTGAAGGAACAGTTTGCCTGGAGACACTTCTACTGGTACCTCACCAAAGAGGGCATCCAGTATCTCCGCGATTACCTCCACCTGCCCCCTGAGATTGTGCCCGCCACCCTGCGCCGCAGCCGTCCTGAGACTGGCCGGCCACGGCCCAAAGGTCTGGAGGGAGAGCGACCTGCAAGACTCACGCGAGGGGAAGCCGACAGATACACCTACAGACGAAGTGCCGTGCCCCCTGGTGCCGACAAGAAAGCCGAGGCTGGGGCTGGGTCAGCAACTGAGTTCCAGTTTAGAGGCGGATTTGGTCGTGGACGTGGTCAGCCACCTCAGTAAAGTTGTGAGAGGTTGTTTTGTGTTGAATAAACCTGTAAAGAGAAGAAACTAAAAAAAAAAAAAAGAGTTGGACATGACTGAGTGACTCAGCACAGCACCCACTAGTTGATGAAAGAAGACTCCTAATACTAACCGATTGTTACTGTACCGTGGGTAGGAGCAAAGTGCTGTGCCAGATGCCCTCAACGTGGCTATACAGCCAACTCTAGGGAGTTTAAAAAATACACATAATTCCACTTATATTAAGTTTCTGAAATAGTCAAACTGGGGAATTCCCTGGTGGTCCACTGGTTGGAGCTCTGAGCTCTCATTGCTGAGGGCCCGGGTTTGATCCCTAGTCAGGGAACTAAGCTCCCACAAGCCAAGCAGTGTGGCCAAATAAATAAATACAAATAAAACAGTCAAACACATAGAAGCAAAAAATATAAAGGTAGATGCCTGGCGGACGAGGAAACAAGTTGCTAATTTTGAAAGTGGTTGTACAAATATATACTCCTGTCGACAGTCTATGAGCATTTCAGTTCTACATCTACTTAATATGTTCTGTCTTTTTCACTTTAGCCATTCTGGTTGGGATGGGGTGGCATCTCATCTTGGTTTTAATTTGTATTTCCTGGATGACAAATGAAGTGTAGCCCCTTCTCATGAGCTTATAGGTCATGTGGATATCCTTTTGAAGTGACTGTGCATATCTTCTGTCCATTTTTCTATTGAGTGGTATTCCTTTTTCTTGTAGGTTTGTAGGATTTTTTTCTATATATTCTAGATCAGAATTTTTGTTTGGTATGTATTACAAATGTCTTCTCTCATTCTGTGGGTCACATTTGACTGTCAATGGTGATGTTTGATGAACAGTTCTTAATTTTAATATAATCTAATTTATCTATTTTTTTTCCTTTATGGATATTGTTTTTTGCATCCTGTTTTAAAAATCTTTATCTCCTTCAAAGTCATGACAATGTTCTGCCTCCCTAATATTTGTGTTGTTTTACTTTTCATGTTTGGGTATGCAATCCGTTGAAGATGGTTGTTTCATTTGGTGTAAGAGTCATGGTTAATTTTCTCCCATATGGATATCGAGTTGATTCAGCATGATCTATTGAAGGGCTTCCCAGTGGTAAAGAACTTGCCTGCCAATGCAGGAGATGTAAGAGACATAGGTTCTATCCCTGGGTCAGGAAGATCTTGCCTGGATATAGTATTCTTGCCTGGAGAATTCTGTAGACAGAGGAGCCTGGTCAGCTACAATCCATAGGGTCAGAAAGAGCTGGACACAACTGAAGCAGCACGCACCCTTGCTTTCAGTTATATAAGCTATATATAACTGGATCACTGTGTTGTGCACCTTAAACTAATGCAACTTTGTAAGTCAACTATACCAATCAATCAATCAAAATAAAATTTTAAAAAGGAAAAAGATCATTTTTCTCCAGCCCACTTCAATATCCACTAAAATGCCTTTAGTAGTCCAGATAACTATTCATATATGAGATTATCTCTAGACACTTTATTCTGTTCCAGTAGTCTTGTCTGTGCTTGAATGAATACCATATTTGTCTTAACTATTACATATTTCAGTAGGTCTTAATACTGACAGTGTAAGTCCCCCAGGTTTTTGGAAACTACCCCCTACAAATGAGGAGCCAGGTGAGATTATCCACTATCATCACTTCCACTCAACATTGTCCTGGCAGCTGTAGGCCATGCAATAAAGCAAGGGGGAAGAAGGCAAAGAAACTGGAAAGGAAGAAAGACAACTGGTATTATCTTCAGATAACATGATTTTATTTTTTTTTAGATAACATGATTTTATAATGAGTAAATTTATTTTACTTTCCTGGTGGTCCAGTGTTTAAGACTTCACCTTCTAATACTCAGGGTACGGGTTCTATCCCTGGTTGGGAGCTAAGATCCATATGCCTCGTGGCCAAAAATCCAAAACATAAGACAGAAGCGATATTATAACAAACTTAATAAAGACTTTAAAAATGTCCCACATTAAAAAATCTTTAAAAAATTTCCATCAACTAGATATAGGGTTCTACATCAAAAACTATATAATAATATAGGTACTCACTGTCCCATTCTTTGCGACCCTATGGACTATAGTCAGCCAGGCTTCTCTGTTCGTGGAATTCTCAAGGCAAGAATGCTGGAGTAGGTAGCCATTCTCTTTTTCAGGGCATCTTCCCCACCCAGGGATTGAACCTGGGTCTCCTGCATTGCAGGGAGATTCTTTACCGTCTGAGCCACTAGGAATATTCCTCTGACAAGATTTGGCGGTTCATTTGAGTCAAGAAGACAGGCGAGAGGAGGAGGAAAAAAGGGCAACCAATGACCGTGGCAACCCACTCCAGTATTCTTGCCTGGAGAATTCCATGGACAGATGAGCCTGGTGGGCTCTAGTCCATAGGGGTCACAAAGAGTCAGATGTGACTGAGTGACTCACACACACACACAATGACCAAACCCCGCATAAAGGTTGTACTATTTTTCTGACACAGTACTTTGCTGGGGAGAGGACACAGATGTACCTACACTTTAGCTTTTTAGGTGTGGGAGCCCTTGCAGTGCGTTTGGGAAGACAGGGGTTTTAAGTTAAAACAATGAAAACAGTCTGAAATTAAAGTTTACATAGCCTGGTTCTTCTGAGTTGTTTCTCAACCACGGCTTAGCCTCTGTCCTTGTTTCTCTGCAGCCCCGCCTTCCATTCCTTCTTGCTGTCTGTCTCCCTTATTTGTTTTAAATGCAGAAAAGTTTTAGCGATTGCTTTTCTGTTTTGTTTTCTGGGTTTTGTTTATGTTTTTGATGCCCCCTGGATATAAGTATCCAGCGCCAACAGGCTTATCAAAGACAGTTTCCTCTCCAAGAGGAAATCTGGTGCCAGGTGTTAGGAGCCCACTTTTATTACTCCATTACAGAACTTCCGGTCTTTCATTATGTATAAATTCGACTCTAGAGAGGTCCACCCTGTGGGCTGATGTCCTCAGCTATGAATGGTTATATTCATGTGTTGACTCTGTATTTTAATTTGTAAAGGGAAACCTAAATACAGAGCTCTTAAAACATTAGCATGAGTTGACTGACAATCACCTGGAGCTCCTGGAAATAACAGGGTTTAAGGCTTCACTTTTAAAGAGTCCTTTAGTAGGTTTGGAATAAAGCCAAAAAATCTCCCTTTCTGGCATCTTACACTCAGCCTTTCTCCCAGATGGTTTTGAAAAAGGCGGTTCCAGCACCGCGCTGAGAAGCAATGCCCTGATGGCTGTGGAAACGCAATGGGACACCCCCCACGCAACCAGCCTGTTTCCACTGCCCAAGAGCAATTGGCCTTAGATGAGTGCTTGACATGGCGGTTCACCATCCCAGTAACCCTATGTAATAGGTAGTATTCAGTCAGTTCAGTTCAGTCGCTCAGTCGTGTCCGACTCTTTGGGACCCCATGAATCGCAGCACACCAGGCCTCCCTGTCCATCACAAACTCCCGGAGTTTACTCAAGCCCATGTCCATCAAGTCAGTGATGCCATCCAACCATCTCATCCTCGGTTGTCCCCTTCTCCTCCTGCCCCCAATCCCTCCCAGCATCAGGGTCTTTTCCAGTGAGTCAGCTCTTCGCATGAGGTGGCCAAAGTATTGGAGTTTCAGCTTTAGCATCAGTCCTTCCAATGAAACCCAGGACTGATCTCCTTCAGGATGGACTGGTTGGATCTCCTTGCAGTCCAAGGGACTCTCAAGAGTCTTCTCCAACACCACAGTTCAAAACTATCAATTCTTTGGCGCTCAACTTTCTTCACAGTCCAACTCTCACATCCATACATGACCACTGGAAAAACCATAGCCTTGACTAGACCGACCTTTGTTGGCAAAGTAGTGTCTCTGCTTTTTAATATGCTATCTAGGTTGGTCACAAATTTCCTTCCAAGGAGTAAGCGTCTTTTAATTTCATGGCTGTAATCACCATCTGCAATGATGTTGGAGCCCCAAAAAATAAAGTTTGACACTGTTTCCACTGTCTCCCCATCTATTTGCCATGAAATGATGGGACCATGATCTTAGTTTTCTGAATGTTGAGCTTTAAGCTAACTTTTTCACTCTCCTCTTTCACTTTCATCAAGAGGCTTTTTAGTTCATCTTCACTTTCTGCCATAAGGGTGGTGTCGTCTGCATATCTGAGGTTATTGATATTTCTCCCGGCAATCTTGATTCCAGCTTGTGCTTCTTCCAGCCCAGCGTTTCTCATGATGTACTCTGCATATAAGTTAAATAATCAGGGTGACAATAGACAGCCTTGACGCATTCCTTTTCTTATTTGGAACCAGTCTGTTGTTCCATGTCCAGTTCTAACTGTTGCTTCCTGACCTGCATACAGGTTTCTCAAGAGGCAGGTCAGGTGGTCTGGTATTCCCATCTCTTTCAGAATTTTTCACAGTTTATTATGATCCACATGAAGGCTTTGGCGTAGTCAATAAAGCAGAGATAGGTGTTTTTCTGGAACTCTCTTGCTTTTTCGATGATCCAGCGGATGTTGGCAATTTGATCTCTGGTTCCTCTGCCTTTTCTGAAACCATAGGTAGTATTATTACCCCCATTTCACAGGTGGGAAAACTGAGGCTCAGAATCATTCACTTGCTCCAGGTGTCACAAGTAGTGTTCAGCCATTCACTGACTCATTCATTTCTGCACCACCATATGATCCGCACTGTTCCAGGTGCCAGCAGGTGGCAGAGCAAGCATATGAGCTCAACTCCAAGCCCATGTTCTTCACCAGGATGACATTCTTCCTAAATACTACTCAGACAGCTTATAGACTGTGGAGGCTATGTATTGGGTTGGGCAAAAAGTTCATTCCAGTTTTTCCATTCCGTGTTATGGAAAACCCAAATGAACTTTTTGAGCAACCCCACTGCCAGAGGGTGCAGGTGGGAAGGGGGCTTCATTGTGCTGGGCTGGTGCTGGCATCCCAGAGGACGCAGACAGGCCTTGTGGGCCAGCAGGGGGCATCCTCTGGGTGTCGAGGTGTGACCAGGGGCCACTCTGACCCCAGGATAGCAAGACCAGGAGCAGCAGGAACAACTCCCACCGGAGCTGGGAGTCCTGGGATTCAGGAGAGAATGGAGTTCGTGTTCAAATCCATCCACCCTCCCTAAACTTCTCTTTTTCTTCCTTCCTCTCTTCTCCCCTCCTGGCTCTTCCCTGACCCCCTCCATTTCTTCTCTCTTCTTCCTTCTTCGACACCCCCCTGCTTCCCTTTTCCCACTTTCCTTTGATCTCCTCTCCTCTGACTCTTTGGCTGGGTGTCCTTGGAGGTCTGGGTTCCTGGGATCATGCCTGCCTAGCTCCCTCCCCTGGGAGGACTCTTCACAGTTTCAGCGCCACCCCTGGGCCCCAGGACTGGTCTTGAGGGAGACAGTGTGAAATTACTCAGCCATCCCTCACCTGAGCTCCACTTGGGTTCAGGGACCATGCAAGTGCCTGAGGTGAAATGAGATCTCTGTCCCTAAGACATCAGGGACACAACTCAGAGGGAGGGGATGAGACATTTTAAAAAGTGGGAAAACGTTACCAAAGAGGTACAGAGCGATTCCACCCAGATACTCTCTTCATCTGTTGCCTTTTCTACACTCTTGCCACCGCTGACCTGGTCTCTTGTTTACTTGGTTTACTGCAAGGGGCCTCCTGCACCACAGCAGCATTACCTGGTGCATTCTAAGTCGTGTCCGACTCTTTGCACCCCCGGGACTGTAGCCCACCAGGCTCCTCTGTCCATGGGATTTTCCAGGCAAGAACACTGGAATGGGTTGCCATGTCCTCCTCCAGGGGATCTTCCCTCCCCAGGGATCGAACCTGTGTCTTTTATGTGCTGCACTGGTGTCTCGTGCTTGCCTCTCTGTCTGCCTCTCCCACTTGATGCTCCAAGGACAGGGATGAGCCCTATAGTCTTCTTCTTGCAGTGGGCACTTCACACATGTGCCCAGATTAGTCCTTTTCTGTCCCATCTTTCTCTCCAGGCTCCCACGCTGCAGTTACTCTTGTATTTATCTGTTTCTCCAGGGCATCAAGTATTGGTAACCTGCACAACTGTGCTCCACTCTTCTTCTCAAGTATAAGCCTCGAGACATTTTTGGTCCAGTTTCATCAAGACATGGGACTTCCCCGGTGGCACTAATGGTACAGAACCTGCCTGCCAATGCAGGAGACACAAGAGAAGCAGGTTCAATCCCTGGGTCAGGAAGATCCCCTGGAGGAGGACATGGCAACCCACTCCAGTATTCTTGCCTGTAGAATCGCATGGATGGAGGAGCCTGGTGGGCTACAGTCTGTAGGGTTGCAAAGGGTCGGACACAACCGAAGCAACTCAGCATGCACGCACCCCAAGACACGAGCCGCATCTGAGTCTCTGCCTTTGTGTGAATTCCCCTCCATCCTGCCATTAGTCCACCTGCCTGGCACTGCAGGTGACTTCTAGAAGGGGCCACAGCATATATCTTAGAATGTGCCCCTTTTCTTCTGATGTGGCAGCATTTCCAAAAGCAGAGCGTTTCAGCTTAGTGAGCCCTCTGCCTCAGGCCTGCTAAACTCAGTCCCATAGCCCTAATGAGAATGAGAATTTCAAAGAAGAGGGAGGAGAGGTGAGCTGCATATTTTTTTCTTAAGGCAGAGATCTTTTCTTTATCATTTCCAGCAGCACAATAGCAGCAGGCACTATTTTAAAGCCTTGGATAATTCAATCTTAATTATATGGTATGTAGAGGCAGTAATAAGTTTACAAATCTGCCAGCAACACTAAACACATATGTCTTAGAAAATGCTACCCTCTTCCTTGCTTATTATAAGACTAGGAACTTAAGTAATTGTGAGCAATTAAGAGGGAGTGACCAAATGGTGACTCACAGGAATCCTCCAGAGACACCGACGCCCATAGAAGTAACAAGTCTGGCCGGGTGGCCAAGGGGAACCTGGGGGCTGGAGAGGAAGCCTGGGGCTCAAAATTGTGGATTGATCCATCACGGCTGAATAATCCAGAAAAGCATGTCAGGAGAGCCAAGGGGTGCTACGGGGATGCCAAGAGGCCCAGCGTAGCTTTGAGGAGAAAAAACCACGTGGAAGAAACACAAGTGCCTCCCAGTGCCTCGAGTCTTGGTGGGTAAAGCTGGTGTGGACCTTGGTCTCCCAACCTGGATCTTCACTCATCCGCCGGATGTCACTGGGCAAGTTACCGTGAGTGTCCCTTAGTGTCTTCATTGTAGAACAGGGAAAATACCTCCCTCGTGGGAATCACATTGGAAGTAACTGACACAGCACATGTGCAACCTCAAGCGGAGGTAGCTATGCAGTTAATACCTATTCCGTTCCCTCCTGCCTCCTTTCTTTAGAGGAAGACAGAACGCTCTTACTAAGGCCATCTGTACATTCCCTGGCCTGTGGAAGGTACTTCATCCATACTGGTCCCAGGAAGTAACAAATAATTGTTTCTTCTGTGTGTGTTAGTCATTCAGTCGTGTCCAACCCTTTGCTACGCCATGGACTCTAGACTGCCAGGCTTCTCTGTCCATGGGATTCTCTAGTCAAGAATACTGGAGTGGGTTCCCGGTTCCTTCCCCAGGGGATCTTCCCGACCTAGGGATCAAACCTAGGTCTCCCACATTGCAGGCAGATTCTTTACCATCTGAACCATCAGGGAAGCCTCAATTATTTCCTACCTCATCAAAAAAACCCAAAAGCACAGAGGCTAAGTAACTTGGCAAAAGCATACAGCATATAGATGGTAAGCTGGACTTTAGACCTAATGAGGGTCCAAACTCAGCTGAGTTCAACAGAGAGAACCAGACTACAGTGTGAGAATCAATCCTTTAATCTTTGTTTTGAGGTTGCACTATTTTAAAAAAATGTTGGCACTCCAAGGCATGTGGGACAGTAATTTCTGGACCAGAGATGGAATCCATGCCCCCTGCCTTAGAAGGCGGAATCCTAACCACTGGACCTCCAGGGAAATCCCTGAGGTTGCACTAGTTTACAAGAATGCTTATTTCAAAGAGGATAAAAAGAATCACCCAAAGAGCTAGAGGAGTATGATTGCCTGATTACAGTCTTCTTTGAATAAAACGGAAACTTTGCTTCTGTGGTATGTGTGTTTAGGCAGATTAAATTCATGTTTGATTATAAACCCCTGGGTAGAAGGAAAATATGTTCATGAAGACTAGTAGGTCCCAAAGGGAGGAAGAGGAAAAAAATCATTAGTTTATACCCTGGTGGCTGCTGTCTCTAGGAGCGTCTCGATGAATCTCACCATGGCACCGCCATGCTCAGAGACCCTCTTTGGATGGTCCCTCATTCCCCAAAGTGTTTATGCTCCCAAGCATGGTTCTCATGGCCCTCTTGTATGAATCTAAAATATTTTCTGGCCTCAGCTCTTTGGCCTTCTCCTCCGGTGTGCATGCTAAGTCTCTTCAGTCATGTCTGACTCTTTGTGACCCCATGGACTGTAACCCACCAGGCTCCTCAGTCCAGGGGATTCTCCAGGCAAGAACACTGGAGTGGGTTGCCATTTCCTTCTCCAGTGCATGAAAGTGAAAAGTGAAAGTGAAGTCGTTCAGTCGTGTCCGACTCTTAGCGACCCCATGGTCTGCAGCCCACCAGGCTCCTCCATCCATGGGATTTTCCAGGCAAGAGTACTGGAGTGGGGTGCCATTGCCTTCTCCAGTTGGGACATGCTAATCAGCCTTTAAAAAGTCCAGTTGAAATGGCTAAATCCCCTCTAAGTCCTTTCCTAGCACCTTTGCAGGAAGTGATTACTTCCTCTGCAGCCCCAAAACACTTGGTAGCTTTCTTGTTCCATTCATCAAAATCTGCCTTTTATTAAAAGGACATTTATTTGTGAACATATCTGTCTTTCCCTCTGAATCTGTAAACATCCTCTTGGTCCCCCACCTACATCGCCCTGCACGCAAGAAGTGTTCGAAGAATGTTAGTTGATGGAAAACAATTTCAGTAGAGGCCCAGATGAATCGAGTTTGGAACAGCCTTGCAGTGGGATGATGCATCTAAAAGAAACAGAAGTATAGCTTTTGGTATTTGTGTTTGTGCTACCCTCGTGTGACCACAGCTACTCACAGAACATTCCATCTGCTTTCACGCATCTCCCTGCCTCGTTGCCTGAGTTAGGTGGGGCCATGGAAGTATTTAAATCAATGGGATAGAACCACAAGTGATTCTACCAAAACAATGAAAAGCCTATGTGACCCTCCCAGGCTTTCCTATGCTGCCGTGGTGACTGACATGGCCAAAGGGTCCAGACAGTGCAGCTACCAAATGTCAGTGCCTCCGTTACCTGGATACCTGAGGGACCGTGTGCTGCAGAGGTATGATGGACAGGTTTCAGAAATGAGAACTAAATCTTTGTTGTGTCAAGCCACTGGGATTTTAAGCAAAATGCAAAACAAAGATGTCAGTACCTCCTGTATAGGCTACCACAACCATGAAATGTGAGCACAGAACCTAACACAGTGCTTGGCATGTGTTACTAGTAAATACTTGCTCAATACCAGCTCTGTCTCCCCGTCTATTCTCCCATGTGATGACCTTTAAACTTTCCTTTGGTAGATCCAGTCATTTAGCAGAGTGGAAGTTGTAATGGAGCCTAGAACATATGGTGTTGCACCTGCTCTAAGTGTGACCCAGATGGGTGTCTTGGAGCAGCGATCCCCAACCTTTTTGGAGCCAGGTACTATTTTTGTGG
This sequence comes from Dama dama, assembly GCF_033118175.1. Lineage (NCBI taxonomy): Eukaryota > Metazoa > Chordata > Mammalia > Artiodactyla > Cervidae > Dama > Dama dama. The sequence continues at coordinate 17,883,540 of NC_083709.1, read as the reverse complement.
ATGACAGTTTTTCCACAGACAGAAGTGGGGGATGGTTTAAGGATAATTCATGTGCATTACATTTATTGTGCACTTTATTTATACTGTTATTACATCAGCTCCACCTCAGATCATCAGGCATTAGATCCTGGAAGTTGGGTTCCCCTGACTCTGAGGAAACTCTGAAAGGATGAGTGTGATGACTCTGAGCCTCCAGCATGGATGCAGAAATGAGGAGCCCAGGGATGCCCAGAGTTTGGTAATTTTGACTTCTGGCTTGTTTGCCCTCTCTTACATCATGGAGGAAATTAATCCTTGCCTGAGTAGGGCAAGAGGGTGAGGCACACAGAGACATTTCTGGCTGTCCGGCGTGATGGACAGAGCAGAGAGCTCGGGGGCTGTGTCAGGGGATAAGATATTGTGAAAAGGGGTGAGGCATAGGAGGCTTAGGAGAAAGGAAAGTGTCCTGTTTAATCCTATTTGTCCTGTGGGAGTTTTCCAAAGCAGACAAAAGACGTGGTGTCTGATGCCCAGTCACACACAGACACCCAGGACAGTCTTCATGTTCTTTTTATACTCTGCCACACACTTGGCTGCACAGATTTTAAGATGGACAAAGGTTGTTTTAATAGCGTTAATGGGGGGTGATGGGCGGATCATAATCTTATAACCAAAATGGTTCACTCATTCGTGTCAGCTATTGAAAGCAAAGACTCTTTGGTAGGTAAAGAAGAAAAGGATTTGAAATTGCTTGCCACCCACCTCCTCCACAGGAGAGCTGTGAGCATTAATGAGGGAACGTCTTAGTGCTGTGATCGCCCTGGAAAGAAGTTGCTTTGCCAATTTCAAATATTACTGTGACTCACTTAGGCAGAGCTGAAGGAATGATGGAGGTGGGAGGCTGGCTACTCCATGTGGTGTTTTTCTTTGGGGGCTCCCGAGTTGCTTCAGAAGCAGAACGACCGCTGAGAAACAGCCAAGGAGAACAGAGTACCTATTCTGGATTCTTTGTCCCACAATGCACTTGACTTCCTGGGGGACCCTGCTCTCCATATGGTGCCTTGCTGTGGTTTCATGTGGCTTCAGCAGCTAGCTTTTAAACTTTGTTTTGAAGGGGCACATTCGGAACTTGCAAAAGCTTGTTGGAAACATGGAAATAAACAAATACCATTAGCATAATAATGCCATGAAGATAAACCTTAGAAATGTTCTATGATCTTCTTTGCCAAACAACTTAAAATGCTTCCAGGGGAGTATTTCACTGGTGGAGAGCTGTGTGTTTAACTTCTAGCATGAAGTTAGGTCACAGAAAATCATCACAGTAATAATAACTATCTTGTATTTGTAAAGCAGTTTAGAGCTCACAAAGCACATTCGATGCATTTATCTTCTGTGATCCTACAACACTGAATTCAGGTAAGCAGATGAACCCGATCACAATTGCCTCTGTGTCATAGGTAAGAACAACCAGGCTGTCTGAGCTGAAAAGTCTGAGCAAAATAGCTAGTACAGTCTTCTGGTTTCAGATCCCTTTTTTAACAAACGAACAAAAAAGGAAATATCCCGAAATAAAAAGCAAAACACACCAACAAAAATGACTAAGACTCATACTCAATGATTTTTTTAAAAGTAATAGAAGTGATGAGGAGAGATTTTATAGACGTTTAAGTAGTGATTTTTAAACAAATTTTGTTTTGCTTTGTTTTTTGCATAAGGAAACTGTGGTGTATGTTGGTGGAAGGGAGCACAGCCTTTTTGTCACGTGGAAGAAGAAAATATGGTGGGTTCCAGAGGCACGAGGGTAGATAGTACTTTGCTAATGGGCTTCCCTGGTGGCTCAGATGGTGAAGAATCTGCCTGCAATGCAGGAGACCCAGGTTTGATCCCTGGGTTGGGAAGATCCTCTGGAAAAGAAATGGCAACCCACTCCAGTATTCTTGCCTGGGAAATCCCATGGACAGAGGGGGCTTGCAGGCTACGGTCCATGAGGTCACAAAGAGGTGGACATGACTGACTGACTGAGTGACTGACTCACATTTTCACTACTTTCCAATCTGAAGATGCAACGAAACTCAGGGTGGTGCAAAGACAGGGCACTTGAGTAAATTAGTGGCAAAACCTCAAAGTCCATGATTAGTTTAAATTTGACTCAAGGAATCATTAGAAACCTGAGTCCGTTTCTAAGAAAGGATGTGACAGAGGCAAAATGCTTGAGGGAGATGATTCTGAAGACACACGAAGCCATACAAAAGGGGGAAATGTGTGTGTCATTGGGCGATGTCCCGGAGGGAGAGGTGTGAGGCTTTGTGACAGAATGCAGGAGTCACACTGGTCTTTAGCGCAGTACCTGGAGAGGAGGAAACGATTTTGGAGGCTGACAGTCAGTCACCTAAATAGTCACTGAAATGGCAAAACCCTCGTTCTCTCCACCCACCCTGCTCTCACGTGTATCTCTCAAGATGCCCAACAGACTTTCCAAGAGTTGGGTGTGTATCAGGAAAGGCTCTCCCGGTGGGACACAGAAAAGGATGAGAATGAGACCCCAGTCTCGGGAGAGCTGAGGTCTAACAATTGAGTGCCCAGGTGGTGAACCAGAACTGCACTATGCTGTGCTATGTGATATGATGGAGGCGTATAGAGAAAGCTCTGGAAATGTGAGTGAAGGAATGATTCATCCCACATAGAGAGGAGGAGGGTCACACAAAGGTAAGGATGAGTCATTTTCATCCCTGACTGCACATTTTAAAAAAAAACTAATAAAATCAGGCCCTGCAGGTTGGGACGTGAGCATTGCATGTTCAGTTGCCTCTAGCTCTTTATGACCCGATGGACCATAGCCCACCAGGCTCCTCTGTCCATGGGATTCTGCAGGCAAGAATACTGGGGTGGGTTGCCATGCCCTCCTCCAGGGGATCTTCCCAACCCAGGAATCCTTCACCACTAGCACCATCTGAGAAGCCTAGTAGGATTTCTTAAAAGCTCCTCAGGTGATTCTAGTGCATTTGGGGCTGAGAATGGCCATTGGAGCTCAAGGTTATCTTAGCCTTTGAGGAAGGAGTAGATGTTTTCTAGCAAGATCATCCTGAAAGTACTAAGACAGAATATTTTTTAGAAGAGAGATAAGAGAGACCTGTTTTGTAACAATTCCAGAGGGTGAGAACAGAAGGATTTCTAACTTTGTCTTAATTTCTTTGCACTTAGGGACCCATTTTTACCTATCAGTTCAGTTCAGTCGCTCAGTCATGTCCAACTATTGGCAACCCCATAGACTATAGCGCAGAAGGCTTCCCTGTCCAACACCAACTCCTAAAGCTTACTCAAACTCATGTCCTTTGAGTCAGTGATGCTATCCAACCATCTCATCCTCTACCGGCACCTTCTCTTTCTGCCCTCAATCTTTCCCAGTATCAGTGCAGTTCAGTTCAGTTCAGTCTCTCAGTCGTGTCTGACTCTCTGCGATCCCATGAACTGCAGCACGCCAGGCCTCCCTGTCCATCACCAACTCCCGGAGTCCACCCAAACCCATGTCCATCGAGTCGATGATGCCATCCAATCATCTCCTCCTCTGCCGTCCCCTTCTCCTCCTGCCCTCAATCTTTCCCAGCATCGGGGTCTTTTCCAATGAGTCAGCTCTTTGCATCGGGTGGCCAAAGTATTGGAGTTTCAGCTTCAGCATCAGTCCTTCCAATGAACACCCAGGATGGATCTCCTTTAGGATGAACTGGTTGGATCTCCTTGCAGTCCAAGGGACTCTCAAGAGTCTTCTCCAACACCATGGTTCAAAACAAAAGCATCAATTCTTCGGCATCAGGGTCTTTTCAGTGAGTCAGTTCTTCACATTAGGTGGCCAAAGTACTGAAGTTTCAGCTTCAGCATCAGTCCTTCCAATGAATATTCAGGACTGAGTTCCTTAAGGATTGACTGGATTAACCTCCTTGCTGTCCAAGGGACTCTCAAGAGACTTCTCCAACACCACACTTCAAAAGCATCAATTCTTCAGCACTCAGCTTTCTTTATGTCCAACTCTCACATCCATACATGACTACTGGAAAAGCCATAGCTTTGACTACATGGACCTTTCTTGGCAAAGTAATGTCTCTGCTTTCTAATATGCTGTCTAGGTTGGTCATAACTTTTCTTCCAAGGAGCAGGTGTCTTTTGACTTCATGGCTGCAATCACCATCTGCAGTGATTTTGGAGCCCAAGAAAATAAAGTCTGTCATGGTTTCCATTGTTTCCCCATCTATTAGCCATGAAGTGATGGGACTGGATGCTATCATCTTCATTTTTTGAATGTTGAGCTTTAAGCCAACTTTTTCACTCTCCTCTCATTTTCATCAGGAGGCTCTTTAGTTCTTCTTCACTTTCTGCCGTAAGGGTGGTATCATCTGCATATCTGAGGTTATTGATATTTCTCCCGGCAATCTTGATTCCAGCTTGTCCTTCATCCAGCCCAGTGTTTCTCATGATGTACTCTGCATAGAAATTAAATAAGCAGGATGACAGTATACAGCCTTAACATACTCCTTTCCCAATTTTGAACCAGTCCATTGTTCCATATCCGGTTTTAACTGTTGCTTCTTGACCTGCATACAGATTTCTCAGGAAGCAGGTCAGGTGCTCTGGTATTCCCATCTCTTTCAGAATTTTCCACAGTTTGCTGTGAACCACACAGTCAAAGGCTTTGGTGTAGTCAATAAAGCAGAAATAGATGTTTTTCTGGAAATCTCTTGCTTTTTCGATGATCCAGTGGATGTTGGCAATTTGATCTCTGGTTCCTCTGCCTTTTCTAAATCCAGCTTGAACATCTGGAAGTTCTTGGTTCACGTACTGTTGAAGCCTGGCTTGGAGAATTTCGAGTATTACTTTGCTAGTGTGTGAGATGTGTGCGGTAGCTTGAACAATTTTTGGCATTGCCTTTCTTTGGGATTGGAATGAAGACTGACCTTTTCCAGTCCTGTGGCCACTGCAGAGTTTTCCAAATTTGCTGGCATAATGAGTGTAGCACTTTCACAGCATCATCTTTTAGGATTTGAAATAGCTCAACTGGAATTCCATCACCTCCACTATTTTGTTCATAGTGATGCTTTCTAAGACCCACTTGACTTCACATTCCAGGATGTCTGGCTCTAGGTGAGTGATCACACTGTCATGATTATCTGGGTTGTGAAGATCTTTTTTGTACAGTTCTTCTGTGTATTGTTGCCACCTCTTCTTAATATCTTCTGCTTCTGTTAGGTTCATACCATTTCTGTCCTTTATTGTACCCATCTTTGCATGAAATGTTCCCTTGGTATCTCTAATTTTCTTGAAGAGATCTCTAATCTTTCCCGTTCTATTGTTTTCTTCTATTTCTTTGCATTGATCACCGAGGAAAGCTCTCTTATCTCTCTTTGGTATTCTTTGGAACGCTGCATTCAGATGGGTATATCTTTCCTTTTCTTCTTTGCCTTTAGCTTCTCTTCTTTTCTCAGCTATTTGCAAGGCCTCCTCAGACAACCATTCTGCCTTTTTGCATTTATTTTTCTTGGGGATGGTCTTAATCACTGCCTCTTGTACAGTGTCATGAACCTCTGGCCATGGTTCTTCAGGCACTCTGTCTATCAGGTCTAATCCCTTGAATCTATTTGTCACTTGCGCTGTATAATCATAAGGGATTTGATTTAGCTTGTACCTGAATAACTAGTGGTTTTTCCTACTTTCTTCAACTTAAGTCTGAATTTGGCAATAAGGAGTTCCTGATCTCAGCTACAGTCAGCTCCCATTCTTGTTTTTGCTGACTGTATAGAGCTTCTCCTTCTTTGGCTGCAAATATAATCAGTTTGATTTTGGTATTGGCATTTGGTGATGCCCATGTGTAGAGTCATCTCTTGTGTTGGAAGAGGGTATTTGCTGACAAATGCGTTCCCTTGGCAAAAATCTGTTAGCCTTTGCCCTGCTTCATTTTGTACTCCAAGGCCAAACTTGCCTGTTACTCCAGGTATCTCTTGACTTCCTACTTTTGCATTTCAGTCCCCTATGATGAAAAGGATATCTTTTTTGGGGTGTTTGCTCTAGAAGGTCTTGTAGGTCTTCATAGAACCATGCAATTTCAGCTTCTTCAGCATTAGTGATTGGGGCACAGACTTGGGTTCTTGTGATATTCACTGGTTTGCCTTGGAAACAGAGATCATTCTATCATTTATGACAGTGCACCCAAGTACTGTAGTTTGGACTCCTTCATTGACCATGAGGGCTCCTTCATTTCTTTTTAAGGATTCTTGCCCACAGTAATAGATATAATGGTCATCTGAATTAAATTCGCCTATTCCGGTCCATTTTAGTTCACTGATTCCTAAAATATCAATGTTCACTCTTGCCATCTCCTCTTCGTCCCCTTCCAATTTACCTTGATTCATGGACCTAACATCCCAGGTTCCTGTGCAATATTATTCTTTACCACATCAGACTTTATTTCCATCACCAGTCACATCCACAACTGGGTGCTGTTTTTGCTTTCGTTCCATCTCCTCTTTCTTTCTGGAGTTATTTCTCCACTCTTCTCCAGTAGCATATTGGGCACCTACCGACCTGGGGAGTTCATCTTTCTGTGTCCTATCTTTTTGCCTTATCGTACTGTTCATGGGTTTCTCATTTTTGCATATTGTTGTGATAAAGCAATGGTCATTAAGTCTTGGAAAATAATATGCTTGATAGCCACAAAGATGAATCTCTTTATTCTCCATGAAATAATTCTTTGTTAGTAGAATGAAAAGTGTCAGGGCCCACTTCTCTTTCAAAGTACCAAAGTGTGAGATTTTTCTCCCTTCATTGTCTTCTGAAGATTAGGAGAAGTGATTTCAAGATTGCCAGTCCTTTCAAATGAGGAATTTAACCCCTCTGCCCCAACTTTTGATAACAATTTCATGCAACACATTTGTATCTGGAAACGCATAAAGGCAGGCATTTCAAAGTCAGTCTTAGACAATGAGGCTGATCTTTGTCCCAGGGTGAGGCGAGGGCTATGTGCATGTTAAGTCCTCCCTTTTCTATGTCTTTCTCTGTCTTCCTTATTGTTTTTTAGTCACTCAGTTACGTCAGACTCTTTGCAGCCGGCCGGGCTTCTCTGTCCCTGGGATTTCCCAGGCAAGAATACCAAGTGATCTTAATATTACACTGAAGTTTTATTTTAATTCTTCATTGCTTTTACTGAATAATTCTATTTCTGTTTTGAAATTTAAAAGTTGATGAATGAAAGTTCATATTTAAACCTTTTCAAAACCTTTCAATTAAGTTGATTTTTATACCTTTATTCTTGGATTGTGGGCTTTTTTTCTTTCTTTCCCTTCTGTGAATCCTATCTGTTAATACAAAGTACACAAACAGTTTCCAGATGGCAGTAAAAGTTTAATGGTGGGTGGGAATGCTGAGGACCTGAGGTTTACAGATGCTTAATTTTATTTTTAGACTCAGATGGATTTCCTCCTTCAGTGCACCCCTCAAGTATTCATTGAAAACCCACTGAATATCCATCATGGATCAAGCCCCCTGGGTAGGGGTGGGGGACAGAGTGAATAAGCCAGTCAGTCCTTGGTCCCATCTCATCTTCCCAGTAACTTTAAGGTATAAGTAGGTATCAAGATTATTTTTACATGATTAACCTGGGACTCAGAAGGGTAGAGGGCACAGACGGAGGCTAAATAAAAGTGGATCCAAGGTGGCTGTATCCTTGGAGTGATGCCCAAAGCAAAGCCTTGCGTCGTGTGATGCGTTTCAGTAGCACCTGACTTACTGCGGAGGCGGTGGTGACTGACAATCTACTTTAGTGTGATGGAGAAAGTGATATTTCTATTACATGTTATTGTTTTGAGATTTTAAAGCATGAACTGAAAAAATTGATAGAGCCCGGTGAAGCAATTATTTAACATAAGGGATTAACTACTTCATTCCTGTTTCCTGTTGGGAAAGGACATAATTGTTTTTTGTCTGGTTTACATTTTATTATTGGAGTATAGCTGCTTTACAATGTTGCGCTAGTTTCTGCTGTGCAAGGTGAATTAACCCCACGTGTACATATATCCCTTCCCGCCTGAGCCTCCCACCCCCGCCCCATCCCTCGTTTAGATCCTCACAGAGCACCCGGCTGAGCTCCCTGCATTACCTAGCAGCTTCTCACGAGCTGTCTGTCTAACACGTGGTACGGTATACATGTCAGTGCTACTCTTCCAGTTTGTCCGGCCCTCCCGCTCCCCTTCTGTGCCCACAAGTCCATTCTCCACAACTGACCTCAATTCCTGCTTTGCAGATGGGTTCATCTGTCCTATTTTTCTAGATTCCATATATATGGGTTAATATACAATATTTGTTTTTCTCTTTCTGACTTATTCACTCTGAATGACAGGCTCTAGGAAGAACAACATGCTTTAATAAGATGTTTTAATAAATATTTTTATTTAATATTTTAATAGAACATTGTCCTGAAAAACCCTTCCAGAATTACAGACCCTTAACAAGTATTAATTGAGCCAAAGACTATTAAATTCCATATGGTTTATATTTATATATTTAAAGTTTTAAGTAAGATCACTAATAACAATGAGCATGATTTTGCATTTTCATCTAACTATCTTTAAACTTTGAAGGACCTCAATGATCAGTTCAGTTCAGTTCAGTTCAGTCGCTCAGTCATGTCTGACTCTTTGTGATCCCATGAACCACAGCACACCAGGCCTCCCTGTCCATCACCAACTCTCAGAGTTTACCCAAACTCATGTCCATTGAGTCCATGATGCCATTCAACCATCTCATCCTCTGTCGTCCCCTTCTCCTCCTGCCCTCAATCTTTCCCAGCATCAGGGTCTTTTGAAATGAGTCAGTTCTTCCCATCAGGTGGCCAAAGTATTGGTGTTTCAGCTTGAAAATCAGTCCTTCCAATGAACACCCAGGATGGATCTCCTTTAGGGTGGACTGGTTGCATCTCCTTGCAGTCCAAGGGACTCTCAAGAGTCTTCTCCAACAACACAGTTCAAAAGCCCCAATTCTTCAGTGCTCAGCTTTCTTCACCATCCGAATCTCACATCCATACATGACTACCGGAAAAACCATAGCCTTGACTAGGAAGAACTTTGTTGACAAACTAATGTCTCTGCTTTTTAATATGTTGTCTAGGTTTGTCATTACTTTTCTTCCAAGGACTAGGCATCTTTTAATTTCATGACTGTAATCACCATCTGCAGTGATTTTGGAGCCCCAAAAAATAAAGTGAGCCACTGTTTCCACTGTTTCCCCAACTATTTGCCATGAAGTGACAGGACCGGATGCCATGATCTTAGTTTTCTGAATGTTGAGCTTCAAGCCAACTTTCTCACTCTCCTCTTTCACTTTCATCAAGAAGCTTTTTAGTTCCTCTTTACTTTCTGCCATAAGGGTGGTGTCATCTGCATATCTGAGGTTATCGATATTTCTCCCGGCAATCTTGACTCCAACTTGTGCTTCTTCCAGCCCAGTGTTTCTCATGATGTACTCTGCATAGAAGTTAAATAAGCAGGGTGACAATATACAGCTTTGACACACTCTTTTTCCTATTTGGAACCAGTCTGTTGTTCTATGTCTAGCTCTAACTGTTGCTTCCTGACCTGCATACAGGTTTCTCAAGAGGCAGGTCACATGGTCTGGTATTCCCATCTCTTTCAGAATTTTCCAGTTTATTGTGATCCACACAGTCAAAGGCTTTGGCATAGTCAATAAAGCAGAAATAGATGTTTTTCTGGAACTTTCTTGCTTTTTCAATGATCCAGCAGATGTTGGCAATTTGATCTCTGTTTCCTCTGCCTTTTCTAAAACCAGCTTGAACATCTGGAAGTTCTTGGTTCATGTATTGCTGAAGCCTGGCTTGGAGAATTTTGAGCATTACTTTACTAGCGTGTGAGATGAGTACAATTGTGCGGTAGTTTGAACTTTCTTTGGCATTGCCTTTCTTTGGGATTGGAATGAAAACTGACATTTTCCAGTCCTGTGGCCACTGCTGAGTTTTCCAAAAATGCTGGCATATTGAGTGCAGCACTTTCACAGCATCATTTTTCAGGATTTGAAATAGCTCCACTGGAATTCCATCACCTCCACTAGCTTTGTTCATAGTGACACTTTCTAAGGCCCACTTGACTTCACATTCCAGGATGTCTGGCTCTAGGTGAGTGGTCACACCATCGTGATTATCTGGGTTGTGAAGATCTTTTTTGTATAGTTCTTCTGTGTATTCTTGCCACCTCTTCTTAATATCTTCTTCTGTTAGGTCCATACCATTTCTGTCCTTTATTGTACCCATCTTTGCATGAAATGTTCCTTGGTATCCCTAATTTCTTGAAGAGATTCTTAGTCTTTCTCATTCTGTTGTTTTCCTCTATTTCTTTGCATTGATCGCTGAGGAAGGCTTTCTTATCTCTCCTTGCTCTTCTTTGGAACTCTGCATTCAAATGGGTGTATCTTTCCTTTTCTCCTTTGCTTTTTGTTTCTCTTCTTTTCACAGCTATTTGTAAGTTCTCCTCAGACAGTCATTTTGCTTTTTTGCATTTCTTTTTCTTGGGGAATAATCTTGATCCCTGTCTCCTGTAAAATGTCATGAACCTCTGGCCATGGTTCTTCAGGCACTCTGTCTATCAGATCTAGTCCTTTAAATCTATTTCTCACTTCCATTGTATAATCAGAAGGGATTTCATTTAGGTCATACCTGAATGGTCTAATGGTTTTCCCTACTTTCTTCAACTTAAGTCTGAATTTGGCAATAAGGAGTTCATGATCTGAGCTACAGTCAGCTCCCGTTCTTGTCTTTGCTGACTGTATAGAGCTTCTCCATCTTTAGCTGCAAAGAATATAATCAATCTGATTTTGGTTTTGGCCATTGGTGATGTCCATGTGTAGAGTCTAGTCTTGTGTTGTTGGAAGAGGGTGTTTGCTATGATCAGTGCATTCTCTTGGCAAAACTCTATTAGCCTTTGCCCTGCTTCATTCTATACTCCAGGGACAATTTTGCCTGTCACTCCAAGTGTTTCTTGACTTCCTACTTTTGCATTCCAGTCCTCTATAATGAAAAGGACATCTTTTTTGGGTGTTAGTTCTAAAAGGTCTTGTAGGTCTTCATAGAACCATTCAATTTCAGCTTCTTCAGCATTACTGGTTAGGGCATTGACTTGGATTACTGTGATATTGAATGGCTCACCTTGGAAATGAACAGAGATCATTCTGTCATTTTTGAGATTGCATCCAAGTACTGCATTTTGGACTCTTTTGTTGACCATGATGGCTACTCCATTTCTTTTAAGGGATTCCTGCCCACAGTAGTAGATATAATGGTCATCTGAGTCAAATTCACCCATTCCAGTCCCGCTTAATTCACTGATTCCTACGCTGATTCCTAGAATGTCGACATTCATTCTTGCCATCTCCTGTTTGACGACTTCCAATTTGCCTTGATTCATGGACCTAACATTCCAGGTTCCCATGCAATATTGCTCTTTACAGCAATGGATTTTACTTCCATCACCAGTCACAGCCACAACTGGGTGTTTTTGCTTTGGCTCCATCCCTTCATTCTTTCTGGAGTTATTTCTCCACTGATCTCCAGTAGCATATTGGGCACCTACCGACCTGGGGAGTTCATCTTTCTGTGTCCTATCTTTTTGCCTTTTCATACTGTTGATGGGGTTCTCAAGGCAAGAATACTGAATTGGTTTGCCGTTCCCTTCTCCAGTGGACCACATTCTGTCAGACCTCTCCACCATGACCCGTCCGTCTTGGGTGGCCCCACACGGCATGGCTTAGTTTCATTGAGTCAGACAAGCTGTGGTCCATGTGATCCGATTGGCTCGTTGTCTGTGATTGTGGTTTCAGTCTAATAGACACCAAAATATGAAAATTCTAGCCTACAAGGAATCTTTCTTACTTAACCCTTACCAGTGTTTTAGACCTTAAATATGTTTTTTTTAATCATATTCTGAGGGATCCTGTAATTCTTTATATTGAAACCTACTCCTGAACTTCATTTTAAAAGGAAGCAACAAGAAACTTTCTGAGCTATTGAATAGACACACAAATAGTTACACGTTCCCTTTTTACTCACTGCTGTGTTCTGTTCCTTTTCCATGCAATGTCTTCTTTTTTCCATTGGCTAATACAGGTGATTCTGATCATTTTCTTAAGTGATTTGAAGTAGCTAAGGTGTAATTTATTAACTTTATATTTTGTGTTTTCAATGTTGAAAGTTCACTCATGTGGTACTAAGGATTCAGGGCTTCCCAGGTGGCTCAGGGGTAAAGAATCCTCCTGCCAATATAGGAGACACAGGAGAGGTGGGTTCTATCACTGGGTCAGGATGGTCCCCTGGAGGAGGAAATGTCAACTCACTCCAGTATTCTTGCTGGGAGAATTCCACGGACAGAGGAGCCCGTCGGGCTACAGTCCATGGGGTCACTAAGAGTCAGACGTGGCTGAGCACACAGTAAGGACACCACCCCATTTCTTACCCCACCTCAGACCAATTCTCTTTTTATTCCCCTTTGCTGAGTGTGAGGCAAGGAGCAAGAGCTCTTGCAAGCAATGTACAGAGGAACTCGAATTAAAATCCCAGCTTCACTACTTATTGGCTGTTAACTTGGGGAAACCACTCAACTTCTCTGCAGCTAAGTTTCCTCCTGGGCAAAATGGGGATAATTTCTTGTCTTCAGGAGGGTGGTAAAAATTAAGTATAATGCATGTTAACCCCCTGGGCCAAAGCCTGGTACAGAGCAAGTTCTTAATGGAGGTGAGTGTCCCTGTCTCTGTTTCTGGTAAGCAGATAAATGAAAACATAAACAAAACCCTTCTTACTCTGGATACTTCCCTTCCTAGCTCTTTTTGTTTTAAGCTACAAAATCACATTCACAGACTCTTTATCCTGAATCATACATTTTCAAATACACATGCCATGAAAGCTGAGTTCTTATTTCTGTTTCTGTAGAGAAAGAGCAGCTGTATTAACTCTGCTTTCTTTGGGAAATGCTAGCTTTCACTTCAGAAATCACAATCTTTGGAGGTTGGATTAAACATTTGAAAAGTCAGTTGGGTTGCAATTGCAAGCGCATTTAAATAAGTTAAAAGTATATTTTATTATTTCTTCTGTAAAAGGGCATACCAAAGATGGATGCTCTTATCAGTTGGGCAACCAGCCACAGGTATAAATGATAAATCTGTTTGTTCTGGACTTTTATGGGATTTTCCCTTCTCTTGGTAACATAACCTTTCTGTGGTTTACCCTGTAAGTTCTTCCCTGACTCACTCTGCCTTCTGCCCCAACCATGATTGGTTGACCCAGGAGAGGACACCCAGAAGAACCAAAGAGTCCTTTCTCTAGGACTTTTGGCCTCAGAACAAAAGAGGTCAATTAGCATTTCTCTAGCAGCACAAACTGGAAGATGTGAAATGTGAGAACCACAGTGGACATATTTCCTACCACTTGGATAAATCTGGTGAAACAAGTAGGGATGAAAGATGGAGAGTGAATCTTGGATGTCTTGGGAGGCAATGAGTTGTAAAACCCACTCCCAAGTCAATTTATAATCCTCCAGTTAGCTCTCTTTGGGGCTCTGCATTTCTTTATTCCCAAGATAAAGGATTTTGAGTAAGGAGGAGGGAGAGAGAGAGAAAGGGTAACTAAGTCCTCTATCCTTTGGGAAAAGCTTCTCTGGAGGTAGTTGGTTTTAAATCAGTCAATCTAAACAGCAACCCACTCCAGTGTTCTTGCCTGGGAAATCCCATGGACAGGGAGCATGGTGGGCTACAGTCCGTGGGGTCACAAAGAGTTGTAATGAGTGAGTGAATAAAGAACAACAAATTCATAACTATGCAGTAATCATATGAGTTATTATTTTAAAGTTTGTAGGCTAGAGCCTTCAATCAACTGTTTGCTGGGTTATCTGCCTCCTTTTCATCAACAAATTGACCCATACCTTTCATAGTAAAACAATTTTTGATGAGGATTAGAAGACAAAGTGAGAGGAGCTACCCCATGCCTGAGGTCGGAGGCGGCGGCCGAGAGGAGCAACCCCACGTCCAAGAAGCGGCGGCTGCCCGGGTGCAGGAGAGTCAAGAGGAGCTACTCCACGTTCAAGGTCAGGAGGGGCAGCCATGAGGAGATACCCCTCATCCAAGGTAAGGAGCAGTGGCTGTGCTTTGCTGGAGCAGAGGTGAAGAGATACCCCACGTCCAAGGCAAGAGAAACCCAAGTAAGATGGTAGGTGTTGCGAGAGGGTATCAGAGGGCAGACACACTTAAACCATAATCACAGAAAACTAGCCAATCTGATCACAGGGCCACAGTCTTGTCTAACTCAATGAAACTAGGCCATGCTGTGCGGGGCCACCCAAGACGGACGGGTCATGGTGGAGAGGTCTGACAGAATGTGGTCCACTGGAGAAGGGAACGGCAGACCACTTCAGTATTCTTGCCTTGAGAACCCCATCAACAGTATGAAAAGGCAAAAAGATAGGACACAGAAAGATGAACTCCCCAGGTCGGTAGGTGCCCAATATGCTACTGGAGATCAGTGGAGAAATAACTCCAGAAAGAATGAAGGGATGGAGCCAAAGCAAAAACAACACACAATTGTGGCTGTGACTGGTGATGGAAGTAAAATCCATTGCTGTAAAGAGCAATATTGCATGGGAACCTGGAATGTTAGGTCCATGAATCAAGGCAAATTGGAAGTCGTCAAACAGGAGATGGCAAGAGTGAATGTCAACATTCTAGGAATCAGTGAATTAAGCGGGACTGGAATGGGTGAATTTAACTCAGATGACCATTATATCTACTACTGTGGGCAGGAATCCCTTAAAAGAAATGGAGTAGCCATCATGGTCAACAAAAGAGTCCAAAATGCAGTACTTGGATGCAATCTCAAAAATGACAGAATGATCTCTGTTCATTTCCAAGGTGAGCCATTCAATATCACAGTAATGCAAGCCTATGCCCTGACCATAATGCTGAAGAAGCTGAAATTGAATGGTTCTATGAAGACCTACAAGAACTTTTAGAACTAACACCCCCAAAAGATGTCCTTTTCATTATAGGGGACTGGAATACAAAGTAGGAAGTCAAGAAACACCTGGAGTGACAGGCAAAATTGTCCTTGGAGTACAGAATGAAGCAGGGCACAGGCTAAGAGAGTTTTGCCAAGGGAATGCACTGATCATAGCAAACGCCCTCTTCCAACAACACAGGAGAAGAGTCTACACATGGACATCACCAGATGGTCAACACCGAAATCATATTGATTATATTTGCAGCCAAAGATGGAGAAGCTCTATACAGTCAGCAGAAACAAGACCGGGAGCAGACTGTGGCTCAGGTCATGAACTCCTTTTTGACAAATTCAGACTTAAATTGAAGAAAGTAGGGAAAACCATTAGACCATTCAGGTATGACCAAATCAAATCCCTTATTACTATACAGTGGATGTGACAAATAGATTCAAAGAACTAGATCTGATAGACAGAGTGCCTGAGGAACAATAGACAGAGGTTCGTGACATTGTACAGGAGACAGAGATCAAGACCATCTCCATGGAAAAGAAATGCAAAAAAGCAAAATGGTTGTCTGAGGAGGCCTTACAAATAGCTGTGAAAAGAAGAGAAACAAAAAGCAAAGGAGAAAAGGAGAGATATTCCCATTTGAATGCAGAGTTTGAAAGAATAGCAAGGAGAGATAAGAAAGCCTTCATCAGCAATCAGTGCAAAGAAATAGAGGAAAACAACAGAATGGGAAAGACTAGAGATCTCTTCAAGAAAATTAGAGATACCAAGGGAACATTTCATGCAAAGATGGGTACAATAAAGGACAGAAATGGTAGGGACCTAACAGAAGCAGAAGATAGTAAGCAGAGGTGGCAAGAATACACAGAAGAACTATACAAAAAAGATCTTCATGACCCAGATAATCACGATGGTGTGATCATTCACCTAGAGCCAGACATCCTGGAATGTGAAGTCAAGTGGGCCTTAGGAAGCATCACTACGAACAAAGCTAGTGGAGGTGATGGAATTCCAGTGGAGCTATTTCAAATCCTGAAAAATGATGCTGTGAAAGTGCTGCACTCAATATGCCAGCAACTTTGGAAAACTCAGCAGTGGCCACAGGACTGGAAAACATCCGTTTTCATTCCAATCCCAAAGAAAGGCAATGCCAAAGAATGCTCCAACTACCACACAATTGCACTCATCTCACATGCTACTAAAGTAATGCTCAAAATTCTCCAAGCCAGGCTTCAGCAATACATGAACCAAGAACTTCCAGATGTTCAAGCTGGTTTTAGAAAAGGCAGAGGAAACAGAGATCAAATTGCCAACATCTGCTGGATCATTGAAAAAGCAAGAAAGTTCCAGAAAAACATCTATTTCTGCTTTATTGACTATGCCAAAGCCTTTGACTGTGTGGATCACAATAAACTGGAAAATTCTGAAAGAGATGGGAATACCAGACCATGTGACCTGCCTCTTGTGAAACCTGTATGCAGGTCAGGAAGCAACAGTTAGAACAGGACATAGAACAACAGACTGGTTCTAAATAGGAAAAAGAGTGCGTCAAGGCTGTCTATTGTCACTCTGCTTATTTAACTTATATGCAGAGTACATCATGAGAAACGCTGGGGCTGGAAGAAGCACAAGCTGGAATCAAGATTGCCGGGGGAAATAGCAATAACCTCAGATATGCAGATGACACCACCCTTATGGCAGGAAGTGAAGAGGAACCAAAAAGCCTCTTGATGAAAGTGAAAGAGGAGAGTGAAAAAGTTGGCTTAAAGCTCAGCATTCAGAAAACCAAGATCATGGCATCTGGTCTCATCACTTCATGGGAGATAGATGGGGAATCAGTGGAAACAGTGAGAGACTTTATTTTCGGGGGCTGCAAAATCACTGCAGATGGTGATTGCAGCTATGAAATTAAAAGACGCTTACTCCTTGGAAGAAAAGTTATAACCAACCTAGATAGCATATTAAAAAGCAGAGACATTACTTTGCCAATAATCGTCCGTCTAGTCAAGGCTATGGTTTTTCTAGTGGTCGTGTATGGATGTGATGTTATAGCCATGCTTTCCGGGAAACAGACTCACTCAGAAGGACAATGCAGATAGTGGAGTGCAGTTTATTACGCCGGCGGGCCGAAAGCAGAGTCTCCTCTTAGCCAAGGACCCCATCCAGCATTTGTGAAAATCTTTTATACCCCATGCGTACATGTCCAAACCCACCACCTACCCCATGTGTATGTGCCCAAACCCACCACCTTCCCTGTGTGTACGTGTCCAGACAGTCAATAGTCAATAAGCCCGCAGTTACATTCCAACCAGTTAATAATTGATAAGCCTGTGATTACATCCTGATAGATACGAAAAAAGTTTATGACCTGTCCAGAGACAGGGGTGATTACAGTATGCTTCCTCTTAGGCAATGAGTAGCCTGGATGTGATCTTCAAGATTCCCCTGTCTGGAGGGGGTCTTATCCTTCCATTGTCATCCCCACAGGCACTAAGCAGAGAGTTCAGAGTCCGCTGGAGAGGCAGCCGAGCACGGCCAGCACGGCCAGGCCTGAGATGGAGTCCAGGCTCTATGAATTCCTTCTTCATTCCCCCCTCTTGATGCTCTTAGTTTCTATAAGGAGCATCACTCATTGAGATATATTGTACCTTAGCCCTCTTGTCACCCACATGAGAGAATGCTATCAACCTCCGGGTTACAAAATTCACAAGACATTGTAGGAAGCAGGGCCCACAGAGCAGTATGATCAAGATTACTATAACAACAGTTACAATGGTTTTCCACCAGTCTCCCGTTACCCAGGAGAGAACTGAAGTCCAAAAGGGAATATTTTCATTAGACATGGCTTTCACTTGATTTTGCATATCCTTCAAGGCAGTAGATACATTTCCAGACAGGTCAGGGATGTACACACAACATTCGACTTTAATTATGGCGCAAGCCCCCCCCCCCCGCCCCCGGGCTGCTGTGAGTATGTCTAATGCCATCCTATTTTGAATTACTGCCTTCCTCATCTGAATTTGTTCTTCGTTCAAAGCTTGAATGGCTTTTGTACTGTCTAAGAGGGCCTGTTTAGTGAAATTAGTTAAGGCCTCTACCTTAACCATGATATCCGTTGTCCCTACAGAGGGTACAAACAAGGCAGCAAGATAGTCACACCATTGGAACACAGATCGTGTCCATCTTGCATGCAGATAAGGCAGGTTTACTGGAGGCTGGTGTAGGCTAGGCTTAATTCTGCCATGGGCAAAAGCAAATCCTAATGTGCAACTCCCCACCCAGCCAACTGGTAACCATGGCCATAAGTTAAGCCCACAGAGCCACTGGGTCCCATTGGGGGCTACCCAGCGGATTCCAGGGTTATATTTCCAGTCGGAACCGGGCCACTGAACAGACTGATTGGGGTGATAGGTAACTTCCAAGATTTGTTTACATTGTTCAGGGGGCAAATAACCCACATATTTTAATTCTTTTGGGTATAGGGGGTGGTCTCCAAATCCAACTTTCTGTTCTTTTTGTTCCCAGCAAATAGTAGCAGGGGTAATCAACTGTCCTTTCTCAGGAGTCATCCAGAAATATTCATCCCAGACCTGGTAGTATTGCTCAAGGTACTGGGAGTCCTGTCCCCCTTTTGTTAAGGGAGCCCTTTTCCTCTTTAATTTTCATATATGAGGTATAAGCCTTTGTTATCTCCATAAGGCTGGTGTTCATGTTAAACGTAACCCTATATCCCTGGCCCATTGATGGCTTCTTCTTACACCAGGAGAGCAAAGAAAGGTTATGATTGGTGAGAGAGAGAGAAGTTCCTTTCTGTTGCTCTAAGAAGGAACACAGTGGTATAAAGTCCCCATAACAGAGTGGCGATACCCACCAGGGGAGTCCGTCCATTATGGACAGGGGCATGGCCCCACATACCCAACAGTTGGAGTAGTTGTGGAAGTTCGCGTAAGAATGTGCCCACGAGATGAAGACGTTGTCCTGTGCAGGAACACTGGTCAGGTTCAGAATTGCGTCGATGAGGCCGAGCAGCAGGAGTCGTTTACCCAGCTCCATCCTGTAGAGGGCTCGTCCGGGATCTCCTTCTCTTCTTCCTCTTCAGAATGATCTTGGTTCCCCGTGGGTCGGTGGGGTCCTTCTGGGTGGTCCACTTGGTGTCCTCCGGGTCAGCGTGGTATGCCTTCTTTGCTCTGGTGTGATGGATCAAGGGACAATACCTGCAACTTTAACTGCAGTAGGGGTAGTTAGAATAACATAAGGGCCCTTTCACCAAAGGGCTAGCAAATCATGTTCCCAATCTTTGACCCATACTTGGTCACCAAGTGTAAACTCATGAATCTGTTCCCCAAGGGGGAACGGCACCCTTTCTTGTACGAACTTAGTTACCCGACTTATTACCTTTCCCAGTTCCATCTGCTGTGAAATCCTATCCCCCCTTACCTGAGGCAAATTTGTTGACACCTGTTTTATTATGGGAGGAGGGCTCCCATACACAATTTCGTATGGAGAATAGCCTTGGGACTGTGGGGTCATCCTGAGTCTGAGCAGAGCCATCGGAAGCAAGTCCACTCAGGAGCAGTCAGTTTCTCTGATCCACTTGGAGAGTCTCTTTAAGTGTCCGGTTGGTTCATTCCACCATCTCAGAACTCTGGGCCTATATGCAGTGTGCAGTTTCCATTTGATGTTTAAAATTTTGCTTACTTGTTGTACTAAATCAGCTGCAAAAGCCAGGCCATTGCATGATCTAATGCTGGTAGGAAATCCAAATCTGGGAACCATTTCCCTAAGCAGGCACCGGGCTACTTCTGATGCTCTTTCAGTCCAGGTAGGAAAAGCTTTTACCCATCTCGGGAACGTACATACCATGACCAGCAGATAATGGTAGTGTCGGTGAGGTTTCATTTCAGTGAAGTCCACTCCCAGGTGTTCAAGGGGCAGTGTGCCTTTCAACTGAATACCTGGAGGTTTTTGTCTGAATACCCGAGAGGCAGCATTAACCTGTGAGCAGGCAGCATGGCCTAGGTGGGTCACTTGGTGTGTTTGGCTTACCAGAGTGTGTGCCAGCTCCTCCGATACCAATAATTTGTCACTTGACAATTCCCACCATCTCTTTTCAGTCTTGATGGCCCCTTCTGCTCTGGCTAACCCAACAGCTGTTGTCCTTGTTTTATCAGGCTAGTGCCATCAGTATATAGAACCCAATTAGGGTCTGGAACCTTGAGCCCTTCTTTAAAACAAACCCCAGATACCTTACCTCCTCTTTGTAGATTGTGCCTTCTTTTTCAACACCCGGTAACCTGCTTCCATCAACAGCTGGAGCAGTGCATTTTTCCCTTTCCAGCATTTTTCCTTGGTCTCAGGCAGCCAGCAGCAGTTCATCCCCGTATTGTAGGAGCTGACATCCATACTCTTCTGGATGGAATGAGTCCAGATCAGAAGCCAAGGCTTCCCCAAAGATGGCTGTGGAGTTAGCCTTTGTTATCTGGTGCTCCCGACTGAATCTTCCCATTCAAAGGCAATGATGGGCTGTGATGCTGGGGCGAGGTGTATGCAGAAGAAGGCATCCTTGAGATCTAGGCAAGTGTAAACTTTAGTCCTCGGCGGGAGGAGGCTAAGCAAGGTACAGGGGTTTGGAACACTGGGGTGTAAAGTCACAGTAGCCTGGTTGACTAGCCTGAGATCTTGTACAGGCCTATAGTCCTGTCCTCCTTCCCTTTTGACTGGCGGGATTGGCGTATTCCAAGCCGACTGGCACTCTACTAGAATGCCTGCTTGTTTCAATCTATTGATGTGGGGCAATATGCCGGTTCAGGGATGGTACCTGGTTTGAGTTCCATTATCACTGGGGCGTGATGTTCAGCCAGCCTGGGGGGAGAGGGGGTTGTCTTCCACCCAGACCTCAGGGAACAATTGAGTTAGCTCTCTCATGCTCTTCCAGCCCACCCGGCTCTGCCTTCAGGGCCTCATGCAACCTCCACTCATCTTGGGTTGGCACTGAGAGAGAGGGCAAATAAGTCATAGAGTCCGTCCAGAAGGTGGGCCTCTCCTCAGGGGAGAAAGTCACCTGTGCTCCTAGCTTGGAGAGCAAGTCTCCTCCCAACAGGGGTACTGGGCACTCAGGAATGTCACTTGGTGCCCCCCCATCTGACATTTTCCGGGCTGGCAAAACGATTTAAACGTCTCTTCTCCTGATACCCCATTACAGCGGTAGTCTTTTTGGACAGAGGTGCCACAGGTTTTGTTACTACCGACAGTTCTGCTCCTGTATCCACCATGAAGTCAATGTTTTGGTCTCCCACTTTTACGGTTACCATGGGCTCTCAGGGACCTGATATCTCTGAGCCCTGGCAGCCCTAGTTAATTTCCAAGTCAGCAAGCCCCAAAACTGCGGAAGCTTCCTCTTCTTTCCTTGCCTTAGGGCATTCATTCTTCCAGTGGCCAAAAGCTTGCACCTGGCACAATGGTTTGGCTGTAACAGGGACAGGGGCCTCCCTTGGGACTGGCTGAAGGACTGTCCTGTCCCTGGGGCAGATGAGGTTTTCTGGAGGGCCCGAGATAGACTTTCCCAGAGCAGCAGCTAGCGCTGTAAGTCTCTTGTCTGTTCTCTTTTATTCCCTCCGGCTCTCTGGCAGCGCGCGGTCTCTGCTTAATTCCAACATCTCCCTCCCCCTCTTGTCAGTACTCACCGGGAGAGGCGGGTATAGCTTGGGCGGTTCAGTTGGAGCCGGATCCTGGAAGTGTTGGCCAGAGGCTTCTGTCACCGGGATCGGAGCCTGCCCAAATGGCGGCTCTACGAACTCCGGGAAAGCTGGCGGAGGAGCAGTGGCTGTTGCAGAAACTTCACCTGGCCCTGGATCGGGCATTAAGGCGGCCTCCGGTCCTGGTGAAGCACTGGGAGGCAGGCGTGTCATTATCCAGCATGGGGGAGGGGTCAGGTCATCCCCGTCCAAATCCTGTAGAATTTCCTTTTTTATCATCAGTCAATTTTTGTGCCATTAATATTTTTCCCTTTCCCTTCTGGATACAGAACCTTGTCCAAGTAGGAGGGTCTCAAGCTAACCCTAGCCATGAGTCAATATATGGATATTGATCCAGGTGTCCTGGCTCTCTTGTGACTACTGGATAGACTGCTTCTACTATTTTTAAGTTCACGGTGTTCTCTGATGGCCATCCTGCTCCCATAGAGGTCCATTCGACCTCACAGAGTATGTGGAGGCAGTTAGGCTTCATCTTCACCCCATAGTCTCCTCCTAATCCCTTCTTTAAATTTTTAATCATGCACTCCAATACAGTTGCCTTAGATTCACTTTCCCCCATCTTGCTTACCTTCTCAGACCTTCTTCTACTTTTTCTTTTCGTTCTGTCTACGAAGTTCTCAGTACCCTATGTACTTCTGATATTTCCACTCAGTGACACTTAAATTGCCATTCTGCCTCCTTCCTAATTGGGGTGAGAAGAGCCTTACCTGCCATATCCCAGAGGGAGAAGGGGGATCAGCGTGTCTTCACCTGCTGGTCAGCACAGCTGAACCAGAACATCACATGGTCCGAGACTGTTTCTCCCTTGAAGTCCCTTCTGCCTTGGTGGGCTTGATCAGGTGCAGATGAAAACACAGATGGGTTAAATATCTCATGTCCCAGGCCATCTCCGGAAAAGCCAATTCATACTCACTTCTGTATCCCCCTCCTTCTAGCCTAACAATTCCGAGGGGGTCAAGAATTTCACAGCAGACGGGACACCTCCTGGGGGAGGGCAGAATACGAGCATACAAGGACCAGTTTCTTATCCTAAAAATCCCCTGGTGATCGCTTGGTAATAATTTTCCCCGAGACGGCGTGGACACACCTCCTAAATGTTCTTCACAAATTTCCTTCCTAAACCCTAGCACGCTCGTCGACCTGTGTACCAAGCAATCGCCGCCTGCCTATTCCAGGCTCCTGTGGGTCCCCGCTCCTTCTAATCCCTCCCAGGGGGGTGATCAGGCCCCCTCTTCCACGCTGCTGGGTGGGTTCCTCCTCACCTGAGCGCTCAGTTCCCTGCTGCCATTCACTACCTGCCAAAGCGAAGAAACCTGGCTTTGAAAGGCTGAATTCTTCCAGAGGGGCGAGGCACCTTCCCCCCTCTAGGAGATTCAAGCCACAAAGCCTCGGGGTGGCCTCAAATGAGACCTGTCTCCTCAAAGTGAGGAGTTTCCCGGCCAATGCACCAAATGTTATAGCCACGCTTTCCGGGAAACAGACTCAATCAAGAAGGACAATGCAGATAGTGGAGTGCAGTTTATTACGCCGGCGGGCCCAAGGCAGAGTCTCCTCTTAGCCAAGGACCCCGTCCAGCATTTGTGAAAATCTTTTATACCCCATGTGTACGTGTCCAGACCCACCACCTACCCCATGTGTACGTGTCTAAACCCACCACCTACCCCATGTGTACGTGCCCAAACCCACCACCTACCCCATGTGTACGTGCCCAAACCCACCACCTTCCCCGTGTGTACGTGTCCAAACAGTCAATAGTCAATAAGCCCGCAGTTACATTCCAACCAGTTAATAATCGATAAGCCTGTGATTACATCCTGATAGATACAAAAAAAGTTTATGACCTGTCCAGAGACAGAGGTGATTACAGTATGCTTCCTCTTAGGCAATGAGTAGCCTGGATGTGATCTTCAAGATTCCCCTGTCTGGAGGGGGTCTTATCCTTCCATTGTCATCCCCACAGGCACTAAGCAGAGAGTTCAGAGTCCGCTGGAGAGGCAGCCGAGCACGGCCAGGACGGCCAGGCCTGAGATGGAGTCCAGGCCCTATGAATTCCTTCTTCAGTGAGAGTTGAACTCTGAAGAAAGCTGAGCGCCGAAGAATTGATGCTTTTGAACTGTGGTGTTGGAGAAGACTCTTGAGAGTCCCTTGGACTGCAAGGAGATCCAACCAGTCCATCCTAAAGGAGATCAGTCCTGGGTGTTCATTGGAAGGACTAATGCTGAAGCTGAAACTCCAATACTTTGGCCACCTCATGCAAAGAATTGACTCATTGGAAAAGACCCTGATGCTGGGAGGGATTGGGGGCAGGAGGAGAAGGGGACGACAGAGGATGAGATGGCTGGATGACATCACCAACTCGATGGGCATGAGTTTGCCTAAACTCCGGGAGTTTGTGATGGACAGGGAGGCCTGGCGTGCTATAATTCATGGGGTCACAAAGAGTCAGACACAGCTGAGCGACTGAACTGAACTGAACTGAGAAGACAAAGTGTGTTTATATGTGTGTCTTTGGATGTCTGGAGCATGACACTTCACAATTAAAATGAAATGATAGTGAATATGTATTGTGTGGTACTGCATGTTGTTCTAAGAGTTTACATGTAGTAACTGATTTAATTCCTACAACATCCTACGTCAAGGTAGTTGTCATCCCCATTGTATAGCTGAAGATAATGTGGGTCAGAGAGGCTAAGTATCTTGTCCAAGGTCACACAGGTAAAATGTGGGTGTTGAGTCAAGATTCAAACCCAGGCAGCCTTGCTTCAGAGTCCTTACTCTGAGTCCTTACTCTTACTGCCCATTGTTTAAGTCACTAAGTCATGTCCGTTTCTTTTGGGATGCCATGGACTATAGCCCACCAGGCTCCTCTGTCCATGGGATTTCTCAGGCAAAGATACTGGAGTTGATTGCCATTTTCTTCTCCAGGTGATCTTTTCGCCTCAAGAACAAACCTCATCTCCTTTGTCTCCTGCATTTCAGGCAGATTCTTTACCCAGTGAGCCATTGGGAAAGCCTTTCCTTACCCATATTAAACAGGTAACACACAATTGATGGATAAACACACGAGCAACAACTAGTTATAAAGACTGTCTAAATGTATAAGAGGGATCTGAAACTTGATGGGCCAATCTGAGTGGTTGGATTACAGATGATTTTCACTGTGTTTTTTGCTTTTTTAACCAAGAGCATGTATCCCATTTTTTCAATCAGAAAGAAAGTATGCTTCAAAAGAGGAACATTCAGATACATTGATGATTATGTGTTGGATTTTGATTCATCTTTGAGTTTTATACCCCTGGGTTCAGAAATATTTCATGTGATCCCAGTGTAAAGTTATGGTATTTATTAATGGTATTTATTAATAATATGTTCCCTTTGTATAAGACCCTGTCATTCTTGATTGAAAAAAAATCATACAATTACAAAATACCAAATGGAACTCTTAGAACACTGGAATTAGAAAAAGTACAAATATTCATGGACACATGTATTAATTATATGCAACTAAATAGTAATTGAAAATCCTAATTTTTTCTACATTTTTTCATATTTTTTGATTCAAGCAGATCCTTCATCACCTTAGGGAAAGGCAGAGGCAGGCAGGAAGTAGAAGGTGTCTATCAGATCTCCAGGCTTGTGTTTCAAAAAGCCTAATTCATTAAGGATGACAGAGTCTGAGAGAGAGAGGGTTCCAAAATCAAAAAGGAAAAGCTCCTATTTGGATTACAGAAGCGAGACTGCAGTGCTGGAATAGCAAAGTTCCCTCTGTCATTAGCTGAGGGTGATGGGGAGGGATGCAAGTTGTGTTTGGGATGTGGGACCATGTACACGAGGGAGTCTAGCCTTGTGGACCCATCCTGATGCCCCAACACTGCTTGAAAGCAGTTGGACTGAGTGTACCCAGTTCTTGACCAGAGATAAGAAGGAGTAATTCTATGAATACAGAATCTTCATAATTTCACCAATGAAAAATGTGTAACCCTCTTTATAAAAGGAGCTGTATGGAGAATGAGATCATATGCTGCAAGATAGCAAATATCCCTTTTATATTTGAAATATTTGTTTTAGCAATTAATCAGCTCAGTTCAGTCACTCAGTCGTGTCCAACTTTTTGTGACCCCATGGACTGCAGCATGCCAGGCCTCCCTGTCCATCACCAACTCCCAGAGTTTACTTAAACTCATGTCCATTGAGGCAGTGATGCCATCCAACCATCTCATCCTCTATCGTCCACATCTCCTCCTACCTTCAATCTTTCCCAGCATCAGGATCTTTTCAGATGAGTCAGTTCTTCGAATCAGGTGGCCAGAGTACTGGAGTTTCAGCTTCAGCATCAGTCCTTCCAATGAATATTCAGGACTGATTTCCTTTAGGATGAACTGGTTGGATCTCCTTGCAGTCCAAGGGACTCTCAAGAGTCTTCTCCAACACCACAGTTCAAAAGCATCAATTCTTCAGCACTCGGCTTTCTTTGTAGTGCAATTCTCACATCCATACATGATTACTGGAAAAACCATAACTTTGACTAGATGGACCTTTGAGGGCAAAGTAATGTCTCTGCTTTTTAAGAAGCTGTCTAGGTTGGCCATAACTTTTCTTCCAAGGAGCAAGTGTCTTTTGATTTCATGGCTTCAGTCACCATCTGCAGTGATTCTGGAGCCCCCCAAAATAAAGTCTTCACTGTTTCCACTATTTCCCCATCTATTTGCCATGGAAAATATGGGAAATGATATGGGACCAGAAGTGGTCCCATCTCATGGGAAATGATGGGACCAGATGCCATGATCTGAATTTTCTGAATGTTGAGTTTTAAGTCAGGCTTTTAACTTTCACTTTCATCAAGAGGCTCTTTATCTTCTTTGCTTTCTGCCATAAGGGTGGTGTCATCTGCATATCTGAGGTTATTGATATTTCTCCCGGCAATCTTGATTGCAGCGTGTGCTTCATCCAGTCCAACGTTTCTCATGATGTACTCTTCACAGAAGTTAAATAAGCAGGGTGAAAATAGATAGCCTTGACGTACTCCTTTCCTGATTTGGAACCAGTCAGTTGTTCCATGTCCAGTTTTAACTGTTGCTTCCCGACCTGCATGCAGGTTTCTCAAGAGGCAAGTCAGGTGGTCTGGTATTCCCATCTCTTTCAGGATTTTCCACACTTTATTGTGATCCACACAGTCAAAGACTTCGGCGTAGTCAATAAAGCAGAAGTAGATTTTTTTCTGGAACTCTCTTGCTTTTTCAATGATTCAGTGGATATTGGCAATTTGATCTCTGGTTCCTCTGCCTTTTCTAAATCCAGCTTGAACAATTTGGAAGTTCATGGTTTATGTATTGCTGAAGCCTGGTTTGGAGAATTTTGAGCATTACTTTACCATCGTGTGCTGCCGCTGCTAAGTTACTTCAGTCGTGTCCAACTCTCTGTGACCCCATAGACGGCAGCCCACCAGGCTTCCCCGTCCCTGGGATTCTCCAGGCAAGAACACTGGAGTGGGTTGCCATTTCCCTCTCCAATGCATGAAAGTGAAAGTGAAGTCGCTTAGTCATGTCCAACTCGTAGCGTGTGAGATGAGTGCAATTGTGCGGTAATTCGAGCATTCTTTGGCGTTGCTTTTCTTTGGGATTGGAATGGAGACTGACCTTTTCCAGTCTTATGGCCACTGCTGAGTTTTCCAAAGTTGCTGACATATTGAATGCAGCACTTTCACAGCATCACCTTTTAAGATTTGAAATAACTCAACTGGAATTCCATCACCTCCACTAGCTTTGTTTGTAGTGATGCTTTCTAAGGCCCACTTGACTTCACAATCAGGATGTCTGGCTCTAGGTGAGTGATCACACCATCATGATTATCTGGGTTGTGAAGATCTTTTTTGTATAGTTCTTCTGTGTATTCTTGCCACCTCTTCTTAATATCTTCTGCTTTTGTTAGGTCCCTACCATTTCTGTCCTTTATTGAGCCCATCTTTGCATGAAATGTTCCCTTGGTATCTCTAATTTTCTAGAAGAGATCTCTCGTCTTTCCCATTCTATTGTTTTCCTCTATTTCTTTGCATTGATCACTGAGGAAGGCTTTCTTATCTCTCCTTGCTATTCTTTTGAACCCTACATTCAAATGGGAATATCTTTTCTTTCCTCCTTTGCCTTTCACTTCTCTTTTCATAGCTGTCTATAAAGCCTCCTCAGACAAACATTTTGCCTTTTTGCATTTCTTTTTCTTGCGGGTGGTCTTGATCCTTGTATCCTGTACAGTGTCATGAACCTCTGTCCATAGTTCTTCAGGCATTCTGTCTATCAGATCTAATCCCTTGAATCTATTATCACTCCTACTGTATAGTCATCAGTGATTTGATTTAGGTCATACATGAATGGTCTAATGGTTTTCCCTAATTTCTTCCATTTGAGTCTGAATTTGGCAATAAGGAGTTCATGATCTGAGACACAGTCAGCTCCCGGTCTTGTTTTTGCTGACTGTATAGAGCTTCTCCATCTTTGGCTGCAAAGAATATAATCAGTCTGATTTCGGTGTTAGCCATTGGTGATGTCCATGTGTAGAGTCTAGTCTTGTGTTGTTGGAAGAGGGTGTTTGCTATGACCAGTGCGTTCTCTTGCCAAAACTCTGTTAGCCTTTGTCCTGCTTCATTCTATACTCCAGGGCCAAATTTGCCTGCTACTCTAGGCATTTCTTAAAAGAGTTCCTACTTTTGTATTCCAGTCCCCTATAATGAAAAGGACATCTTTTTTGGGTGTTAGTTCTAGAAGATCTTGTAGGTCTTCATAGACCATTCAATTTCAGCTTCTTCAGCATTATGCAGTACTTTGATGCAATCTCAAAAATGACAGAATGATCTCTGTTCGTTTCCAAGGCAAACCATTCAACATCAAGGTAATGCAAGCCTATGCCCCAACCAGTAATGCTGAAGAAGCTGAAGTTGAATGGTTCTATGAAGACCTACAAGATCTTTTAGAACTAACACCCAAAAAAGATGTCCTTTTCATCATAGGGGACTGGAATGCAAAAGTAGGAAGTCAAGAAACACCTGGAGTATCAGGCAAATTTGGCCTTGGAGTACGGAATGAAGCAGGGCAAAGGCTAATAGAATTTTGGCAAGAGAACGCACTGGTCATAGCAAACACCCTCTTCCAACAACACAAGACTAGACTCTACACATGGACATCACCAATGGCCAACACCGAAATCAGATTGATTATATTCTTTGCAGCCAAAGATGGAGAAGCTCTATACAGTCAGCAAAGACAAGATCGGGAGCTGACTGTGGCTCAGGTGATGAACTCCTTATTGCCAAATTCAGACTTAAACTGAAGAGAGTAGGGATAACCACTAGATCATTCAGGTATGACCTAAATCAAATCCCTTATGAATATACAGTGGAAGTGAGAAATAGATTTAAGGGACTAGATCTGCTAGACAGAAAGCCTGATGAACTATGGACGGAGGTTCGTGACATTGTACAGGAGACAAGGATCAAGACCATCCCCATGGAAAAGAAATGCAAAAAGGCAAAATGATTGTCTGAGGAGGGCTTACAAATAGCTGTGAAAAGAAGAGAAGCAAACAGCAAAGGAGAAAAGGAAAGATATTCCCATTTGAATCTGGGGTTCGAAAGAATAGCAAGGAGAGATAAGAGAGCCTTCCTCAGTGATCAATGCAAAGAAATAGAGGAAAACAATAGAATGGGAAAGACTAGAGATTTCTTCAAGAAAATTAGAGATACCAAGGGAACATTTCATGCAAAGATGGGTACAATAAAGGACAGAAATGGTAGGGACCTAACAGAAGCAGAAGATATTAAGAAGAGGTGGCAAGAATACACAGAAGAACTATACAAAAAAGATCTTCATGACCCAGATAATCACAATGGTGTGATCAGTCACCTAGAGCCAGACATCCTGGAATGTGAAGTCAAGTGGGCCTTAGAAAGCATCACTACGAACAAAGCTAGTGGAGGTGATGGAATTCCAGTGGAGCTATTTCAAATCCTGAAAAATGATGCTGTGAAAGTGCTGCACTCAATATGCCAGCAACTTCGGAAAACTCAGCAGTGGCCACAGGACTGGAAAACGTCAGTTTTCATTCCAATCCCAAAGAAAGGCAATGCCAAAGAATGCTCAGACTACTGCACAATTGTACTAATCTCACACGCTACTAAAGTAATGCTCAAAATTCTCCAAGCCAGGCTTCAGCAATACGTGAACCGAGAACTTCCAGATGTTCAAGCTGGTTTTAGAAAAGGCAGAGGATCCAGAGATCAAATTGCCAATATCCGCTGGATCATCAAAAAAGCAAGCGAATTCCAGAAAAACATCTATTTCTGCTTTATTGACTACGCCAAAGCCTTCGACTGTGGATCACAATAAACTGTGGAAAATTCTGAAGGAGATGGGAATACCAGACCAGCTGACCTGCCTCTTGAGAAACGTTTGCAGGTCAGGAAGCAACAGTTAGAACTGGACATGGAACAACAGACTGGTTCCAAATAGGAAAAGGAGTACGTCAAGGCTGTCTATTGTCACCCTGCTTACTTAACTTATATGCAGAGTATATCATGAGAAACGCTGGGCTCGAAGAAGCACAAGTTGGAGTCAAGATTGCCGGGGGAAATATCAATAACCTCAGACATGCAGATGACACCACCCTTATGGAAGAAAGTGAAGAGGAACTAAAAAGCCTCTTGATGAAAGTGAAAGAGGAGAGTGAAAAAGTTAGCTTAAAGTTCAACATTCAGAAAACTAAGATCATGGCATCTGGTCCCATCACTTCATGGGAGATAGATGGGGAATCAGTGGAAACAGTTAGAGACTTTATTTTGGGGGGCTCCAAAATCCCTGCAGATGGTGATTGCAGCCATGAAATTAAAAGACACTTACTCCTTGGAAGGAAATTTGTGACCAACCTAGATAGCATATTAAAAAGCAGAGACATTACTTTGCCAACAAAGGTCGGTCTAGTCAAGGCTATGGTTTTTCCAATGGTCATGTGTGGATGTGAGAGTTGGACTGTGAAGACAGCTGAGTGCCGAAAAATTGATGCTTTTGAACTGTGGTGTTGGAGAAGACTCTTGAGAGTCCCTTGGACTGCAAGGAGATGTAACCAGTCCATCCTGAAGGAGATCAGTCCTGGGTGTTCATCGGAAGGACTGATGCTGAAGCTGAAACTCCAATACTTTGGCCACCTGATGTGAAGAGTTGACTCATTGGAAAAGACCCTGATGCTGGGAGGGATTGGGGGCAGGAGGAGAAGGGGACGACAGAGAATGAGATGGCTGGATGGCATCACCGACTCGATGGGCATGAGTTTGAGTAAACTCCGGGAGCTGGTGATGGACAGGGAGGCCTAATGTGCTGCGATTCATGGTGTCGCAAAGAGTCGGACACAACTGAGCGACTGAACTGAACTGAACTGCCCTCTGATGGATAAGGATAAGAGGCTTATAAGAAGCTTCCTGATGGGTGATACTGACTGAGGGGGAACTGGGTCTTATTCTGATGGGTGGGGCCATGCTCAGTAAATCTTTAATCCAATTTTCTGTTTAAGGGGTTGTGTTCTCTCTGTGTTATTTGACATGAGGCCAAATTAATTAATAGAAGGACAATTTTATAGCTAAAATTTTTTTAGAATACATGAATGGTTATTTTTTATCCACCTTAAAGTTGTATTTCTACCTGATGGGGAAATGGAACAAGATATGTCAGTATAATTGTTTTATATTAAATCATCTACTAAACAGTGGTGGTTATGGCATAAATCACAGAAAATGTATTTGGGTCTTTTTTTTTTTCACATTTTCCTGATAAGAGTGTAACTATGAAAAAAGTTGTTCTCAGTAAAGTGACTTAATATGTAATATGCAAACCGAAATTTAGGGGGAAAAAAAAAGTGGAAGACTGGCTAAGGGCCAGAAGGAGTTACCCCATTTTAGGCTGTTTAAGGGCTGAGTTGTGCCCACATGCTTCCCCCCACCAAATTTATATGTTGAAACTTAACCCTCAGTACCGCAGAGTGTGGCTATATTTGGAGATAAGATATTAAAGAGGTAATTATTGTAAAACAAGGTCATATTGATGAGCTTTAATCCAGTCCTGCTGGTTCCCTGTAAGAAGAGATTAGGACACAGACAAGCCCAGAGGGAAGATTTGTGAAGACAGAGCAGGGAGAAGCCGAGGAGAGGGTCCTTAGAAGAAGCCAACTGTCCTGACACTTTAGTCTTGGACTCCTAGCCTCCAGAAGTGTGAGAGATAAATTTTTGTTATTTAAGCTGTGGACTGTGGCATTTTGTTTTGACAGCCCAAGCAAACTAATATGCACTAACTCTGTACCTGACCTCAGGACCTTATCACATCCCTGGGAGGACCACTCTAAGGACCATCTGCAGCTAAGAACCTACAGATAGGATTAGCATGTAGAATAGAAATTCAATTGTTTAATGAATACTAAAACAGTGTCTTATTTCTTCCACACCTAACCTTGAGCCCTAGGATTCAAACTTAGTAGTTGCAGCTATTTTGTTTCATGTTGATTTTGCTACATTATATTTTGAGGGATTTGTTTTTATTTATATACTATTTTTTATCCACCCTTTTAATGTGTCTCTCTTAGAACACATTAGTTTATGACCCATTCTCAAGTTATTTGAAATCACCTAGTACATTTCCCACTTCTTTTTTTTCCCCCCAGAAAGCTTAGTTATAGTGAATTTTGTGTTAAGTGTTCAGAGGGGAGTTGCAGAAGACCCAGGTGTGATCCCTTAGTTGGGAAGATCTCCTGGAGGAGGGAATGGCTACGTACTCCAGTATTCTTGCCTCGAGACTTGGAAGAAAGAACTGGGAACCAATCTCCCAATTTGCAGCTGATTCAGCTGATAAAAGACAAACCAGCGCTAAATAGTGAGAATCATGAAAAAGTCTTGGAGATTTTGTGATTTTTATCAGCAGATGGCAAGTGTAATTTTATAGACAAACTAAGAATTAATTGGGGAGCAAGGAGGCAAGTCCAGCGATGTGCCTAGGCAGAAAATAATCCTCTAACACACAATCAAGAAAAGGATTTAGGGATTTTTCTTGAAAAATCTTTAAAACTGTCAGCCTAGTGCATAGTTCTGGGAACAAAAGGAACACAGTGTTAGCAGAGAGAAAGCACAGAAGCTGGAGTGGCATCTGTTAGTTTGAAAATGACTTGTTTGATCTAGTTGGGAATCTCACCATGATAGCCATTATGATGCAAGAAGGTGACAGAAGAATCGTGAAAACTCAAGAATCACACGTGTTTACTTGTATAAGAGGGTGTTAGTCACTCAGTCCTGTCCAACCCTGTGACCCTATAGACTGTAGCCCACCGGGCTCCTCTGTCCGTGGGATTTTCCAGGGAAGAATACTGGTGTGGGTAGCCATGCCCTTCTCCAGGGGATCTTACCGGCCCAGGGATCAAACCTGGGTCTCCTACATTGCAGGCAGATTCTTTACTGTTTGAGCCAGCAGGGAAGCCCTGTATAAGAGGGCCACAAACTCAAAGACCTCCCAGGACCAAGCAGATGAGGAAATGTGTGAGTTGTCATGGTAAGACTTTGCAGAACGGTGGGAACTGGGTCAGAATGGAGGATGCTTAAAGGCTTTTAGATTCACACACACACACACACACACACACACACACACACACACGCACACACTCACTGTCGTTGCCCAACAGGACACATCCTTCTGCTCAATTCAGCTTTTTGGACCCCTGACTTAGAGAGTTTCTGTCTCTCTTCTGAGTCCTCCCTAATCCGAAGGACCCTGGAGGATAGGGAGTGTCTTAATCTTACATCCTGCACTGTATTAAGGGTTGTTCTCTGTGCCATGAAGATTGGTTGAAAATGAAGAAGCTCTCTGCTCTACATAGCAGAACATGCTGCTGACACTTGCTGCGTCTATTCTTCAGTAGCTGCTGTGTCTGAAGTTGTGTCTTAAAGATCTTGTGAGTGGGTGTGTAAGCCTGCTCTGTGCTTGGCTCAGCCTCACGTACCTGATTTGCATACGGTGTGTAAATTATTTCTGTCTCTGTTATGTACAATGCTGCGTTTTCTCTCTTCTGTCTGCTCCTCCCACCTAAATCTGCTTTTCTTCATCTCAGATTTTCCCCCTTTCCTTTTTTAGCGACATAAAAAGGAATTTCTCAGTTGGTTTTTCCTTTTCTGCCTTCTCATCCTGGTTTGTTTTGCTCTGTATTCTTTCCTTTTTCTCATTATACCTATGCTATAAAAGATGGGAAACAAAAACCATCTCAATGAATTATGTCCTCAGGGAGTGTGATATTCTGGTTAGCAGAGTTTGTGTTTACCTGATATTCCACTCTTTCAAATGGCACAGTCCTGTTATGGTAGGTAAGAGAAACAGGTTAACAATGAAGAAGTACATTAGGCTGAGCTTAAGATTTATTTTTATTTTTTTAACATGCACTTATACATACAGAAAACCTGGGCTTCCCTGGTAGCTCAAATGATAAAGAATCTGCCTGCAATGCAGGAGACCCAGGTTTGACCCCTGGGTCAGGAAGATCCCCTGAAGAAGGAATGTCTAACCATTACAGTATTCTTGCCTGGAGAATTCTATGGACAGAGGAGTCTGGCAGGCTATACAGTACATGGGGTCACAAAAGAGTTGGACACGACTGATTGACTAACACAAACTAAATTATTAAACATAATAATAAATGAATAGCTGTGAACCTACCTCTCAAGAACTAGAATGTTAAAAATGCTGTTAAAGCTTCTGTATTTTACTTAGTGTTTCTTTGATGTCCACCAATCCTGCCTTAGGACCATTACCATGAGCATCAGATATGACTGTACAATACTTCGGTTGCTCAGGCTAATGCTGACAAATGAGGATGTCCCTGGTGGTCCAGTGCTTAAGTAGTCTCCATGCTTCCAATGCAGGAGATGCAGGTTCCATCCCTTGAAGGGGAACTAAGATCCCACATGCTGTGCAGCATGGCCAAAAATATCTTTCTCTTGCTTGCTCAGTCATGTCCAACTCTTTGTGACCCCATGGACTATAGTCCACTGGGTTCCTCTGTCCATGGGATTCTCCAGCCGAGAATACTGGTGTGGGCTGCCATGTCCTTCTCCAGGGAATCTTCCTGACCCAGGGATAGAACCGATGTCTCCTGCATTACCTGCATTGCAGCCAGATTCTTTACTATCTATCTATCTAGATAGATGCATAGATAGTTATATATACACTATCTATACTATATGTATATATATATATAATAAGACTCTGGGTTGTTTCTTGCATCTGTCTCCTTTTCTTCTTCCAGATTCCATTGCTGAGGCCCAGGCCTGAGATGGTTTTAGACCATAATACCAGCCCCTTTACTTGTCTCTCTTCACCCAGGTTTTTTTTTTTTTTTTTTTAACTATCTAGGTAATTTGGCTGTAGCAGGTGTTAGTTGCAGCACATGGGATCTTCGATCTTCATTGCTGCATGAGAACTCTTAGTAGCAACAGGTGGGATCTAGTTCCCTGACCAGGGATTGAACCCAGA
This sequence comes from Dama dama, assembly GCF_033118175.1. NCBI lineage: Eukaryota > Metazoa > Chordata > Mammalia > Artiodactyla > Cervidae > Dama > Dama dama. Next base: position 17,848,227 of record NC_083709.1, on the reverse strand, counting down.
CCCCCCTGCACTGGGAACGTGGACTCTTAACCACTGGACCACCAGGGAAGTCCCTTCACCCAGGGTTGAAACTGTATCTGGATCATGGGGCAGGCCAGTAGGGCAGGTGTGGGTTGGGGGATATAGTGTATTAGAAATAGAAACATATTTGAACCAATTAGAAATATGGTGCCAATTAATTAAATTTTTATACAACTCTAAATAGCCAGTAAAATGTGAACTGCATCTGTCTAGATACTGTATTAGTTTTCTATTGTTCCATAACAAGTAACCACACACCAAGCAAGTTTAAAACAATACACATTTATTGTCCTGCAGTTTCTTGGGGCAGGAGTTCAGGCACAGTTTGACTTGGTCCTCTGCTCATTTCTCCTATGGCTGTGATCAAGGTGTAGACTGGGCAGTGTTCTCATATGGAGTCTCGACAGAGGAAGAGTCTGCTGCTAAAGTTGGGTTTCTGGCAGAAACTGTTTCTTTCCTTGTGGTTTCATCACTGAAGGCCCTAGTTTCTTGCTGGCAGGAGGTTGTTCCCCTATCCTAGAGGTTACCTTGCCACATCCAGCCCACAGGGGGAGGCTCCAGCTTCAGGCTGCTGAGATGGAGTCTTATATGATAGATTCTTATATCCAGAAGAGTGATATCATGTCACTTCTGCAACATTCCACAGGTTAGAAGCAAGCCACAAAGTTCCCGTCCACATTCAAAGGGAGGGGACTACAAAGGTGTGAATACTAGGAGACAAATCCTTGAAGGTCATCTTAGGATGTGTCCACAACATATGCCTAGGTAGACAATGATTTGGAGTAAAAAAAAAAATCCTAGTCAGGCATATATATACATATATATATATATATATATGTATATATATATATACATTTTAAAGTCTCTTTGCAAAGATTTTGTGTGATTATAATTAACTGAAAGTTGGCATTCTGCTGAAATTTTAAAACCAAATAATGTGTTGTGTAGTGCTGACTATTTGGAAGGACTGAGTTATTTTAGTATCTAAAATTTAAATCCTTTAATGTGTGCCCCAAAAGTTCTTTAGCTTAGAAAATCACAAAATAGAACTGATGGATGCAAGAGGACTGCATAAAAGGAGTAACATTTTGCCAGTTTTTTAAAGGACAATTGATTCTGCTTTGTTATTCAGTCACTCAGTTGTGTCCAACTTTTTGTGACCCCCATGGACTGTAGTCCACCAGGCTCTCCTGTCCTTCACTGTCTCTTGGAGTTTGCTCAAATTCATGTCCATTGAGTCAATGATGCCATCGAATCATCTCATTCTCTGTCACCCCCTTCTCCTCCTGCCCTCAGTCTTTCCCAGCATGATTTTGTTTGGACTTAGGACCTCCCTTTTGAGAAACCTGTATGCAGGTCAGGAAGCAACAGTTAGAACTGGACATGGAACAACAGACTGGTTCCAAATAGGAAAAGGAGTACGTCAAGGCTGTATATTGTCACCCTGCTTATTTAACTTATATGCAGAGTACATCATGAGAAACACTGGGCTGGAAGAAGCACAAGCTGGAATCAAGATTGCCGGGAGAAATATCAATAACCTCAGATATGCAGATGACACCACCCTTATGGAAGAAAGTGAAGATGAACTAAAAAGCCTCTTGATGAAAGTGAAAGAGGAGAGTGAAAAAGTTGGTTTAAAGCTCAACATTCAGAAAACTAAGATCATGGAATCTGGTCCCATCACTTCATGGCAAATAGATGGGGAGACAGTGGAAACAGTGTCAGACTTTATTTTTGGGGGGGCTCCAAAATCACTGCAGATGGTGATTGCAGCCATGAAATTAAAAGATGCTTACTCCTTGGAAGGAAAGTTATGACCAACCTAGATAGCATATTAAAAAGCAGAGATATTACTTTGCCTACAAAGGCCCATCTAGTCAAGGCTATGGTTTTTCCAATGGTCATGTATGGATGTGAGAGTTGGACTGTGAGGAAAGCTGAGTGCCGGAAAATTGATGCTTTTTAACTGTGGTGTTGGAGAAGACTCTTGAGAGTCCCTTGGACTGCAAGGAGATGTAACCAGTCCATCTTGAAGGAGATAAGTCCTGTGTGTTCATTGGAAGGACTGATGCTGAAGCTGAAACTCCAATACTTTGGCCACCTCATGCGAAGAGTTGACTCATTGGAAAAGACCCTGATGCTGGGAGGGATTGGAGGCAGGAGGAGAAGGGGATGACAGAGGATGAGATGGCTGGATGGCATCACCGACTCGATGGGCATGAGTTTGAGTAAACTCCAGGAGTTTGTGATGGACAGGGAGGCCTGGCGTGCTGGGATTCAGGGGTCGCAAAGAGTCGGACACGACTGAGTGACTGAACCGAACCGAACTGAGGACATTTCATCCATTTCTGTATACGATTTTTATCAAAAAGAATATTAGTTTCTACCCATCTGCACTAATAAATGTTGAGCCAAAAAAAATTCTGGTTTATAGGGATGCCAAAGAATTAGTCATCTTAGGATATCTACATGTTGTTAGTGTCTGCTCTAACTTTTCCATTTTCATCAAAGCTGTTTGCCTAAAACAAAAACTAAATTTTATCATTTCTCTGAATCAAAGCCTCTGATGATTTCCTACTTCCTATACAATCAACTTTAGAGTCTTAAACCTGATTTTTATGTGTCTTCAAAAATTGGTCCCAGTCTACGTTCACCATCTTCCTCTCCCTTCACACATCTCCCTGCATCTGATGCCATAGACACACTGAACAGTCTCGTGAGCCCCAGAGCTCCTTCATGTCACTGCCTCTGCATCTGCTATATCCTCAACTTGACACATGTTCATCCTCTTTTCTGGGAGTTCTAGAGACTTTGCTTTGTTCACCACTAGATTTCCTTGGGCAAAGCGCTTAATAGAGAGTATGCATGCATGCTCAGTCATTTCAGTCATATCTAACTCATTGCGACCCCACAGACTGTAGCCCACCCGGCCTCTCTGTCCATGGGATTCTCAAGGCAAGAATTCTGGAGTGGGTTGCCATTCCCTCCTCCAGGGGATCTTCCTGACCCAGGGATCAAACCCATGTTTCTTGTGTCACCTGCATTGGAGGCAGATTCTTTACCCACTAATCCACCTGGGGAGCCTTAATACATAGTAAGTACTCAATAAACATTGCTTGAATAAACGGGTCTCAGGTTGTTCTTATTTCAATGAGATTGGATGAAATGATGGCTCCTTACTGCTCTATTTCTATTTTAAAAAATTTTTTATTTATTTATGGCTTCACTTGGTGCGGTCTTTCTCCAGTTGTGGTAACCGGGGGCTACTCTTCGTTGCTGTGTGTGGGCTTCTCATTACAGTGGTTTCTCCTGTTGTGGCGCATGCTCTAGGTGCATAGGCTTTAGTAGTTGTGGTGCATGGGTTCAGCAGTTGCAGTTTATGGACTGTAGATCGCCGGCTCAGTAGTTGTGCCCATGGACTTAGTTGTTTTGAGCCATGTGGGATCTTCCTGGACCAGTGATTGAACCCATGTTCCCTGCAATGGCCAGACAGATTCTTTACCACTGAGCTACCAGCAAAGCCCTCTATTTCTCTTTTTAATCATTACACAAAATTAGAGAATTTAAGACTACATATAGATAAAGTAAGATTTGTGGTTGAAATTTTAAATGCTACAGCAATTCAGAGGAGGAAGTTATCATTCTGTGTTGGAATAATCAAGGACGTAATTTACTGAAGAAAGTGGGATTTGAAACAGATATTGAAAGATGAGAGTGATTTTGAGCCATTGCTAGTGTGACACCTTCTTCATAGTAGACCTTCATTACATTTATTGATTTGAATGTTTGAACTGAATGATAGACAAAGATGAGGTAAATAGATTTTGTGAATGGAAACCAACAAGATCAGAAGCTCGAGTGCAGGAATGAGCCAAGTATGTGTGGAAAATGAGAAAATTTTCCTGATATGGGTGTGTTCTATTCAACATTGAAGATTTTGACTATATAGGTTGGGAACAAAATTATGGAAGATCCGAAAACTATGGGGTGCAGGTGGATTTGGTGTTACAGTAAATAGCGAGCTATTACCTGTTTTCACAGTACTGTGATAGGATTTTAGGTTTGTTTGTCTGGGGACGGTGGGCAGGCTTTGTGGAAAAGCAAGAGAATAAAGTCATGGTGACTAGGTAGGGGGTCTCAACTTGGAAAAAAGTCATTCCTTATGTATTTTATGCATCCACTAAACCTAAACCTACAAGAGAGCTTCTCTCAACAAGCCTTAGAGGAAGGTGGGGCAGATGCTAATATTCTTATCCTATATGAGAATTGAGATTCAATCTGGATTTGTCTGAAGATGTAGATCTGGCAAAGGGTGTCCTTGGAACTCACACCTACTTTGTGTGTTTTTAATCTCTAAGTCCACTATTTCTGTCATTAGGAAATAGAAATGAAAGAGGAGACATCAGATATTGAAAGCTGAAAAATCTGAACAACTTTGTAAGGTATAATCCATATTGTATAGCAGAAAGAGTTCTGGCCCGAACATCAGGAAACCTTAAATCCTAATCTTTGAATTAATGTGATCAAGTGTGACCTTAAATAATTGTCTTCTATTGTCCACTTCACCTTCTGCATCTGTAACATAAGAGCTGTATACACAGCGCTTTTTAAATTCATTCTGGCTCAGTGACCTTGGGGTTTGTGAGAGAGTCATAACAGGATGACTTCTTTTTTATTTTTTAAAATAAAAAACGTTTTAAGGAGACAGTTCAGTGGTTTTGGGCTTCCCTGGTGGCTCAGATGGTAGAGAATCTGCCTACAATGCAGGAGTCTCAGGTTTGATCCCTGGGTTGGGAAGATCCCCTGGAAAAGGGAATGGCTACCCAGTCTAATATTCTTGCCTCGAGAATCCCACAGACAGAGGAGCCTGGTGGGCTACAGCCTATGGGGTCACAAAGAGTCAGATATGATTGAGTGACTAACGCGTTATAGAGGTGACGTGATTGCTGGTTTTGAATATGGAGGAGGGATACGAGCTGAGGAATGCAAGGAGCCTCTGGATCTCAAAAAGGCAAGGACATGGTCTCTCCCCAGAGCCTCCAGAAGAAACACAACCCTGCTACCCCCTCGACACCCACTGAGACCCACTTTGGACTTGTGACTTTCAAAACTATGAGGTAATAAATCTGTGTTGGTTTAACCCACTAAGTTTGTGGTAATTTGTCCTCAATAGAAAGCAAGTACAGAGGTGGGGCAGGGGGGTGACTAGGGAAGGAGGACTAATATTATTCACTTAGCATCAACTATCCCTCAGGCATTGGTATGCGTACTGTTTTATCCATCAGGAAAGTAGATCTGAGAGTGGAAGTGACTTGCCTGGGTGACAGAGTAAGGGGCTGGGCTGGGAATTCAGACTTGGGGCCGTGTGACTCTGGGATCTATCACCCAGTTTCTAGTATGAAAGGCAAAGTCCACAAGAAGCTTGACAGTTCCTTAACCTCACAGTGCTGGAAAACCAGAGGAAATGTGATTTAAAAAATCAATGAACCAGGAGCTTGGGAACCAGAGAAGACATTCATTAAGATCTGGCTACATGAAGCAGGGGAGGGCCAGCAACACGTATTAATACTCCACAGTAGGTATATTATACACACGCTATTTCCATAAACCATCACAAACCACACTGTGAGGTAGATTTTATTCTCCCTATTTTTATGGCTGAGGAACTGAGGCTTGAATAAGAAAGTACCTTGCCTCAAATCAGGGGTCCTCAACCTCTGGGCCAAGGACAAGTACCTCCTGTCAGATCAGTGGCAGCATTAGGTTAGAAATAAAGTCCATAACAAATGTCATGTGATTAAATCATCCCCAAACCATGCTCCCTATCTCCCAATCCATGGAACAACTGTCCTCACGAAACCTGACCCTGGTGCTGAAAGGTTGGGGACCACTGCTATAGCTAATGACAGAGCTGGGGTTTAAATACAAAGCTTACCTTTATGACCCCCCAAAACATACCCCAAACAAAACAAACCAACCCCCCCCCCAACTTTTATTTCTTTAAAAAGGAAGAGCCAGAGAAAGACATAATTTAATTATCGTTTGGAAATATATGACACCCCCTTCCCCTCATGACCAGACTCACACGAAAGATTGTAATTGGCTTGAGGTTAAGGATGTTTATGTCATTACTTGTTCTCAGCGTGCTTACAATCAATCACTTTAGAACAGACTGTAGGCTCCCAATATATACTCACTAGATAGAGTCTGTCAGCAGGATAGAGGGGCTTTTGTATAAGGTTGACTGAAAAGCCTGGAACCCACAGTCTGGAAGGATGAAGGCTGAGATCTGATGGAACCTAAACGTAACAGAGTCCCCACTCCCCCTTAAACCTTTTCCCCAGGACTCCATCCACTCCTAATTTTCTTTCTCCTTCCTGATTGCCCCAAGCTCTTGAGCACGTGATCACTGTTCTGCACGATATCCCGCTACAGTGATAGCAAGAGCGCCCCCTGCCTCTTGCATCAAGCCTAACTTTCTAGTCTCCCCACCCCTCTCTCATCTTTCCTCTCCAGCCTGATCTTTTGTCTATGCAAATCCTTGTCCCTGGTCTGCCTGACCCCTGGAGCCGGTGGAAACCCTGCCTCACTCCAACCTTTATCTAGGTTCCCCTTGTCCATTGCCACAACTTTGGGGATTAATTTTCCCTTCCCCCACAACACCTTCTTTTAACTCTCCCAGTTGTATCCTCCACTTCCTCTAATCCTTTTGTTAGTGTTGCCTGTACCATGTAATTAACACTTCAAATAAAACAAAATTCTCTAGTGTGATTTAAATGCCTCCTTCTTCAATTTTACAGTTTCTTTCCCCCCACCTAATCATTCAACTGTGGTAAAATACACATAAGATTTACCATCTTTTTCTTTCAGTAATTTTATTTTCTAATTTTTCTTTGCTACTATATGAAAATAAATTGATTTTTGTATATTGACCTTGTATCATTAAATACTGTTAAATTGGTATATTAGTTCCATTTTCATGTTTATAGAATCTTGGGATTTTCTACATAGACAATCCAATAAAATTTCCAAATAGAGAATTTCACTTCTTTTTCCAGTCTGCATGCCTTCAATTCAAAATTTCTTCCCTATATTATTGCATTGGCTAAAACCTCCAGTTCAGTGAACAGACATGGTGAGAGCAGACATCTTTGCTTGTGTCCAACCTTAAGGAAGTTTTCATTGTTCACTCTAAAATATGTTGTTAGCTCTAGGTATTTCTTAAAGATATCCTTTATTAGTTTAAGGAAGTTCTTTCTCATTCCTAGTTTGTTGAGAAGGTTTTTTATTTTTTCCCTGAAGTTTTTATTTTTTAAATTAATTTTAAATGTTTTTATTTGTTTCTTTTTAGCTGTGATGGGTCTTCGTTGCTGCACCAGCTTTTTCTCTAGTTGGGGTGAGCTGGGGGCTGCACTCTAGTTGTGGTGCGTAGGCTTCTCGTTGCGGGGGCTTCTCTTGTTGGAGGACATGGGCTCTGTGGCACACCGGCTTTAGAGGCTGCAGCATGAGGGCTCAGTGGTTAGGGCTTCTGAGCTCTAGGTCACAGGGTCAATAGTTGTGGTGCAAGGGTGTAGTTGCTCCACCACCTGCTCCACCACAAGCTCCCCTGCATATGGATCTTCCCAGCCCAGGGACTGAACCTGTGTCTCCTGCATTGGCAGTCAGATTCTTTACCATTGAGTCACCAGGGAAGCCCCCAGGTTAATAATTTTTATTGGAGTATAGTTCCTTTACAATATTGTATTAGTTTCTATTGTACAGCAAAATGAATTAGCTTTACGTATACATATAGCTCCTCTTTAATGCAAAAGCAAAAGCTGCTCAGTTATATCTGACTCTTTGCAACTCCACAGACTGCAGCCTGCCAGGCTCCTCTGTCCATGGACCTCTCTAGGCCAGAACACTGGAGTGGGTGGCTGTTCTGTTCTCCAGCGGATCTTCCTAACTCAGGGGTTGAACCCAGGTCTCCCGCATTGCAGGCAGATTCTTTACTGTCTGAGCCACCAGGGAAGCCCCTAAATCTCTTTAAAATTTACCATCATGATCATGGTTAAGTGTACAGTTCAGCAGTGTGAAGTACATTCACATTGCTGAGCAACCAGCACCACCATCCATCTCCAGAACTCATCTTGCAAAGCTGAAACTCTGTATCACACAGTCTTCCTTAGATCCACTCTCCCCTTTGCAATGCTAGGTACCTGCACGCTGGCCTCATGTCAGTTTCTCCAACAGGCCAAGCAGTTCATAGCTCAGGCCCTGACAAGATGATTTTCTTCATCTGGAAGGCATTTTTCAGCACCAGTCTCACCCCCCCCACCACATTGTCAGCAAAGACTGTCCCTCCTCACCCTTCAATCTCAATTTAAATGTCACGTTAGAATTGGCATCCTGATCTCTTACATTTAAGTAAGTTCTCTGCTTAAAACAAAAACAAGCGAAACTCCACCCATTGGGTATTTCTTAAAGCTTTTATAAATATTCTCTTGTCCTCTTCATCTTTAGAATTATTCAGTTACTTATTCTGTGTCACTTCTATGTAACTGTAAGCTCTATGGGGGCCAGAACCAGGCCTGTTTTGTTCTCAGTGCCTCGAGGGGTGTCTGACATGAACCAGGCACTTTAATATTTGTTGGTAAATTAATATCCTATATTGTACTCTCTAATTAATAATAGTTTTATGAATTTCTGCATCACTTCATGACTTATTCATAATGCTGTTTTGTTAACTGATGTTTGTAGGTGTTTATTTTCCATCTTCAATGGACTGCAGTTTGTAGAAATTACATCTATTTCTTTGCACCAAAGGAAATTAGATACATTGTAGGTTTTCAATAAACAGTTGCTAAATTAAATTAGACTTAACTTATTGTCTGTCACATACTGAAATGCTACAATCAGGAAATATGTCTAAAACTTGAGAGAGACACAACTGTGGGGTTACATATTACTTGAAGGTACTGTTGGTAATGGTTAGCCTCTGCAGTTAGCACTGAGCATAAGAGCTGCGTATGCTCAAATTTTTCTTTGTTTTGAAGACATCATTATCAGTTTGCCAAAAAGACCGACCCAGTCAGATTGTCTTCCAGTATCAGATCAAGTCTTGTACCTTTGGTTGAAGACCACAGAAGAGACCTGGCTTGCTTTCAGGGGCCATGGTGCAGGACATACATAAATCTTTAAATTCTAGACTCATACTTGGCCTGGTAAGACAATATGTGAAATACCAATATGTGAAAATAGCATATTTCCATTTCCCATCTCACACTCAACCTGGGGACAGCGTAGGCTTCTTCTCTGAAATGGCCTATATGATTCTGATTTATTACTTGCTCTTCATTTTCCTTTAGTGGAGCATGAATACTTGATTTCACATAAGTTAAGGGTATGTATGGCTTCCCACGTGACAACAGTGGTAAAGAATCTACCTGCTGATACAGGAGACATGAGTTGAATCCTGGGTCAGGAAGATCCTCTGGAGAAGGAAATGGCAACCCACTCCAGTATTCTTGCCTGGAAAATTCCATAGACAGAGGACCTTGGTGGGCTACAGTCCTTAGGGTTGCAAAGAGTTGGACATAACTGAACACAACAAGGATATGTATGATGAGCTTATACTGTCCTCTGCTCTGTGGGGTGTTAACTCATGAAACTCATTATTCTTATTCAGACAATATAGTGGATAAAAATAAAAGGTCGCTGAAGAAGTCAATTCACAGGTGTCAGAGTTCTTGAGACAGAAACACTTACAAAATACTCCTCCATGGAGTTATTATCCAGAAGTACAGATGTGCCTTTCATAGAGATTGTACCCTTTTATAACACCAGCAGGAATGTACACAAGCTCATTAAGATTTCAGTTCTTAACATCAAATGTAGATATGAAGCTTCTCAGGATAATGGGTTCTCTGCACTCACTCTGCAGTGCTCAGAGAAGTCCTATTTCTATAGAAGACAACACGCTACAGGGAATAGAATTGATAAGGATGACATCTGCCTACTGGTTGTGAGGCTTTACCCGGTCTCAAATTAGGAAAATCTTGTGAAGCACATATGAGGAAGCTTCTCTGGAATACTTTTGCTAGGGCAAATTCTCATGTTGGAATTCAAGTGTCCTGTTCCCTAGAGAGGTATCAGCAACATAACAGAGAACCTCCATTGACTAATACAGTAACACTGACTTCATTTTGAGGGGCCAAATGCTGCCTGGCCCAGGGAAACAGTAAAGAATCCTCCTGTACCGCAGAAGACCCTGGTTTGATTCCTGAGTCAAGAAGATCCGCTGGAGAAGAGATAGGCTCCCCACTCCCGTATTCTTGGGCTTCCCTGGTGGCTGAGCTGGTAAAGAATCTGCCCGCAATATGGAAGATCTGGGTTCAACCCTTGGGGTGGGAAGATCCTCTGGGTTGGGAAGATCCCCTGGAGAAAGGGACAGCTACCCACTCCAGTATTCTGGCCTGGAGAGTTCCATGGACTGTATAGTCCATGGGGTCGCAAAAAGTTGGACACGACTGACTTTCACTTTCAAGTAATTTATTAATAGGTTTTGGATTCTAATCTAGGCCCCCCTACCTCCCACAGGTGTGATTCTGGATGTCATTAGGCTGATTCAAGGCTGTCTTCTAGACCATTAAAATGGTGATGCTAACAGCCATGCCATTTTGGACTGTTGTGAGATTAAAAGGAATTACGTTTGGGACAGTGACTGATACACAATAGCATTCAACACTAACTTTCCCCTCTTTGCCTTTCTGAAAATAAGAGAGTTGGGACAAAAATCCCCAAAGTTCTCTCTGAACAGCCCAAAACGTATGCCACAATTTCTATATACTATATCTGTCTTACTTTACTTATAGAAGAGTCTCTAAAAATCTACTTATTATTATTCATGTGTTATTCCAACACCCTTTGTGGTTTGGCTTCCCAGCCTATATCAGAGTGGATAGAACAGGGGCTACACTTGTTAACTGACTGAAGGATGAACAGTAGAGCTTAAAAAATTATTTGGAAACAACAATAACAACAAAAGTGATCAGTAGGTCTGGTGGCTTACCTGTAGGAGGGTGGCTCCTTGGTAAGTCCACAAATAGTCAGAGCCTCTTAGCATAAGGCTGCCTTAAGGTTAAGTCATCAAGAAAGAGTTAACTTGTGCTGGTAGGAAAGCAGACCAGTGGACAATATATTTCTTTTATTTAATTCTTTTATTCCCTTCCCTATCTCTTGTTTACTGAAAAATTGAGGTATCGTTGTAATATATCAATTGAGTTTTATGAAGATTTACATCTTAAAATGTAAAATAATACAATGGGAAGCACTTGAAAGGGTAAATTTCAGTTATCTGAAAAATAATTTACTCATTTAACCAATATTTATTGAGTGCTCACTATGTGTTCATCACTGTGCTGGCTGTTGGATTTGCTTGGACACCTAATTGCCCCAAAATCCTACATAAAAAAGTACCATTCATAGCACAGTCCAAATTTATGTTAACCTTTTAGTGAGTCTTCGTGATAGGTTTCTTATCACAGATTTTAATTTTAGAACCTCCTGGGTTCTACATAGTATCCTTTCCAAAGAAGGCAGAATGATAAAATTGTTGAAACAGCAAATGCAAAGTTGAAATCACTTGACAGTCCGTGGATCTTTAAGTATCTACTTGAAACTTCAAGTGTGATAAGCCCTTTTGACTTAGTCCTATTTGTCAGCTTAATATAGTGAAAGTAATTTACTTAGCTAATTTCACTAGTAGATGATGTTCTTCCAGGGCACAGAGAAGTAGAAATCATAAATATGTCATTGCTTCTTGCTTTTGTATCTCATTTCACAGCCTCACAGGCTCAAATAGAGAAAATATATTTAAAAACAAATCAATTGCATCTATTTCCTAGAAGCATTTGAAAATGTCTTCATTTATATTAGAGATACCAAATCTACTGGCTCATAGAATTTAAGTAACTATATGTTGGTATATGTGAACATAACAAATAGTTACCATTCATCCAATGCTTACTACTCATCAAGTATATTGTGTTGAGAGCTTTTAATAGATTACCATCTTTAAACTGCCCAACAACTTTTCAAAGAGGGCACTGTTACATTCCCATTATATAATGGAGGAAACTGGGGTTTAAAAAGGTTAGCTATCTTGCTCACATTATTCATGTATTATTTTAGTGGAACTGGGATCCAACCCTGGGCAGTCCTATTCTATACCCATGCCATCTTTTAAAAGTATTATTAAATAAAATTCAGTAAAGAAACAAAATCTCAACTATATAAAGAAATAATCCTTACCCATTGTCTATAAGTTTTACTCCCCTAGGAACAAGGAGGCTTAAATCATAGTGTGAAATAAAAGGATACCCTTATGCGACTTGTTTCCAAAAGCAGATTTTGTATTACTTCTCCCCAAATGGCAGATGTAAAAATTCTCTATGACTACTTTCTGTAAAGTCCTTACAGGTTTTACCTTTGCATAAATATCCATGAAAAATTGTGAACTAACATACAGAACACTCACCTTGCTCTGTCACCTCCAAAACTTAAGTAGGAACTTTGGTGTTAAACACTATATCTCAAAATAAGGGTACTGAAAATTTCAAAGGCATTTTTCTTCCATAAAACCTCAATGCCATATAAATATTACCTAGTTTGTCCTCTATATTCCAAAGAAAATTATTGGCATCATTAGGTTTTTCTGAAGGGAGATGTAGAATCAGAAAAATGACCACAAAAATCCAGAGACGTCAAGGAGAAAATTCAGTTTGAAACTTTTTTTCTTCTAACTCCAAAATGTTCCTCTCACCTGACCAGTAACAGCTGTGACCATGCAGCTTGCTCTATCTGGCTTCCAATATACTTTCACTAGAAGATCACTGTAATTCAAATCCATTCAGTGCTGCTTCACTTTTGTAAATTGTTAAGATTAAGTAGTGTACCTTGCACCTATTTTAATGATTTAGCACATTGATAATGTTTTCATTTATTTAAAGCCATATTTATTGACCAGAGGCTTAGCACCCAAAATATTCTAGGAGGTAATTTTCACACATCCAAAACCTTGAACAAGTAATTGAAACAGCTTAAACCCTGGCTAGTTTTGAATTTTCCAAATTAAGGTCACAAAATTGAAAAAACTGCATACTTTTTTAAAAAGTTGGTAGAAACACATTTTAATAGTGAAGAAAATACACTCAAGGTCACAATATGCCAATACAGTCTCTATGCTCTACTTTTAAAGATGTAATTAAGCTGATTTTTAACTGGATTTTGCCTGCATTTTTCTTGAGGGAATGGTGGGAAGTTTATTGCAAAAGATGGAAGTTATCAGAGACAAGGAAGTCAGGGGGTCAACAGAGGTAAAAGAGGAGGGAGTTGTCTATATGGAAGTGAGAGTCAATAAGTTGTGAGTGGGAACCTAAACTGACATACAATTTCTAAAGACCCTCAAAATAAGAAAAGAACAGGAAATAAATTTAAAAGAAAAACATCAAAAAGGAGGGGGGGGAACAGCCAAAGAGGTGAGACACAGCCATTTTGATGGGGGGTGGGTTGTCTAACTACACAATGAGGTCATCCTATCTCCCGGAAGTGACACGTAATCACCTGCTTTGCACTAGCTCCGCCCCTTCCCTCAGAGGTCCCGCCCCTCCGCCAGCAGCCGGGAGGGTGTTAGGGGGCGTTTCTCCAGGAGGAAAGCTGAGAGCTGCGACGCTGAGGAAGGGGACCCCAAAACGTCTGGCACTGCCCCCTCCAGGGATCACTTTGGACCGCCTTACTCGGCCCAGCGGGATTCAGAAACGCCGAGGGGTCAACCTGATGGGTTTCGGGGTCAACGGAAGAGGGGAAGGGGAGCCCTGGCGGGGTGAACCCCCCGGTCCCCCGCCAAGCAGCTGAGGCACAGGAGGGCGGCCATCTTGGCCGGGAGGGTAGGGCTGGGGAGCTGCGGGCGCCGTGCGATTGGGGGGCTCGCCCGGAAGTGACGCCAACTACCCGGAAGCGGAGGGGGTTCCCTGGCCCACTCCCCCCTCGTTCGTTTGCTCCCCCGCTTCCTCCCCGCCCCCCTTCCTCTCCATTCGTTTCCCCCCCCTCCCCGTTCCCTGCCTTCTTACCCCCCCCCGTCCCTCCCCCCCCAACCTCCGGAGCTGGGAAGAGAGTCAAGATGGCGGCGAAATCCGATGGCGGTGGCGTGGGGGTGGGCTTCGCCCAGCTGCACAACCTGGACGAGGCGGTGGGCAGCGGCGGCGAGGAGGACGGGGAGCCCGGGGGAGGCGGCTGCGGCGGCGGCGGCGACGGCAGCGAACCCGGCGAGAGCAGCTCGCTGCACATCTGCCACTGCTGCAACACCTCCTCGTGCTACTGGGGCTGCCGCTCCGCCTGCCTGCGCTCCCTCCTGGGCAAGAAGCCGCGCCGCAGCGCCGCCGCCGCCGACGGGGGGGACCAGCCGCTGCAGCCGCCCGCGGCCGCCGGTCGCCAACCCCCGACGCCCTCGGCCGAGCGGCCGCAGCCGCCGCAGGTGGAGCGGCCGTGGCTCGACTGCCTGTGGATCGTGCTGGCGCTACTGGTCTTCTTCGGGGACGTGGGCACCGACCTGTGGCTGGCCCTCGACTACTACCGCAAGGGGGACTACGGCTACTTCGGGCTGACCCTATTCTTCGTGCTGGTGCCGTCGCTGCTGGTGCAGAGCCTGAGCTTCCGCTGGTTCGTGCAGGACTACACGGGCGGCGGGCTGGGCGCCGTGGAGGGGCTCAGCAGCCGGGGCCCCCCCATGATGGGGGCCGGCTACGGCCACGGCGCGGGGGCCACGGCCACGCCGGGGGCGCAGCGCCTCTGCCGCCTCTCCGTGTGGATCTGGCAGTCGGTCATCCACCTGCTGCAGATGGGGCAGGTGTGGAGGTAAGAGCACTGCGGGGGTGGGGGCGGGGGCGGGGGCCTGGCCAGCCAGCCCCGCCGAGGGCCCCGCGGGCGAGGCCGAGCCCTCCAGAGTGCGCTCTGCCCCCGAGGTGCCCCGCAGGTGGGCTCCTCGGACGGGCCTTGGCCCGGGGGTCTTGAAGGAGGGGTTTGCCACGCACTTCCCCTGGCGTCTCAAGTAGACCATCGTTCGGTCTGGATCCCTGGCCACGCCTTTTGGCCCGGGGAGGCCCAAGTCCGGCTGTTTGTCTCCATCCCTGGTTCGCACTTAGCGCAGACCCTGCCTCACCCTTTCTCTCCCCTCTTATCTCCGTAGACCTCTCATATTCCCGGGGTCCCTTTGCCCTGTATCCCAAGGTAACCAGCCGCTAGCGCTTTTTATCTGCACCCCAGCTCGCCTCCTGGGGGGGAACCTTCCTTCTTCCAGCCAGTTTGCACTCGGTTTTGTCCCCCGGTGAGACATCCTCCCCTCGTTTCCCCGTCTTCTCTCCGCAGTGGCCTGTGTGGGGGCCCTGTGCAAACCCCCTGGCTGGCTCTTCTTTTGGCCCCCCTCCATTCCACGCCCCCTCCTCCTTTCCTGCAATCCCGTGCCTTGCAAATGACTACAAACTGCTGCTCTCCTTGAAGGAAAAAGGACTTTTTTGGGGGGGGGGGGGTTTGGGCTGAATTAGACGTGCCCTTTTTTTTAGTAACAGGTAAAATTGTATAGTATGTGATGGGTGTAAGCGTTTTTAATTCTCACTTGCAGAAAATCACTCAGCCACCTGGATACACACCCTGGTGGAATGTTGGTTTTGGTAGCCAGGGCAGTACGTAGGTGATTTATGTTTGCACAAGCCCCAAGCTTGGCTCTGGGGGCCTTCCCCCCTTGTACATTTCCCGTGTGCCAGGTAAATCCTTCAAAAACCACTTGCAGATCCCCCCGCCCCCCCTCCTTTTTTTTTGACAGCGTTAACTGGCTAAACTAAGGCAATGATCTTATAAAAACCTTGGTAAATCTGCGTCCTCCAACTTAAATCAGTTTGAGTGTATTTTGGAGACACTGAGGTGTGGATGAGAGTGTTTACAAGAAAAAAAAAAAAAAAAAACCTTCCTGAAGAGAAATTATAGGAAGCTCTTCAGGTACATTGCTTCTGTGAGAAGACATTTTGCCTAGATTGCTCAGGCACCTATGCCTAGGAGGAGATTTTAGGTGCTCAGATTTTTCTGTTTACTGAGATGTACCTAGGTTAACTGAAATAAAGTTCGTTGTCTTTTGTATTGTCTAGGTGGCTATTCAGAATTTTAAATACAAACGTTTCAGAAAGCATGGAATTGAATTAAGTAGAATCACAATGTGAGACTTTTGTCCTCCAGAATTTACATGCAAATTCAGGATTGGAGTTTTCCTGATCTTGTGAGTGGTTTTCCTGGTCTTGTGTTCCTAGGTTGAACAAGCAACTTTTTTTCCCAGCCCTGTTTGCAGATAATTTGTTTCCTGCTGATAGGTCTATAGAAAAAGGGGGTAAAAATGGGGGGGGGGGGGTGCTGATTAACTTTTAGCTATTATGAGCCAAATTTGGGGGTCAAGGGAAATTTTGAAGTATGTTTTAAATTGGAAGTCTAGCTCTGAAAACATCCCAATCCGTACTGAATCGAAGAGTATGTTTGGTATGGGGGATACTGTTTTTGGTTTCTTGTAGGTTGGTGACAGGCAAAGGAATGAAGGCAAGAGAGACAAAAAGTATAGGGAGAGGTTTTTGAAATAGTAGTAAAGTTTAACAGCATGTAATTAATAAGTAGGCTTGTATCGAATAAGCCTAAGTTACCTATCTCTCCAGGTTTTAGACATGGAGATGTGGGCAATCAAAACCTTGGTGTCAGGTTCAGATTCCTGAGAAAATTGTTTCTAATGTAATCCATCCTAGGTATTTCTTAGTAGTAAGCTTTTGGAACATACTAAAATTGGAGTTCTGTTTCACAAATTTTTTAGCCAGAATAATCCCCCCAACCCGGCCCATTTACCTAAACCTTAATTGTATTTGACAGAGTAAAAGTTCAGGTTGTGGACTTTTTTTTGAAAGGTATCTGTGATTTACCATGTCTAAGTTTTTTGTTCTTTTTTCAAGATTAGGATATATGTCTGAATGTTTTATAAAGTTGATACTAAAAGACATGGTAATTGAGCTATGTTATTTATTCTAATGTATTAATACTGTACTTCAATTGAAATACTTACTGAGGAAGGATTTTTCTAAATTTTTTTTTTTCTTGTTTTGCTTGAAATACTCCAGGAGCAGGGTCTTTCTTTAACACATGCTAGGCACGTGGCTTCCATGGAAATCATTCATAAGTAAAAGCTTTGGAGAAAGGTGTTTATTCTTTTTTAGCTTTAATCTCTTGGCAAGCTTGTCATTGTTTATAAACATACATCATCTCAGCTTTTTTGCAGATCTTTTGGGTTACAGAAGTTCTCTGAGTCATGTTTGCTCCTTAAATTTTATGTACTTCACGTGGTCATGTGACTTAAAGGCTAAGATCTAAGTATTTGATTTGGGCTAAATTCCCAAGAAAAGATGTTGGTGAGGTTGTCAAAACTGATTGCATTAAACCATGAAACTTGTCTCTTCACTTGCCTTTTTTTTTTTTTTTTAATGTAAAATTATTTGACTCTTGCTTGGACCAAAGCACAGTGCTTATTTAAGAAAAATTAGGTTTTTTTGACAGTAAAGTGGTGAATTTCTGTGCATGTTGCCTTTCCTGTCAAGATGGAAAACATTTGACATCTCTTTCATCAGATGACTCCCTAGAATGTCGAAAAATGTTTTTGGTTGGGCCAAAACATGGAAGCATGGAAGGATAGTTATCTGTAGGATGACTGTTTCATGAACCTTGTGATTGAAGTCTGTTTAATGCATGCTTTACCATCACTAATTACTTATTGTGGAGCTTTCTTGTCTAGCTTTATATGCTCTATTTTTCAGGTGTTTTCCCAGGGATAGCAGGTCTGTGAGTCACTCATACCAGGAACAGGAGTTATACCAGGCTTCACAGTTTAGTACAATGTGTTGTTATTAGAAAGTGAGATCATTTTCTTGGAAGGTTGAAGCTTAGGAATAGGTTTGCATATTGCATTTTTGTGTGTTAAGTTTTTTCCTTCAGTGTATCAGCCTTTCTTTGTTTTTGTGCTACTTTTAGAGAGTGCTTGGTGTGCTGGTAGTTCACTGCAGTCAAGGAGCACAGTTTCTTTGACTAAAATGTCGTGGAATGTCATGATGTTGCAATCCAATCATTAATTTTTCTTTTTATGTACTTATTTTTATGGGTATGTTTTAAAGATTTTTCTTAAAATATTAATTCTTTCTGCCACTTTAAAAGTGAACTTCAGCCGTTCTTTACCTTGGGAGATGAGGTGGAGTAAAGGGTTGCCTTCAAGGGACCAAAAAAAGGGAAAAATGGTTCACCTACCATAATGGGGTCATCAACCTGTGAACAATCTAAAGCTTTATTTTAGCTTTTTTTTTCACTTCAAGACTGTGGTATAACATAAGGACATAGGACATAGCTCTCTGTAATCAGCAGCAAATATTGGTGAAGATGCTTCTATAAATTATCCACTTCCCCTTACCCCCAAGTGTAGGGATACTTAGAAAATTATGGAGGTTTGTTCTTGTTGAATATTTTAGAATAGTGGTTCTTAATTCAGGCTGAGAATAGAACCTACTACAACATTAAAAAAAAAAAAAAAAAAAAATGCCTGAGCATTGCTGGACCTGCTGAGGAAGAATCCCAAGGTGAGACCTAAGCAGTCTTATTTTTAGAAGCTCCACAGGTAATCAGATGGTCAGCCAGGCTTGAGAAGTGCTTTTAGAATTGGGTTTTAGGCTTATTCCATTTGGAGATTGTTATTGGATTTGTGTTCTTAATATGTTGGAACAATTGGGAATGGAATGCTTTGATAATGTGAAACTTGGTTCCTGGACAATACCATAACAAAACAACTTTACCTTGGAAACATGAGTGTCTAAAACACAGTACTTGGGATTATCTCAAGTGTATGCACTTATCATACTCAGGGTTTTTTTCTTTGAACCTAAGCATGGATCTCATTCTAAAAGGATTCCTAAACTCAAAGTATTCTTTAGTATCGTGGCCGACTTCTTTGCCTTTTAATGTGATTCAAATAGCACTTTTATGATTGTGTTGCATGTTGAAGGGAAATTAATTTTGAAATGATTCTCCTAAGTAGACTTGAGGTAAATATAACTGGGATTACAAGAGGTGTTGGACTAAGTCGTCTGTAATGTCCCTTTAGCTCTAAAATGTTGTGATTTAGGAATGGAAGTGTTATTTTACAAATAAGGAAAATCATTCATTTGGGGCCAGAATACTAGTCAGAGTCACCATAAAAGATTGTATATGTGAGTTTGTGTTTATGTCTGTGTGTGTGTAGGGGGACTTTCTGTAGTATCTGTTTATTACCGGATGGGAATCTCAATACTGTAAGAATCTTTTCCCCCCATTTTTGTGTATATATTTAATGGAATTCTGGTTCAAAAGAAAGTCAGTGGGTGGTTTTTTTTTTTTTTTTTTTGGACGGTAAACCCGAGAAAAATTGATCTGAGAAAATGATGCATGTATATAGTCAAAAAAAATCTTGAAAAAGAAAAATGTTCCTCTGTCAAAAAGTGAATGTACTATAAAGTGTCAATAATTAGATCAATGTGCCACTGGCAGAGGAATAAAGCAAATAGGTGTTGAAGTAGGATAAAGAGAAATTGACAGGTTTCTGGGAATTTAGTAGATAGTGAAGGTGGCATTTCTAATCAGTGAAGGGAGAAGAAGATTATTGAGCAAATGATAGTCAATTGACTACCTAGTTAGGGGGAAAATTGCTCTCTACATAAACAAAAATTCTAAAAGAATTAAAAGTAAACATAGGAAATTTTAAATTATAAAAGCACTAAAAGAAGATGTAAGATAACTTATCATCTTTTAATGGGCAAGAAGCTTTGATACCATCAAGAAAAAAAGGGACAAATTTAACAAAGACAGTCCCTTCTTGTTATTGTCTTCCTCCTCTCACCACTTGAAAAATCATAGAAATACATGATTAGTTGTGAGAGTAGAACAGTTATATTTGGACAAAGAGCTATGTACCTAAAGGAGAGTATGAGGAGAAGACTCTCTGAAGATTATTTCTTATTTTTGAGTGGACAGAAACAGAACAAACTAGACATCTATGGTGAATTTTCAAAGGAAGGTGATGAAAAAATGGCACACTTTTAGTAAAATTGTAAACAGTGTTGAAGGAAGGCTAGTATTTTCAGAATGATCCAGAAACAAAACACCGAATTCATATTGCCCGAAACCTAGTAGGCACGTGTCATAAATCATGGGCAGTTCATTTCTGCTTTTTAACATCATTTGCTTTGATTTTGCAAGCTTCCATAAGGTCCGTCAGTTAGGGTTATGTAATGGTTAGATTCTGGAGTACTGAAGTGATTATGTTTGCATGCTCAGTCCCTCAGTCACATCCGAGTGTTTGTGACCCCATGCGTTGTAGCCCTCCAGGCTCCTCTGTCCCTGGGATTTTCCAGGCAAGAATAAATACTGGAGTGGATCTGCCAGTTCCTCCTCCAGGGGATCTTCCTGACCTAGGGATTGAACCCGTCTCTTGTGTGTCTCCTGCAGTGGCAGGCGGGTTCTTTACCACTGAGCTACCTGGGAAGCCATTGCAAAATTTAGGTGGGATGCAGAAAGAAAGAAAGTGTTTCCGTTGTTGCTGTTTTCGCCGTGGGCTGGTTTGATTTACAGTGTGCTTTCTGCAAACACCATTGTGGGTAAAACTTCAGTTTACTCCTTGTGATACTCTCTGTACCCTGTTTATTCTACACAGAAATTCTGAATTTCTGATTTGGCTCCGAAAGCATTCATTTTTTTCAGAAAATAAAGTGTAGCCTCATTTAGAAAGTTCACTGACTTGATTTTTGCCTAAGACAATCCACTATTTATCCCTATTGGAGATACTCAAAAAAGAAGGGAAAAAAAATACCACAGGACACATCAATAATATAAAGGGGACATTGGAGTTAAGGAATCAGGTCTATCATTCTGCAAGTTGCCAAAAAACTCTGGATTCAGTTTCCTCATGTTTGTCAAATAAAGACTTAGATTCATTGATTTTTCAGGTCCCTCCATTTTGGCGTCCATTGTGCTATAGGTATTAACACTCTGAAGTTTTAAACAAGAAATTTCAGACCCTAGTTTGAACAATTAAAATATTTTTAAGTGTGGATTTCCCAGGAACTACTTTGAAGTAGTATCATTTATTTTGACTTAATTTAAAATTTTTCATTACTTGTAATCATTTTGCTACCTATAGAAGCATTATATATATTAATATATTACTAGCTAAGGTTAAAATTTATAGCAGATACTTGTTTTCCTGGTTTATTAGCAACTTTTATGGAATTTGCAATTTCAGCTAAAATTAAAATGTCCTTTTATAATCTTCTGTTTAACATATTTTACTGTTAGGTTTAGCTAAAGTGATGTACATGTCTAACATATATTTTTGGGGTTTTTCTGAATTGATTACCAAGATTAATTTCTAATTGGGAAGAACCTTAAAGTCACCAACTGCAATTTATCGTTTGATATGTATTCTCTAACTTTGAAAAGTTAGTGTCAGTAAAAAAAAAAAAAATTTTTTTTTTAGAAAAATATTTTAGCTTTCTTGTTAGTTGTAAGCGATTTTTGGAAATGATTCTAAGTGAATCTTTTTGTGTTTTGTATTTTATTAGATAAAATTCAACCTTAGATTTTTCTTTTCTGCATGTCTAATGTAGGTAAATCTGTTGATCTTAGTATATTGCATTATTTTAATATACTTTAAAGCAAAATGACAGTATCCTAAAGGCAAAATTTTGCATATTGCTAACAAAAAGTGTCCTTTATGTATATTGCTTTCATCATGAAATATCAAACAAGTGGTTTTTAAAGTAACTTGTTTTGAATGCATATTTTGGTTGTTTTTCTTTTTAGTTGTGAGAAAGCTATTTCTGTTTTACCTTGGTCATGAATTTACAGAATGTGGATTGTATGTTCATCAACTCATTTCCAGGAAGAGATTTGAATATTCAGTTCACAGAAAAGTAAACACATCAGTTTTCTTCATAGCACCCTTGGAAGGGAGGAAGAGTTGATAGTTACTGTTTACTCTGGCTAGATGCTCCCAAAGAATCGTAGGTACATGAAATAAAAAGTTTCTGTTTCCCCTTATGTCCCCTTTTCATCCTATCTTAAACATACTGCTCACATGAAGAAAGGTGGCAAAGGTGAGGAAGATACCAAATCCATGGCTTGGAAAGGCCAGTGAGAAAACAGCTGGCAGGGAATTAGGCACCCAGACCCTTCCAGACAGTACGCATGCCCTGCTTTCTCTCTTTGGCTGTGTTTCTTAGGGCGGTCAGAGAACTTCTTGTTCTCTGTTATCTTGTTAGGGTAGGCCTGGGACCTTAGGTCTACTAAGGGCTTAAAGAATCAGAACCTTAGGGAGTTGGACCAGGGAATGTGTAATTTTGGAGGGGAGACTGCATTGTGATGCCTGTGGGATCCTAGTCCCTGACCAGAGACCAAACTCGTAAACCCCTCCCCCCTCCCCCCTCCCCATTGGGATTTTGGAGTCTTAACCCCTGGACCTCCAGGGAAGTCTGGGAATGTGTATTTTTGCTGTCCTTGCCTGAATCAATTATGACTTTGCTGGTGGGAGGTGGGGTTTGTATTTTAAACAAGCTCCCCAGTCCTTCTTACCTCTCTAAAGTTGGAGGGCTGTTGCTATACTGGAATCAGAACCTGAGAGGTAAGGAAGAAAGCAATTCCATCCTGAAGTTACTGTGAATCTAGGCACTGGTGGGTTTTCAGCCGGTTGTCAGTAGACAGAGTTTATGTTTCATGCTAGTTTTGGAGGAACAAAATTGAAATCTGTCTCATGTGTTCTCTTGTCTGTAATAGCAGTAACCTGAGGTAAGGGCTAATAAAAGTATGTATAATAGGTTAGAGTGTATGACTCAAAGGAGAGTGGAGATGGCATATAGAAATTCTGTTTTTACAAATATTGTTCTGATTTAACTTTCTGTTAAGGTTTTTGTGCCCATTTTACAGGTGAAGAAATGGGTTTAGAAAGATTGAGTAATAAGTCACTGGTAACTGGTGGAGGAAAGTTTTGAAGCAGATCTCACTGATGGCAAAATATATGCAGTTTCTCCATCCTATTTTTCTTATAATGATCAGGAGACTCTTCCCACTAAAAACTTTGTTTTACTTTGGGGTTTTGCTGTTCTGGCTTATTTGCAAGTGGAGGAATAATATTCTTGAACCACTGGGGTCGCTGGATGTACATGCTGAGGTTCCTGGAGACCTCTGATTTTTAGTCTAATGTGTTAAACTCTGCTGAGGGGATATATCCATATGTTGATTCTCTGTCTACCTGTTGTAAACACCAGGAGTAATAGCTCTTAAGGTTATAAAGCAGTTGTTTTCAGACCTTGACTTTGTGTCAGGATCACCTGGAGAGTCAGATATTTGGGTTCTGCCATAAGAGGTTATGACCTAGTAGGTCTGGGATGGGCCTTGGAATCTATATATTTAAAAAACCTATGTTTTCAGAATGTTCCCCAAGCAGTGCAGGGATGAAAACCACATATCTATAGGCTGATTTCTGGGCTTCCCTTATGCTCAGCTGGTAAAGAATCCGCCTGCTGTGCGGGAGACCTGGGTTCGATTTCTGGGTTGGGAACATCCCCTGGAGAAGGGAAAGGCTACCCACTCCAGTATTCTGGCTTGGAGAATTCCATGGACTGTATAGACCATGAGGTCGCAAAGAGTCTGACACGACTGAGCGACTTTCACTTTTGCATCGGCTGATTTCTATCAGTATTTACAGCAGTAGTTCTCAAGGAGAAGGAGTTTACATTAGAATCACTTGGAACTTTTTTTTCTTGTAAACTTGAGCACTAGGTGTATCAGATATATAGAGGGGTGGAGTGAATAAAGGAAGCTCTGATGATGATTTAATGGAACACCAGTATTTAAGCAATCTCTAGTCAAACCTTATTCTTAGCTGGAATGGTTGGTGAACATGTATATTAATCCAGTGGGTATATTTCCCATATGCTATGGCATACCAGTTATACTTAAGATTGAGAATACTGTCAAAGAATTTCACATTAAAACTGTACAGCATATAATTGAATATTCTTTTGATTCAGAAGCTTCTTGGGAAGTTTGAAGTACTTCAAGGTCATTATTAGCACGAATGATCACTGTTGGTGCTCCAGAAGTGCCAGGTTAGAGGCATTTTATTATGTTGGGTAAACTGATATTCCAGAGTGAATTTCATGTCTCAGATTTTCAGAAATGTTATATTTGTTGAAATTGGTGCCAAGGATAGGCTTCCTAAAAAGAAACTGGTGAATGAAAGGGGAGAAGTATCCTAATAGGTGTTAAATAGGTGTCATTAGAGACAGGAATGAAGGCAGCAGAGAAGAAAGATAACCTAACATTTGGCTTGATGGATTCACAGGCAGGAATGGCTCGAGGAGGGGTCAGGAAGGAGTTGTACAGTCTTTAACTGTGCTGTTCCCTGCTGGTAAGATACTAGTACAGGGATCAGCAGGGTCCCCTAAAATCTATGCACACCAAAATAACACCCCGTTGAGCTCCATCTCGAAAGGTCCTGTGGTAGTGGTGAGAAAACCTGAGTTCCTTGTAACTGGGAAGCTCAGGATCAGAAACCCCAAGAGGGTCAAGAGCTGGCAGAGAGGGACACAGGATGTAGGGGCAAGCACACCGTATGCTGGTTGTGTTCTCTGTGATTCTGGATAAAAATGAAGAGAACTCCAAATCTGTCATTTTGCTTGGTTTTAAGGAATGCAGCTTTTGAGTAGTGAACTAAATAGTTAGTAGTTGTACATAGCCTTGTATATTTAAGATACTGTCATTTTGCCTTCTGTAAGGCGGTTTTCATCAAAGCTGACTCTGAAGGAAGAGGTTGTACCTTCCAATAAAGAAGTTATATATTCAAAATTTAAGCAGTCTCAAGTGGTTTTGCTTAAACCTAGTGGGTAATGGCACGTTTTGGGGTTGGAAGAAAAGAGAAGCTACATTAAGGACTTACTACTCTATTCGCAAATGTCAAAATGCAGCTGAAGTTAAAAGCAACTATAACATAAATTTGGAAACATAGAGAATTGGAACATCTTTGTGCCATTTGTGGGTCATATTTGTTATTTCCATTATTTAATAGGGACCACATAATTTTGAGGTAGTTTTCAAGACGTAGTGGTCTAGGATGAAATAAGATGGTATTTGTCAGATATTTTACAAGATTTTGAGTAGGGTCCTGTAAGGTTGGAATGTGTCATTCTACCTATTTGGCATTTGTAGTTTACAGTCTCCATTCGTGGTACAGACATATCTACCATAATGTGATATTCCTGAAAACCCTCTCTTCTGTCAAATCAAACAATGAAGCTTACAGGACTGTGGGAAAAATAGGATTAAGGCTAGACTGCTTAAAACCATGTGACTTTATAACCAGAGCACTAACAAAAACAGTGACAATCCAAATAAAAATAATAGCATTGTAGCATTGGGGACATTTGTGCTCAGTTTCATATCTAGATGGTTCAAGACCTTGTTTTATCCTGGGACATGTTTTTCCTTCTTTGATCTGTGGATTCTTCCAGGTATTAGCTTCTATTGGTGACCAGTTTTCACCAAAATTAAAGCTCTGGTCTAGGATTTAGCCTTCCTGTGTGCCCACAGCATCACCAGGTAGTGCAAAGTGCAACAGATACGGAAGACGCTAAGTCAGCCACCACCGCTTGCACTAAAGGAAGGTACTTTGGTAAGAATCTCACCGATTTTCTCTCCCCCACCCCACCCCCCGCTGATTCTTTATTATTTCTGAAAAATATTGTCCTTGATAGCTTTGAAACACAAGCATGCTGGGAAGGATCACTTAGAAACCAGCATTACACTGCTGTCGTTCCCATTTTGCCAGTCATGTGTGAAAGACTCCATGTTACAGAAGCACGTGTTGTGGCATAACTGACATGCTTTTGAATCTGTGATGGTGTCAAGATGCGGAGTTTGGAGTTGTCCAGGTTCTGTTGTTTTAGAAAGTTCTAGTTTTAGAGATCCTACAGTGTGTCAAGGTTAAGTGAAATTTATTATTCTTCTCGAGTTTTTTTGGACTTTATATACAATAAAGAAGTGAAGAGGGACTATTTCAATCGACTTACACATTTCTGCTCTGTAACATAGTCCTTGAATGGAATGAGTTCATGTCTCAGTGCTGTGTTAGCACTTGAGCTACATATATGAAGCAGGAATGGCTTTAAGTTTCGACTCATTTGAAATGTAGTTATAGTGGGGTTTTAAATTAAAAGTCATCTGAGCATACAGTAAATGGGAAAAAAGAGCAACAGTAGCCAGTTGTCAAGATAAAGACGGATGGGTAGAACAGACGGCTTTCAGCAATGTAAACAGTCTGTTTTCATAGGGTTTTGTTTTGTTTTAGGATTGGGAGAACTTCCACATTAAGTAGAAGTTAGTTAAATGTGAAAGGCAGCAAACATACGATGTGTATGTTGATATTGCATTGTTTTTCTTAAGTAACTGTAATATAATAAACATCTCCATGGCTCAACACGGGAAACGCATTGCCTACAGTGGGCAGTCCTGGCTGACCATGGTTTTGGCTTTCTTTAGGGACTCTACTCCCTCATCATTCAGCCAGAGAAAGAGAATATGGAGAAAGCATAACTGTTTCTCAAGTGCCCTGACTTGAAGCGACTCACATCACTGACGCTAATAACATCCCATAGGGAGAACTGCCCTGTGACCATGCCCACATAAAAGAAAGCCTGGGAATGTGGTCCTGCTGGGGGACAGCTTTGTGCAACAGAAGAGGGAGCTTGTGGTTTTGGTGACCAGAGACTGAGAAAGAATCCTGTACTTAGATCAGGTACCCTACAAATTAGGTTAAAAGAGGTTGTATGTGCGTGTGTGTATATGTAATGTAAATTGCTATTACTTGGAAAATAAAAGAGACAGTTATTTTTTAAACTTTGATTTATATTTTAATTTAATATTTTAGGATTTGCTAGCCATGTCAGGTGCCTTATTTTACACTTAAAAATGTTAAAACCGTTCTTAGCCTGTGGGTCATAAAAATTAGATCGACTTTATTTTAACTGGTCAGGTAAGACAGGTAGCAATTTAAATTAGCTTTTAAAGGTAGCAGCTGTGTTTAATAATTTTGTGTGATCTATGCTAAATACACCAAGCTAAAATATACAACTAGAGTTTTGAATAATTTTTCTTTAGAAGAAACTTCATTGAGATTAAAGTGACCTTCATAGACTAAATAAAAAGTACTTAAAAAGAAAGTGCTCTATACCTGTGCCTTGTCAGTGTTTCAGGTCTTAAAAGAAATAGTTCATCTGTGTTTAGGACACTTTGGAGTCTTGATAAATTGTTGTAACTTTAACAAAACTATATCCCGTACTTAGGGAACTTGTTGACTGCTATTCTCCAAATAACTGCTCTCAAAAGTCACTCCTTGTTTTTATCTGTTAATTGTACAGGCCACCAAATATATAACCTAAATATGTGTGCAAAATTCATACCTAAGAAATTTACACTAAAACTTTATACTGAAACTAATTGGATTTTGTTTTGTGTGTTAATAACCACTGGGAATGGATTAAAATTATCTAAAAATTCCTTATAAAGGTGTTAAAGCATCTAAGTATGATTTAATGTAAAAATGAAACTGAAAATTTTCATCAGAACATGTTGATATGTTTTATAAATCTTTCTGGAATTCAGAAAATATTTAAAGGTAGAGGCCTGTTAGTTTAATAGTGAAAGTTTAACAGTCAACTTGTTTTAAGATACTTGTTTGTTAATTTCAAATATGACTTAGGTTACATTTTCTGATATTCTTAATTGGCTTTTAAAAATTAGGTTACTAAAGCTTTAAGACATATATGTATTTATTTAGAGGTTATTTAATAATTAAAGTTTCTCTACATAATATCACCACCAGTTGAGACTGTACCAGGGTCTAGATGAGGATCTTTTTTTCTTACAAAGCCAAAATCTGTGACCTGTATAGGTAATACATAATTAATATCTTCTCAGACTATTGTGCTTGAGAGAGAAAACTGCAAATAATAATTAGAATAAAATCTAGACACCGAAATCCTTAATAGGAGCTGTATGGTGTTACAGGTCAAATACACACTACTTGAGATAACATTTTTTGTCTGGTTGATCTTATTAATATAACTTTTCATACTTTTAATGTGTTTACTTATATTATCTGGTGCTGGTGTAGTCTTTCACTCCCAGCGTTGCATCAGTTGTATCCAGAGGACACTGCCCAGTCTGCAAGCAGACCTGACTCCCTCGTGTTGTGAGAAGCCTCTGGGCGACCCTGTCTGAGCTTGATCAAAGCAAATACTGTTACATTCAGGGATTCCGGAACTTAATACTGCTGCAGATGTTGAAATGCTGTACACTGTGTTTACAACCTTATTCACAAGCCTTCTCAGTTTTAAGTTCATAAGCCCATGTGGGTGCACTCTCTGAAATCTTAGTGACACTGTAGCAATATTAATCAACACAGATTGTAGGACTTCTCCAGACCAAAGGAAGAATGAATCACTAAATTTCACATGATTAAT
This sequence comes from Dama dama, assembly GCF_033118175.1. Taxonomy (NCBI): domain Eukaryota; kingdom Metazoa; phylum Chordata; class Mammalia; order Artiodactyla; family Cervidae; genus Dama; species Dama dama. The sequence continues at coordinate 17,819,557 of NC_083709.1, read as the reverse complement.
CACTCTTGGTTGATGTAGGTACAGCTTTAAATAATAATGTTTTTAAAACTCCAGTAAATAATACTTCATACTCATTAGAAGACTCCTAACTACATTTGAAACTAGCATGATACTGTAAATCATCTATACTAGAATTTAAAGAAAAAGATGGCTCCGGTCAGAAAACCAGTATAACAAGTATTGGTGAGGTTGTAGAGAAATTGGGACCTTCATGCACTGTTGCTGGTAATGTAAAATTATGTAGACATTGTGAAAGAAGAATGGTGATTTTTTAAAAAATATATATATGATCCAGCAATTTGACTCTTGGGTGTATACCCTAAAGAACTGGAAACGGGAACATGAAGAGATGTCAGTACCACATGTTCATAACAGCATCATTCATAATAGCCAAAAGATGGAAGCAGCCTCACTGTCCATGGATGGATGAATGGGTAAACAAAATATAATGTGTATGTATAATGGAACATTACTCAGCCTTAAAGCGGATGGATATTCTGACACATGATACAGCATTGGAGGAACCTTGATGCTGAGTGACATAAGCCAGTTAACAAAAAAAAGGACAGATACTGTATAATTCTACTTTTATGAGTTAACTAGAGTAGCCAGCCTCATAGAGAAACAGAAAGAATGGTGGTTGCCAGGGGGTGGGGAATGGCAGGTTACGTAGTTTCAGTTCAGGAAGGTGAAAGAGTTCTGTGGATGGGTACTGGTGATGGTTGTGCCTAATGCCTCTGGACTCACTGTACACTGAAAAATGGTTAAGATAGTAAATTTTATGTCACGTGTATTTTATGAAAATTTGAAAAAATCAACAGACAAACCCTTCAGATAGTTTTATTTCTTCATAGTCCTGCTCACAACTTAAACACAGAAAACCAATGAGCAAGCAATATCATTTTCTCTTCCTTGCCCAGTACTGTTGTCAGTTTAAAAAGCAAAAGCAACGCTAATTATTTCCCCACAGCCAATCATTGGGATCAGGGCACACCTCTTACCAGTGTTCCAGTCACAGTGTCCCGCTGGGAACCGGCCTCAATTGTGTTACCTAAAAAATAATGTTTTGAAATTGGTCTCGTCTGCTTCTACCGCTCTTAGGTTAAAAAGGCCTAGTGTTGGTCACCACAGCGATACCCAGGGTCTCGACTTTGAAAAAGACAACGAAGTGTTATTAAATCTGAGCTGACCCCAATAAAGGATGGATGGTATCTGACATCCAAGTTCTCCCTCCTATCGCCTGGCCTGTGGTGACGAGACACTGTGAGGAGGCCCAAGGGAGCCGAGGCCCCCAGAGCACGTCTGGAGCCTGAGCGCTTAGTCTGAAGCCTGCCCTATACCAGCTGTTAACTTGTATTGTTATCTAACCTCTCTGTTTTGGGTTTCCTCATAGGTAAAATAGTACTTATTTGGGGTAGAAAGATCCAGAACAGCTTTGTGGAGGAGGATATTACTACCTTACAGGGTTGTTTTGAGAACGAGGAGTTAATACATGTAAAGTCTGAGAATAATGCTTTGATACTTACTAAACACTTACTAAATGTTAGATATGAACAGCTTTTTCTACCTGAAAATTGTACCTGGCATTGATAAGGTTCTTGCCAGACCAAATTTTCTTCCTTTATTTGACTGTTATCAAACCCTCTTTCTACATGTAGAAATATGCCTTGCTTAGGTGTTCAAAGTAAATTCTTCAACTAAGGATGTGATATTGTTAAAGCAGTTAGAAATACGTATCTGTTAAATGTGTGTTCTCATTGTAAGTGAAACCAAGAAGAAAACTATATTCACTTTGTAATTTATTTACATATTGATAAATGCTTGTATAAAAAATGAGTTGTCCATATTCAAGAATAGATTTGACAGGCAGTCTTTTATTTTTTTTAAAGTCTTCATTGAATTTGTTACAATATTGCTTCTGTTTTATGTTTTTTTTTAATTTATTTATTTTAATTAGGATAATTACAATATTGTGATGGCTCTTGCCGTACATCGACATGGATCAGCCATAGGTGCATATGTGTCCCCCCATCCTGAACTCCCCTCCTGCCTCCCCCTCCCCACCCCATCCCTTTGGGTTGTCCCAGAGCACTGGCTTCGGGTATCCTGGCAGGCAGTCTTTTGACATACTGCTGCTGCTGCTAAGTCACTTCAGTTGTGTCCAACTCTGTGCGACCCCATAGACGGCAGCCCACCAGGCTCCCCCGTCCCTGGGATTCTCCAGGCAAGAACACTGGAGTGGGTTGCCATTTCCTTCTCCAGTGCGTGAAAGTGAAAAGTGAAAGTGAAGTTGCTCGGTTGTGTGCGCCTCTTCACCACCCCATGGACTGCAGCCCACCAGGCTCCTTCGTCCATTGGATTTTCCAGGCAAGAGAACTGAAGTGGGGTGCCATTGCCTTCTCCCTTTTGACATACATTCTTGTCTAAAAGTCAAAACATATTATGTTTATATGAGTTTTTTAAGGAAAAAAAATATGAAATATTGTCCTGCATGTATAAACTTCTGATGGATAAAGAGTTCACCACCCTTCAGTTGATAGAGAAAATACTTCATACAAATGGTTTAACTATGCAACCGTTCTTTAAAATCCCCTCAGCCAAGATAGATGTTAACCAGCCATTTTATACTCTCTTCTAATAACATTGACAGATCTTAATTCTCTGAACCTCTCACCAGATCGAAGACCTTCAGTGGTCTCTCTTTGTTCACAGACGGTAACCCAAACTTTTAAACCCAAAGTATGAAGTCTGTGCTTCCAGAAGGCTTTTCTAGCCCCATATTTCATTACCTCGTTACCCTACTACTCGGTTTTCATGATGAAACATTCTTGCAACACTCCGTATTTAACCAGACCATTCTCATCCCTTATACTGTTTGTCTCTGTGCATCCTAGTCTCTCATGGAAACTTGAAAGCAGCCTTAGCCAACTCGTGATGGGGGTGGGGGGTGGGGGTTGCCAGTGACAGTTGCCCAGGGTCTGGTTGTTTCAGGTGGTGATTTTAATTTCTTGGAAATGTTAGTGATTTTAATTTCTTGCCTTGGAATTGTTAGTGATTTTAATTTCTTGCCTTGGAAACGTTAGACAAACTGAAGGAGTTTAGTTTAGTCTGTTCTCTACGAATGGTGGCTAAAGTCCTGGTAGGAATTAGTAAATTAATAATCAATTACTTGCTTTTCATAAAGGAAGCATCTGTCAACTTGTAGTTCAGTTGTCTGACTTAGACGGATCTTCTCTAGCTAGATGCCTGTTCTGTGGGCCACTGGACTCCTATAGGCTCAGGCAGAACCCAAACCAGTTAAAAAAAAAGAGAAAAATGGAGAATTAAAGAGCAGAGGAAGAGTTTACTTGTTTCTTTATCAGATATCTTTAAGTTTTGTCTTAGTTCTATTTACAGCCAAAATTACAGTAAAATTAGAAGTTTTTGGTTTGATCTAAGCTCCTTGCCCATTTTTTTTTTTTTTTTTTAAGCTATCAGGTGTTTATTCTTAAAAACTTGGTACTTTTTAAAGTGATTTCTCCATCGTTGGGATATTTTATATCCTGTTTTTGTCAGCTTTAATGTGTATGTATAAGAAAGTTCCTTTTTGATTGGAATTCAAATTGTACTCTTTCAGAACTGCCTCATGACCACCTGAAGCTGCATAAATAAGACTTCAATACAGTGATTTTGGGGGTCCATTTGTAATTTTCAGAGTTTCATAGTATTAGTATTAATTCCTGAGGTTGCTGCAGGTTGACCCCAGAGCTGTCAGACTTTCGAAAGATTAGAGTAGGCTAATTCATTGTTGAGCATGTGAGGTTACTGGGTGTGACTGGAAAATATACCTGTGGTCTGTTTTTGGTAATTTTTGCTGGTGATGGTGTTCTCTAGGATAACCTCTCTCTCCATAGGATACTTTCCTTCTGCTTCTGCCTGTTGGATGGAAGACCTGGCTCCCACGTGGCCCCTGTGGTACCAGGCCCTCTGTGCTATAGTCATCTCTGGCCTCTGTTGTAAGACCAGGTGTAACGGGATCAGTGCTGTGTTGCTTACAGTTAAGAAGGACCTCGGACTTCAGGCTTTGTATGTCAGAGAGGTCTTGCAGTGTATATTAGCCCACTGTATTAGCTTCCTTCTAAGGCTCTTGTGACAGAATGTCGTGAATGGTGTGGCTTACAGCTACAGAGATTTATTCTCACAGTTCTGAAGACTGGGAGTCTAAAACCAAGGTGCCAGAAGGGCCATGTTCTCTCTGAGTCCCTGGGCAGAATCCTTCCTCGCTGCCTCCTAGCTGTTGATGATGGCCGTCAGTCCGTGGCATTCCTTGGCTTGTAGCTGCAAATCTTCATTATCTGCCTCTGATGTCGCGTGAAATCCTTCTCTCTGTGTCTATGTCCAAATTTTCCTTTTCTTACACCAGTCATGTTGGACTAAAGCCCAGCCTACTCTAGTATGACTCCATCTTCATTTATTACCTCTGCAACTTGCCCTGTTTCTAAATAAGATCTCAATCTGATATCCTGGGGGTTAGGACTTCACATGTCTTTTTGAGAGACAGGGTGCAACCTATAACATACATGATTTTTTCTTAAACATTGCAGATTTGGAAATTCTCTTTTGATCCAATGTCAGTCTGACTAAAAATAAGGGCAGTTTGGGTATAGTAGTAACCTTTCAAACAAGAAAATTATGTGGTTATGAGAACAGACTATAATGAAGGTTATGAAAGAGGTAAAACTAGAGCTTCACTGTAGGATAAGCAAGGGTCTTTGAGCTGGGCTATATGATGTAATACAACCTGTTCCACCTAACTTCCTTATAGTCAAAACTGTGGTTTTCCCAGTAGTCATGTATGGATGTGAGAGTTGGTCCATAAAGAAGGCTGAGCACTGAAGAATTAATGCTTTTGAACTGTGGTGTTGGAGAAGACTCTTGAGAGTCCCTTGGACAGCAAGGAGATCAAACCAGTCCATCCTAAAGGAAATCAGCCCTGAATACTCATTGGAAAGGCTGAAGCTCAAATACTTTGGCCACCTAATGTGAAGAGCTGACTCATTGGAAAAAGACCCTAATGATGGGAAAGATTGAGGGCAGAAGAAGGGAATGACAGAGGGTGAGATGGTTGGATGGCATCATCAACTCAATGGACATGAGTTTGAACAAGCTCCAGGAGATGGTGAAGGACAGGGAAGCCTGGCGTGCTGCAGTGAATAGGGTCACAAAGAGTCAGACACAACTGAGCAACTGAGCAACCACCACCACCACCACCTAACTTCATACTGTAACAAATGGGAATATGGTGGGGCTCCCTTACCCATTACTGTAAACCCTACAGATAGTGCATTTTCGTCAAGTTTTGTAGTGCTGTAGGCTTAGGCTCTGGAACAGATTGCTGAGTTCTCAGAGCCTTGGTTTGCCCCCAAGTGGAGTGAGAACTCTGCCTCCTAGGTTGGGTTATTCAAGGTCTGGATGAGTTGACGCTGGCAGAGCGTCTGGCACACGTGGCGCGCTTGCTCTGTGGGAGTCGCCCTCTCCGTCTTCTCGTAGTCTTGGCCACACTGGAAGTGGCTGTCAGCGGAGCAGCTGGAGTCCGCCTTGCTGCCAGCAGTAACATCTTGCTGCCAGTGGTGCCAGACTTTGCCCGATGTGGAACTAAGAATAGTAACCAGGAAGACCGCCAGAGGCGGTCTCGCGCTCCTTTCTAGAGGCTTTGTGGGGGTTTTCTCTTATAGAGACACCCCACTTCATTAAGGCGCACTGGTGGCTGTGGGCCTGAGTCCCCGTGGTGCAGTGCTGGGGGTGTCAACACTGTGAGCCCCAAGTACACCTCATCTGCCTTCTCACCCAGCTGTTTCAGTATCCTTGGGTTTTGGGTGGCGGGAGGTACTGGGGGGCAGTACCTTAATGCTTTGGAAGACAGCCTGATATGAAATTTAGTTCAACATAATTTTTTTAAGTATATACATTTGTTTTAGAAATAAAGGGACATTATAATAAAAACACCAGTTTACTGGTATATTTGAAATCATTTTTTGTCCTTTGAAGTGTCAATAATATGCTCAAGTTTTCTTTGGGGGGAATTTATTCTTGACATAGTAAATGCAGTCAATCCTTGCTAATCTTTTACAATAGGCCATTTACTCAGCTGACTTTCAGTTTCTGGTTCTGTAAATTGGGAATGATAGTACCTCTATACCAATCTTATATGATTATAAGCATCACAACAGGATACACTAATATGTTGGTCAATTGGACTAGATCATTTCTCAGGTTTACTTCAGTTTTTTGAAGATGGATAACTTGTAAAAGTGCTTTAAAGATGCTAATTGTGTAGGACAATGATGATATCAATTTGGAAACAGTTGGTACTCAAGTTGGGAACTTGTAAAATCAGTTTTTATAAGGTCATTTATTTTATACTCACAGAATCGTTTGTGAGGCAGTCTCTCTTGAAAGTCAGAAATTAATATTACTTTGTCCAGCTTTAAATGCACATCAGCCTCCTTCTGATTCTTTTAAGGATAAACTTGCACAGCTGTATTTTTGTGCTTGAATCATGCTCTTTGTACAGTCAAAAAAAGATCACAAAAAATGCTGAGTAGCCCTGTTGATACTGTTGACAGACTGCGGGAGGTCTAGTCATGATGCTGAGGTGTCATTGGTCTGGTAGGAGAGGGAAGCATAGTGAACAGGGTTTAAAAATCCTACATTGCTTTCAGACTGAAATAATGATTTTCAAGTAGATAATCAGAATTATTATTATTATTATTTTTTTAGTATTTACTCCAATAGGAATCTGAGGAATAGATCTTGCTATAGATCTTCCTTTTTTCCCTCCTGTATTTTGTATAGGAGCAAGCAGGATCCTGATAATTCCAAATTACTTTGGGATTTTGGTTAAATATTCTCCTATTCAGAATGTGGCTTAGGGGTATTTCAGAAGGTTAAAAGGTCCTTGGTTGTCATTTCCCTTTTGCTCCCCAGTGTCTTGAGGAACGAGTTACTGAAGAGAGCTGTAGGGCTTGTCAGGGGACCTCAGGTGGGAGCTGGACTTGGAGGAATCTCAAGTTAGGGACTCTACAACCGCAGGCAGTGTAACCTCTCACTTGATTAATGAACCACTAAAGGAAGGCATGTGCGTTCTTTGCTACAGTCACAGCCACTTTGTTCTTTGAATCAAAGGAAAGAACAGAATGTCTAATTATAATAATCTTCTAATAATTACAATATTTTGCATTCATTTTCTTTTAAAAATCTATTTGAGTAACTACTAGCCTTCAGAAGATGTTGGAAAATAGTATTTAGGCAGCAGCTGGCAGCTACCAGTGTTGGAGTCTGTGCAGTGCTCAGCTCGTAAAAGATTTCATTAGTTGGACATACACTTTGATTTCCTTATTGCTGCACAAGTACATTCTCTTGAGCAGCTGCTTTGGAAAGGAATGTACAATAAACATTTCTACACTTGTTTTAAATATGTGGGTTTTGTTGGAGTGTCACTTGCCATCTGGTAGAGAGAGGAGTGGCTTACTTGTAGAGAGGAAATGTCTGGAGTCTCTGCATGTGTTCCTAATGCAATTTCAGGTCCCCTTTTCATTCTTCATTCAGTAAGAGGAAATAATTGACAGTTGTCATTATTTTGTTCTCTTACATCCTTAGGAAGAACTATATGTAGGATAGAATTTATAGAAAGAAATATTTTGAATTGCACCTTGTCAGTAGTAGTTTTAATTTGAAAGCAGATGTTTTTTCTAGTGTTTATTGAAACTTAGTAGATTTTAGACAAATAAATATATTGTCAACAAGTCAGACAAAAATACTGATATATGTAAAAAAAGAGCTGCCCTCCTCCCAAATCACAAACAGCAGAAAGGTGCCACATTCATCCCTCCTGCCAGTGTTTTTTTCTATGTCCCATCAGCTGATTGAATATCAGAATGATATTTGTGTGGAATTCATAAAGAACTGATTTGTGGTTGTGTCATAACCACATTGATGGCTATTGATAAGAGCAATCAGATATTAGTTCTGTGGGGGCCACAGGGACTGGTGGAGGTGGGTTGAATAAAGGAAAATTCTGCCTCAACAGGGACATGGGCAGGAAGAGTCATCATCGAGGAACTTACTCATATTTGGAATAACCACCATCACAACGACTGACTCACGTTGAGCATCTCCTGTGGGCAAGGCATTAAGCACTGTACGTATGTCTTACATACATACATAAGTCCATGCAGCTATCCTGTGAGACTAGTACTGTTGTTCCCATTTTACGGACATGGAAATGGAAGCACAGAGAAGTGAGTTGCCCAGCATCAGATGGCTTAGTGACGGGCTTGAATTTAGCTAGTCTGGCCCCAGAATCACATTCCCACAGTGTTACACCATCTTTTGGAAACACACGCCGGTTCTCTGGAAGCCGTTATATTTTAAAATCATAACTTTTGGTCCCCAAATGAGGCAAATGGAAATTGTAGATACATTAATGACTTAAATAGCAGATGAGAAAGTTGGTATAATTAATTAAATCTGTGACTTGAAACAATCCCACTGTTGCAAAGACTTGCAGGAATCCTCCTCCTGGTTTCGCTTGTTAAAGTAAATGTTTTTCCCCGTGAGTCTTCTGTAGTGTTTTACTCTTGGTGATTTTCTTTGGGCCTGCGTGCTTTCTGGCTTTTGCTCCTGCGGAGTAGGCAGACATATCTGGAGACAACCATGGAGTACAGGAAAGAAAAGCTCTGCAGTTTAGAATTGATTTATGTGGAAGCTGCTGCTGTGGTTCAAAAAAAAAGGTGGGGGGGAAGCTCTACCCTCCTTTAGGCATTAATCACGCCCTGTTAGAGTAAACCAAACGTGTTTTATATGAGGGAGAGGCAGGCATGAATGTGTCAGAGGTCACTGCCACTGTGATATTCATGTGACTGCCTTGAGAAGTTATTGTTGAGAAAGTGTACTTGTGTGGATACAGAAAACCCCCCCTGAAGATGGGTAAACTGACCTAAAGCCTGTGCCTTAGTGAAAGGATGGTATTTTGAGGGATGTTGCTGTTAACCTCTGATAATTAGTAGTGAAACAGGCAACATCTCCTGGGCTGGTTTTTTTCCTCTCAGTTTCTTAATTAGCTGTGTGTATGTGTGTGTGCACATTTCTGTGTGTCTACATGCCCCTAATTCTAGCACCAGCAGAATTCCTAATGAGCTTTTTTGTTCTGAGGTGCTCTGTGTACAGTCGGTTTCTTTGGTGGCCCATACTGCAGCAAACCCCTTCATGGATCATAGCCTTGTGGTGGTGAGGGGGCTTACGTAACAGTGAAGCTATGAGCCAGCCCACGCAGGGCAACCCGAGACAGACAGGTCATAGTGAAGAGCTCTGACAAAACGTGGTCCACTTGAGAAGGGAATGGCAAACCACTCCAGTATTCTTGCCGTGAGAACCCCATGAACAGTATGAAAAGGCAAAAAGATAGGATGCTGGAAGATGAGCCCCCTAGGTTGGAAGGTGTTCAGTATGTTCCTCAGGAAGAGCAGAGGGCAATTACTGATAGCTCCAGAAAGAATGAAGCGGCTGGGCCAAATCAGAAATGGCACTCAGGTATGGATGTGTCTGGTGGTGAAAGTTAAGTCCGATGATGTAAAGAACACTATTGCATAGGAACCTGGGATGTTAGGTCCATGAATCAAGGTAAATTGAATGTGATCACATAGGACATGGGAAGAGTGAACATCAACATTCTAGGAATCAGTGAACTAAAATGGACGGGAATCGGCAAATTTAATTCAGTTAACCGTTATATCTCCTACTGTGGGCAAGAATCCCTCAAAAGAAGTAGAGTAGCCCTCATAGTCAACCAGAGTCTGAAATGCAGTTCTTGGGTGCAGTGTCAGAAACGACAGAATGATCTCGGTTTGTTTTGAAGGCAAACCGTTCAGCATCGCAGTAATCCAAGTATGTGCCCCACCACTAATTAATGCTGAAGAAGCTGAAGTTGACCGGTTCTGTTTGAAGATCTACAAGATCTTCTAGAACTAACACCAAGAAAAGGTGTCCTTTTCATCATAGGGGATTGGAATGCAAAAGTAGGAAATCAGGAGATACCTGGAGTAACAGGCAAGTTTGCTCTTGGAGTACAAAATGAAGTGCAGCAAAGGCTAATGGAGTTTTGTCAAGAGAACACACTGGTCATAGCAAACGCTCTTCCAACAACACAAGAAAGGACTCTGCACATGGACATAACCAAATGGTCAGTATCAAACTAAGATTGATTATATTCTTTGCAGCCATAGATGGAGAAGCTCTGTATAGTCAGTGATTACAAAACCTGGTGCTGACTGTGGCTCAGATCACAAGTTGCTTATAGCAAAATTCAGGCTTAAATTGCAGAAAGTAGGGAAAACCACCAGGGCATTCAGGTATGACCTAAATCCCTTATTATACAGTGGAGGCAACAAATAGATTCAAGGGATTAGATCTGGTAGACAGAGTGCCTGAAGAACTATGGACAGAGGTTTGTAACTTTGTACAGGAGGTGGTGACCAAAACCATCCCAAAGAAAAAGAAATGCAGGAAAACAAAGTGATTGTCTGTGGAGACTTTACAAATAGCTGAGGAAAGAAGAGAAGCGAAAGGGAAGGGGGACAGGGAAAAAGATATACCCAACTGAATGCAGAGTTTCAGAGAATAGCAAGGAGAAATAAGGCCTTCTTAAATGAACAATGCAAAGAAATAGAGGAAAACAATAGAAGGGAAAAGATTAGAGATCTCTTCAAGAAAATTGGAGATATCAAGGGAATATTTCATGCAAGGATGGGCATGATAAAGGATGAGAATACACAGAGGAACTATACAAAAAAGATCTCAATGACCCGGATAACCACAATCATGGTTATCTAGGTGATAACTCAACCTAGAGCCAGATATCCTGAAGTGTGAAGTCAAGTAAGCCTTAGGAAGCATTACTACTAACAAAGCTAGTGGAGGTGATGGAATTCCAGCTGAGCTATTTATAAAATCCTGAAAGATAATGCTGTTAAAGTGCTGCACTCAATATGCTAGCAAATTTGGAAAACTGAGCGGTGGCCACAGGACTGGAAACTGTCAGTTTTCATTCCAATCTCAAAGAAAGGCAATGCCAAAGAATGCTCAAACTCCCATACAAATGGGCTCGTTTCACATGCTATTAAGATTGTGTTTAAAATCCTTCAAGATAGGCTTTAGCAGTGTGTCAGCAGAGCACTTCCAGATGAACAAACTGGGTTTAGAAAAGGCAGAGGAACCAGCGATCAAATTGTCAACATTCATTGGATCATAGAGAAAGCAAGAGAATTAAAAACAAAAAAGCCAAAAAACCTGCTTCATTGACTATGCTAAAGTCTTTAACTGTGTGGATCACAGCAAACAGTGGAAAATTCTTCAAGAGATGGGAGTACTAGACCACCTTACCTGTGTCCTAAGAAACCTGCATGCCAGTTAAGAAGCAGCAGTTAGAACCAGACGTAGAACAACTGACTAGTTCCAAGTTGGGAAATGAGTACAACAGGGCTGTACATAGTCATCCTACTTAATTAACTTCTATGCAGAGTATATCATGCAGAATGCTGGGCTGGATAAATCACAAGCTGGAATTAAGATTGCTGGAAGAAATATCAACAACCTCAGATACGCATATGATACCACCCTAATGGCAGAAAGTGAAGAGGAACTAAAGAGCCTCTTGATGAGGATGAAAGAGGAGAGTGAAAAAGCTGGCTTGAAACTCAACATTCAAAAAAAACTAAGATCCTGGCATCTGGTGCCTTCACTTCATGGCAAATAGAGGGGGGAAAAGTGGAAGCAGTGACATTTTCTCTTCATGGGCTCCAAAATCATTACAAACAGTGACTGCAATCTTGAAATTAAAGGATGCTTGCTCCTTGGAGGGAAAACCTAGACAGCATATTGAAAAGCAGAGATATCTCTTTGCTGACAAAGGTCCATAAAGTCAAATCTATCTTTTCTCCAGTAGTCATGTGTGGATGTGACAGTTCGACCATAAGGAAGGCTGAGCAATAAAGAATTGATGCTTTTGAATTGTGGTGCTGGAGAAGAGTCTTGAGAGTCCCTTGGACTGCAGGGAGATCAAACCAGTCAGTCCTAAAGAAAATCAACCTTGAATATTCATTAGAAGGACTGATACTGAAGTTCCAATACTTTGGCCACTTGATGCAAAGAGCCAGCTCACTGGAAAAGACCCTAATGCTGGGTAAGGTTGAAGGTGAAAGGAGAAGCGTGGGGCAGAGGATGAGAGGGTCGGATGGCATCACTGACTCAGTGGGCATGAATTTAAGCAAACTTCAGGAGGTAGTTTTGGACAGGGGAGCCTGGCAGACTACAGTCCACGGGGTGACAGAGAGTTGGACACGACTTAGCAACGGAACAACAACAACTCCAGCAAATCCTTTCTTCTTTATGTCATTCTGTCCCCTCATCTGGCAAAGCCTGTGACATTTATGATAAAACAGACTTCAGGAATTCAAGAACAATGTATGTAAAAAGGGCAAAATATTTTGCCTTTTGTTTCTGTCGTAATTTCTAAACTAGTAAAGAGTCAAAAGTTCATTGTTGCTCATCTAAATCCTTAGGTTGGAGTAACCATTGTAGTGGGTGATAGAATAGAATATCATTTTAATTGTTCAAATCTAAGGATATTTTCTAACATTGCGAAGACCTAAAAAACAAATGAGTTCAATGTACTTTGTGTTCAGATGCTCTTGTTTTCCTTTCTGAGATTCTGCTTTAGCACTTGAGATGATCACAGGCAGCAATTATTTTCAGCAGCTTAAGATATAATTGACATCATAAAATTTACCCATTTAAAGTGTATAATTCTGTGTTTTTAGTATATTCACAGTCACTGCAATCTCATTTTAGAACATTTTCATCTGTCCAGAAGGGGACCCTAAACCCATTGTGGTAACTCCTCCTTGCCCCTTGCCTGCAGCTCCTGGGAACCATCTGTAGAACAGTTGCCTCTTGGACATCTCCTTTAAGTGGAATCATACAGCATGTCGTTTCTGATTGGCTGCTTTGACTTGTATGTAATGTTTCAAGCTTCATCCGTGGGGCAGCCTGTATCAGTGCTTCGTTGCTTTTTATGGCTGAATAAAATCCAGTTGTATCGATAACACTATATTTTGTTTGTCCATTTGGGTTATTTCTACTCTCCGACTGTTAACAGTGCCGCTAAAATTCGTGTGCAGGTTTTTGTGTGAGCTGTTTTTATTTCTGTTCAACATATACCTCGGAGTGGACTTGCTGGGTCCTGTAATGATTCTGTGTTTAACATTTTGAGGTGCTGAGTAGGGTTGCAAGTTAGCACTGTAATTTATCTTTTGTTTAGTATGAGACATTATCTGATAATCAGGACCTTGTTTAAGTCATCTTCATTTATTTATTTATTTATTTTTTAAGTCATTTTCATTTAAAGCTCTCCTGGGGTACTCGTTACTGACCCAGAGCTAACATCAGATCCAGCTAGAAGTTGCAGTGTTTGTTTTCATGACTGCACAGGAGTAATGTTATTTCCCACACCTGTTGAGATCACATGGACTTTTATTTTTTGCTTCCTCTTTGTTTCTGTATTGAAAAAATATTTATAGTGGTAACATGTTAAGCATAAAATATACCATTTTAACATTTAAGATTTTTATCACTGTGCTAAAATATGCATAGGGAAATGTATCATTTTAACCAGTGTGCAGTTTGGTGACATTAAGTACATTCACAATGTTGTATAATAATCATCACCATCCATCTCCAGAACTTCTTAATCTTCCCAGACAGAAATTCTGTGCCAATTCAATGCTTATTCCCCATTGCCTCCTTCCCAAGCCCCTTGTTCCCTCTGTCCCACCTTCTGTTGTCAGGATCTAATAACCTCCTACACGGGGGTCATACATTGGTCCTTTTGTGTCTGGCTTATTTCACTTAGCGTGGTTCATAGGTTCATTTATCTTGTAGCATGTATCAGAACTTTATTCCTTTTTAAAACTGGAAAATATTCTGTCATACAGATATATACAGCATTTTCTTTATCTGTTCATAGTTTGGTGGGCGTTTGGATTGTTTCCACTGTTTGGCTTTTGCGAATAAAACTGCTGTGAACTCTGTTATACAGATATCTTGTTGAGTCCCGTCTCTCACTTTGAGGTGTACAAATAGGTATGGAATTGCAGGATTATATGATAATTCTGTGTTTAACTTTTTGAGTTAAAACTGCCAGCTGTTTTCCTCAGCAGCTGATGAACAAGTGTTCCAGTTTCTGCACATCTTCCCCAACACATCTTACTTTGCTTGTTTTTTTCGTTACATTCATCCTGGTAGGTGTGACGGTATCTCACTGTGGTTTTGATTTACATTTCCCTAATGGCTGATGATACTGAGCATTCTTGTTGGCTATTCGTAGGTCTTTATGTCGTCTTTGGGGAAATAGCTATTCAAGTCCTTCACCTGTTTAATTGTCTTGCTTGTTTTCCTGGCAGTCATCACGGTTCTGTTATGCTGTTTTCAGTACTGTTATTGACTGAGTAGTAGTGTTAGTATTTTTCCTATCTAATATTAGATTAAATAAATAGATTAATAAATATTAATAATAAAAATAAATAATTAATTACATAAAATCTAAGATTTCAATAAGGTTTGGTGCCTTATAGCATAAGGCCACAGTTTTGGATTATTTTCCCCTCTGGGTAAATGCACTTCTGAAATAACCCAAGACAGTGGTAAATGTGATTTGATTTATTCTTTTACAGTTACACATTTACCGGCAAAACTGAAGTACAGTTAGAATGGTTCTTTTTTATCTAGTTGATGGATAGTATGCATTATAATCAGTTTGCAGGTATGGAAAGTTGGGATCATTTGGCAAAACATTAGATAGTGACTACTGCATGTGGCTTTTTAAGACCTTACTGTTCTCTTATGTAACATGAGACAGTATAACACAGAGTGTATTCAGGAGAAGACAAATTCTAGCATTATACATGACCAAATTTAGTGACCATTTGGACAAAAATTTGAGGCCCTTGGATGCAAGAATATATAGTGTTTTTGTGCTGTTCTTTGGCTACTTTTGTCCCTGTTCAGTTATGTTAATACTGGATTCGAACTCATTGTTAATTTTTTCAGGAGCGTAACCTAGGAGTTAACACATAACCTTTATTCTGAAGACTCATTTGGGGCAAAAATAGGAAACAGGTGCTAAGAGGTTACGGTTTGGGCTAAGTGAGCCCAAAGCCGCTGTGACCGTAGACAGCGTGCCATCTTTCCACCTGTACATCATTGCCCCTCATCTTGCTTGTCCAGGCTTCAACTCGAAACATAATTTGGTTCAGAGTCTCCACAAAACCTTAGGAATTAGTAAATCTGCGCTTCTCAGATTAAAAGAGTAGTTACCAAGGAAAGGGTTGGGTGACTTGCTGTTGACATTTTGCTTCAGGAGGTTTTCTTGGACTGAAAATGTGTCTTAACCCTTTTGACATCTTTCGTTCTTTGGTGACACATTATCTCCTTTGAACCCCTCATTGGAAAGGTAAACAAAACCGTAAGGACTTTGAAATGCTTCATAAATAAGTGATGGCAGTGTACTAGGAGCCACATCGCACATGTCCAGGTCTGATGTTCTTTCTGATATTTCATGTCTGGCAAGTGGATTTTGAGAAATAGTTGAGTGTGTGATTAGAGAAGAGCAGTGTAGTTGGAAACTAGTAGATAGAAACAAAGGGGGAATCCTAAGAACGAGAGACCTTGACTATTATGGCATAGATGTGTATATTTATTTACTATACTTGAGCCATTTATTCCTATGTTTTAATGCTTGGTTTATCTGAAAGGAACCAAACCATATACCTGTTAAAACAGTGACTTAAAACAGGACTCCTGAATTTTCATTTCATTATTTTTACTTTTCCTCTCAGACCTTTCATTTTCCCCACAGGAATCCATAGGGGAGAAGACTAGAATAACATAAATGTAGGAGCAGTAAAACCAAGGGGGAAAGGCTAAGCACAGCTCTGAGTAAGTGCTGGGAACAGAGCATGAACCCCAGGGGTGGAGAAAAGGCAAAAGTCTAGCGGGTGCCTAGAGTAATTGACCTCATTCCAGCATGGCTGCTATGAGACACAATTGCAGAGTTCCACGCTGTAAAGGATCAGAGGACTGTTGGCTCTGCTTGAGGCACTTTCAAACCTCACTCCAGTACCTGCATCGAAGCAGAGGCCTGTGGGATGATTGGCTTTCTGGCTGTGAATAGGCCAACTCAGTAGGGAAGCAAGTAGGAAGTAGTGCTGGCCTGGTCACACTCCTCCTTCCCTCTGTAGAGGGAAGAGTGTAAGGGTGGAGCGAAGATGCGAGGGACTCCTCCAGGCACTTCTTTTCACGTTACCATTCAGAAGCACCAAGGCTGTAACTTACCAGAAGCTGGGCTGAGGAAGGGTTGTCTTTTTGATGTCTGTTTGACCTTTTGTTCTGCATGCATTTGTCAGAGAGGATGGGGCCAGGAACAGCAGAGAAGATTTAGAAAGAAGTAAAACTTAAACTTTTCATTTAGTGCTTGCTGTGACTGGGTACCTTGGGCACGTCAGTGAACTCTGCCTCAGTTTCTCAGCTGTGAAATGAGTGACAGAGGTAAAATAAGTGAGTGAATGTATCTGAGGTGCTGAGGCAGTGCCTAGCATAGAGTAAGTACTACAGAAGTGGTGGTGGGAGTGTGAGACCCTGAAACCAGACAGACCATGCAGACAACAAAATGGATACATATTTTACCCTACCTAAATAAGTACTTCTACCAGATTCAGTGTGTATTTTGTCACTCAGTGTTCTTTTCTCTAGAGTTTCACCCTCAGATTTTATTACAGGGTTTAATTTTATCGTCGATGTCTGTCTCTAGCAAATGCAGAACATAGGTGTGTGACCAAGTGAAGACATGGTACTTGCAGATTTGGGTGGATTTTTTGAGCCCTTTTGAGAACACAGAAAATCTGACAGTGGAAACATCAAAAGACAAACTCTCTGATAAATTTTTCCTGCAACAGTGATTATTTATTAGAATTAAGTGCTTATGGAAATAGGCTTGGTAATACCTTGTCCTGGGTAATAAATGCTGTGCAGTGCTTATACTTCACATGCAACTGAATTTTTTAAAAAGTTTGAAAAAATGATAATTATTAGAACTGGACCCACACAGAGTATGATTTAATGTTTTCTAACAATTATTTGTTATTTGTTGGTTTGTGATCACCATAAATGGCCTGATTTTATTAGAAAATGATTTTAGTCTGTAATCACTTGGTTTTGGTATGATACGGTATTAGTAAAGGGTTCTATTTTCCTTGCTTTCATGAAAGGGGGAACAAATCGGGTAAAACAAACCATCTCTTTAAAGAACAGCTGTTTCCTTTTTCCTCGAAGTGATATTTCTGGTGGTCCATGGTCCAGAAAGCTTAGCTGGACTGAGAGTGGATCACTGACCAGTGCATGAAAATGTCTGTGAGGTCTCAAATGCTTGTCCTACATAGTTCGGCTAGGTCTTAGCCATTGGATGTGACATCTAAGTAAATGGATAATGGTTTGTGGTTCATTACAGAGTTCTTTTTCTAGATCCCAAATATCAGCCAGACAGACCATCTTAAAACTTTGAAGTTCAGTGCCGCACTGGGTTAATCAGTAGGCATTTTGTAATAAATAATGTCTTCAAAATTTTAGAAAGTCTAAGGTCACACTTTTATGTAAGCCCAAAACAAGCCAAAAAACGTTTATTTTTTGTAGTTTTTGGAGAACAAAGTATGTACTGTACTTTTTCACTGTCACAGTGTCAGTATCAAACCATTTTTAGATTCTAGTTTAGCTAGCCAACTTAAAATGAAATTTGAGGTAAAACATGATTGTAATAAAAAATTAAGATTTTTTCCTCTTCCACAATTGGTTAGGAGCACTCTAGGTTGTGACCTTGGTGAGTCTTCATTCACCATTTACAAAATTAAGGCCATAAAGATGCAGTGAATTCAGAGCTGGAGAAGGCAATGGCACCCCACTCCAGTTCTCTTGCCTGGAAAATCCCGTGGATGGAGGAACCTGGCGGGCTGTAGTCCATGGGGTCACGAAGAGTCGGACACGATTGAGCTGCTTCACTTTCACTTTTCACTTTCATGCATTGGAGAAGGAAATGGCAACCCACTCCAGTGTTCTTGCCTGGAGAATCCCAGGAACGGGGGAGCCTGGTGGACTGCCGTCTATGGGGTCGCACAGAGTTGGACACGACTGAAGTGACTTAGCAGCAGCAGCAGCAGAGTTCAGAGCATCTTTTGGACTAGGAAAAGACGTTTCTGGATTTACTATGTGGTAGCATATATATTCCTATTTAATACAGCCCATGTGCATTATCTGCTTTTCCCTCCTTCCCTCAACTTTTTATGCCCCTAACTCTTGGATTTGTTTCTCTGTTCATTCTTTTAAAACATTCTGAAGGCTTTCTTTTTTAGTTTCATTTTACAATTAGGAAGGTTCCTGTCTTGGAAAATTTAAAAGGAGCTTTAAAAAAACAAACAAAAAAAAAAACCTTGAGATTATCACTTATTTTTCTGGGCCACTATTTTTAAAATATATAAAATGTGATGGAGTTAGGCTATTTTCCAGATATGACATTCTGTGGAGTAGGGTGACATTGATCCTTCTGTTGATCTTCCTTCTGCTTTCTTTTTCTTTTATTCAGCTTCATATATTTGCCATGACCTGGATAACTAAGTATAGTTC
This sequence comes from Dama dama, assembly GCF_033118175.1. NCBI lineage: Eukaryota > Metazoa > Chordata > Mammalia > Artiodactyla > Cervidae > Dama > Dama dama. The sequence goes on along the minus strand of NC_083709.1, from coordinate 17,800,795 downwards.
CCTTTTACAGAGGCCTTTTATTCTTTAGTTTTCCTTCTTTGTTAGTTAAGTCAACCAAAATTTTGATCTGCAGGTACTTGCTGATATAGTTTAATAAATATTTTACCATTATATAAATATATTAGGTATTAAACTCTTAAAAGATTTTTGATAGCTTTTAAAGTGATTGACTAATCAGTTAGATTTATTAAGGGCTTAAAATGACCCCAACATTGTAAAGAACTGTGGGGGCCCCGAATGTGTTTACATTATAACTGGAAAAGTAAAAGCATCTGAGAGAACAGTCAAGTACTAAATCTTGCTCTCTTGAGTAAGTGCAATCTCAGTATAGAGGGAGATCTGTGCTGTGCATTATGGTAGTTGTTGGCGCTTACTGGCAGAAGAATCATGGCGTTCATCCTAACTGTGGGACTGGGTATTTTGGTTGTACTTCTCAAGGTTTTCTGATTTCAGGTGGGCAAATGGTTAGTGACATCCTAGGTTTGTTGGGACATCATGAACAAAGGCACTGACAGTAATTAGTCTGGGATGGGGGAGAGGAAGGTCCTGGCTAGCTTTGGGATATGGATTGAGTAGACTTCTTATAGACTGGAAGCTATATCCAGGTAGGTAGTGGTGGTGGAGAGTTAGCTTTATCCCAACCACAGGAGTTTAGATTAGAGGTGGGTAGACCTTTGAAAGTGTTTGTGTTTTATAATTAAGAAGGGACCTTTTTTCTTGTCGCCTGCAGTTGCTATTGCTTGCTGATTTGATGCTTAGAGCTGCTACAGTCATAACTCTGTGTGGGCTATGAGTTTCACTCCTCAAAGATACCTTGATTTCTTAAAGTTAGTTTCTCCTAGGCACTCTGCTGAGATCACGTCGTCTTGAGAGTTTTGATTCAATTGTATGTTTTAATGAGTCTTCTTTCCTTTGCTGTATTCAGATATTTTAGAAAATATTAAAAGTTGGTTAGAAAATATTAAAATTAGAAAATTAAAATTAATATTACAAATATTAAAAGTTCTTAAAGTTGAAAGGACCCTTGGAGATAGTCAGATCTATGTTCTCAAGTACATGAATCATACCTTTGGTATGGTTTTGAAGTGATCATTATGTTCTGCTGGAACGCATGAACCATTTTTTAAGACAACTCTTCCATTGGTAGATTCATTCTTTAGGTTAAAATCTGCCTTTCCCAGCTTTATCTGGAGCTAGATAAAGTCTAACCCCCTTTTATTACTCCAGCCCTTCAGATATTTGAGACCAGTTATAATGCCCTCTTCTAAACTTTATTTTTTCAGTCTAAATATTTTCCTTTGTCTTGCTTTGTATTTCAAGACTCCTCACCATTATCCCTGCTCATCTTTTGTAGTCTGTGTCTTAGTGAAGACCCAGAATTGAAACTAATATCCTTTCAAATAATTGATTATGATTTTTTATTTTTTTAAGCAGTAAGCAACAAAAGAGCTTCTCTGGTCGCTTAGTGGTTAAGAATCCACCTGCTGATGCAGAAGATGCAGGTTTGATCCCTGGGTTGAGAAGATCCCCTAGAGAAGGAAGTGGCAACCCACTCTAGTATTCTTGCCTGGAAAATCCTGTGGATGGAAGAATCCTGATAGGCTATAGTCCATGAGGTTGCAAAAGAGTCAGACACGACTTAATGACTAAACAACAAGCAGTAGAAAACCCCTTCTCAATAAGAGGGTTAAACAATAAAGAATTTACTGTTTTCAGTTGCGAGATGTACCTTTTCTTCATATCTGAACATTCCTGACACTGAGACACTTTACACATTTAGGTGGATAACTCGTCAGTGCAGTTGCCTGCATCTCCCTTCCTTGATGACTTATGAAATAAGGATGCTTTCTAGCATTGCTGTATATTTGATGAAACATGATATCTCAAATAGCAGGAGGTCTCATGGAAGTGTAGATTCACAATTGGTTATTTTTTCACCTTGATTATACCAAGGATCCAGTATGGCAGATAGACTTGGCTTATCCTCTCAGCTACAAGATGGCTGCAGCAGTTCTAAGCATCAGCTCTCCAGTCAGCAACGTCTAGAGGCAGGAAGAGAGAAGATCCCTTCTTTGTGTTCATTTTTAAGAATAAGCAAAATTTCCAGGAGTACTCTTTCTAGGTCAGAGTTGTCACATGCCCATTCCTACACCAATCACTGACAAGATTAGGGGGAATTTACCATTATTAGCTCAGTGGTTCTTAGTCAATGATTCTCAGACTGTGTGTACCAGAATAACCTGGAGAACTTGTTAAAACACAGATTGGTGGCCCTTACCTCTAGAGTTTTTGATTTACTACTTTGAATCGGGGACTGAGGATTTGCTTTCTTCACAAGTTGTGGGCGATGCCACTGCTACTGGAGATGGGCTCAGTCTTCCCTTAAAGTGCGTGGCCAAACGGATATCCAGACAAAGCAAGAGATGAGGTGTGTGGGGGCAGTGTGAGGTAAGCTGCTGTCCATTTCTATCATATAGACCAGCATTTCTCCTAGATGTTCTGACACACCAAAGTGTGGTTGTTACTGTAAGTTGTACAGAATTTATTATTAGTAGTAAGTTATATGCAGATGGCACCACCCTTATGGCACAAAATGAAGAAGCACTAAAGAGCCTCTTGATGAAAGTGATAGAGGAGAGTGAAGAAGTTGGCTTAAAGCTCAACATTCAGAAAACTAAGATCATGGCGTCTGGTCCCATCACTTCATGGCAAATAGATGGGGAAACAGTGGAAACAGTGGCAGACTTTATTTTTTGGGGCTCCAAAATCACTGTAGATGGTGAATGCAGCCATGAAATTAAAAGACACTTGCTCCTTGGAAGAAAAGTTATGACCAACCTAGACAGCATATTAAAAAGCAGAGACATTACTTTGCCAACAAAGGTCCGTCTAGTCAAAGCTATGGTTTTTCCAGTAGTCATGTATGGATGTGAGATTATAAAGAAAGCTGGGTACCAAAGAATTGATGCTTTTGAACTGTGATGTTGGAGAAAACTCTTGAGAGTCGCTTGGACTGCCAGAAGATCTAACCAGTACATCCTAAAGAAAATCAGTCCGGAATATCCTTTGAAAAGACTGATGCTGAAGCTGAAGCTCCAATACTTTGACCTGATTCTAAGAGCTGACTCAATTGAAAAGACCCTGATGCTGGGAAAGATTGAAGGTGGGAGGAGAAGGGGATGACAGAGGATGAGATGGCTGGATGGCATCACCAACTCAATGGGCACAAGTTTGAGTAAACTCCAGGAGCTGGTGGACAGGGAGGCCTGGCGTGCTGTGATGCATGGGGTTGCAAAGAGTCGGACACAACTGAGCGACTGAACTAATGACTTGAGAATGACTTTTGTAAATCATAGGAGTAGATCAAGTAGATTACAAGAACATGGTTGTTACTCTCTGACATGCTTTCTTGAGTGAGGAGAGAAAATGATTGCCGTTCAGTGAAGGCGCAGAGAATATACTCTTCCAGTGGTATATAGTGCCTATTAATAATAGCTGACAGTGGTAGTTCATAGTGTACTAATTACGTTAAAACATCAGACTCATTCATTAGATAGGGTCTGGTAACATCCACATTTCACGAGGCAGAAAACTGAGGCACAGAGAGGCTAAGGAATTTGCCTGGTGTCATGGAGTCAGGAAGTGGTAGAGCTGGGCTTCAAAACCCTGCAGTTTGGCCTCACAGCTCCTACTTTTAACTGTATGTTCTACTGTCATTTGGGGCTGAATATGTTGCAGGCCTTGAGAGGTTTCAGTTTATATTTTTGGCTTGTGTCAGTATGGTGGGGTTAATGTGGTGGGAATTCTTCTCTCCCTCCAGTCCCTCCCTCCTTCATCTCTGCCTGTTTGTAATGGATGCATTTGAACGTACATGTGGAACTTAGAGCATTGTGTTTGCAATGTCTGCTTACTTTTTGCAACCTATGCATTTTATAAACCTGCCTTCCATGTTGTTTTGCACCTACTGGGGAGAAAGAAAATTGTGTAGATAGGATCGAGCACAGAGACCTATGGTTAAACACTTAAGTTTTTGTTGTTGTTGAATATGATGGTATGGAGGTGGCATCTTCATAAGAGCAGTTCTGTCAGTCAGTCTTTATGGCAAATAATGAACTAAACACAAAGGTTTTTAGCTGCTCCAGAGTGGTTGGGAAAGCTAAAGAAGCTCTGACCAAGCTTCCAGGCACGACTTCCAAAAGCAGAGTGAAGAGCTGATCTGCCTCTTTTCTTGCCATGCCCTGCTTAGCACGTCAGGCTCTCGCCGCACTGATGACCCGGCCGTGTCCTCTCTCTCGCAGGCTGCTCCCTCTGCCTGATACACCCAACCCACCGCCTCTGACAGATGCTTCCCATCCTAGATCTCCTTCTAAAGTTTTCATTTTTTTTGATCCTTCCATCTTACTCTCCTCAGACAGCTGATGCTCCTGCTCCATGCTTCCCTGTTGTGGTACCTAGGTGTTTGTTATTGTTTGTTGGTCTGTTTGTCCCCACTCATTGCATGGTAGCACATTACAGTGCTTAAATGTAGGGAGTTGAATGGTTCAAATTTTAAAAATCACTAATTACACATTTGGAGTTTCATTACCAAGAAACAGATGCCAGTCACAAACTTCTAAGTTGTAATTTATAATTTTCTTAATTGTAATTGATAGATTTTTGCTTTGGTTTGAGTAAAATACCCTTTATGGCATGTCTAATGTAACTTAATGGAGATTGGACAACTGGTTTGTAAGCTAATGGTTCTTTGAAGTTTGGAAACTGAATCTGAGAAGTCTAGATGAAACTAGACTTTTAAAAATGAGCTTTTAAAATTTTTGAACAGTTCTGTATTTTCAGAAAAGTTGTAAAGACAGCATAGAGAGTTCCTCCACCGCTAAATCTTACATTACCATGGCGAAGCGAAGCAAAGTGAAGCGGCTCAGTCGTGTCCGACCCTTTGCGACCCCGTGGACTGCAGCCCACCAGGCTTCTCCGTCCATGGGATTTTCCAGGCAAGAGTACTGGAGTGGGTTGCCATTTCCTTCTCCAGGGGATCTTCCTGACCCAGGGATCAAACCCGGGTCTCCCGCATTGTAGGCAGACGCTTTATCCTCTGAGCCACCAGGGAAGCCCTACATTATCATGGTACGTTTGTCCAAACCAGGACGCCAATATTGATGCATTACTATTAGCTAAACTCCAAGTTCTTTGTTTGAATTTCACCAGTTTTCCTATTTGTATCTTCTCTCTGTTCCAGGATCCAGTCCAGGGAGCCAAACTGCATTTTGTTGTCACATCTCCTCGGTCTCCTTTGGGCTGTGACAGTTTCAGTATTTCTTTGTTTTCATGACCCTGACAGTTTTGGGGAGTACTGGTCAGGCATTTTGTAGAACGTTACTCAGTTTGGATTTCTCCAATGTTTTTTTCATGGTTATACTGAGGTCATGGATTTTGCCCTTCTTGATATATTGCTGTCAAGGGGCTCATGATGCCTCCATGACATCATGGGTGAGGTTAACCTTCATCACTGGGGTAAGGTGGTGTTTACCAGGTTTCTTCACTTTAAAGTTAGTCTTTTTCTCTTGCCTTTCTCTTCTTTGGAAGCAAGTCACTCAGTGGCCCACCCTCCAGGACTCTGAGCGCATGTGTGTGAGGGGTCTGAGCTCTACCTCCTGGAGGGGCGTTGGCAGCATGTTACTTAGAAGTCTACAAGCACGGTGTGTTCCTTCTCTCCCGCAAAGTAAATGTTTAGATTCATCGCTCTGCAGTCACTCTGCAGGCATATTGATGACAATTTAATAGACACTTAATGGGTCTCACAGGTACCGTGCTGATTTAGCGGGCATATTTTAAAATTCTTTGGAGTCACATGCCTCTTTGAGAAACTGATAATTGCTGTAGACTTTAGGGGCCTCACAGGTCTTTGACTTCATTTAAGATCGTCTCTGCCTTCCAGTAATTCAGTTCAACCAAGGAGACGGCAAGAAAATAAAATACATGTTGCCTGCTGTCAGGGAAGCTTGAGTTTAGTGTTATGAAGACATAGATAAAGGAGTAGTTTTGTTTTGGGTGAAACACTAGGGAAAGTTATGGAGAGGCGGTGCCATTTGAATTTGGCCTTGAAGAATGAGAAAGTTAAATCAACTAAAGGTTGGAAAAACATTCTAAGCAGAGGGAACACAAGGAATAAGACCTATTCTAAAAGGCATGGTGAAGATTTAGGTCTTGCCATGGTATTGCTGAAGTGGGAGGTGGGCTAGATATAAAATTGGAGTGGTAAGAGGTCTACCCAAGAGGATTGAGTAACTTTCTCAGTTTATAAGTTTTGAAATGTTTAAATGACTATGTGATGATTTTGCCCGCAAATTATTTTCATCCTTAGTTTCACAGCTCTGTAATTTACTACTTCACTTGCATGTATAGTTAAAGAGTGAGTAGGAGGTGAGGAGATGTTGACCACTTTCTCAAGACTTTTGGATATGAAGGGACTTGAGGCAGGAGAGAACTGGAAGAGATTGTGGGGTTCAGAGAAGTTTATTCAAGTTGGGGCAGACTTGCATGTATTTAAATAAAAGGAAGGACCCAGTAGAGAAGGAAAGAGGGTAATTGAAATAAACCTACTAAAAAGGTGGGAAGGTTGGTCCAATAATAATGAATTGATACTCTGCCTCAGGAAAGAATGAGGAAAAATCTAATATATAATGAATGACTCCTGTACATTGTATTTAGAATTATCAGACTTATGTAAGGCTTACAGTTGGCTTATGGGTAAATTGGGCTGTGGCCTGACCTTCAGCCTTACTGCTACTGTATTCATTGTGCATATTTAATTCCTTTTATAAATATGTTTAAGGTCTTTGCTAAGTTCTGGTGATAGGAGAATGTATCAGAGTTCATGCTTTTGATGAACTGAGTTGAGGTCGTTAAGGATACAGGATAGGTATATGAAAGGATCAAAAATAAATATAAAGGGAGAATTTTAACAGTTTGTTCTCATGCCTGTGGCTGCAGGCTTAGGCCAGAGCAGGCACTCTTCATTTCTTTTCAGGGTATGGGGAAAACGAAGTTAGGGTCTGTGGTAATTTACCCTGTTCTAGTTTCTCGTTTAGAAGTGAATTCAGATGGTTGCACACTTAGTAATCCTTACTGGGCATTTTTCTTTTATTCTTAGATAATTTTAACTGTAAACTGTGAAGAGGGTTAATTTTTATGGTGACCTCTTTTCTTTCTTTTAAGTTAGGCCACAATGTTAATCGCTAATTTCTTATCTGATAGATACTCGTAATAAAAGAATCACCCTCTCATGAGGAAAATTATTCCTAAATAAAGCTTTAAAATTTAGCACATGTTTGAACATAGACTTGACCCTGTGCTTGAAAAAAGGAGGTTTTTGGTCATTGTTATAATGCCCTTTGGGCATGGTATTAAGTGACTTTAGAAATTGAAATGAAACTTCATTAGGCAGCCATTACTCTTGCATTAATATTCTTTCTGCTCTGAATCCTTACTGAGAAAACATACACTCTTTAGATATATATATATATATATATTTTATATGTATGTTTAATCTATATATTTAATATATATAAATATACAAACCTTGTATACTGGTTTTATTGTTGAAAACCCATGTAGTATTTTAATGACAAATAAAGGTGTGAGGAGTGTTTGAAGAGAAATTTTAATAAGGTTATATCATTTGTACTAATAATTGACTGAAGACTGTAAGGTCAGTAGATTTTGTGCTTCTAGACTCGTTCAATCAGCAAGCATGTGCAAGAGCATCATGTATATAGCAGAGGATAAGAAAGTCATGGTTTCTGTGTCAAGCTTCCAGTCTAGTGGAAACAAATTGAACAAGAGTAGTTGATGCTGTTATTTGATGTGGGTATATGTAGGTGCTTATTACCTCATTTGCACCAGCAGAGACCTCTTTAGTATTCTGAAATCTGCAGCAGAGAGATGAGGAGCATCTGATAGAAGAGTGGGGGAAGGATGTATGAGGCGGTGGGCACAGTTATGAGGAAGGGAGTGTGCCTGTGGAGAGTGGGGTCCTGCACAAGCAGACCCAGAAGGTGAAGTGTATGTAAGCAGGAGGAGTGCAGGATGTGGTGACTAGCCCACCGGTGAGGGTCTTGTAAGTAAGGCTTCTGACTGTATCCTAAAGGGTCCAGAAAGCCACCGTGGGCAAAGATCAGATTCTCTTTTTAAATATTGGGGAGGTCACTCTGGAGTAGAGCGGAGGGGAACAGAGGTTGATGAGAGGTTTGAGCAAATATGGCGAGGCCAGTTAGCCATGTGTGATCACAGTCTGCAGTAGGTGATGATGGATGCTTTATGAGAATTCAGTAATAAAACTATTTTGAGAGATCTGAAATAGGTGAAAAGCTGGATACTTGTATAAAACAAATAGCACGTGCCTCTTTTAAGTGGAAAGCTTTGTATAGTGTATATAGTTCTTGAATCTCATTTAAGGATCCTGAATTACACTGAGGATCTGTATCCTAAAGACGGTACAAGGCTATTATGAAAACTAATCATTTTTCCCCACTCTGGGGAGGGGATGTCCCTTGTTTGTTTTAATTTTTAATCAAACTTTAATATTCAAATTATAAAGTCTTTTGGCCTTACTGATTTGAAAACAGACTTTCTTTTCAGTTTGAAACATACCTGACCTCCTCTCTGGATTATTTGACCCTTAATTAACTCCTAAGGCACAGAATTCAATCTGCCCAAATGTTAAACAGTGCCATTTAAATTTGGAAGCCCAAAGCAAAACAGGCTGAGGTGACCACATCCAAGCCAAGCAGACTTGTTCTGAGTAACAAAATAGGCTTGTTAAATGAGCGCAATTCCAGGGAATATGTCATATGAAGACAGGAGAAGCAGGTACCAGTGGTTGGGGGACTCAGGATGAAACCATGGGCCTGGCCAGAAGTTTCTTAATTGTTTTCCTCTTTTATGCAACTCAGATAAATATGAACTTTTTACCTGTGTGAAAATTTTATATGAATGGTTCCATATACAATCATACAGATTCCTTGGTGTGTGACTTCTTTAGCTCAGCGTTGTTTTTGAGATTCAGCTCTGTTGTTGGGTATAGTTGCAGATTGCTCTTTTGCCTTGCTGTATAGTGTTCCATTGTCTGAATATATAATTTGCTTATTTGTACTAATATTCATGGGCATTTGGATTGTCTTGGTTTTTGGATATTAGGAATAATGATACTATGAACATGTTTGCCCCTTGTCTTTTTTTTTTTTTTTTTTTTTTTTGCCCCTTGTCTTTTGATGCACACATCTCTATTGGGTATGTCTCTAAGAGTAAATTTCTTTGTTGGTTTTAATACTTTGTGTTTATTTTAGCTTTCTGTCATGTTATTTCTATTATTTTTTATTTGGTTTTTTATTTTGTTTTTTCTTTCTGCACATTGTCTTATGATCAGTTTTAGTAGATACTGACAAACATTTTTATAAAATGATGGTTTCTCTTTATAATTTGTACTCCTAGTAGCATTTTACTTTATATCCTTGTTAACTCTTAGTATTGTTTATTTTAGTCTATTGGGTATATAAAACTCCATTCAGTGTTAGTATACTTTTATGTTTAATTTTATAGCTGATACTTTTCTTATTTCAGAATTTTCTGGTCAGTCTTACCTTTCAGTCAAGGTGAACTTTAGGATCATTTTGCAGTTTACAAAGTATGTTGGAATTTTTATTTAGAATGTTACTGATTTATAAGTTACTTTGAAGTGAATTGGCAGCTTGCCATATTGAGTCTTCCAATTCAAAACCAGACACTTCCCAGTTAATTTGAGGCTTCTTTTATGTTCTCCAGTTGAGTGATATGGATTCTTTATACAGATCATGCACATTTCTTACTAAGTGGATACCTCATTGTTATGAGTTTTTAAAAGTCTGAATATGATATTTTTAAATTTTCTAATTGGAATACAAACCTTGATAAGGTATATTATTTCTTTAATGTTTAGCTGTATTTTTTCTATTGATATTATTTTATTTGGATATTCCTCAGTTTTAGTAAGTTAAATTAACATGCCTTTTCATGTGTGGTACGTGTATTTGTGTGTTTTATTATTGTCCTTTTTTAAAGGAATTGGGAATTTTTCTTTCATCTGTTCATAGGGACACTTTAAATAGCCTTAGAACACCCTATTCCTTGACTGTGTAACAAATCATGCATGAAATACCTGGATTTGATACTTGGAATGTAGCTTTCTTTGTTCCATGCAAGATATTAGCCATTTATGGTTGTTATTCTTTGAATCGGTTTTGCTGACTCTTTATTCATTGCACCTTATTCTCATAATCAGCATTGAGTTAAGAAATTAGTCACCTATAATTTTTTTCACTTTTCTTCTTCTCATTTTTAGTTATGTGTATTTATTTATGACCTCTCCTTAACTTTTGAGTAGGCTGATTAGTGACTTATAGGTTATATTGAATTTTATTGCTAAGACACAGCCCTTTTTTGTGTGTGTGGATTTCAATTGATGGCATTCATAATGCCTCTTCTCTGGTTTCCTAAATTCATGTTTTGTTTTGTTTTTCTGACTTTTTCATTTGTATACTTAATTTATTTCATTCTTTTTTTTTTTCCCATTTATTTTTATTAGTTGGAGGCTAATTACTTTACAGTATTGTAGTGGTTTTTGCCATACATTGACATGAATCAGCCATGGATTTACATGTGTTCCCCATCCCGATCCCCCCTCCCGCCTCCCTCTCCATCCCATCCCTCTGGGTCTTCCCAGTGCACCAGGCCCAAGCACTTGTCTCATGCATCCAACCTGGGCTGGTGATCTGTTTCACCCTTGATGGTATACTTGTTTCAATGCTGTTCTCTCAGAACATCCCACCCTCGCCTTCTCCCACAGAGTCTAAAAGTCTGTTCTGTACATCTGTGTCTCTTTTTCTGTCTTGCATATAGGGTTATCATTACCATCTTTTTAAATTCCATATATATGTGTTAGTATACTGTATTGGTGTTTATCTTTCTGGCTTACTTCACTCTGTATAATGGGCTTCAGTTTCATCCATCTCATCAGAACTGATTCAAATGAATTCTTTTTAATGGCTGAGTAATATTCCATAGTGTATACGTACCACAGCTTTCTTATCCGTTCGTCTGCTGATGGGCATCTAGGTTGCTTCCATGTCCTGGCTATTATAAACAGTGCTGCGATGAACATTGGGGTACACGTGTCTCTTTCAGATCTGGTTTCCTCGGTGTGTATGCCCAGGAGTGGGATTGCTGGGTCATATGACAGGTCTATTTCCGGTTTTTTAAGGAATCTCCACACTGTTCTCCATAGTGGCTGTACTAGTTTGCATTCCCACCAACAGTGTAAGAGGGTTCCCTTTTCTCCACACCCTCTCCAGCATTTATTGCTTGTAGACTTTTGGATAGCAGCCATCCTGACTGGCATGTAATGGTACCTCATTGTGGTTTTGATTTGCATTTCTCTGATAATGAATGATGTTGAGCATCTTTTCATGTGTTTGTTAGCCATCTGTATGTCTTCTTTGGAGAAATGTCTGGAAAAATGACCAGTTTTCCCAGCACCACTTGTTAAAGAGGTTGTCTTTTTTCCATTGTATATTCTTGCCTCTTTTGTCAAAGATAAGGTGTCCGTAGGTATGTGGATATATCTCTGGGCTTTCTATTCTGTTCCACTGATCTATATTCCTGTCTTTGTGCCAGTACCATACTGTCTTGATGATTGTGGCTTTGTAGTAGAGCCTGAAGTCAGGCAGGTTGATTCCTCCAGTTCCATTCTTCTTTCTCAAGATTGCTTTGGCTATTTGAGGTTTTTTGTATTTCCATATAAATTGTGAAATTATTTGTTCTAGTTCTGTGAAGAATACCGTTGGTAGCTTGATAGGGATTGCGTTGAATCTATAGATTGCTTTGGGTAGTATACTCATTTTCACAATATTGATTCTTCCAATCCATGAACACGGTATGTTTCTCCATCTATTTGTGTCCTCTTTGATTTCTTTCATCAGTGTTTTATAGTTTTCTATGTTTAGGTCTTTTGTTTCTTTAGGTAGATATACTCCTAAAAATATGGAACGCTTCATGAATTTGCGTGTCATCCTTGCGCAGGGGCCATGCTAATCTTCTCTGTATCGTTCCAATTTTAGTATATGTGCTGCTGAAGTGAGCACTCATTTTATTTCATTCTTATTCAGTAACATAGACATTTAAACTGTGAACTTTCTCATATTAAAGATTTGGTAGTGACCTGTAGATTCTGACATGGTTTTAAGTTTAATTATAATTTTTGAGATAATCTATAATTATGTATTTGATTTCCCCTTTGGTCTAATATTTATTTTTGAGAGAGTATTTTAAATTCTGGTAGGTTAGTGGATTTTTGGTTGGCTTCGCTGTTGTCATAAATCTCCAGTTTTATTTTATCATGATTAGAGTGTTTGAGCTATTTCTTCTTTTTGTAATTTGTTAAGATGTTCTCTACTGGTCTAATATTTCACTCTTTGTGTAGTGTTGTGACTCCTTGAATAGAAGAACAGTTCTCTTTTTATGATGTAGAGTTAGATGTGAGTGCATAGATATGAGTATGCGCCTGTGTGTCTCAGCTTAATATTTTTCTATATTCTTAACTTTTTACTTACTCCATCTGTCATGGCCTGAAATAAGTTTATTAGTAACTTTTATTGATGGATGATTTTATGTCTGTTTTTCCTTTGTGGTATTAAATATGTAATATGCACATATTTAGATGTTTAAGTTTCATTGAAATATAATTGGCTTACAGAACACTATGCACATTTGAAGCATATAATTTGGTATGTTTTGGAATGTTTATCACCCTTGAGAGTCAAAATTAAGATAATTAACATATATATCACTGTTCAAAGTTTCCTTGTGCACCTTTATAACTCTTTATTATCCCTTCCCTAGGCAGCTATTCATCTGCTTTTTCACTATAGATTGGTTTACCTTTTCTAGAATTTTATGCTAATGAAATTATATACTATGTCCTCTTTTTTTTTTTTCCTTAACTCATCATAATTATTTTTAGACTCAACCATGCTGGTGGACGTATTAATAGTTCATTCCTTTTTTTGGCTGGAATTATTCCATTGTAGAGACACTAGTTTGTCTATCCATTCATCTGTCAATGTATACTTGGGTTGTTTCCAGTTTGGAGCTATTACAAATAAATATGCCATGAACATTTGTGTACAAATCTTTGAGCTTTTTCTTTAGGTGGTAAGTACCTAGTTGTGGAATGGCTAGATCAAATGGGAGGTATATGTTTAAGGTTTTAAGACATTGTTACTGTTTTCCAAAGTGGTTTTACCATTTGGTATTTCCATGAGCTGTGTGAGAGTTATTTACTGTTGCTTCAGGTCCTTGCTGAGTCAGTTTGCTAGGGCTACCATAACCAAACACCATAGACTGAGGGGCTTAAACAACAGAAATGAATTTCCTTGTGATTCCTGAGGGTGGAAGTCCAAGATGGAGGTGTTAGCAGAGTTGCTTTCTCCTGAGGCCACTTTCCTTGTTTTGTAAGTGATTGCTGCTCTGTTGTTGCCTGTCACACAATCTTTTCTTTATAGTCTTGTTTTGTGTCTAAATTTCCTCTTCTTAAAGATAAGTAAATAAATAAATAAATAAATTTCCTCTTCTTGTAGGGTCAGATTGGATTAGGGCTCCGCTCTAACTTTGTTTTAGTTTAATCATCTCTTTATAAAGATCCACATATTCTGAGGTACTGGGGGTTAGGGCTTCAGCCCATGAAGTTTGGGGCACACAGTTCAGACCAACACTTGTTCAGTGGAATCAGTTGTGATTTTAGCCTTTGTGTGGATCACAACAAACTGGAAAATTCTTCAATAGATGGAAATACCAGACCACCTGACCTGCCTCCTGAGAAATCTGTATGCAGGTCAAGAAGCAACAGTTAGAACCAGACATGGAATAACAGACTGGTTCCAAATTGGGAAGGGAGTACATCAAGGCTGTATATTGTCACCTTGCTTATTTAACTTCTATGCAGAGTACATCATGCAGAATGCTGGGCTGGAGGAAGCACAAGCTGGAATCAAGACTGCAGGGAAAAATATCAGTGTCCTCAGGTATGCAGATACCACCACCCTAATGGCAAAAAGCAAAGAGGAACTAAAGAGCTTCTTGATGGAAGTGAACGAGGAGAGTTAAAAAGTTGGCTTAAAACTCAGCATTCAGCAAACTAAGATCATGGCATCTGGTCCTATCACTTCATGACAAATAGATGGGGAAACAATGGAAACAGTGAGAGACTTTATTTTCTTGAGCTCCAAAATCACTGCAGATGGTGATTGCAGCCATTAAATTAAAAGACACTTGCTCCTTGGAAGAAAAGTTATGACCAACCTAGACAGCATATTAAAAAGCAGAGAGATTACTTTGCTGACAAATGTCTGTCTAGTCAAAGCTATGGTTTTTCCAATAGTCCTGTATGGATGTGAGAAGACAGCTGAGCACCAGAGAACTGATGCTTTTGAACTGTGGTGTTGGAGAAGACTTGAGAGTCCCTTGGACAGCAAGGAGATCAAACCAGTCAATCCTAAAAGAAATCAGTCCTGATATTCATTGGAAGGCTTGAAGCTGAAGCCCCAGTACTTTGGCCATCTGATGCAAAGAACTGACTCACTGGAAAAGATCCTGATGCTGGGAAAGATTGAAGACAGGGGGAGAAGGGGACAACAGAGGATGAGACGCTTGGATGGCACATGGGTTTGAGCATTCTCCAGGAGTTGGGAAGCCTGGTGTGCTGCAGTCCATGGGGTTGCAAAGAGTCAAACATGACTGAGTGGCTGAACTGAACTAAAGAGATGCATCGTGGTATCAGTTGACATTTCTCTAAATGACTAATATTGTTGAGCATATTTTCATCTGCTTGTTGCCATCCATATATCTTCTTTGGCAAGATATCTGTTAAAATTTCATGCTCATTTTAAAATTAGGACTGTTTGGTTTCTTACTGTTGAGTACTGAGAAATGTTTATTTTGGATACAAGTTCTTTATCACATACATGCTTTGAAAATATTTTCTGCCAGTCTCTGGTTTGTGTTTTTATTCTTGTAACAATATCTTCTAATGAGCAGAAGTTTTAAATTTTGATGAAATCTGTTTTATTAATTTATTCTTTTATGGATTGTGCTTCTGGTGTTGTATATTAGACATCTTTGACAAACCCAGGTACACAAAGATTGTCTTCTGTGTTATCTTATAGAAGTTTTACAGTTTTATGGGTTATATCTAGGTCTATGCTGTGATCCACTTTGTTGCCTTTTTTGGGTATATAATATGAAGTATAGATCAGGGTTGTTGTTTTTTTTTTTTTTTTTTTTGCTTATCAGCATCCAATTATTCTAGTTCATTTGTTGACAAGTTATTCTTTACTGAATTGCCTCTGCACCTTCGCTGAAAATCAGTTGCCCATAAATGTGTGATTCTATTTCTGAGCTCTGTTCTGTGCCATTGATCTTTTTGTGTATCTTAATGCAAATATCACGTTCTTTTGATTACTGTAACTTTAAAAATTAGTCTTGAAGCCTCTTACTCTAAGTCTTCAAATACTCTTCTTCCTAAAAGTTGTTCTGGCTCTTTTTAATAGTAGAAACTTGTCTGAAAAATATAGTTTCTTTTCTTATATTAGATTTGTAACCAGTGTTCTGTTCCTCAAATAAAATAAATTCTGATTCTAATCCTTGATTATTCATACTAATCAGAGAAAATGGTGGGAAAGCTGTACCTGCCAGTGTTTTGACATGTGATATGTCCTAAGTATGGATGATTCATTGTGGGAAGTACCTGTAGGATCTCCCTATGCTCCCTGCATTCATAACAATCTTTCTGGAATGGATTTTATGAATTTTTTTTTCATTTATTTTTATGGACTGGATTTTAAGGGCAGAGTTTTAGCAGGTAATCATCTTCTAAGGTAGAGGCACATGTTTTAAGAATGTCGTTTACATTGAGTACAGTGATGAGAAGACCCTACCTTACCGCTCTTCTGTCTTCAGAGAGGAAAAGGGGTTGATGCCTGCTTCACGTAGGGCATTTAGAGAGAAGGGGCTTAGGGCATTTACTGTGGGTCAGGGGAGAGTGGTTTCAAGAAATAGGATTTCAGACTTAAGTCTTATTTTGGGGTATGTTTTATTTGTCAGTTTTGTTCCAGTATTTGTTTGTTTGTCTTAATTCTAAAGATCTTAGGATTCATGTACAATTCAGAAAGCCTGAGGTTTAAGAGGAGATGATAAAGAGAAAAAAAGGACTGAAAAGATTCAGAACTAACCTGTTTTCTTACTTTTATTTCTGTTCAGCAAAATCTCCCTGCTTGTGCTTCATATTGTTCATATTGTGGAATGGTATTTTTCCATTTAGGAAAAGTATTTTGCTTCCTTATTCCATTTGACCCAAAAGAGCAGATTTTAGACCTTCTCCCTGCTCTCCTTTTTCTTCCAGAAAACTAGGAGCTGCTGAGATGTGGTGGCAGTTTGTGTGATCTTCCCCTAGAGTGGGGCAGTAGAGAACCTACTACCCCAGATAATGACTCAGATAATGACTTTAAGGAGATCCTTATGTATCGTTGAGATGCAAAGGCTACCGTCTAGGTTTGAAAGAGAACATCTCCTAACTCTTCTGGTTAGAATACGGGAATGAAGAAAGATTTCCATTGACCTTGTTCCCCCTGTAGTCTTTGCAGTTGTTGTTGTTTTTCTGTTTTATTATCTAGTATGTGTTGGTTTCTTGGAAGAATTAAAACATAATTTCAGTCGACATCTCCTCACTGCATATAGCTCTCGAGGAAGCTTCGTGGTAGAATGGTGGCTCTTTGCTGCTGCTGCTCCCCTGCCCAGGCTTCAGAAATATCAGAGAGGAATGTGGAAACATTTATGTTTTTTTTTATATAAGTATGAGTCCAAAGGATGCTTTTGAGGAAATACAGGTGATTGGAGGATGAGGCTTTTTGATGGACGATCAGGACCAAAAGTAGGAAGCCAGGTCATGAATGACCTCGTTGTTCAGTTGCTGTCATGTCAGACTCTTTGCTACCCCATGAATTGCAGCACCCTAGTGAATGACCTCATTCATAAGCAAGTAAAGTGTTTAGACTTCATTCTGTTAGTGAGGGGAAGTCATTGCTAGGTTTTAAAATAGGAGGTGACATGTTCTGATTGGGTCTGTGGTATAATGGCAGTTAATTCTGTTTTGGGTGTGGGCTGGTTGTGAGATCTTGACATATCCTTGGGAAATAAACATAGGTTTTAAAAGGAACCAGGCTATTGGGAACGGTGGGAGTTTGCGCAAAGTGTTTGAGCTGCCTCCCTGTTTCTGAAGGAGGACTTTAAAAGCCCTGCTAGTAATGCTTTTCCCAGCAAAGGTTAGTCTGTTCTTCTGCATACAGTTCTTCCAGGAGTCAGCTAAGTCTTAGACTTTAATATGTTAGTATTTGTTCCTTTCCAGATCTCCCTGGAGAGTTCTTGGCTGCATTCTTTCCTTGGGGTCTGCGCTGCCTTATACTTTCACAAAATAAAACTGGGATCCTCAGTTCTTGCCCCTTCTCCAGGAAGGGAACCTGAAGGACATTTGGCCCAAAGATCTGTGTTTAGTTCCAGGGTTCAGAATGATGATTTATCGCTCCAGTCCACCTTCAATTTGCCTCTCACAAGGAGGTGTTTTGTATGAAGCTGGTACCACCTTTCTGTAGATCTGTCAAAATGTGATTCTGGCTGGTTATAAACATAACAATGATAATACTTTAGTTCTGACGCCTAAAAGCAATAAAGCTTTCAGTAAATGTGCGTTTAAATTCCAGCCCTGGTGCCCGTGTGCACCCTCCCCGTTGCGTGCTTGTGTTTAAAGCCAGTTACGTTCATAGGTTTGCAGTGTAACTTGCCGTTCAGTATTTCTCTTCAACATAACACTAGATGTCAAATGAAATTTTTCCTTATTTTCCTTACAGATGGTTTTTTATCTCAGAAATGTGTAAATTTTCTTATAACCCTTCTTTTTGACTTGAATCTATTTGACTTGACTCAAGCAAACTTCTGTCCCTGGCGCTTATATTTTAGGCATTTCCACTGGAAGTTTTTTTCCAGGGCTGGAGATGAGGACACATCACATTACAGGTGGAAAGGAATGTAAATGGCCAAAACTAATGAAAAGTACATGTACATAGGAGAATAGTGTGAAGAAAGTAAAAGTTGAACATTAGGTGATTAGTAGGTAAGACAGAGGTTTGAATAAGAGGTTTAGTTAAGAGGTGATTATTATGACTATAGAATAGAGTTGCTTAGACAGTGCCTCTTAGAACCACCACCTGTGGCTGTGATGCACTGACTTAGACTTTGAAGACATTTAATGTCTGTAATAGATTATTTGGTTCAGTTCAGTCGCTCAGTCGTGTCTGACTCTCTGTGACCCCATGGATTGCAGCATACCAGACTTCCCTGTCCATCACCAGCTCCCAGAGCTTGCTCAAACTCATGTCCATCGAGTAGGTGGTGCCATCCAACCATCTCATCCTCTATCATCCCCTTCTCCTCCTACCTTCCATCTTTCCCAGCATCAGGGTCTTTTCCAATGAGTCAGTTCTTTGCATCACTGGCCAGAGTATTGGGATTTCAGCTTCAGCATCAGTCCTTCCAATGAATATTCAGGACTGATCTCCTTTAGGATGGACTGGTTGGATCTCCTTGCAGTCCAAGGGACTCTCAAGAGTCTTCTCCAACACCACGGTTCAAAAGCATCAATTCTTCTGTGCTCAGTTTTCTTTATGGAAAAGAAATTATTTGGAATTATTTGGTGAGTGCTTTTCAAAGTGTGGTCCTGGCATAGCAGCATCCCATCACTGGTACTTGTTAAGAGCACAAATTATTGAGCCCACCCCAGACTTGAACCAGAATCTCTGGTGGTGAGCCCCGTATCCCTGAAGTTTAAGGCCCAAATGTTAGAGAAGATATGGCTCTGGGTCAGTAGTGCTAGGAAATTATGCTAGTTAAATACTGTGGTGCTGGAGAAGACATTTGAGAATCCCATGAATAGCAAAGAGATCAAACAAGTCAATGCTAAAGGAAACCAACCCTGAATATTCATTGGAAGGGCTGTTGCTGAAGCTTCAGTATTTTGGCCACCTGATGCAAAGAGCTGACTCATTGGAAGCTGGTGGGAAAGATTGAGGCCTAGAGGAGGAAGAGGCAACAGAGGATAAGATGGTTGGATGGCATCACTGACTCAGTGGACATGAGGCTGAGCAAATTCTGGGAGATGGTGAAGGACAGGGAACCCTGGCATGCTGGGAGATAGTGAAGGACAGGGAAGCCTGGCATGCTGCAGTTCATGGGGTCGCAAAGCATTGGACAGAACTGAGCGACTGAACAACAACAGTGTAATTGAGTACTTTGTTTTAGAGATCCTTTCTCTTCTTTTTTGCTCTGGTAATCCTTATTTGTAGCTATAATGTCAATGAAAAAAAAAATTCCAAAGACTTGATGTTGTATTGAGTGTTACGTCTTCAGGTTCCACTCAGTAAGCAGCTTGCATTTTCTATAGCTTTACAGCTCTCAGCCTTTCTCTGTAGTTTTTAGACGGACAGGGTAAGTATACCCTCTCTCTCTTTCTTTAGGTTTTTATTCAAGATTATGCCTCTTTAGATTTCCATGTGGAAATGTGTGTGTGGTTTTAGGAATTGAAATTTACTTGAAAGATATACAAAGAAGAGAGTCTTAATAGTAATTGAAATAGAGAATTGATGGAAAACATTTTATTGAGGTTTTCTTTTGAATTTGTGATATGAGAAGGGAAAATTCCTTAGAAACATAGATTTCATGATCTAACTAAAGTTAATATTTAAAAATTATTTTTGAGTGGTTTAGTGATATAAAATCAAAGATACACAATCTACCTGTCATCCTTGTCCCTCAGCCACTGGTTCTCTACCCCCGAGTCAGCCAATGTTGTTTGCCTATCCTTTTATATACATGTGCACGCACGCACACATTTATAAATATATTACTGTTAAAGTATATTTATTTTTTTCCATAAAGAGTGGCATACCATACCTTTTATGATGGACAGTTACATTTTTGAAATCTTTTGCTGGTGCTGCTGTACTGTATTAAACGTAAATGTACACCACACATGCATACATATACACATACACAT
This sequence comes from Dama dama, assembly GCF_033118175.1. NCBI lineage: Eukaryota > Metazoa > Chordata > Mammalia > Artiodactyla > Cervidae > Dama > Dama dama. The sequence continues at coordinate 17,780,607 of NC_083709.1, read as the reverse complement.
CTAACCTTCACACATGTGTTAATGTATCAATATATCTATAGCGTAAGTTTCTAGAAGTTTACTAGCCATGTCACCAAGAGTATATGCCTGTGCAATTTTGATAGCTGTTGTCACATTGCCCTTTGTAAAAGCTGCACCAGTTTGAACTCCCACCAGTAGTGCAAGAAAGTGCTTATTTCTCCACAGCACCAACAAATTATTTTGAATTTTTGCCAGTGTGGTTGGTAAAAAGTAATTTCTGAGCATAGTTTTAATTACGTATCATGTTGATCATTTGTTTATTTGTTTTCCTTTCCCATGAAATTCTGTCTGGTGGCTCAGACGGTAAAGAATCTGCCTACAATGCCAGAGACCCACGTTCGATCCCTGGGTTGGAAAGATCCCCTGGAGAAGGGAATGACAACTGACTCCAGTATTCTTGCCTGGTAAATCCCATGGACACAGGAGCCTGGCTACAGTCCATGGGGTCTCAAAAAGTTGTACACGACTGAGTGACTAACCGTTTCTTTCATCCCATGAATTGCTGGTAGCTTTTGAATATACCTCTATAACTTCATTTACTCAACCAATATTCTTTGAGGAACTTCTCTCTAGCATTTTGTGAGCCTGAGAGATACCAAATTGAAAAGTTTGCTGTGGGGTCAATTTTTGTTTTTGGAAGACGGAAGACACTTTGAAATGAAGCATGCTGAAGAAGACAAGCCAGGAAAAGAGGGTGTGTTTGAAAGTACACAAAGCAAAATGGCTGGTTGATAGAGGATTTAGGGAACCATAAAATGCCTGTTTAGTTGGAGATGTATTGTGTGTGATGTCATGACATCATTTCTAGGTCTTCTCAGAATTCACATTGTTTGATTATAAAATCTACTATTTGGAAACACATTTATTTTTCACATGATTAATGCTAATATTGCTGCAGTTATGTGGAATATTAAGAAGGATTGAAGGCTTCAATGGTTTTATGGTGATTCTAGTAGGTGTGTACATACTTGGATTCAGCGTTCTGTATAAAGGCCCCTAACTTTACTTCTCACTATCATGCCCCTTCCACATTACTTCTCTCTTTGTCTGGATGCCCCGTGACTGTGATGGAAGGTCCACAGTCTACCTTACAGTGTTTCATACAAGGTTCTCAATGCCTGTCCTGTAGGCAAAGTGCCCAGAGCTGAGCTAGATCACAGCAGATCCCAAGTAGGTCATAATGAGAACAAGTTGCAGAGCAGGCCAAAGAAAGATTTTGTTTTTTTAAGGGCCAAGTATTAGCCATAGTCGAGAGACCCTACCCCCTTAGCTTAAAGAATTCCAAGGAGACCATACCGCTTAGGTTCAGATTTTGAGTGACCCTTTCCTATATATGTCAGTGCCCTTGGCATTCTCTGTGTAATGTCCCAATCCTAGTTTTTGTCTGAAATCCTGATGAATCCAAGGAGCATTGATGGATACTGTGAGGAGGGAGGAAAGAAACTGTGAATTTCCCTTTAGAGATCTACCATACTATTAATGACACACTGCTCTAGTATATATACCATTGTAAAATGCTTGTTCTTTGGAAAACTTGAAAACTTAAGGTGCAAGTCTTGACTAGAAAGTGAAGAAGAACTGAATTTTTAACTATTTGCCCAAAAATATATCATTTTGGAATCATTAAAAATTAATAAATTTTAAACAGAGTTAACAGTTTAACAGCAACCCCAAAATAATTAAAACATGAAGCCACCCAACCATTACAAACTACCAACACAGAGCAGGCGAGCAGCGGGGGCTCACTGCGCAGCACGCTGAGCTGTGTTCGGTGCCTCGTGATGACCTGTGATGGAGAGTAACCTGGAAAATACACAGCCGGGTCACTGCTGCCCACCTACAGCTCACGCAGCACTGCAGACCAGCTGTGTCTCAGCAGCGACAACAAACACATGAAACCAGCTGCTCAGTACTTTTACTTGAATGCTAAATGCTAGCCTCGTTCTAGAACTGAAAATGATTGACTTGTCTTTCTAGAAGTATATGTTTTGAATATGTAATGAGATTTCTTTTCCCGTGGCTTTGAAGAATTGATTTTACTACTTTATTGTCAGACCTTTAATGTAAGAAGTGTGATCAGGGATTTTTCCATGCAATCTGGCACAAGAATTCAGATTGACACTTGAGCTTTGTACCTCAAATACCCCTTTTCCTTATCTGCTGTTATATATCAAATAGATGAGATTTTTTTCAAGTGAAGATTGAATTGTTCTCTCACATTTATTGTGAACTGGCAGAAAAATGAAGAGGATCTTTCTTTGAGACAGTTAGCTTTGGCTGGATAGAAAATATTCCTGTTTGTCTTACTTCCTTGTCATTTTCACCTGGATTTTTAAAACTAGGTTCAAGTGCAAAGTCCAAAAGTAAATTTAGGATGAATTAAAATTCTGGTTGAATTAAGATACTGTAATTTAGTTATATGGCATTTGACATTAAATGTATGTAATCTTTTTTAAAATTTTTAGTTATTTTTTTAATTGAATGATAATTGCATTACAGAATTTTCTTGTTTTCTGTCAAACCTCAACATGAATCAGCCATAGGTATACATATATCCCCTCCCTTTTGAACCTGCCTCTCATCTCCCTCCCCACCCCACCCTTCTAGGTTGATTCAGAGCAGCTGTTTGAGTTTCCTGAGACATACAGCAAATTTCTGTTGGCTGTCTGTTTTATATATATAATGTAAGTTTCCATGTTACTCCCTCCATACATCTCACCCTCTCCTGACCTCTCCCCCTGTCCATAAGTCTGTTCTCTATGTCTGTTTCTCCTTTGCTGCCCTGCAAATAAATTCTTCAGTACCATTTTTTCCAAATTCTGTGTATGTGATTAGTATACAATATTTATCTTTCTCTTTCTGACTTACTTCACTCTGTATAATAGGCTCTAGGTTCATCCATCTCATCAGAACTGACTCAAATGCCTTCCTTTTGATGGCTGAGTAATATTCCATTGTGTGTATGTACCACAACTTCTTTATCCATTCATCTGTTGATGGACATCTAGATTGCTTCCATGTTCTAGCTATTATAAATAGTGCTGCAATGAACAATGGATTCATGTGTCTTTTGCAATTTTGGTTTCCTCAGGGTATATGCCTAGGTTTGGGATGCTGGGTCATATGGTGCTTTTATTCCTAGTTTTTTAAAGAATCTCCATACCAAAAAAAAAAAAAAAATCTCCATACCATCTTCCATAGTGGTTGTGTCAGTTTACACTCCCACCAACAGTGCAAGACTGTTCCCTTTTCTCCACACCCTCTCCAGCATTTATTGTTTGTAGACTTTTGGATGATGGCCATTCTGACTGGTGTGAGGTGATACCTCATTGTAGTTTTGATTTGTATTTCTCTCACAATGAACGATGTGTTTGTTATCTGTCTATATGTCTTCTTTGGAGAAATGTCTGCCTAGGTCTTTTTCCCACTTTTTGATTGGGTTGTTTGTTTTTCTGGTATTGAATTGTATGAGCTGCTTGTATATTTTGGAAATTAATCCTTTGTCAGTTTTTCATTTGCTATTATTTTCTCCCATTCTGAGGGTTGTCTTTTCACCTTGCTGATAGTTTCCTTTGCTGTGCAAAAGCTGTTAAGTTTAATCAGGTCCCACTTGTTTACCTTTGTTTTTATTTCCATTACTCTAGGAGTGGGTCATCGGAGAAGGCAGTGGCACCCCACTCCAGTACTCTTGCCTGGAAAATCCAATGGATGGAGGAGCCTGGTAGGCTGCAGTCCATGGAGTTGCAAAAAGTCGGACACAGCTGAGCAACTTCACTTTCACTTTTCACTTTCATGCATTGGAGGAGGAAATGGCAACCCACTCCAGTATTCTTGCCTGGAGAATCCCAGGGACGGGGGAGCCTGGTGGGCTGCCGTCTATGGGGTCGCACAGAGTCAGACATGACTGAAGCGACTTAGCAGCAGCAGCAACTGGAGTGGGTGATAGAGGATCTTGCTTTGATTTATGTCATCAAGTGTTCTGCCTGTGTTTTCCTCTGTTTCTGGCCTTACATTTAGGTCTTTAATCCATTTTGAGTTTATCTTTGTGTATGGTGTTAGGAAGTGTTCTAATTTCATTCTTTTACATGTAGCTGTCCAGTTTTTCCAGCACCATTTATTGAAAAGGCTGTCTTTGCCCCACTGTATATTCTTGCCTCCTTTGTCAAAAATAAGTTACCCATAGGTGCATGGGTTTATTTCTGGGCTTTTTATCTTGTTCCATTGGTCTATATTTCTGTTTTTGTGCCAGTACCACACTGTCTTGATGACTGTAGCTTTGTAGTCTAATCTGAAGTCAGGAAGGTTGATTCCTCCAACTCCATTCTTCTTTCTCACCACTGCTTTGGGTATTCAGGGTCTTTTGTGTTTCCATATGAAATGTGAATTTTTTTTCCTAGTTCTGTGAAAAATGCCTTTGGTAGTTTGATAGGGATTGCATTGAATCTGTAGATTGCGTTTGGTAGTATAGTCATTTTCCCAATATTGATTCTTCCTACCCAGGATCATGGAATATCTCTCCATCTGTTTATGTCATCTTTGATTTCTTTCATCAGTGTCTTATAAGTTTCTGTGTACAATTCTTTTGTCTCCTTAGGTAAGTTTATTCCTAGATATTTTATTCTTTTTGTTGCAATGGTGAATGGGATTGACTCCTTAATTTCTCTTTCTGATTTTTTATTGTTAGTATATAGAAATGCAAGTGATTTCCGTGTATTGATTTTGTATCCTGTCACTTTGCTAAATTCACTGATTAGCTCTAGTAATTTTCTGATTGTATCTTTAGGATTTTCTACATACAGTATGTCATCTGCAAACAGTGAGAGCTTTACTTCTTTTCTGATCCGGATTCCTTTTATTTCTTTCTCTTCTCTGATGTTACTTGTTGCTTTTAATATTCTTTCTTTGTGTTTAATCTTTGTTAGATTGATTAGTATGTGTCTTGGCGTGTTTCTCCTTGGGTTTATTCTGTATGGGACTCTTTGTGCCTTTTGGACTTGATTGACTATTTCCTTTTCCATGTTGGGGAAATTTTCGACTATAATCTCTTCAAAAATTTTCTCATACCCTTTCTTTTTCTCTTCTTCTGGGACCCTTATAATTTGAATGTTGGTTTGTTTGATATTGTCCCAGAGGTCTCTGAGACTATCCTCAGTTCTTTTCATTCTTTTTACTTTATTCAACTCTTCAGAAGTTATTTCCACCATTTTGTCTTCCAGTTCACTGATTTGTTCCTCTGCTTCAGATATTCTGCTATTGATTCCTTCTAGAGTATTTTTAATTTCAGCAATTGTGTTGTTTGTCTGTGTATGTTTATTCTTTTAAATCTTCTAGGTCTTTGTTATTTCTTGCATTTTCTCCATTTTGCTTTCAATGTTTTTGATCATCTTTACTATCATTATTCTGAATTCTTTTTCCAGAAGTTTGTCTATTTCCTCTTCATTTATTTGGACTTCTGTGTTTCTAGTTTGTTCCTTCATCTGTGCGGTATTTCTCTGCCTTTTCTTTTTTTTAAAACTTACTGAGGTCTCCTTTTCCCAGGCTTCAGGGTTGAATTCTTTCTTCCTTTTGGTTTCTTCCCCCCTAAGACTGGTGCAGTAGTTGGTGTAAGCTTCGTATAGGGTGAGATTTATGCTGAGTTTTTTGTGTTTTTCGTCTTAAGGGTGAGGCTGAGTGAGGTGGTAATCCTTTCTGCTGATGATTGGGTTTGTATTTTTGTTTTGTTTGTTGTTTAGATGAGGCATCCTGCACAGGGTGCTACTGGTGGTTGGGTGATGCTGGGTCTTGTGTTCAAGTGGTTTCCTTTGTGTGAGTTCTCACTATTTGATACTCCTTATGGTTATTTCTCTGGTAGTCTAGGGTCTTGGAGTCAGTGCTCCCACTCCAAAGGCTCAGGGCTTGATCCCTGGTCAGGAAGGAAAATTCCGTAAGTGGTTAGTTATGGCACTGAGATTAAAACAAATACCCAAAAGTGAGAAACCAAAGATGAACCCCAAACAAATGGCAGGTACAAAATCAGGCAAATGATAATTAAAATAATGGAATATACACATATATATATACATCCATAAGCAAAATCAAAACAGTCCAACAAAAATAAGGTACAGTAGATTGACCCGGCAAATAAAGGAAACCAAAAATTTATATCTACCAGTTAAGAACAAAAGTAACTAAAGCACAAACTGGAAAGCAAAACTAAAGCAAGGTGCCAAGTAGGGAATAAAGCAGTGAGAACAAAACTAACACATGAGAGGAAAGGAAAGAAAGAAAAGAAAGAATAGACATGCAAAGTTAAATGAAAGTAGATAAAGGAGATTTTTATAACATTAAGATTAACTGCAAGGGGAGAAGAACAGTAGGAAAAGCAAACAAAGAAATATAGAAAAAATAATAAGTTTTAAAAATTAAGGATTAAAATTAAAAAAAGAAGAAAAAAGAAGAGGAAAAAAAAGGGAAACTCCACAGAACTGCAAAAGACAACGTAGAGGCAGAGGTTTGTAACAACAAGAAATAGTTTGATTGGGGGAAAAAAAAACCTCAAAAGCTTAATTAAATTTCACAGTGCCAATAAAATCGACAACTACAACAGAGTTGGGGGTGGGAGAAATAAAGAAAAAAAAAATCCAAAAGAAACTACAGAACAAATCAAAACATGAGAATAATAAGCGTTTCTCTTGAGTCACTGCTGTCAGCGCCCTTCCCCTCGCTGGGAGTCTCAGCCCCCCTCACCTCCCTAGGATGCCCTCCAACGCTGTGCCGGCCTCGGGACCTGCCGTGGGGCAGCTCAGCTTCTCATCTGGTCCTCCTCCTGCGTGTTCTTGCCTCCAGTGTCCACAGCGATCAGAACTAGTGCATTTTCTTTTGTGGGAGTGCCCGGTGTCCTTTTATGTATTCTGCAGACACAGGGTCTGCCTGGTTGATCGTCTGGATTTAATCTGCAGCTTGTACAGCTCATGGGGAGGTTTTGGGTCTTCTTCCTTAGGCATACTGCCTCCGGGTCCTCCACTGGGGTTTGCTTCTGAGGCTGCCCTGGAGGACTTGGGTTTGCCCCTGTGAGGGCCAGGTGTGGAGGTGGTGCAGCTGCTCGGGTCGCAGGGGCTCTGGCAGCACCAGGGGAGTTGGCAGCTAGGGCAGCAGGAAATACAGTGCTCTAGAAGGGTATGGCAACCAGTATTGGCCAATACACTCCAGTATTTTTGCCTGGGGAGCCCCCCTCCCTGACAGAGAAGCCTGGCAGGCCACAGTCCACAGGATCACAGAGAGCTGGACACGACTGTAGTGACCCTGCATGTGTAGACGCAAGACTCTTCCTTTTTTGCCCGTGGCAGCTCTGCCCCAGTGAGGCCTGAGCATGAAGGTGGCGCAACTGCTGGGCCGTGGGGACCCCGGCGGCGCCAGGTGTAGAGGGACATGGACTCCTCAGCTGCAGGAGGGATGGCCCTTTCACAGTCTTTCTTGAGCCTCGTGTAGCTGGTGATGAGACGGCCTCTTTGGCTGGTCTTTCTCCATGGCTCTTCCTGTTCGGGCACTTAGAGGTCTCCCTTACCTGGGGTGCTCCTCTGTTCGGCGTGTCGGGCACATAGAGGGGCCCCCTGGCTGGGGTCCTCCTCTGTAGTTCGGCGCGTCAGTCACTTAAGGCAGCACCCTGGGGGGGGTCCTACTCTGTAGTTTGGTGCATCAGGTGCTTGACAGGCCAGCCTGTCTATTGTTCAGCTGCTGATGCTGGCATATGGGGAGAGCGAGGCTATGGTGATGGCTACACCCCCTACGCGTGACTCAGCAGTATCCCTTTGCTTCCATGGCTGCCTGGCTTTCCTCCACAGGCATTTCCCACCACAATCTCCTCCCTCACATCTACTCAGTCCGTCTCGCCAAAGTCAACAGCAGCCCTCCCCCTGGGATTGCTCCACAATCCCTAAGGTTCAGCTCCCAGCCACTGTACCTTCTAGGGGACCTGCATCCCTGTCTGGGGTATGTATGGCTGCGGCAAGGACTGTATGATTCTTATTCCATTTAGGCTGCCATAGATCAGCTGTTTCACTCTCAGCCTTAAATATTTCTCCTCTGACTCAGACAGTTGCCCCAATGTGGGGATTGGACCCCTGCTTCAGTTCCCCCACCCACCGAAGGCATGTCCAGTCCTAGTAACACTCCTGTTTTTCCCCCTAGTTCCTTCATCCTACCGAGTTTTGCGTGGTTCTGTATATTCTTTTCCGCTGGTCAGGTTCTCCTGTCTGCTGTTAGCTGGTGTTCTGCATGCACTTCTGTGTCTGAAGGTGTGTTCCTGATGTATCCATGGAGAGAGATGTACTCCACGTCCACCAACTCCTCCACCATCTTGTTCTCAGCTGCATCATCTCTTATGTCCATGCACTTGTAGAATCTTCTCAGCTTTCCCACAAGTGAGCGTATCCTCAGTGAAGAAACAATGATGGATATTGCAAACTTCCCTTCTATATCTCATAGATTGTGCTTGTTTCTCTGAGTGTCCAGAAGTCTCTGACGGAGGCGTGGGTTGGCAGTGGCCTTCTGCAGGGTTGGGGGCACTGAGTCTGTAATCTTCTTAAAAATGGTACTTTATGGTTGGTTGTGTCCTGTGAATTTGTTTTTGTTTAGTCACTAAGTGGTGTCTGATTCTTTTGCGACCTCATGGACTTTTGTTTGCCAGATTCCTCTGTCCATGGAATTTCTCAGGCAAGAGTACTGGAGTGGGTTGCCATTTCCTTCTCCAGGGATCTTCCTGGCCCAGGGATCAAACTTCATCTCCTATATTGTCAGGTGGATTCTTTACCATTGAGCCACCAGTTGTTTAGTTTCTAGAATCAGTTATTAACTCTTGAACAAGAGATTGTTTGGGCATCTAGTAGTCTTCCTGTGGAAGTGAAAAGCAGATCTATATGCTTGGTAACATTTAAAGTCAAGGATGAACTATTCAAGAAATGTTTGATGATGAGATTCTTTTTTAAAAGTCCCATCAGTGGACTAAAAATCATTGAAATACCTGATTTTTTAGCGATAAATCTTTTTAGTTTTTAGCACCAGCATTTTCCACAAAAAGGAGAGACTTTCTCTTTCTTCCTCCCTCCATCCCCAAAATAACCTGTCTTACTAAATTGAGAAATCACTTGGCAAATGAAAAGGAAGTGCTCCTTGAAAGCAGGAATTTATCTTATTCCCACTTTTGAATTGTGGTGTCTGTTTTAAAGCACAGGTACTATAGAAAGTACTCGGGTGACTGTCACTAAGGAAAGGTTAATGTGTGGTGTGCTGTCTCCTGTAGAGCAGGGAAATGTGCCTGACACAGGAACTTGCTTTCAAATAGGTTAACTCGGAGAGCTTCTGCATTGAGAGGGATTTAATTCTGAAAATCAGAAGAAACCTTAGAGATATCTAATTTAGCCCGTTCTCCTAATATTGTAGCCACAGAAATGGAGGCGCAGAGCATTTGAATAGCCCATGCAGGGCACGCAGCTGGTTATATAGGGGCAAAGCTGGTGTTGTAGCCAGAGCTCCTTGCTTGTAGCCCTCCCTGTGCAGTGCTTGAGGGGTGAGATGGAGCCCGCTCCCAAATTTACCTATGTGCATTTCACCTGCTAACTCTGTATTACTACCTCATAGAGCAAGGCTGGCAAGAAGAGAAATTTTATGTAATGATGTTTTTTAATCACTTCATATGTTCACTGTACATTAAGCTCCTGAAAGATAAACCTGCCTACATTGTGGCTTTGACTACATTTCACTCTATTTAGTCTGTAGTCATCTTTGCACTGTTCATTCCTAATTAGTTAAAAATACCCAGTTTTAGATCCTCTTGAATTAGGAAAAGGACATTTTACATTTGCAAGTAAATGTCTGTCTTTAGCTTTTTGTTGTTAATTTCCAGTTCCCTTGCAGTTTGGCTAGCAGATTTGGCTTGTGTTGGTTTTTCTTTTGGACTATGTTGAGATTTTCTTCATGGTCTAGTAATACATGATTAGTGTTTGTGAATATTCAAATATATCTTTGGAAAGAATGTGTATTGTCTGTTAATTTATATATATAAATGTGTGTATATATACATTTTCTATTATATATAATGCAACTTATTAATGAGTCTTTCAAATGCTTTGTTCTTGTTTTTTACCTGCTTCGTATTTTGATTTCTCAGAAAGATTTTGCTATGGTCTCAATGTGTTCCCTTACCCCCAGATTCTTAATAGAAATCTATAGCCCCCAAGGTGATGGTATTAGGAGGTGATTAGGTCCTGAGGGCAAACTTTCCATGAGTGGGATTAGTGCCCCTGTAAAAGAGACACTGGAAAGCTTCTTTGACCCCTTCTGCCATATGAGTATGCAAGGTCTGCCCCTGGGAAGAGGGTCCTCACCTGAAAGTGCTAGCACCCTGATTTCTGACTTCCAGCCTCCAAAGCTGTGAGGAATAAATTTCTGTTGTTTATAAGCTGCCCATTGATCAGAAATACCCATTGGTATTTTGTTACAACAACTGTACTATACCAAGATTTGTTAAAGCTTCCCTCAGTGAATTTGCCAAGTTTTGTGATATTTTTCTCAGAGCTGTTGTTGGTGGATACATAAAATGTATTATTTCTGTCTTCTTAGTGGATTGTTAATTTATTATGAAATAGTCCTTTCTGTCCTGTTTATTGCTTTGTTTACCTTAAGTTGTACTATGAGACTAGTGCTGATATATCTATTTCTTTTGGTGTATCTTTCTTCCTCATCACTTCTTTGCATCAGTGAAACTTAGATCCAGCCTGATGACCTTGTAACAACTTCTGTCCCTTTAGTCTGCTGACATCTCACCCCCCCCCCCCCCCGCCCCGTTTCATCTTACCTTTATACTACTCAAGTGTTGCTGGTTGGTTTGTGGTGTGCCTCCCACTTTGAGAGTTGGCTTCAGGAGAGCAGACCTGATGCTTGGTCCTTTCCCTCCACCCCCATCTCCGTCTTAAACATTTCACAGAGTCCTGGCACACAGTGAGCATTTTGTGAATGTTGAATGAATGAATGGGGTAACGATTAGCATAAAAAGTAGTCAGTCGGGGTCCTTCATGAGGTTGGGGGGCATTGGTATGTTTAAAGAGTGGTTTTGGAGGGAGTGCAGTTGTTGGCCATGGGGACTATGCAGAGACCCCGCAGTGGGTGGCTAGGGTCGCTGTCGAAGGGAGGACTCAAGCTGGGCTGGGCTATCGGTGTGGGCGTTGGAACCCCTGAGAAAGGTTCCAACCTTTCTGAGAACCTCTGAGAAAGGTTCCAACTCCAAGGAGTTCCAAACAAGGAGTTGTTTGACTTTGAGCACAGGACGGTGACGGACACACTCACTCATGGCTGCTGGGCTCCCTGCGCCTTGTGTGTCAGGCTGCCTGCGGCCGGTGGCTTCGGAGGAGCTCCCAGATGGGAGGCTTTCATGTTCCCGGTTCTGCTTTCTTCTTGGAACGAGTGAGGTGTTGCTCTGTTGCCTTCTGGCGTGGGATGTGACTGTGGAAAAGTCTGAGGCCAGCCTGACTCCTTTTCTTCCTTGTGGGGTTTGCTTTTTCTGCCTGCATGCTTGAGGAGATCTTTATTTATAGCCTGTCTTTTTCTTTCTTTTGAATTGAGAGCAGGGTACGTGAAAGAAGACAAAATGCAGCTACATTATGTAATTGACCCATGAGCCCCCTTAAACCTTAAAGTGACTACAGCTCTAGTGTTTCTATATTTATTTATTTACTTGTCTGAGGCTCCTGGGCATCTGCAGAGTCCACACTATTCTAGGTGTGGGCTCCGTCTTCCTGCAGTAACTTAGCTCTCTAAGCCTCCCCGAGACAGGCTCTGATTGTGACCTAAAGCCCAAACTACTGTGAACCAGAAATTGTATTTCAACCAAGTACAACTGATGTGACTCCCTTCTAGAATTCATCCCTTCACTCTGTCTGCTAAGGTTCCCCAATGTTGCAATCTGATTTTTCTCTGACCAACCTTTGAATAGTCAAATACCTTCTGAAGTTGCACTCACTTGGGTTTAGAATCTAGGACTTAAAAGCCTAGAAGTTCTTTCGGGGCTGAGAGGAAGGAAGGAGTAGTTGATGGAGCTTTGAAGTCAGTGCCCCCAAGGTCAGGTCTCAGAAGTGCCTCTGATTAGTTTGATTCTGCCCAAGTTGCTTGGCATCATGGGGTCCTGCTTGGATGTTGTGAAGACTGCAGATAATATTTGTAACCTATGTTGCATACTACCTGCCATAGAGATGTTTAAGTGATAGTAATTTTTATTGGTTATTTTGTTAATTTGTGTTGCTGTTGCATATTGAGTTTTAAGAACATTTAAATTTAGACATGTTAAATCTACTTAGTGCTACTTCTGGTTGGCTAGTTGTATATCTTAGTGCTTTTCCTTGATGTAAGCAAATTTTTATAGTCAAACTGTAGTTTGTCACCCTGTATTAATTGGGATTAAACTTTGAGATGGCTTAATAGTTGTCTCGCTCCCTGTTGCATCTCCCAAGTACTTGGGGATCCTAAGCTTAGAGCTTCGGTAAAGTGGCCTCTTTTATCTCCAGTAATCTTTCTTCAGCCCTTCTCAGAACAGCAGCACTTTGAAGTTAGTCTTGAATGTAGTGTTAAATCATCAACTGCAGCAGCAGGGGTAATCTTAAGTATGATTCTTGATGAGTTAGGTCATCATAGAAGCCAAAGTAGGATAGTTGGCTGGTGTGTCTTGGTCTGGATGCTCCTCTCTCCATCTTTACAAGACTAGTTATTCAAAATGTTTCTAGCTGCCACCCTGATATTCATCCTTGGCCTTCCAGTCTGAGCATATTTCCTATTGTGCTAATATAAAAGATGGTTAATTTTTTTATGCCTAGCACTTTGCCAAGTATTTTTATTGTCATTATCTCAGTTGATCCTTAGAACAGCCTAGTGAAGGATCTTCTTTCCATACATGGAAAAGAATCCCCGAAGTCTGCAGAGTTGATGAGACTTACTCCAGACCACGTGGTTTAGTGGAAGGACCCAGCTCACCAATATACAGTGGTGTTGACACAAGATTTTGTGTTGTCTACACTGCCTGAGAGGGCTTCTGTTTCAAATGATGTAAAATAAAATCCTGTGTGGGGGGTGTTTTTTCTTGGGGAGGAGAGTGAAATTCACATAAAATTAACCATTTCAGAGATCAGTTCAACAGCATGTAGTACATTCAGCAGTATTGAACAACTGTTACCTCTACCAGTTCCAGAACTTTTTCATCACCCTGAAAGAAAACCTGCACCCATTAAGCTATCACTTCCACCCCCTAGCCCCTGACAGACATCACCTTTCACTGTCTCATTTACCTGTTCTGAATATTTTATTCAAATGTGATCTTTTTGTCTTGTTTCTTTCACTTAACAATGTTCTCAAGGTTCATCCACATTGTAGCATTGTTTCATTCCTTTTTATGCCTAAATTCTATTCCATTGTATGGATTTGCCACTTTTCCTTAAACATTTATCTGTTGATGGACATTTGAGCTATTTCTGCATTTTGGTAGAAATAGTGAATAGTGCTGCCGTGAACATGCATGTACATGTTTTTAATCTATTTCAAAGCAATTAATGCTCCTAGGTATTTACCCAGGAAACCTTGAAACCTTACGTCCTTGAAAAGATTTGTATAAGAATGTTTATTTATAACAGCTTTGTTTATAATAGTCCAAAATTGGAAGTATTTCAAATCCTTATCTGGGTCTTTGTTATATGGTATGTATACTCATTGAAATGAAGTCTATTTAATTTCACTATACATGGATTTCATTTTTTTTTTTCTTAAAGAGAAAGCAAATGGGGCAACCTAGGAACCTTAATTTCAAAATAAATTCTGGCTGCTGTATTGTTTTAGTCTGTTGGGGCTGCTGTAACAAAGTACCACAGACTGGCTTATGAACAACAGAAATGTATTTGTTATAGTTCTGGAGACTGGAAGTACAAGATTAAGGCGCCAGCATAGTTCTGTTTTAATGAGGGTCCTTTTCCAGGTTCATCAGTTCAGTTCAGTTCAGTCGCTCAGTCGTGTCCGACTCTGCGACCCCATTAACTGCAGCACGCCAGGCCTCCCTGTCCATCACCAACTCCCGGAGCATACCCAAACCCATGTCCATTGAGTTGGTGATGCCATCCAACCATCTCATCCTCTCTTGTCCCCTTCTCCTCCTGCCCTCAATCCTTCCCAGCATCAGGGTCCTTTCAAATGAGTCAGCTTTCGCATCAGGTGGCCACACTATTGGAGTTTCAGCTTCAACGTCAGTCCTTCCAATGAACACCCAGGACTGATCTCCTTTAGGAGGGACTGATTGGATCTCTTTGCAGTCCAAGGGACTCTCACGAGTCTTCTCCAACACCACAGTTCAAAACCATCAATTCTTCGGTGCTCAGCTTTCTTCACTGTCCAACTCTCACATCCACACATGACCACTGGAAAAACCATAGCCTTGACCAGACGGACCTTTGTTGGCAAAGTAATATCTTTCTGCTTGTTAATATGCTGCCTAGGTTGGTATTAACTTTCCTTCCAAGGAGTAAATGTCTTAATTTCATGACTGCAACCACCATCTGCAGTGATTTTGGAGCTCCCAAAAATAAAGTCAGCGTTGCCACTGTTTCCCCGTATATTTGCCATGAAGTGACGGGACTGGATGCCATGATCTTCGTTTCCTGAATGTTGAGCTTTAAGCCAACTTTTTCACTCTCCTCTTTCACTTTCATCAAGAGACTCTTTAGTTCTTTTTCACTTTCTGCCATAAGGGTGGTGTCATCTGCATATCTGAGGTTACTGATATTTCTCCCGGCAATCTTGACTCCAGCTTGTGCTTTATTTAGCCCAGCGTTTCTCATGATGTACTCTGCATATGTTAAATAAGCAGGGTGACCATATACAGCCTTGACGTACTCTTTTTCCTGTTTGGAACCAGTCTGTTGTTCCCATGTCCAGTTCTAACTGTTGCTTCCTGACCTGCATATAGGTTTCTCAGGAGGCAGGTCAGGTGGTCTGGTATTCCCATCTCTTTCAGAATTTTCCACAGTTTATTGTGATAAACACAGTCAAAGGCTTTAGTGTAGTCAATAAAGCAGAAATAGATGTTTTTCTGGAACTCTCTTGCTTTTTCGATGATCCATCAGATGTTGGCAATTTGATCTCTGGTTCCTCTGCCTTTTCTAAAACCAGATTGAACGTCTGGAAGTTCACGGTTCACGTACTGTTGAATCCTGGCTTGGAGAATTTTGAGCATTACTTTACTAGTGTGTGAGATGAGTGCAATTGTGTGGTAGTTTGAGCATTCTGTGGCATTGCCTTTCTTTGGGATTGGAATGAAAACTGACCTTTTCCAGTCCTATGGCCATTGCTGAGTTTTCCAAATTTGCTGACATACTGAGTGTGGCACTTTCACAGCATCATCTTTCAGGATTTGAAATAGCTCAACTGGAATTCCATCACCTCCACTAGCTTTGTTCCTAGTGATGCTTCCTAAGGACCACTTGACTTTGCATTCCAGGATGTCTGGCTCTAGCCGAGTGATCACACCATCATGATTATCAGGGTCATGAGATCTTTTTTGTACAGTTCTTCTGTGTATTCTTGCCACCTCTTCTTAATATCTTCTGCTTCTGTTAGGTCCATACCATTTCTGTCCTTTATCGAACACATCTTTGCGTGAAATGTTCCCTTGGTATCTCTAATTTTCTTGAAGAGATCTCTAGTCTTTCCCATTCTATTGTTTTCCTCTATTTCTTTGCATTGATCACTGAGGAATGCTTTCTTCTCTCTCCTTGCTATTCTTTGGAACTCTGCATTCAAATGGGAATATCTTTCCTTTTCTCCTTTGCTTTTCACTTCTCTTCATTTCACAGCTATTTGTAAGGCCTCCTCAGACAGCCATTTTGCTTTTTTGCATTCCTTTTTCTTGGGGATGGTCTTGATCCTTGTCTCCTGTACAAGGTCACAAACCTCTGTCCATAGTTCATCAGGCACTCTGTCAGTCAGATCTAGTCCCTAAAATCTATTTCTCACTTCTACTGTATAATCAGAAGGGATTTGATTTGGTCATACCTGAATGGTCTAGTGGTTTTCCCTACTTTCTTCAAGTCTGAATTTGGCAGTAAGGAGTTCATGATCTGAGCCACAGTCAGCTCCTCGTCTTATTTTTGCTGACTGTATAGAGCTTCTCCATCTTTGTCTGCAAAAAATATAATCAGTCTGATTTCGGTGTTGACCATCTGGTGAGGTCAATGTATAGAGTCTTCTCTTGTGTTGTTGGAAGAGGGTGTTTGCTATGACCAGGGCATTCTCTTGGCAAAACTCTTATTAACCTTTGCCCTGCTTCATTCTGTACTTCAAGGCCAAATTTGCTTGTTACTCCACGTGTTTCTTGACTTCCTACTTTTGCATTCCAGTCCCCTATAATGTAAAGGGCATCTTTTTTGGATGTTAGTTCTAAAAGGTCTTGTAAGTCTTCATAGAACCGTTCAACTTCAGCTTCTTCAGCATTACTGGTCGGGGCACAGACTCTTGGTTCATAGTGGAAGCTTTATCTTTGTGTCCTCACATGATGGAAGGGACAATGGGGCTCCCTGGGGTGTACCAGTCCCATTCATGAGGGCTCCACGCTGATGACCTGATCACGTCCCAAGGGCCCCCCTCTACTGATCCTGTCACTTTTTGGGGTTAGAGTTTCAATGTAATTTTGGGGAAATATAAACATAGCCTGTATTAATACAGGGGGGCAAAGGTGGAAACAGATTGGTTAGCAGTGGCTTGGCTCAAGGTGGTATCACTGGAGCTGGTGTTTAGATTCTGTATCTATTTTGAAGGTAGAGCTAATTGGGTCTACTGATGGATACAGTGGTGGATATGAGGAAAAGAAAGTTGTCAGGGGTGGTGCTGAGGTTTTGGATGAGGTAAAGTTGCTATATACTGAGCTGAGAAAGACTCTGAGGAGCAGGCTTAAAGGGAAGTCAGAAATATAGTTTGGGACTTGTAGAGGTACCTGCTTGACACTTAGAAGCTGTTGAGTAGGTAGTTATAATCTAGGAGACAGCAGCAGTTCAGGGCTCTGATCCAAGCTTGAATGTAAAATTTGGAGTTGTCAGCACAACTGGTGGTTCAGATCCTGAGACTGAGTGACTTTCCCAAGGGAATATAGACAGGGAGGCCTGAGTACTGAACCCTGGGTCACCTCTAACTTTTAGGGTTATGTCATGTATGGATGTGAGAGTTGGACCGTAAAGAAAGCTGAGTGCTGAAGAATTGATGCTTTCAAATTGTGGTGCTGGAGGAGACTCTTGAGAGTCCCTTGGTCAGCAAGGGGATCAAGCCAGTCAATCCTAAAGGAAATAAACCCTGAATATTCATTGGAAGGACTGAGCTGAAGCTGAGGCTCCAATACTTTGGTCACCTGATGCAAAGAGGTGACTCATTGGAAAAGACGCTGATCCTGAAAAGATTGAGGGCAGGAGGAAAAGGGGGGCAATAGAGAATGAGATGGCTGGATGTCATCACTGATTCAATAGACATGAGTTTGAGCAAATTCTGGGAGATAGCCTGGACTGCTGCAGTCCATGGGTTCCCAAAGAGTCAGACTCAACTTAGCCACTGAACTGAACTGGGCAAGAAGAATCTGGCAGTGAGCAGTGAGAAGGCCTGGCCAGTAGGGTGGAAGGAAAACCAGAATACTCTGGTGTCTTGAAAGTCAAGTGTGGGAAGTGTTCATGGATAACGATTCACCATCTTGGTTAAGTAATGTGAAGACCAAGAATCGGCTGTTAAATTTAGTCATGTAAGGATTACTGAGAGCTGACTGTGAGACTGGAGGCTGACCATGGCTCAGGTCATGAGCTCCTTACTGCCATACTCAGACTTAAACTGAAGAAAGTAGGGAAAACCGCTAGACCATTTAGGTATCACCTACCTACATCAAATCCCTTACAGTTACACAGTGGAAGTGACAAATAGATTAAAGGGATTAGATATGATAGACAGAGTGCCTGAAGAACTATGGACAGAGGTTTGTGACATTGTACAGGAGGCAGCGATCAAAACCATCCCCAAGAAAAAGAAATGCAAAAAGGCAAAATGGTTGTCAGAGGAGGCCTTACAAATAGCTGTGAAAAGAAGATAAGCAAAATACAAAAGAGAAAAGGAAAGATATTCTAATTTGAATGCAGAGTTCCAAAGAATAGCAAGGAGAGATTTTTTTAACAAAGCCTTCCTCAGCGACCAGTGCAAAGAAATAGAGGAAAACAATAGAATGGGAAAGACTAGAGATCTTTTCAAAGAAATTAGAGATACTAAGGGAACATTTCATGCAAAGATGGATTCAATAAAGGACAGAAATGGTATGGACCTAACAGGAGTAGAAGATATTAAGAAGAGGTGGCAAGAATACACAGAAGAACTGTACAAAAGAGATCTCATGACCCAGATAACCACGATGGTGTGATCACTCAGCTAGAGCCAGACATCCTGGAATGCAAAGTCAGGTTGTCCTTAGGAAGCATCACTAGGAACAAAGCTAGTGGAGGTGATGGAATTCCAGTTGAGCTATTTCAAATCCTGAAAGATGATGCTGTGAAAGTGCCACACTCAGTATGTCAGCAAATTTGGAAAACTCAGCAGTGGCCATAGGACTGGAAAAGTCAGTCTTCATCTCAATCCCAAAGAATGCTCAAACTACCGCACATTGCACTCATCTTGCATGTTAGCAAAGTAATGCTCAAAATTCTCGAAGCCAGGTTTCAACAGTACACGAACCAAGGAATTCCAGATGTTCAAGCTGGATTTAGAAAAGGCAGTGAACCAGAGATCAAATTGCCAACATCCGTTGGATCAGTGAAAAAGCAAGAGAGTTCCAGAAAAGCATCTACTTTTGTTTTATTGATTACACAAAGCCTTTGACTGTGTGGATCACAGTAAACTGGAAAATTCTTCAAGAGATGGAAGAATGACCTGACCTGCCTCCTGAGAAATCTGTATGCAGGTCAAGAAGCAACAGTTAGGAGCAGACATGGAACAACAGACTGGTTCCAAATAGGAAAAGAAGTACGTCACTGTATATTGTCACCCTGCTTATTTAACTTATATGCAGAGTACCTCATGAGAAACGCTGGGCTGGAAGAAGCACACGCTGGAATAAGATTGCCGGGAGAAATATCAATAACCTCAGATATGCAGATGATACCACCGTTATGGCAAAAAGTGAAGAGGAACTTAAGAGCCTTTGGAAAGAGGAGAGTGAAAAAGTTGGCTTAAAACTCAACATTGAAAAAATGAAGATCGTGGCTACCCGTCCCATCACTTCGTGGCAAATAGATGGGGAAACAATGGAAACCATGACAAACTTTAGTTTCTTTGGCTCCAAAACTACTGCAGATGGTGATTACAGCCATGAAATTAAAAGATGCTTGCTCCTTGGAAGAAAAGTTATGACGAACCTAGACAGCATACTAAAAAAGCAGAGACATTACTTTGCCAACAAAGGTTTCTCTGGTAGTCATGTATGGATATGAGAGTTGGAGTATAAAGAAAGCTGAACGCCGAAGAATTGATGGTTTTTAACTGTGCTGTTGAGGAAGACTCTTGAGAGTCCCTTGGACTGTGAGGAGATCAAACCAGTCAATCCTAAAGGAAATCTGTCCTGGGTGTTCATTGGAAGGACTGATGTTGAAGCTGAAACTCCAATACTTTGGCCACCTGGTGCAAGGAACTGTTATTGGAAAGACCCTGATGCTGGAAAAGA
Source organism: Dama dama (assembly GCF_033118175.1). Classification (NCBI taxonomy): domain Eukaryota; kingdom Metazoa; phylum Chordata; class Mammalia; order Artiodactyla; family Cervidae; genus Dama; species Dama dama. The sequence continues at coordinate 17,760,845 of NC_083709.1, read as the reverse complement.
TTGAAGGCAGGAGGAAAAGGGGATGACAGAGGATGAGATGGTTGGATGGCGTTACCTACTCGATGGACATCAGTTTGAGTAAACTCTGGGAGTTGGTGATGGACAGGGAGGCCTGGCGTGCTGCATTTCATGGGGTCACAAAGAATTGGACACGACTGAGCGACTGAGCTGAACTGAACTGAAGGATTATTGATGACCTTGATGAGAAGTTTCTGTGGTATGTTGTGGGTGAGCATCTGATGTGTGGGCTAAGGAGAGTGCATGAGAATCCCTCAGTCGTGTCTGACTCTTTGTGATCCCATGAACTACACAGTCCATGGAATTCTCCAGGCCAGAATACTGGAGTGGGTTGCCATTCCCTTCTCCAGGGGGTCTTCCCAACCCAGTGATCGAACCCAGGTCTCCTACATTGCAGGTGGATTCTTTACCAGCTGAGCCACAAGGGAGGCCCAGGAGAAGATGGGAGAAAGATGACTGAATAGGTGTGTGTAATGGGGAAAATTCGAGGCTGTTTGTCTGCTTATAAACATGCTCCACAGAGAGAAAAGGTGATGAAGCAGGAGGTGAGGGAGCTACAGCTAGAGCTGCAGCCTTGATTTTTTAAAAGAAGGGAAAAGGTCAAAGACTGCAGTGAGGAAATGCCAATTAATCCAGACCAGTGGAGGCAGAGGAGCATATATGGGTAAGCTGCAAGTCAGTGGGTACAGGATGAGGTGAGATCCCATGGATCTGTTGGTTTCTGTTTGCTGAACGAAACAGGAAGTAACAGTTATCACCTTAAAGTGAGGATTGGGGAAGAAAGGTCTTCAGGGTTACAGAGGGTGGGTGGTGTGAAATCATCATCTGGGAAAGTGGAAACTCAGTGGACTGAGGAAATGTAGTTTGATTAGGAGGTGGCTGAAAGGGGCTGTTTGAAGTTAGTGGTGGAGATTTGGCATGAAGTAGGCAGAAAGTTGGATATGAATATTGGGTTTCTGCTAGTTGTGGTACCATGAGATGAGAGGAGCGAGGGGCAAGAATGTATCCTTAGGGAATGGTGGACTGTGAGACTGGGATGTGAGGATCAGGACAGGGGAGGAATAACAAAATCAATGGATTTTGTTAGGATCAATGAGTTGAAGGATCCTTTATGGTTGAGGAATTGTTGGAGCTGGCATCTCCAGGAGGTAAGCAACAGTCAGGACGACTGCTCTGGAAGATTAGGTGGTGGGTGAATAGGATGCTTAAAATTGAGACAGTTGAAAGGTTGTGCTTGTTTGGTAATTAGAGTTTGATTAATAAACTCAGTAGTTTGTTTCCATCCTTTGCATATTTGCCATTTTTAATAGGACAAACTCAATAAAACATTTAGACCTGTCTTATATATTAACTTCATTCTGGCTAATTGGTCCCGTATTAATTGGTACAGGGTATAGGCTTTAATGATTGCTTAACTTATATTTTTTTCTTTCCCCCATTGGTATATCAAACATCAGTCATCTTGTGTAAAAACTGAAATAGAAAACTGAAGTCTAATTTTAGTATAAACTATGCATGGAAATAGCCATGTCTTCCTTAGTTAATAGTATTGAAGTTTCCGGATAAACTGAACTTTTTCACCAAATTTAAAATGGGTGACATAGAATCAGTGGTGAGACTATACTATATATGCAGTAACTCTGTGTAGGCCCGAATCATGATCCTCCAATGATGTCACATTCTAAGCCCCAGAAACTATAAGTATGTTAACTCACAGTGCAGAAGGGACTTTGTGGATATGATTAAGTTAAGGATTTGGAGATGGTGTGATTATCCTGGATTATCTAGGTGGGGTATATAATCTTAGGGGGGCTGATAAGTGAAAGGAGGGGGCTGGATGGTCAGAGTCAGAGGGATTTGAAGATCTGCACTGCTGCTGATGCTGACCTTGAAGATGGAGGAAGGGGTCCTGAGCCTGCCAGCACATGTGATGCGGTCTCTAGAAGCTCCCCAGAGCCTACAGAAGCAGGAGTTGGCCTTGAGCTGTATCAATATGACTACAGAGTCTGTAAGGCAGACTAACCCCAGGCCAGCCGAACTTGATCATAGCTTGATGGGGTACATGGTATCTAGGTAAGAAGCGGCACTGTCAGGAACAGAGTTGGTTAGTCAGGTAATACAGGCAGGTTTTTATACTGTTAATTCGAATACCAGAGCACCCCATTTAATACTCAGTTTTACTAAAGTAATAATTCTGTGGTAGAGAATGATAGCAGAGACTTTACCCTGATGTTTTAAAATATGTTAGATAGTGAATTATTTTGCTTAGATTTCTGTGCTCCCTGAACAAATGCTTGATTATAATTTGGCTTCCTGTGTGGCATGTCTACATGGAAAGAGTTCAGTGAGCAAATGATTCAATTATCTGATTCGCTTTGATTATATTATTGGTTTCCAGTATGGTGTGCTTGTGGACATGGGTGTGTGGGAATCATTGACCAGAGGGCTCTCATTTCTCTTGGTTCTGTTGGCTGTTGAAGCTATTCGCTGCTGAACTGGTATTCTGGTCTTAGTCAGTCCACTGAAATCAGTCCACCCCGGGAGAGGACTCTCCTGGATACCTGTAACTGATTGTTTTTGCAGACCCTCAGAGGATTAGTTCTGGATCTTGGAATCAGCTAGGCAATGTAACCCCAGAAGGCTTGTGGAACATAGAATGTTTTCTCCAGGTATCATAGCCCTGCTTCTGCAAAGCTGAGAAGCAAACATGAGTGAGCTATGCTGAACTGAATTTCTGTAATTGAAAACCAGGAAAGAGGCAAGTATATCAGTTTTCAGAATCAAGATAGTTTCAACATCTGGCTAGTTTGGAAAAATAGGCCAAAAGTGAAATGAGATAGAGCATAACCAAGTGTAGAGTTCTGTATTGTACTATATCATTTTGTACTGTATCATTTTTTAAAAAATGTGAAGTGTTAGTTATAAGAAGATAAAATTTATTGGAAGTCAGAAGAGTGCTCTGTAATGACCTAGCGGGGTGGGATGGAGGGGGAGGGAGGCTCAAGAGGGAGGGGATATTTGTATACATATGGCTGATTTACGTTGTTGTTCAGCAGAAACTAACACAATATTGTAAAGCAATTATACTCTAATTAAAAGAAAAAAAAGGCCTGAGAAGAGCTAAAATATCTACAGCTTATGTTAGATGAATATATTATTTTCTAAAATAACTCTTAAATATCTTTCTAGATTTGTTCTAATAGTTCTAATGGAATGTAGTCAGAACCCTTAAATGTTTAACTTAAATTTGATATCTTGCTCCACCTACCAAAATAAGGTGAAAATACTCGATGCTTATTTTCACTTACTAGAACATAAATATGTTAATTTGCTGCTAAAATCAATAAATATGGTGGACACTGATGTTTAGCATTTGCTAAAGCTATGAAGAATGGAGAGAATAGCAGTATTCTGCAAAGTTTCAAAGTGAACAGCCCCATACACACATACATGTAAAAGGAAGCATACATCCAGTAACTTGCAGGATATAATGGCTAGTTAGTATGGGGTAGTTAGTGTGGTCGTTGGCTTGCATTATTTGTAACAAAGTAATCATTTTTTTCAATGTAGGGTTTACCTGGATGTCTGTTATCTAATTTTAGTAATTTCAACATGGGAGAACTAGACCACTGCCACCCACAGCTACTGTGCTAAGCACAAATGAATTGCAGTGTAATCTGAACATTGTGTTCACATAGTGATCAGATTGTATCAGGGCATTTGTTTAAAGACATTTCTTGTTTGAGTTCATATATATCTCATCATTATGGGAGAAAGTAGGGCAAATCCATAAGGCAATTTGAAATATACCTACTAATAGGGAATATTATTAAATATGCTTGCTTTCTTGTACTGTTGTAATTAGCTTTGTTATCAGTCTGTTTTCTTCCATTCTGATTTGTCCACTGTGCACATTTTGAATACCTACTATATAGAAAACATTATATATAGAAAACAACATTAAGCTAAATACTGAGAAGTGGAAGATACAAAAATCAGTAACAGTTTGTGCTTTTAAGCTCAGAATAGAAGTCATTTCAGAAACTGAATTATCAGTTGAAGAGAGAAGATGCTGTTTGTTAGAAGTATGCAGGGAGCCTGTAAGAGAGTGCCTTAGGAGTACTTAGGAGTAAACTGTATTTGCTTATCTGTGTAATGGAATCATAAGCTCCCCAAGGGAGGGGCCTTGCTGATTTGTGTCCCCACGCTCTGGTACGTAGTCACTTTTCAGAAAATACTTTTGAGTGAATGAACAAATGTAGAACTCTCTACAAACTTGGCAGTAAACACAAAGAGGAAGAAGGACATTAGCTAAACTCAGTGATGTGTTCAAGGAAATGGATTGTGGATTAGCCTCTGGATCAGGAAATCTGAAAGTGTCCGTAGACAAAAGGAAAGGAACCATTGGAGAGAAAACGGAAGATGTAAATGAAGGAGGGACTCATTCATGGAATAAAATTCCACAGGGACTGTGTGATAGGGGAAAAGTTAGCCTTAGGAAGGAGATCCCTGTGTACCCTTACATAGGAGAGAGAGAAGGGTTTGGAATTTATTACAATATGTTAGTAAGGGCTCAGGTAAAATTAATTAGCATTAATTAATATGCTGATAAGTCCCACAGCACTTTCAATTATAGTGGCCTAATAACTGAAGAAAAATGCAGGTTGAAAATGTTCAAAATTGTGTACATGCCAGTGGTTACGCACCGTGGCTCCCAGTGAGAAATGGTGCATTGTAATTATCAGGTCCATTTGTCATAAACTTTTGAGGGTGAAGGGCTCCTGCAAGTGCCAACATCTCATAGTGCCAGGGGAGGAGATATACCTCCTTGTCCTGCTGAATAATTGAAAAGTTCTGTCTCTGCTTAGTGCTGATTTGGGATAAACATGATGGACAGATTTTTTTTTTTTTGGAGCCTGTTTTCTTCATTTTTTCCTCCTTCCTAGGAGACTGATTTTCTTCAGCAGTGTTTTACTGGGAAGCCTGGCCAGTTTCATGTATTGTTTATCATAGTGGGTATCACATTGAATGGCAAGATTGTCATTTGAAGGAGTTGGGTTTGGTGACTAAGATCACTGGAGACATCTCTAGCAACAGCACACTCATTGGACTGGCCCTGTCTCTAGGACAGAGGGTATGGTAAACAAGCGATGACTGACTTCAAGGCACATGCTGAGCTATTATTGGGTAGCCCGTGAGGCACTTAAACGTAAACTCAAAACCTTGCAACCTGCCCCTGGTTTATAAGAGTGAGAGTGTACTTTGCCTGCAGGTGCAGATTTAAGAACATGAAGGAGCTAGTGGTGGCCAGCTTCAGGAAGCACAGTGCCCAGGGCCATGACAACAGTTTATATCAGGGTGACCACTGAGTGCCCCTGTGGTCCTCAAACAATTCTCACGTTCAGAGGATGGCTCGTGAGATGTGACTCAAGGCTGTAAATTCTCTTCCATTTTGAGAAATCAGTCCATAGTCTTGAAATGCTGAAATAGCAAAGCGTCCTTGAAAAACATTTTAGTTATAGAACAATAATTACATATATAACAAAAATTATATATAGTAGTTATAAAGTAATAAGTAGAAAGCCCTTCCCCCAATTCTTATATGTTTTGACAGTTTCTTGGATAGCTTTTCATAATTTTCATGTTTTTTCCTTTTTTTACACTCTTGCATGCTTTTTAAAAATTATTTTTTAAATGAATGATATTGTATATCTATCTGTTTAGTGGTGTCATTTATGCACTTACTGATACTGGTGTCCCCTACTTTTCGAAAGTTCTCTTTATTCTACTTCATTTTAAAGAAAGTCCTACTTTAGTGCCTATTTTCTCTAACCAGAAGAATTCCAAGGAGGATTTTTGCTTTTATGAAAAAAAGCCAAAATAGCCTTCAGTGTCTGTTTTCCAGCTGGCTATTACAGAGGCGATGTACATCCCAGTCAGTGAAAGTGGCCCCACTAACGTCTTTCCCCAGGAACCACACTCAGCATCTCGGTGTCCAGCTTCCATAGCTTTGAACTCTGTGAGCATCTGTGCTTATCTCGGTTTATTTTGTGCACCCATTAGCAGGATGTGTCCTAAGGTAATTGCTTCTTTGCTTTATTCCGTTTTGGCGTATGAAAGGTTTTATAGGACTGCTGTTCTTTCAGATAGTTGGTGAAACGTGTTTATCTAGGACACCTTTCCTCAGCTAGATGAAATGAAACATGACTTTTTTAAACGAGCTTCCTTTTGACAGACATTAGGATGATTTTCCAGATTTTTCTTTCATTATTGTACATTAATGTTAGAGCTGTAATATTGTCATTATAGTCTCCTTGTACAAATATTTTTGCGTACATGAAAGAAGAAATATAAAGAATCCTGGTCCTAAAAGTCAAATTTGTGGGTCAAAAGCATGTAGGTTTCTACATTTTTGTAGATATTACCATTGTTCCACAAACATTTAGTATCAGTTTATACCTCTCCTAGTGGTATAGTTGAGCACCCCATCCCCCAGATTCTTGATCGTCATTGCTCATGTGTTAGTATGCTGTTTTAATTTGCATTTCTTAAGTTATGAGTGTTTGAAGATGTTTTCATGTTTATAGATCATTTTTATTTTTCAGTGAATTGTCTGTAGTCATTGCCCATTTCCCAGAGAATTGTCTTTTTCTTAGCAATTTGTCAAGACTGTGCATATTAATATTTGGTGCAAATATTTTCGTTGGTGTATTGTTTGTTTTTGTTTATAATTGATTTTTTGTTTGATTTATCTTTTATAAAATCAATTGTGACCTGTTTTTGACTTCTACAATTAAAAAAATCATGAAGTCCTTCCTGTGTTTTTTCTTCAAGTATTTCTGTAGTCTCATGTTGTAACTTTAGCCTTGTGGTGTACCTGGGATTTGTCCTGTAAAGGAATGAAGGTAAGGATTTAGTGAAAGTTTTCCAAATGGCTAGCAGTTGTCTCAACATCATTTTTTGGAGCATTTTCCCATCTTCCCATTGAATCCTTGAATTTGGGATTTTCTGACTGATAAATGTATGGCACTTATAGTAACATCTAAACTAAGGGACTGATTTTCATGAGAATGTATATTTCATTGGGTGCACTTAAACAGATAGGCATTGTTTTTATAGAAATTTGATTCTATGATTTGTTGAAATTTATGATTAACTTAATGCAACTCTGATTTTATTAAACAGGAGACCTCAATATAGGAGTCTTGAAGTGGAGTTTTATGATTAGTATAACTTAAAACTGAGTATAAAATTACTTGCCTTAATTAGCTGTAAAACATGTTCTCCTGAGTATTAAAATCTCATTAGTTTATCATTAAAGGCCTTGACCAAAGTGGGAGCAGTGAAAATTGTAGAATTTGAAGAATTGTATCAGATATTTGTTGTTGCATTTTCTGGGTTGGATGGATTGGTTCAGGGAATATGATAGAGCTGTAATTTGTATGACAAAACATACTATGACTGAAGCAAAAGGGGGAAATGAAGCTGTGAACATAGTATGCATGAGGCTAAAAGTTACTCAAGGGAAAGATTTGAGTTTTGAAAGAGGCAGCTACTTTTTTATTTTTGCCAAAGAATGCTAGCAAATATGAGTTGAGAAGAGCTGTGAGTTCTCTTTGTTGATGTAAGATACAAATTTGAGATTTTTAGGTAAATGCTTAAGGCTTATAGAAAAAGTGTATCTATTGATTATTTATGTTTTCTTTGAAATTTATTGCAATGGAAAACGAGAATCTATGACATACGTGATAAAGGAGGCAGCACTGACTGCTTACAAATAAGACCAGCATGCAGTTTTCCTTGATGAAAATTTGAATGCATCAAAATAAAAAGCTTACAGAATCATCTTATGAACATCCATGGGAAAATGATCTTCAAAGCTTACTGAATTTGTTTTTAATATTTTCACTTGAGGCAAATCATACCCTAAATCTAGATATGACTCAAAACAGTTCTTTACTTGTTTATTCTAAATATTTAAGTATAAATTACAGTTTATTACTTTAAAGGATGGTTCAGAGACCTAGAAACTTGAGAGTCAAACCATTTAGCTTTGTAACAGTTGTCTAGATACTAAATTTAGTTGGACTTCACATGAAAAAAATCAAAGAAGATAAACTAATTCAGATGTGTTTATGACCCCTGATTTAAGACAAACATAGAGCTTAAATTGAATCATGTGTATATATTTTGATATTTTTTGGTAAGGTGCCATATTCATATACAGTTAAAGAATTTCATTGGTATAGATCAAGCAGAAAAATGCAAAACATTAAACAATGTGTAGACTTGAGTGGTAATTCATGTATTTTATTTAGTGGATATTTATGAATAGCATAAAAATTTATAAGATATTCATTTTCATTACACTAAAGTTAAGGCCATCTCTTTTAGTGGAACTTTGGCTGCAGAGTTTCTGAGTTTTAAATTGTGGCTTCAGGTGACTGAAATACTGTTACAGTAAGTAATTTGGAAAGCTTCTTGGCTCATTTAGCCTTACAAAATAGTCTGAGATGTTTACACTTGTTGTTGAAACCACTGAGGCTGTACAAATGAAAGAGAACTAATTTTCAGGATTAATGTGGGGTTTTGAAAACATAGGCTTCACACTAAAATAGAGACCAGGGCTTCCCTGGTGGTGCAGTGGTTAAGAATCTGCCTTGCAATGTAAGGGACACTGGTTTGATCCCCAGTCTGGGAAGATCCCACATGCTGTGAAGCGCCGCAGCTCCTGAGCCTGTGAGCCACAAGTACGGCAGCCCACGAGCTTGAGCCCATGCTCAAGCCACTGCAGTGAGACGCTCTCACACCACAGTGAGAGAGTAGCCCCCACTCGCCACAGCCAGAGAAAGCAAAGACCAGCACAGCCAAAAAAGTTAAAATTTTTTTTTAAAAATTAAGAAGAGACCAATTGGTGGCTGACATTCACTTGCATCATAAGAACTTGCTTCTGAGTGGGTTTTGTTTCCAGCCCTACAGTCTCATTCTGTTGTCGCTGATACATACTGCCTTCCTTAGCATTATAACCCAGACCTAAGAAAAAAAGTTAGGAAATAAAAGGCTAGGATCCCACTCACTGAGGTTTGGAGCCATCTTTCAATTTAGCATTTGGCTTCCAGCGCTTACAACGTTCAGTGTTTGTTGAATGAGTGAGCACTTACTTTGATTGTAGAAACAGGTTAATTTTCGTCTACGTTACTGTTGGAATGAGGAGTTCTTAGAATACACAAAAATGTGTTTCTTAGGGCCAGACCATTCTTCTGGTTCATTATTACACTTTTCTTTCTTGCCTTGGTTTATGTGCATAACGAAGAGCTTAGTTGCTGTCTAACACCATTAACTTCATTAATGATATTGTTATATTTAACTCTGTAAGAAATAAACATTTCATAATCTCAGGAGATGAATGAATAAACTACTCTGACTTTGTTGAACCACCTTGGAATTAAATTGTCGTTATTGTCATACCTAGCAGCTGACAGGGTAAGAAGAGTACCCTCTCATTCTAAGTAAGGTTACGATACACTGGATGGGAATGTGTACCTTTTCATTTTTCTGAGATTAATAGTGGCTTCTGATATTTTACATTTCAGTGTCATGTTAGAGATTTCATTTCATGACCTTTTGTTCATTCACATGTATTTTTGTTTTTAGCTCTAAAGGAAAGACATGAGGCCTAAGACTGAAATGAGGTTGTTTTGAGGTCATCTGATTTCTGACTAGAAGGTGTGCGATCGCCTCGTCCTGAAACCACTGCAGACAGAATGGTAATGGCAAAGCCTGGGACAAAGCGAGGCCTTCATGTTTTTCTGTGTCTCCTCTCCAACCCCAATTCCTTTCTTTATAAGCTTAACTTTTTTTGTAAGTTGTGAACAAAAGATATTAAACAACATGCTGGCACCCTAACTAAACTGGTTCGAGTGTTTAATGGCAAAAGGATTAATTATATAAAACTATATATCAATTAAACCTTTTAGAGTTGGTTAAACATACTTTTAAAAACTTGAGATCTTGTGAGCTACTTAAGTAGCAGCAAAATGTTTATTATAGGAAAGCACCTCAGACTGTTAAGTATTTACAGATTGAAATAATTTTTTTTTTCCCCTTGGAAAACCAGTATATATGTTTGCTCTCAAAAGGAACTGTGGCCTTAATAAGTTTTTCAGACTAGATAGTAAGGATTCTTGCCACAGGTTTTTCTGTCATAAAGAATTTTGATATTTTAAGTATGTATGTGTTTTTGGTTTTTTAAAATGTGAAGTGCCCATTAAGAGTGCTAGTCCTATCAGTGAACTCTGCTCTAATTATTACATGTATCTTAGTTCAAATTATATTTTATGATAGCAGCACTCTACTATAGTAAAACATTTTTAGGGGGGTGTAGAGGCTCTCTTTATTAAGTTTATTCTGATGGACCATGCCCTGTTAAATGTGTTGATGTAGCAGGCAATTCCTAGACCTGATCCTCCCAGAGCCCCCCAGAATGGAATTTCAGCAGAGTCTTTGCTCAAATTCAGATCTTATACTTAGCTACTTTTTCAGAGTAAGTGGTTCTTTATGTTATTTCATTTCCTCTACTACATGTAATGGCATTAATAGCAAAAATAATATTATAAATTTACTTACATTTAGTCTAAATAAATTATACATCAGTTTGTTTAAATGATGAGATGCTGAGAAAATGAAATTGTCATTCTTTCCAGAGAGTAATACAGAGGGCAAATTCTAAAATACTGATAGCATTAAAAATTATTTTTTTAAGTCATGTTTATTTTCATGTTTTCTTCTAGAGACTCAGTTATAGTATAGTTCTAAACATCACCTAATTTCCCTACAAACAGTATCTTCTTACAAATAGTATTTTATGGATAGTATTTTCTCAGATGTTGAGAATGACCTAAAATTTATAAAATATATTCTTCTATTTCATGTTATATGACCTTCTGTGATGATAAACTTATTTACATGTTACGTAAATCCAAGCATTGTTTTGGCTAATCTAGAGTGCAATAACTATATCTGTGAGCTCAATTTATACTTAAATAATTCACCCTAGCCTTGTTCTAAAAAAAAGCAGTATACAATAGGTTGTTTCCTTTTTTTATTTTGTTTCCTAATTTGTTGTTTTCCTCTTTTGGAAATGTGAACTCTGAACTTTCAATTTTCTATGGAATCATTAAATAGGCTTGTCTAAATAGCATGGTTTTTAAGCCTGTAATTACGAGAATTGTTCCTATAGTTCATTTTTGTGTATTAATGTTTCTATGAGAATTACTGGTTAAAAATAACCATGTCTTATATTTTCCAAAACAAAATTGTTTTTCTTTTTCAAATAAATCCTATATAGATGGACCCTTTTTTTGAGTTTGCAAGAACTTTGAAGGTCATTTTTCTTATTTCATGTGCTAAAAGCTGGTAATATAAGTACAAAGACTTTAACCACTATTAACTGGCTAAAACATAGTTTCTAAAGGTGAGTTACATAAGAAGGAAAGAAAAAATTTCATTTATGCATCTGAATGTTTGTTACCTTAAGGATAGCTTTTTAAAAAAAATAAAGCCAAAACCAGTACCACTTTATATTTTCAAACTGTAAATATGAAGGTATTTTGACCCATTAAATATTTAAATAGGTAATGTGTATGAGTATAGTTAAGTATTTATTTTGTTGTAAGTAAATAGCCTTGTTATTAAGGAGAACTTTGATGTTAGACTTTAAAAACGTATAACTGTAAATGGGGGAAAAAGCACTAACTTTAAAATGTCATTTTGAAAATTATAAAATACTGACCTTTTCTAAGAAAATCTTTTCCTTTTGACATTGTTTAATTTTTTTCCTTTTTGTTTTTTAGGTTTGCAATTTTTTTTGGTGATGGCATGTTCAGAATCTTGGATCCTTAAGTTGACTATGTTGGAAATATTTAGGAACTCTGGAAATTGTTGTTTTTGTATATATAATGACTTACTAGGTGAATCAATAATTTATTAAAACATATAGAAGAACAGGCATTATAATTTTGTATTTCTAAGTTAGCATGCATGTCTCAAATTCTCAGCCGTTAGTATCAATGTCATACTCTGGAGACAGTTATCTTTTGAAGATCTGGCAGTTTATATAATCTTCCCATGCCAATTTGATCAACTTTTTTGCCTTTCTCTCTACCACATGTAGTGTCGCTTCCTCAGAGGCGATTCTTGATCAGGAGGAGAAACATGAAATAATTGTCAGGTGATAGTCCTAAAGGTAGTAATTACAAAACTTCAATCTGGAAATGGCCTCAGCATGGTCATAGCAGGATATGCAAATTCTACCCAATAGATCCAGATACACCAGTGGCAAAATGCTGCCAGTTTTCAAATGAGATATTATCATGTGGGACGGAAATGCCAATAAAGAGGGAAAGGAGCCGCTCGGTTCGCCTGCTTCTCTCTCCCTGTTGTTGAATGAATGAATTAGGAAAGGAAAATGGCCATGAAACAGACTGTGTGAATGAAAAGGAGAAGGAACAAAACTTGACTTTCCAAGAAGGACTATTTCCCTTAAAAATGGAAAGTTGCCTGTATTCCACGTGCACTGTTTTAAAACTGGGGGTTACTCTGAAGGAGACCCAGAACGTGAACTAGGGGATTCTCTACCTAGGGGATGGATGGAGAACTGGCGTTTGACGGGAGAATTGGGCATTCTTTGGGTGACTGGAGTGCCGTGATTGGTAGGTGTCCTCTCTGGCTTGTTCATGCTGGGATTAAGAGATGTAAGCATTCTGGGATGGGTAGTTACGTTGATGGTCAAATATGATTGCCTCCCTTTTCTTTTGACCAAAACTGGGGAAAGGTTGATTTTTTTAAGACCATATTCAGAGCAATTGAAAGAAGATTAAAGGGAAAGGATGAGGAGAATTCAAGGAACTTTAGAGACTGAGTGCTAGCTCAGTAGGGTGTTAATTATTTATTCCAAGTTTTATTATTAGTAGATAATCCAGTAATACAGAAATTGGTAGAACAGAACTTTTGATAACGTTTCTATTAGAAGGCATGTAGAACCTAATAAACTATATAGAATATACTGTAACTGCATCCTCCGTCCCCTTGCTTTGCTTGGTTTAATAGTAATTGACTGATATATATTTAATAAATGGCACAATGAAAAAAATCAGAATTTTTTAAAAATCAAGTTACATTTTACCCTAAGTATGTATTGCCTATTTAGCTGCTTTCCCATTACAACTGACTTTTTAAAAAACCTGTCCTTCTTGATACTTTTGTTAATGGAGGTGTTTCCTCTTAGCCAATTCTAGCCACAGTATTGACTGGGCCTAGGCATTTGATATACCCCAAAGGAATCAGCCAGGAAAAGACTTGGTCCCTACTGGAATGAATATTTTAAAGACCTTAGATTCTGAACACTGTGAGTACAAATGAAAGAGACCCAAGAGAGGGAAAAACTTAAGAGCCCAAGAATAAAGATGATGGTGGGGATGAGGGGAGGGGTAAGCTCTTATATAACTAAGCTAAGGTGCTTGAAGGCAGGGAATTGGTTTCCTGGAGATTATGAGATAGTATGGGAAATCCCTTGAGCAGTAGGCATTCTGATGTTAATTTGGGTAGTTCACACTGGCATACTGTTATTTTAAAGACAGTGGCAGGTGATATTGGGAAACACAAGTGTGTTTCCTAGTAATGAGTTTGATTTCATTCTGGTATGTTATGAATGGGCATGTGGCTCAAAGATTAGCTTAATTCAAAATATCTTAAATATTAGAGAAAATACCATAAAAATGGGTCCTTTGTCCCTGTTGTATAACTTCAGGAAATAGTGTAGAATCCTGAACATAGTGGAGAGTTGATGGCATGAATATAGTCAGTATTTGATGGTTGCCTTCTAGAAACTTCTAAATGAAACCTAAAGTTGTTTTACGTTGGCCTCAATTGTACAACAGTAGCATTTCTAGTGTGTGTCCCACGGGAAGTCTGTACCCTCTTGGCTCACTGCATGTCACAGCCTTACACATCACTGTGAGGATTCAGAGACTGACTCAGTTACCTAAGGTTGGTTGGATATTTGGGGAGAGTCAGTACACAGCAGCACACACAAGAAAGTGAGCCTCAGACGACGGCTGTTTGTATTTTGGAAGTTTTAGACCCTGTTTGGAAGATCAGAAGAAAGCTTTGGATCATTTCCACAACAAAAGTAGTTTCTGAGTGTACAGGCTGGTTGTCATTCAGGAAGCCCTGATCTTAAAGACCGTCTTCATTTCACACCTGACCTTGTTCCGGCTTTGTTGTCACTCCCCATCAGTAGTTGTCTGTCACCTTTGAATGGAGCACCCGATCTTGAGGGGTACTTACCGCCTTACACACTGAACTGTTAAAGCCACAAGTCCAGACCTCTGTGACGTCACGGTGAAAAAGCTTTCTGCAAGGGGCTGCCGCAAAGGTGCAGATGGTAAGAACAGGGCCTGAGGCATTAGGTGTGGGATCGCCCTCCTAGGTAGTGCCTACCTCCTGCTGGCTTAGGGGCTTTTATTTCATAGTACATTGAATATTAATGTTTTGTTTTAAAAAATGAGCATATTTCCTCTAAAATTTTTAATTATTATAAAGATTTTCTACCTACATGTGACTTTTTCTCATGTTTTAGGATATCACATTCATAGTACGAATGAAATGTGTACTTCAAATGAACACAGTGACTGGAAATGTGGGATTCTGCTATTTGTGACTCTGAAATTTGTAGCACATTTTCAGGAAAATTGTTGAGATTCCCAGATACTTTGTTCTTTATTCCTTGAAGGTTTTCTTGAGTGTATGATTATTTCTGAATTTTGTTAATCTATTTATAACTTTAGAGAAAACTGCCTTCAGTTCATGTTTTGACTCAGAATACTTGGATTTATCTTAAATTAGCAGTGTGTTTTGAAAAAAATTCCATTTTTAGTAGCTCTCATCTCCGTTTTGGAATCTCAGATCAACTGTTCGTTACAGCGTTCATTGGGACTTTTCTGCAAAATACAACTCCACTGAGAAGGTCATCCTTGAAAAATCAAGAAATCTGAAGAAAGTAATTTTGGGATGAGTAGAAAGATGGAAGATCATCATATTACAGCGCAGCACACTGGAAACACCTTAGACTTCACTGCTTTTGTACGTGAAACACAATTTGAATGTCTTCTGTGAACTGGACTTGTAGACAGATAAAATGTATCTTGACTAAGAAAAGCACAGCTCTAGCCTCTAAAGCAGTGCCGTCAGGACAGCTGACTCTTGATCGTTCACACTGGTGGAGGGAGCCTGGCTCTTTCAACCTGACTCAAGTTAAGAGTCATGCATTCCGATTCAAAGGTGTTTCCGTGTTCCTTTTGGAATATAGTGTTTGGATTTTACAATATGTGCCTCCCAATTGCACCTGCCCTGAGGGAAGAGCCTGAGTTCATCTGTGCCCCGATGCTTGGTCTCTGCCTTTTGTTTCTGAACTCTTGACCTAAACGTGGAGAAAGCATTGAGTATAAAGGATTCTAGAATTGATCAGACCTGTTAAGTCTGTTCCACTTCTCCTTCCTGGGTAATTTTATTCCATTTCCTTTTCAGCTCTTCTAAACATAGCCCAATTTCTGGCCCTTTGTCTTAGGTCAGGATAGAATTCTATAACCACTGTCCAGGCTTCTTCCCTCTCGTCATATTTTGTTCCGCCTGCAACGGGCGGTTCCTGCTGCTCTACTCTGAAGCAGTCTCCTCGTGTCCTTGCATTTCCATCTCCCTCCCTGCATGTTCTCGTGGGGAAATAGGATAGCGGCCGACTTAGCACTCCTGCCTATCTAAGATTTCCTGTAAAAATCCACAGTATTTTAAAGAGATCTTCTCAGCTCAGGTGTTGGCAGGCACCTCCGATTGTGCTCAGTCAGGTGTGGCTGGCCACTCTCCCTCGGTCCTCCTGAGAGCCAGGAATGGACCTCATCTCGCCCCAGGCACAGGATGAGCCAGTCTGACTTCTCCGTACGCTTGCTAGTTCCTGCAGTCATGAGTTAGTGAGAAAGTTAGAAGAGATCCATACGTTTCCCCCAGATGCTAGTAAAACAAAGCATGTGCAGAGAAAACGACATCAATAAGCTTTTGAACGCAAGATTTGTCAAAGAATATGCCAGATTTTAAGTTAACCTACACAAACCCGCATTGACCATCCAGTTTTGTCTTACTTAAAAAAATACGCAAATTAACATAATGCTTAGAAAATACTACCAAAGTACCCGGACATTTTCAAAATGTGATAGATAGTATCTCTAAACATTTTTTTTTCACAAGTAGCTTTCAGAAACATGTGCAAATGTGTTTTGTGTAGAAGAGTATATACTGAATATAATACTCTGTTATTCTAATAAAATTAAATCATCTCATTATTTAAAGCCTAATAGTTTGAAATTGTTTTTTGAGTAAAACTTTTATAGCATGAAACAATTTTCACTTCTCATAGAATGTACAGATATTCGTAGAAGCTGCTCGTGTGTGTGCGTTTTCCACATAAAATAAAAATATTGTAAACAGGGTCGTGTCTCCAGTAAGTTTCCAAACTTTTGGCTGTAATTACCAAATGCTTGGGATTGGGTTGACTGGAAATACATCTCCAGTTTTTCTGTATATGTAGCAAATTTTGTCCAAATAAAGTAGCTTTGTCCCCTGAAGGAGCTTTTAGTAATACTTTTGTTGAATAACATATGTGAAAGGTAAAGGAACAAAAAGATCTGTAAATGCCATGGCCTCAATTAGGGGTTTGTGAACTTTCTCCAAGTTAACAGTGGTAGTGAGTTGGGAGGAGTGGGGTGGATCCAAGTTTACAGTGGCAGTGAGTCAGTAGGAGTGGGATGGAGGTGGGATTTGTAGTTTAAAGGGATAAGGAAAGAGCCCTGTCTGGAATCGACAGTGCTGTGGGTCAGTGTGCGTATGCTGTGACCTGTGGACCCGAAGTGCTAGAAGTCTCAATCCACCCTTCCTGAATGACCAGCAGAAGGGTGTTGATCTGAGGCAAAATAGGAAAAAGAAAAGACGGTATAATGACTTCAAAATATATTTTCAGTTAAAAAAATTTGTCTACTCTAAGCCCCTATTTGGTAAAAATAAAAAGTTTGCTATCCTGAGTTAGTTCTCTTAAAGCTATTTAGAGAATTTTATAGTGGTCTGAAATCAAAAGGCTGGGAGCGGCTGCTGCTTGGACTATTAGTTCCAGTATTCTGTGCAGTATTAGCATATTAGGGTCCCAGTTGTTTATTCCACAATCCATAACTCACAGAACAGTGACTAGGGTGTCAGAACAGTTTGGGAAGGTGTAGATAATTAACTTCAGCATTGCTGTGCCATGGGTGTCATCGTCTCAAACTGCTACACCTTATTACGGTTAGCAGCTAAAAGGATGACTCATATCCCGTTTCAGCCAGTGGTTGACTGGAAATGTCCCAAACAAATTTCCAGTAGTTTCGTGTGAAAATGAACTGATAGCTCAAAGATCTGCTACAATACCAACTTGGAGGAAATTGTTTATACTGCCTTGCAGTTAACTTTTTTCAACCTGTAAAATGGTCACCAACCTGCAGAAAATTCTACGCTAATAAATGACTGGGAACTATGCAGTGGTTATAGTTTGTTTTCTTTCTATTTCTGCTTATCTCTAATATTAAAGTTCAAGATTGAATAGTCTTGTGTGACTAGACTACTTTTACTAATTTATCTTTAGAAAAACTGGACAAAAGAATCTGGAAGAAGGAGAAACTGAGGAATGAACCCAGGATGTGTTTGGGCGGCAGGGTGATCACCTTCATCTTTACCCCTGAAAGGGCATTTTCCAGAAAAGTACAAGCTACATAACACCAATGTTGTATCTCATCTACTTATGTGCTAGCCACTGTGCTAAGTGACATATATGTAAAACGTCTCTAGGAGTGAATTTTCAAGAAAGATACTGAGATTTCTTCCTTTGACAGCTTTGAGATGACCAGTGTCCTTCCTGAGCAGGTGCTTGTAGGCAAGTTCAGAGGGAGTCTGTGATCTCTAGTGTGGTTTACAATACTCCAAAGTACCTCCCTTTGTCTCCAGGGATGCTGCAAAATTCTCACAGAATTGCTCATTAGGGAAAGCTTGTCATATTCTACATTAAGTGCTTTCCTTAGAGACTTTATCTTAGGAGACCCAACTTTGAGTTATTAAACCCAGGGCTATGATTAGTGAGGCAGACACCTGCTTTCTCTATTCACTGGGACTTGAAAGCAAGAATGAAATTACCAAATAAAATGAAATTGGTTTGAGAGAGATTTTGGACTTCATTTCCTCTATGTTGTGCATTCTTTCCCAAGGGTAGAAAACAATCAGCAAGGGTTTTAAGTTTTACAATACTGGAAAGCACTACTTTCCCATTAAAATTTTGGATTAAGTATTTTGAGCATCTGTAATTTTGTAGCAGAGAAGGAATAATTGATGGAAATCGTTTTGCCTAAAATATGACCCAAGATTTTGTGGTAGGTTTGCAATTTTGTATTGGGAAGAGGAAGCACAAATTTCTTATTATGGGCCTTTGATAATAGTTATATGCGGGGAATTTAGTTTTTTTCCTCTCACTCACATCTCCAAACCGAGTAATGCTTTTAGTCAAATAATACCTCATAACTTTCCTGTAGGAATTGGGATTTTCTTTAGCTCCTGAGTTGCTCTCAGAGGCTTGAGGCTTCTCTAGGCCCCATTTTGACCTTAGAAAACTATTGGGTTGGCCAAAAGTTGATTCGGGTTTTCCCATAGGCTGTTATAGGAAACCCGAATGAACTTTTGGCCAACCCAATATACCACAGAGTGAGTTGTGCAATTTTAAAAGCCCCCTTTGCAGGATCCCTTATGAAATACAAAAATATGCACATTGTTGTAGGCTAGTTTTTCTCACTTTGAAAAGGGAGGGATATTCCTTTCTAGTGAATGGTTGGTTTGTGGATCTCAGTCAAGGCCTTCCCCAGTACTTCTTGGGCCTGATTCAGTAGGACTCCCCACCCCCCTGCCCCCCCAACACGCACACCTGGGTGTTGGGGTTAAGGACCACGGCTGGACTTCAGGAAGTTTAAGGCAGGTGATGGGGTGTGGCTTTTCACATCTACCAACATAAGCAGTTCCTCTTTGCTTGTTTTATAACATCTTTTCAGAAAGTCATTGTAGCAAATTGTAGTTTCTCCTTGCCTCAAGATTTTTTAATCTGTTTAAATTGAGATTTAAAAGTAGAGTTAATTCAGTCGTTTCCTCTTAAAAAAATGCCATCAGCTGCAGATTTAGAATTTCATCTTCCAAGTCCTAAATTCTGATTTCAAAAAATATGATAAATTTGGTCTGAGTAGCATTTGAAAACCTTGTAATAGCCCTTTCTCCTTCCATTCTTTTTTATTTTTTTGAGCGGGCACTTCTAAAGGAAGATATATTTATGAATATATAACACTACAATAACAAAACCAATTATTTCAACAATACCACTGCTGTGGCAGAATGCAATTGGGTCTATCTAGTTAAGCACTATATTATTTTCTTTAAAAAAAAAAAACTTTTGGGATATAGCCAATTAACCATGTTGAGGTAGTTTTAAGTGAACAGGAAAAGGACTCAGCCATGCATATGCATGTATCCACTGTCCCCTCAACTCCCCTCCCATCCAGACTGCCACATAACTATCTTTCCATTCTTGGTCTCCTACCCCTGCCGATCTTAAGTTGCTGGCCACTTTAAGGATTTAAAATTTAAAACAAGGCTTAAGAGGTGATCGAAGGGAATTTTGCACAGGGCTGAGTAGAAGTTCTTAAACTGCAACAAATACTGGACTAGGGTACAGTTACTGTTGGTTTTTATGGCTGAACTTACTGGAGCTGAGCGCTGTGTGTTAACTCTTGCCTCTTACAGTTCTGTTTTCATCCTCATCTTCCTCTTGTTGATGGAGACTTGAATTCTCACAAATGAAATATCTAAGCCCTGGATATCCTGGTGCCCTGCCAAAGATAAAGTGGGCAGAGTTTCTCCATCTTTTGACTGCTGAGTGAATGAAAAGACCACGTTTTTCAACAATTGCCACTCTTGCTTCCTGTTTCTCCCCACCTGAAAAGGTGGGAATCTCCAGCAAAATCATTTCTTCCTAAAACTGTTCCGTAGAGGATCTTGAGAAGCACCGTACAGCTGGACATGCTGCTGCTGCTGCTGCTGAATCACTTCAGTCGTGTCCGACTCTGTGTGACCCCATAGACGGCAGCCCACCAGGCTCCCCCGTCCCTGGGATTCTCCAGGCAAGAACACTGGAGTGGGTTGCCATTTCCTTCTCCAGTGCATGAAAGTGAAAAGTGAAAGTGAAGTCGCTCAGTCGTGTCCGACTCTTAGCGACCCCATGGACTGCAGCCTACCAGGCTCCTCCGTCCATGGGATTTTCCAGGCAAGAGTACTGGAGTGGGGTGCCATGGCAGTTAAGTAAATTATTCATTCCTGCACTATACAGATGGATGCTTACTCTGTTCTGGGCGCTCTTCTGGGCTCTTGGGGAACAACACACAAAGCATATTGTTTACATTCTGGCAAAGGTAAACAGACACTAGTGAATGATCACACTGTGGAATAAACAGAAAAGAGTGAGAATGTGCCCAGGACCCTGGTGAGGGATGGAGGGGCAGGTGTCAGTTTTCAAATAGGGAGATCAGAGGTCTCCTCCCTGAAAAGTGTGACATGAGAAAGACAACCACAGTAATGGGAGCTGAAAAAAGAGGTTTATCTGAAGGGAGAAAGAAATACTGAGACATTTCCAACAGTTGTGTATGGCTTTTCTTGCCACTCCTTGACCTACGTTAGAGGCTTGCACTGCATCTGAGAACAGCTGTGCACATTCTTCCTGATTTCTGCCATTGTCATTCCTCCTGCCAAGAATTTTCCTTCCCAGGGTCCAGCCCAGATGGCATCTCCATGACATTATTTGTGGAGATAGGCAAGGTCCTAACAAGCTACACTGCATGGCACAATCTCGAGACTCAAAGAGTGTGGAGGGTCCGCTAATGAAGGCGGGGCTTGTAGAAGGGGGCTTAGGCGTCATGTACTTTGAAAGGGGATTAGAAGGACAGGCCAGGCTGATCAAGGTCATACTCAAGGCAGGTGGGAATAAGACAGGTTGTGGAGGAACCCAAATGCCATGCAAGGAGTAGGGGTTTGGTTCTACAGGCAGCAGGGGACCACCGCTGTCCTTTTGGGCTTCTCCGACGTGAGCGTTTCCATCAAGTACAGCAAAGATTCATTGGCTCTTGGGGGATGGAAAAGAAGGTGGTTAGTAGTAATTTCCTCTCTTCCATCTCTCAATACCTATGTTTCCGAAATGCAATAACTTTTTTTCTCATAAAAAGGATATGATTTGTAAACATTTAAACTGGCACAGAAAAATAAAAAGCAGAGTTCACCATTTCACTACTGTTAATATCCGGATCACCATCAGTTTAGACTTTTTTATTCTCAGGAGTACATAGTATTGATATTCGCCAACAGCATCCTTTGTAATAGGTGCTCCGTGCAGATACAACCAACACTCTATTGCGGGAAGTTTAGTAGTTTACAATTTTCGTTATTCAGGTTCTTTTCCGTTTTCACCCTTATAAATTTCAGTGAATATCCTTCTGTAGTGTCTGCAACTTACCCAATCATCTCCTTGTTATAAATTAGGGGCAATTCTGAAAACCGGGATCCTTAACAACTGAGATACATGGTACTGGGATTTAGCGCGGCAATACTTGGGAGCTGCGTGTGCGCGTGCACGCAGGCGCGGGTTTGAGGATGTTTGCGTGCGTGCCTGTGCGTGTGTACGCGGGTGCGCGTGTGTGTGCCTGTGCGTGTGTACGCGAGTGCGTGTGTGCGTGCCTGTGCGTGTTCGTGCACTTCGCTGTGCGTCCCAGCGGCGGCGTGCGTCGTCAGGCCTTGGTGAGAACAGTGGCTCATGATCGAGAGTGGTGGCCTCCGCTTTGGGCGCGATGGGGACCGTGTCTGGTGTCTCTGCGTCCGCAGCCGCTTTCAGAAGCCGGATTCCCAGCCGCGCTGTCCGCAGAAGCCCTCGGTCTGTAAGTGCTTCCCCCATATGATAGCCAGACTCAGAACTTTCTCACTTCCTCCCATGAAACTGCTTTGATTCCATGATTCACTTTTCTCATTAGGCACATCAAAGAGACAACACGCTTTTCTGAGAAGCTGAACATCCTATGGCAGAACCCTGATCTATTTCTCAGAGTAGTAAGCCTTTATGAGCATTAAGCGTCTTACTCCCTTATTGTTCTTTCAGGGAAATGTTACCTCTGGAGGTGATCAAATTGGATTACTCAGGGGGTCTTCTATACATGCCATCCTCCCCAGCCACTTTTCATCCTTAAGGTCTCTAGATGGTTCCTAGTTGGAACCATTGTGTACTACACACAGTGAGCAGAACTCAAGGAGCCCAAGACTCCGTGCCCTGTTACATAGGAGGCTTGGCTTAGGCTCAAGTCATAACCTCTTCTTAAAAATGGGTTCCATTTAGAAAACGTAGTGGCTCAGATGGTAAAGAATCTGCCTGCAATGCAGGAGACCCAGGTTTGATCCCTGGGTTGGGAAGATCCCCTGGAGAAGGGAATGCAACCCACTCCAGTATTCTTGCCTGGAGAATCCCATGGACAGAGGACCCTGGCAGGCTAGTCCATGGGGTCACAAAGAGTCAACCCAACTGAACATCTAACACCTTCACTTCCTTTTCACGAGAAACCATAGCTATGCCACCTTTTCTGCTCATTGGCCAGCCCCAGTGGTAATCCCATTCCTTTGTGCCTTAGGGCCTTTGCACTCACTATTCCTCTTGCCTGGGATGCACCTCCAGGGGCTTACAGGGTTCCCCACCTTGCTTCAGTTAGCTCTCTGTAAATTGTCTCATCAGAAAGGCCCTCTCTGACCAGCCTGTGCAAAGCAGCATCTCTGATATTAGTTCCTTTATTTCTCCTTGCAACCATCATAACCTAACAGGAAAGATTTGTCTCCTCCACTAAACCATAAGCTCAGAGAGGACAAGGTCTTTGTTTTGTTCCTGGATGTTTCTTCAAAGCCTGGAACAACACTTGACATGTGTTAGATACTCAGTAAATACGTAATATTTGAAGGAGTGAATGAATGAATCCCCCACTACTGCACCTAGCTAGGGAAACTTGGGAGCTTTTAAAGAATCTGGAAGAAAGCCGAAGATATAAAAAAGCCCCAACTGCCTTAGAGGAGTGGACTTTGGGGCTGGGTCTCCAGGCGGGGTCAGCCTCACCAGCAGGTTGTTCCTGCCTCCAGCTCCTTCCCGGCCTGAATGATCCCTTGCAGCCATGGTGCTAACAGTCCCCTAGTTGGAAGGTGACTGTACCTTTAGAAAACATTTTAATGCTTTAATGCATTCAATCGATTGATATTGTTGTTTAGTCGATGAGTTGTGTCCAACTCTGCAACCCCATGAACTACAACATACAAGGCTTCCCTGTTTGCTCCAGTGGTGCCATCCAACCATCTCATCCTGTGTCGCCCACCCGCCTTCTGCCCTCAATCTTTCCCATTCTCAGTGTCTTTTCCAGTGAGCTGGCTGTTTGCATCAGGTGGCCAAAGGATTGGAGCATCAACTTTAGCATCAGTCTTTCCAGTGAATATTCCTTTAGGATTGATTGGTTTGATCTCTTTGCTGTCCAAGGGACTCTCAAGAGTCTTCTCCAACACCACAATTCGAAAGCATCAATTATTTGGCATTTAGCCTTCTTTATGGTCCAGCTCTCACACCCATACATGACTACTGGAAAAAACCATAGCTTTGACTAGACGAACCTTTCTCGCAAAGTGATGTCTCTGCATTTTAATACACTTTGTATGTATAGCTATGTATGTATGTATGTGTAGCTTTGTCATGGCTTTTCTTCCAAGGAGCAAGCATGTTGTAATTTCTTGGCTGCAGTCACTGTCCACAGTGATTTTGGAGCCCTAGAAAATGAAATCTGTCACTGTTTCCATCATTTCCCCATCTGTTTGCCATGAAGTGATGGGAACAGATGCCATGATCTTAGTTTTTTGAATGTTGAGCTTTAAGCCAGCTTTTTCACTCTCCTCTTTCACCTTCATCAAGAGACTTTTTAGTTCCTCTTTGCTTTCTGCCATTAGGGTAGTGTCATCTGCATATCTGAGGTTATTGATATTTCTCCCAGCAGTCTTGATTCCAGTTTGTGCTTCATCCAACCCAACATTTAGCATGATGTCCTCTGCATAGAAGTTAAATAAGCAGGGTGACAATATGCAGTGTTAACATACTCCTTTCCCAGTTTTGAACCAGTTTGTTGTTCCATGTCCAGTTCTATCTGTTGCTTCTTGACCGGCATACAGGTTTCTCAGGAGGCAGATAAGGTGGTCTGGTTTTCCCATCTCTTTAAAAATTTTCCACAGTTTGTTGGATGATTGATGCCTTTTGATAAACATGAACAAAGCCTGCTGCATAATGGTAGTCCAATATATGTATATACCTCACTCAGGCTATTTGGGGGCCTGGCTTTTAACCTTTGCCTCTGACAGTTTAACAAAGTATCCCTTGGTTTTGCTTTCATATATTTGCTTTTCATTAAGATTAAATTTCTTACATTTTTTTCTTTCGTGAAATGCCTCTTAGGTTCTTGGCACATTTTTCTCCTAGTTTCGTTTTTTTTTTTTTTTTTTTTATGTTTAAGATTGTTTTATTGGAATGTAATTGCTTCACAGTCACATTAGCCTCTGCCGAACAGTGCGGTGAACCAGCTGCGTGTATACACGTGCCCCTCCCTTCCGGACCTCCCTCCCCCCCCCCCATCCCGCCGTCTTCCTCATCACAGGCCCCGAGTGAGCTCCCTGTGCGATGCAGCAGCTTCCCGCTAGCTGTCTGTTTTACACGTAATCCCTGAATGCTCTGTCTTTACCTTTGTCACTTGTACACGTATTTCCCCTCGTTTAACTTTGCTTTTAGCATTTTTGATGTTTAGAAAATTTTGTACTTTTGCTTAGTCAAATTTTTCAGTCTTTTATTTTATGCTTTCTACTGCATTTATACTTAAAAATGTCTTCACAGTCCTGAAATGAGATGATTGAAATTAGTTTTAATTGTAGACTTAATTGGAAGACAGTGGAATTCCGGCTTGGCAGCAAGCATTTCGAGGAAACTACAGCCACCAACTAACTACCTGTGAGCTAGTTTTAACCAAGTGTGTACATCAGAATCACCTGTGAGGGCTTTTAAAAATGTACAGATGCCTGAGTCACACCCCAGAGCCACTGAATCTGAAGCTTAAGAAAAACTACCAGGCGTTCCCTGGCAGTCCAGTGGTTAAGACTCCATGTTCCCAATAGAGGGGGTGTGAGTTCAATTCCTGCTTGGGGAACTAAGATCCCACTTGCCACCTGGTGTGGCCAAAAAAAAAAAAAAAAAAGAAACTTCCATAAGTCCACAAACATAATAAGAGCAGAACCAGTTGTATGTAATTTTTTTTAATTCTGCTCACTTTGAGCATTACATTTTATTAACAGAGTGGGTATGGCTTATCTTACCCTTTACTGCTTGTTAACTAGGAAGATCGGAGTGCTTTCTGAAGAAGCAGACTCGGAGCGGAGTACTGGGGAGCCCTCTGCATATGTACAGTGGGCCTCTGGAGGCCCCACTCTCCCAAGTCCACATTTAGTGGACATTCCTGTGATTATTTCCAAGCTCGGTGTCTGACCTGCATGCTTGCACTGCACTATGGCAAATGGATTATTTACAAAAAAACAATTGGAAGAGATAAAATATTTACAAATGTAGTATATTTGATAAATATATAGAATGCAGCCTCTTTGAAGAATATCTAGAATGTATCAGAAGGTACAATATATTTACAAATTATGAGTGTGATACTCCACATTTGTATGTTTATTTGAACCAAGATTCATTACTCTTGGCAAAGGAAATGGCAACCCACTGCAGTATCTTTGCCAGGAGAATTCCATGGACAGAGGGGCCTGGCAGGCTACAGTCCTTGAGGTCGCAAAGAGTCAGACATGACTGAGCTACTAGCACTTTCACTCTCACTTTTCATGACTCTATGATAAATGGCAGTATCTCATTTGAAATGGGGTATAGACCTTGCAAATTGAAGAAAAGTATTTACAATTTGGGAAAAGAAAGTCGAACCAAAAATGGCTAGCTGTATGTCTCTGAACAGATTTGAACTATGCTCATGCGTGAACATTGAAAGTACACTCCTGTTTCTGTAGCCTGGAGCTGTCTCATTAAAAGGTTTTATAAGGAAAGCAAATCAACCTTTATTTTCTGCCTACAGATCAATCTATGTTTTTTTTACTGTCCACCCCATAAGTAGCATCCTGAATTCCAAGGAGCAGCCATTCTACCCATAGGAGGTGAGAGGAAGGCATGGACCAGCCTTGGCATCTCAGAGGCTCGGAAACAGCCGGAATGATGGTGGTGTGCCTCATAGGGCTGTAAGAAGGACTAGGTGGTAATTGAAGTCCTGGGTCTGGCAGCCAGCAACTACCCCATTAAACGTGGTGCCACCATCCCCCAGCTGTTCACTGCTCTGGGTGACTTGAAGAAGGATTTGGGGGTTAGGGGCAGGAGATGGAGGGTTCCAAGGAGAGGTCTCTCTCTGTGTTTGAGTTCCCGTGATCAGTTAGAAAAATTATATATGCCCCCAACAAAAAGAGACAATATAAAGACACTGAAGTATAAACTGCTAAATTTTGTTACAGATAATATATTTATACTGAAGTATAAACTGCTAAATTTTGTGTTACAGATGATTCATGTATTACTTATGAAAAATTAAAAAAAAGGAAGAGACAGGTGTGGGCTGAAGTATACAATTTTTAATATCATTTTCATGTAGAAAATGCTTCAATCAGACTTGAATGCATGTTAGGCAATCACATGGAGAAGAAAAGATCATATTGGGTTGGGAAGTTCTCCTGGAGAAGGGATAGGCTACCCACTCCAGTATTCTTGGGCTTCCCTGGTGGCTCAGACGGTAAAGAATCCACCTGCAAACTCGAGAGACTCAGGTTTGATCCCTGGGTTGGGAATATCCCCTGGAGGAGGGCATGGCAACCCACTCCATTATTCTTGCCTGGAGCATCCCCATGGACAGAAGAGCCTGGTGGGCTACAGTCCATGGGGTCCCAAAGAGTCTGACATGACCGAGCAACTAGACAGAGCACAGAATTCTAAAAATAAAGAGAATAAAAATAGAAAATATCAAAGTGCCTCATGTACTGTAAGGAAGTATTATTTAACAAAACATTTGTTTCAGTTTGATATATTTGTAGGGTGTGTGTGTGTGTGTGTGTAATGAGTTTCAGTGGACACTGTATTTCTTACTCTGCACTGTAGTCAGAAAAGCTTACAAAGCAATGTTGTGGGCTCACAATCCCTTATCTACAATTCCAAGACATGAACCTGTTTTCTTAAGTTTGGCACTAGTTCATTTGGCAGCAGAACATGACCTACGGTAGTTTAAGGATATTTATAGTCTTTGTTTATCCCACTTACTATGAATATTTGTACACTTAACTGTAGAATGGAGTTGTACCTTTGACCCCAGCGGGCTTGTTGCACTTACTTAATTTCCTAAGGGCCAAACAATTCTGAAGCACAGAGATTGCGGACCTGTGTAAGGGCTGTAGCAGTGTGACAGTTTCCATTCATTCAGCAGATGTTTATCTGATGCTTTCTGTGGCCTCTGTGTTGTGCTGGGTGTCAAGTGTGCATGCCTGCTCAGCCACTGAGTCGTGTCCGATTCTTCGGGACTCCATGGAGCCCATCAGGTTCCTCTGTCCATGGGGTTTCCCAGGCAAGAATCCTGGAGTGGGTTGCCATTTCCTCCTCCAGGTGTGGAAAGAAGAAAAGTTTAGGTGAGATGAATTCTTTGGGAATTTCAGAGCCCCATGGTTGAAATTTCTAGTCTTTACTGTAGCTATTCCCTCATTGGACCTGATGTTCCAGCCGTGGGCTTCCAAGTCACTCTTGGTGCTTGATGCTTTCCTGTCCCTTTGTCTTGGCCTGTGTGGTTTTCTTGGCTGCGATTTCCTTACCCTTTTCACCTGGTTATAGTAACCCAACCCCCTAACCCCCCCATCTATCTGTCTATCCATCCATCTATCCACCCATTTCTCCATCCCCCCACCTCCATCCATCCATCCACCCACTTCCATCTATCCATTCATCCATTCACTCACTCAGCCACCCAATCATCCGTTTATTGAGCCTCTCCTATGTGCAGGGCACATCCATCCTACTCTGGTTTACTCTGCCGTAAGTAATCACAACTTTCTTAAAATCCCCTAAATACCTTAAACCTCTAAAATAGTGTTTATCATATTACAGTTTATTTTGCCAGGTTAGGCACCAAAGAGCAGGTACAGTCCTATTCATTTTTAATGTTTTGCACTTGTAGGAGCTCATTAAATATGCTTGAAGAAATAAATTTCAGGTTGTATGTTCAAAACGTTAAAAGCAGTGTTAACATTATGGTTTAAGCTTCCTCACCCGAATCCACGTGTTCAGCATCTTCAGCTCATAGATTTTAGTGAGCATATCTGTTGGCTGAAGGAAGCGGGGACATTCTCCCTCAGCCTTTCTGCCTCCACATTCACTGAGAACCTGACTCTGGGGCACCCGACGTGATCTCACCTCTCTAGGGTCTTGGCATGAAGTTAGAGAAGGAAGATAGTGCCACAGAAAATTAGTAAGAAGACAAGGCAGTGTGAGGTGTGGGTCAAAGAAGTGGTGCTGGCATCATGATCTGAAACCAATCATAATGAAACAGCTTGTTTTATGCTTGGTAGCGTAAGACTGGTTTTGAGAGATTTATTCTTTTGCAAAGGGATCTGGGTCAGAATTATCATTTTATGTCAGATTGGATTTCTGTAAAAAAAAAAAATTGTTTTTGGCTCAAGTAGATATTTAACAGCATCTCTATTATATGTAAGCCGAAGTCGTCTTCTCATATCACAATTCTGCCCTGACACTGAATGGAATTTTCTTAGCACATTTTCAAAACAGGTGTCAGTGAGTTCCGAAAGCTCCCGGCTTCCCTCGCACCCCTTCTTTTCCGGTACACTCCCAGGAAACAGTTTCCAACCACACTGAGGCTAACTTTCTGTTTCCAACAACCAGTCACAGGTTGGTTGGTTGTGTCTGTGGTCATTCCTTACCCGGGGAGGCTATTTGAAACTGAGAATTGAAAGGAGTCTTTCGAGGCCTTTGCCCGTTCCAGGAAGATGTCTCTTCTCTGCCTTATGTGCCCGCTTGTACCTTTTTAGTGACGGGGAGCTGATCATTTCCCTCTGTTGATGACATCACTGTAGGATTAAACACGATGCTGTCTGAACACAGTGAGAGGGCTGGGCTCTCCCAGCAGTGGTTCCCGGGGAGCATTCCAGGCAGCAGCCCCGATCCTCCTTGTGGGGTTCAGGATCTGCTGGCAGTGGATCTGTTGTAGTTTGGTTTGAGTCCTGACATCATCGGAGCCCTAACCTCAAGAATGCTGGTCAGATGCCTTCACGATCATTGTGAATGGCTCCTTTGTCCTCCGGAGCCACGAACAGTGGGATCCAGCTCTGGCTGTCTGAGTGGGGAGGCAGTGGGCAGAATGAGTGCGAAGGTTTAGGGAGAATTTAGGTGCCTGAGTGTGGATTGGACAGCAGACAGAGGACGGATGATGGGTGCATGGGGGAGCTGCAGAGGCCCTGACACAGCCACCCCAGCAGGAACAAGCTCATCAAAGTTTTGGGCATGACCCTGGAACCTCCAGGTGCCCTGCGGCCTGGTCAGCACGTCTAATTGGCAGAGACTGAGTCCTGTGCCCCATTCCACCACCACCCCTCCAGTTGTGCTCCCAGCGGAGGAACTGAGTGGAGCTTTCCACTTCCAGGGTGGGCAGTGGCCACCCCCTGCTCCCAAGATCACTTACACGGAAGCTAGGGGCCCAGCCAATGAGGAGAGGGCCACTAGATGCCTAAGAGCCAATAGGGGTTGCTTTTCTGTCGCAGACTTTGATCAAGTCCTGAAGTCACCATATTGAATATGACACCTAAAAAAAGAAGAAAAAAGTACATTGGTTTCCTCTGTGTTTTGAGCTTTGGCACGTCTGTTTTATTGGCCAGAGAGGTAAATGGGAGTTTGTAGCAGAACCAGTGTCAATTTAGCCCTGCCTTGCAGGGTCCAGAGACCATTGGGCCAAGACTAGGCTGGTGCTGGCATTAGGGGGTGTCCTGCAGAGGGTGATCGATGTTCCTCCATGACTGTGGGCTTCTCACTAACACAGCACAGTCCCTCACTTCCTGGGTCACCTTAAAGCACAGTCAAGATTGAAATGGAAGTGTTTCTGTGACATTTCTAACACTCAGAAGTTTGTTCTCTCTGCCTCTGGGTTCTGTGAATTGGGACGGAGCCCCTAGAGACCCAGGAAACCAGCCCCTGGCTGCCTGGCGTCCCTCCACTTGCCCGAGCCCCCCGGACCCTGGCTCCATCTTGGTATGGTCTCAAGTCCCCCCTGGCCACACCTCACCATCTTGCTCCTCTGCCTTCTGACCAGGTCCCTGTCTGTCCTGGGTCTCCCAGGGGTTTCATTCACCAGTTTGACCCAACAGAGAGGTCTAAAGGTAGGACAGAGATGGTGTCTTAGATTCTAGAAAGAGTTCAGTCTTGACTCTTTAAGGAATGTGAACATAAGTAGTAGGTGCACTCTTCGCCATGTGCTTAGAAGGCCACCGTTGTATGTGTAGCTGGGGCTTAAAAGCTGAAAGTAATGGATTTACAGCCAGCTTGAGTGAACTCATGGGAGCTGGTTGCTGGATGGTTAGTGGCCACAGCTGACTGAGTGGAAGGATCTTATACGCAGGAGTAAGATTTAAACTTCCAAAAGACTCGTAAGGCCCCTCAGTCAAGTGATACTCCCTCAGGCCAGGCGGGGGCCCAGGACCAGCCTTTAGGTGCAGGACTGTGATTAAATCCGAGGCCCCAGGGGGTGGAGCAGGGTGGCAGGAAGGCACATGGGGTGGTAGTTTACCAGGCAGGATAAAATTGGTTCAGAGTCATACCAGCCCTGCTTGTGAGACAGAGGTGCAGTCTGTATTCCCAATGCTGCTTTTTCAGGGAGCTGGGGCTTTTTTTTTTTTTTTTTTTCAGTTTGGTTTGTTATTCTGTTTAGATGGATGAGAGTTGAATTGTATCATGAGCCAACGCATTGGGAATTTTCTCTTAGGCTGTCCTAGCCTTCTTTCCCTAGTGAACCCACCCCGCCCGCCCCACACAGAGGCTGTGTGATATGGTGGAGACCCCTCACCTCCTCTGTAAAATGGGCCCAAGGATGCTTCCCTTTCAAGGACATTGTGAGGACTCCGTGGAATGACACAGGTGACAAAACACCCGGTGCTATGCCAGCCACTTCGATCTTATCTTGGGATTAGGTGCCAATTACAGTAGAGCACACTGCTCTTCCGATCTGAACATGGGTCCCAGCTGAGTTCTCAGAAGTCAGCTCCCTAGGTCCCTGTGCTGCCCTGATGAGGACACTGGGGTCCCATAGCTACGGTGTGGAAGAGCGAGGACCAGTGCCCACACCGTGTTTCCCAGCCCTCTCCTTCTGTGGCCTTCAGGCTCCTTTCACAAGGAGCCATGCTTAGATGGAACATAAGACAAAAACAGAGGCTCCGGTTATGAAGGGCTTCCCTTGCATTTAAGTGCAAAAGCCACTCAATTATTTTATCAGCAAAGTATTGCCAGATGCAGGTATTGGCTGTCATCTTTTCATCTGCGTATGGTCTTTTTGCGCTTGCATCTGTATTGAGGCAATAGTCCTTTAAAAACATATATATATATATATATTTTTCTTTTCTTTTCTTTTTTTCTTCTCTCTTTTTCTTTTGCTTTGAAATTAGAGTGGGCCTTTCATGAAATGAAGTCCTTCTATGTCAAGATTTTAATTGGAAGAGTAGGATCTGTCCATAAATATGAGTCTTGTCTGGTAGCCCTGCCACCACAACGTGTTCAAGTTTAGGTGGAATTTGAAGGTAGGGCGGGGGATGAAGGAGAGGGGGCTCCATGATTGGAGCCGGAGCAAGAGGGCCAGCCACCTGGTCTCCACCCCCCAGTAATATCAAGTGCCTCCTCAAAAATAATGTCCCTGCAGCCCCGCACCCCCACAACCACCACAGCACACCTAGCTGCCAAGGGAAGGACAGACATGATAATAATTGCTCCCCTTTATTGTTCTGCTTCTGTGGCCCTCAGTGGCCCTTCTGTGGCTAAACAGTTTCCTATGGTCATCCCTATTCATCTTCCTGACTCCGTGAAACAGGTATGAATTCCATTTTTAAGATGAGGAAACGGAGACTTGGAGAAGTTCACTTGCCTGAAATCACACATGTAGTAGATGGTGGAGCAGGGATTCAAAGCCAGGCTTGTCTTTCTTGAGAGGCGGTGCTTCTCAGGAAACAGGGAAACAGGGCTTCTCTTGGTTGACCGTGGTCAGTCACTTAGGTGTTTGTAGATTGTGCACTGTGAACGCTGCCCTCCAGGCTTCTAGTGGACACGCCACCATTTCTTGGCACCTTCAGGCAGGGTTGGACAGCCCCAGCCTTTCCTCTGCCTGATTCCTACTCCTCTCCTATCTGGGCATGATATCCTCCAGAAAGCCTTTCCTGACCCGCTCCCCCCACCCCCGCCCCAAATCCTGGATGGTGCCTGCTCCTCCTCCCGCCTGGGCCAGACAGCATTTCCCGCTGGAGGGGGCGGGAACCTCATCTCATTCTGCCTGCGCCCCTGAGCGCTCAGAGCCGTTGAATGAGTGGCCAGCAAGGAAATGGCCAAGAGGAAAAAAAACCTCATGGAGTGTTGAGCTGGAATAGGATGTAGAGCCTCTCATTTACAGATGTACCAGGTGGTCCCACGGATGGGGTGGATGGAGTCACGGCTGGCACCCAGGCTTTTGGGGACCCCAGCACAGGGCTCGTCCCATTGCGGCCAAGCGCCCCTCGCTGGTCTCGGCTCACCCTGTTGCTTCAGCGTGCCCAGTGCGTCGTTCTTCACTGGCATCTCTGTGAACTGTCTTTGTTTAAAACTACAGTGCAGAGCTCTATTTGTTGAGCTATCTGTGTGAAGCCCAGGTAGTAAAGGCTGTGGGAGTCCAGAAACCATATGGGGAGCTCCCGGCTGGGTTGGCAGAAGCCACTTCCTCCCAGTGGCCCAGGGGTAATCTCCAGAGGGCAGATTTGAGAGTCACCCGCCCCTTAGCCTCCTCCTGCAAACCTGAGCTCCATTTTCTGGCTTGAGGGGCTTTGTAGTGGGTCCCAGTTTCTTTGAGTAGCAGGGCAAGCCAGTTTCCGCTTTCCCCTCTTGTCAGGAACTCAGATACAAGGAGGAGGAAAGCAGTTCCAGGTCTGTATCTGCTCCTGAATCCATGCTGCTTTCTCTGCACCCCTCTTCACATCAGAGCCCACAGAGACATTGACTGTTTGTCACATTCCTTTTGTCTGAAAGTCTTGGTTTGACCTCTAGACTGTTGAACTTCAAGCAAAAATGTTTTATGTTTTCCGGAATTTAAACAATGCCCCCGTAAAAGAAGACTGTTGAACTTCAAGCAAAAATGTTTTATGTTTTCCGGAATTTAAACAATGCCCCCGTTAAAGAAGCACGCCTTCAGTTAATATTCTGCTTCTCCCTGTCCCAGGCAGCCCGCCAGCTTCTGCTAATAAACGAAGTGACACTACGTGACTGTTCTTTCCCTAGAGCCATAATCATCATGAAAACCTTTCCTGCTTACCACGGAGCTGTTTACTCTGGTTTAGTGTAAAAGATTTCACCGTGGATTTAGATTTGAGAGAAGGAGGGCCTTCAGGTTACATCCCAGCCTTGCAGGTGTGTGTGTTAAGTCACTCAGTCGTGTCCATCTCTTTGCGACTCCATGGTTGGTACCTCACCAGGCTCCTCTGTCCAAGGGATTCTCCAGGCAAGAATCCTGGAGTGGGCAGCTATTCCCTTCTCCAGGAGATCTTCCTGACCCAGGGATGGAACCAGTCATGCAGGAGACATTTCTAAAATGTTAAACTCTTACACTAATGTGTAGTGTGTGGGTCCTATACATAGTATGAAAATTGGTGTTAGTTGTACTGTGTTTCCTCAATTCAATGCAAAGGCCATATCGAGAAGAGAGTTTGCTGATCAGGTAGGGTGCTTTTGGCTAGAGGTACAGAAAATGCACTTCAAAGTAGCCTGTGTAATAAGGAAAATGTATCATGTCATTTAAGAGGAAGTCATTAGGTAATGTGACTCTAGGGTTGGTTAATTCAGTAGCTCAAAACGATATCCGAGAGCCAGGCTCCTTCCATTTTAATGCTCCGTCATCCTCAGACTGTGTGGTTGCAGAATGACTTTCACTGATCCTAGTGTAATACTGCGATATGACATGTCCAGAGGAAGAAGAGAAGGTCCCTTTCCACATCCCTCTCTCTTTTTTAATCTTTTGACTGCGTCACTTGGCATTTGCGATCTTAGTTCCCCAACCAGGGATGGAACCTGTACCCTCTGCCCTGGCCATGTGAAGTCTTAACCGCTGAACAAGGGAAGTCGCTACACACGTCTCTCTTTAAGAAGGAGGAGACCGTCATGCACTTTCCACGGTGTGCCTCTACCGTGTTACTTTGGCCAGCATCTACGCTGTTACCGTGCCTAAAGTTAATCCCAGGAGGGATGGGATTCTAAGATTGATGCAGGCACATTAGAATTCACCCTGGAACTTGAGAGCTGCCCCGCTTCCCTGTGTGGAGGAACACCATCAAGATGGGCGTTCTGCTCACCAGGAAGGAGTGGAGGAAGGATATGGGTGGTTCACCAACGCTGGCAGCCCGGAGTGTTCCTCCTGGAGACCACTCTTGCATGCCTCCTCAGGGGGGGACATTTAGCAGTGTTTAAACAGCACAGCCCCAAGCTATGAATTTTTACAAGATTTGGAAGGAGGAAGAGAGACACACTCCGGAGAAAGACTTCCAGACCCTGTAACAGAGAGCGGCGAAGGCAGGACAGAGGAGAAACCACGTGTGTTGGGTGGAGGCGGGGCTCAGGGTGAACGGGGCTCCTCTCATCCACCCTCCAGCTCCTCTCGTCCACCCTCCAGCGAAGGCAGACCTCTGCGGGAGGCAGTATTGCCGTGGAGCCTCTCCCCGGACATCGCTAAGTAGGGCAGGACCCATCCCTGCGGGACGGGACTGGCCAAGTGACCTCGGAGGCCTCTGTTCTGCTTCAGGTATTTCTGGCGTTAAACCTTCTCAGAGAATGCAGGCCCCCTGCATCTGTTAGTAGCAGAGCAAACGACTGCACTGACTTTGTGTTTGAAGTCTTCCGTTTCACCGAGGAGGCAGCAGGATCTAGAAAGGAAATACTGTCAGAGTGGGACACCGGAGACCTGGATTGTATTCCCGCCTCCGCTGGGGACTCACTTTGTAGCTGAGGTAAGTCATTTCACCTCCGCAGGCACACGGCTTTCCAGTGAGCCCAGCTCGATGTGCGGCCACTGAGAGCTTTTTCCTCGTTAGCCGTCTCAGAGGTGTGAAGTCTCAGGCTGCCTTTGTGCGGGCCGGGCAGGATAGAGTGTCTTCATCGCATTAGGATCCTTTTCAGCGACAGCGCCAATAAAGTGACAGGACGCTGTTCTGATGAGCTCCTCCACGTGTGATGCCCACCGCTGCTGAAGGCTGACAGTTACTGACAACGACAGTCAGAACCAGCACTGCCTGAGCACCTACCGTGTGCCCGACTGTCTCTGCAGCTCCGGCTCATTAGTGCTCAGACTTCCAGAATATTCCACGGGTCAGCCCAGTTCAACCTCTGGGTTTACCCGTAGTGTGATCAGCTTTCTCGAATGCCTTCATGTTTAAGCAAACGTTTGTAAGTCACCAAAGCCGTACATTAGTGCAAGTCTGGGTTAGGGAGGTGCATTCCACTTGTTTTTCTTTTTTTAGAAAACACACTGGGCTTCTACTCCTACATCTTCCCCTGAGGGAATGTGAGCAGCTGCGGGGCCATGAGCTGTATGGAGACTGTCCTCCAGGGGACCGAGGCCCACCTGGAGACTCGGTCCCTCCCACTGGTGATGCTCAGACTGCAGTGAGCAGGAGGCTCCCCTGGGGAGTTTGTGAAGCCCAGGGTCCCCACCTGCATACATGCTGGGGTCCCCACCCACACACATTCCCAGTTCCCCACCTGCCGATCCTCCTGGGGCCCCACTGCAGACACCTGACCTGGTCGATGTGGGGTGAAGTGCAGGTGCAGGCCCACAGCTCCTCACTGGATGCTGAGACCAGCAGCTGTAAATCCCAGGGAGGGTAGCACCAGTCCTGCTGATGTACAGAATGCCGGCCCAGGAGAACCAGCGACCCCGGCGGCGAGCTGTGGGGGCGGGGTGCACGTGTCCGTGCAGAGGGGCAGAGCAGTCAGCTTGCCCACTGCAGGGCTTCCTCTGGAGAGACAGTGTGAGCTGAGGTGGGAAGCGGCTGGGGGCAGTCAGAGAGCAGGTCCCTGCTGCTCCCAGGCCCACGCCAGCAGCCCAGGGGAGAGAGTCTTTGAGGAGGGGTCTCGGGTGGGTGCCCCAGGGCAGGTTGATCCCACGGCCGACCTCTCTCCAGAAAAGAGGGGTTACCAGCAGCCCAACCTCTGGCAGCCTCTTTCCTGGGTACTGTGGTGCTGGGTCATTATCCATCCTACCCCTCTTCCAATCATTGTTTGCTCCACTCTTTCACCCCTGGCCATTGTCATTCTATAAAATGAGAAAAACTAGCTTCTCTCGTGGGATCGGTTTGAGGATTCATGCAGTCATCGCACACACACACAACTTTCACATCTAACACGCATGTGCTCAGGTGCTCTTCCCAGCCTGGGTCCCCTGCACAGGGGTTGAGGCAGTGATGCCCGGCACCTAGCACCGGGGACAGCTGTGCCATGAACACCTGTGGAACTCTGCTTGTTGCCAGGGCTATAGAGATGAGAAGTCGTGCTCCTTGCCCTTAAATGCCTCACATGGCATGGGGAGGCAGGGCAAAGAGCATAATTTGTAAGGGTCATGGGGTCACTCAAGTGCTGATACTCAGAGAGCTTCGTGCAAGCTACTCTGGGGTGTCAGGAGGCAGGGCATTGCCCGAGGGTCAGGAAAGCTGGAAAGGAGCTCTTGGAAGGAAGAGAAGGATGTGACCATGGGGCAGAGGATGACGTGGGTGGTGCGGTGAGGCCATCCCTGCAGAGACAAAGCTGGGGGGTGAGAAACAGTTTAGGTGTACAGCTGGGGGCACCAGAGCCCAACAACTTATTTCTCAGGCAAAGGAGGTGAGGATTTGCCTCGTAGATGAGTGAGGAACATCGCCTGCAGTCCAGTATCATGCAGGTAGTTAATTTCGCTGGCCTAGGCCAGTGTTGCCTTAGGAGCTGACCGATTGTAAATTGACGAGCAAGACAAAGGGTGTGAGTTCTCGCCCATCTAGAGTGTGAGTAACCGCCCCTTCCCTTGAAGCTGGCAGCCGGCCCAGCACTGACAGAAAAGAACCTTCTCTGAATCTTGGGAAGTAGGGAAGCCGTTACTGGCAAGTGCCTCTTTGTAAAAGGGAAAAAATAGATCCCACACATTAACTCTGAAAGCTGGTGAAGTCTGGTAACTTATTTCAAACAGATTTGGACTGAATCAGAAATACGCCAGGCTGGTGGGTGGAGTTCTAAATTTACACCTTCCTCTCATCATTAAGATCCGGTAGATGTTTCATTAGCGTGAGGTGCTATGTAAACATAAAGTACTTCCAGAATAAATATTTTCTCTGCCCTCTCCCCCTCCCCCCCAGTCAGGATCTGCTCTGTGGTAAATAGTACAATTCTCAGAAACAGGAGAGTTTTATTTTTAAACTCCCCTAAA